>NW_027361690.1:29892500-30492500 GCF_039654945.1 Dendrobates tinctorius
GGGAAGCAGCGCCATTTGACGTTTTTGGCTAGAATTGAGATCGGACACCATGTCGCGATTGGAAAACCCCTGATGTACCAAAACAGTGGAAACCCCCACAAATGACACCATTTTGGAATCTAGACCCCCCAAGGAACTTATCTAGATGTGTGGTGAGAACTTTGAACCCCCAAGGGCTTCACAGAAGTTTATAACGTACAGCAGTACAATTAAAAAATCATATTTTTTCCACAAAAATGATCTTTTCACCCTCAATTCTTATTTTTCCAAAAGTAACAGGACCCTAAAAGATATTGTGCAATTTATCCTGAGTACACTGATACCCCACATGTGGGGGTAAACCACTATTTGGGCGTATGACAGAGCTCGGAAGGGAAGCAGCGCCATTTGACGTTTTTGGCTGGAATTGAGATCGGACACCATGTCGCGTTAGGAAAGCCCCTGATGTACCAAAACAGTAGAAACCCCCCACAAATGACACCATTTTGGAAACTAGACCCCCCAAGGAACTTATCTAGATGTGTGGTGAGCACTTTGAACCCCCCAGTGCTTCACTGAAGTTTATAACGTCCGGGCGTGAAAATAAAAAAATCGTATTTTTTCCACAAACATGATCTTTTAGTCCCCATTTTTTTATTTTCCCAAGGGTAACAGGAGAAATTGGACCCCAAAAGTTGTTGTCCAATTTGTCCTGAGTACGCTGATACCTCATATGTGGGAGAAAACTACTGTATGGGCACACGTCGGGGCTCGGAAGGGAAGTGGTGACGTTTTGGAATGCAGACTTTGATGGAATGGTCTGCGGGTGTCATGTTGCGTTTTGAGAGCCCCTGATGTACCTAAATAGTGGAAACCCCCCACAAGTGACCCCATTTTGGAAACTAGACCCCCTAATGAACTTATCTAGATGTGTGGTGAGCACTTTGAACCCCCCAGTGCTTCACAGAAGTTTATAACGACCGGGCGTGAAAATAAAAATATCGTATTTTTTCAACAAACATCATCTTTTAGTCCCCATTTTTTATTTTCCCAAGGGTAACAGGAGAAATTGGACCCCAAAAGTTGTTGTCCAATTTGTCCTGAGTACGCTGATACCTCATATGTGGGAGAAAACTACTGTATGGGCACACGTCGGGGCTCGGAAGGGAAGTAGTGACGTTTTGGAATGCAGACTTTGATGGAATGGTCTGCGGGTGTCATGTTGCGTTTGGAGAGCCCCTGATGTACCTAAACAGTGGAAACCCCCCACAAGTGACCCCATTTTGGAAACTAGACCCCCTAATGAACTTATCTAGATGTGTGGTGAGCACTTTGAACCCCCCAGTGCTTCACAGAAGTTTATAACGACCGGGCGTGAAAATAAAAATATCGTATTTTTTCAACAAACATCATCTTTTAGTCCCCATTTTTTTTATTTTCCCAAGGGTAACAGGAGAAATTGGACCCCAAAAGTTGTTGTCCAATTTGTCCTGAGTACGCTGATACCTCATATGTGGGAGAAAACTACTGTATGGGCACACGTCGGGGCTCGGAAGGGAAGTAGTGACGTTTTGGAATGCAGACTTTGATGGATTGGTATGCGGGTGTCATATGCGTTTGGAGAGCCCCTAATGTACCTAAACTATTGAAACTCCCCACAAGTGACCCCATTTTGGAAACTAGACCCCCCACCGAGCTTATCTAGATGTGTGGAGAGCACTTTGAACCCCCAAGTGCTTCACAGAAGTTTATAACGCCTGGGCGTGAAAATAAAAAAAACATTTTTTTCCGCAAAATTATATTTTTGCCCCCAATTTTTTATTTTCCTAAGGGTAACAGGAGAAATTGGACCCCAAAAGTTGTTTTGTAATTTGTCCTGAGTAGGCTGATACCCTACATGTGGGGGTAAAACACTGTTTGGGCACATGGCAGAGCTTGGAAGGGAAGGAGAACCATTTGACTTTTTCAACGCAGAATTGGCTGGAATTGAGATCAGACGCCATGTTGCCTTTGGAGAGCACCTGATGTGCCCAAACAGTGGAAACCCCCAATTATAACTCCAACCCGAACCTCAACACACCCCTAACCCTAATCTGAGCCCTAGCCCTAACCCTAGCCCTAGCCCTAACCCTAGCCCTAACCCTAACCCTAGCCCTAACCCTACCGGGAAAATGGAAATAAATACATTTTCTTTTAGTTTTATTATTTTTCCCTAACTAAGGGGGTGATAATGGGGGGTTTGATTTACTGTTTATGGCGGTTTTTATGTTTGGCGGCTGTCGCACGCTAAAAGACGCTTTTTATTGTAAAAATAGTTTTTGCATCACCACATATTGTGAGCTATAATTTTTCCGTATTTTGACCCACCGAGTCATGTGAGGTCTTATTTTTTGCGGGACGAGTTGACGTTTTTATTGGTACCATTTTCGGGCACGTGACATTTTTTGATCGCTTTTTATTCCGATTTTTGGGACGCAGAATGAACAAAAACCAGCGTTTCATGAATTTCTTTTGGGGGGGTGCGTTTACACCGTTCCGCGTGCGGTAAAATTGATAAAGCGGTTTTATTCTTCGGGTCAGTACGGTTACAGCGATACCTCATTTAGGTCGTTTTTTTATGTTTTGTCGGTTTTTTGCAATGAAAACTATTTTATATAAAAAATAATTATTTTTGTATCGCTTTATTCTGCGAGCTATAACTTTTTTATTTTTTTGCGGATGATGCTGTATGGTGGATCGTTTTTTGCGGGACAAGATGACGTTTTCAGCGGTACCATGCATATTTATATGCGTCTTTTTGATCGCGCGTTATTGCACTTTTTGTTCGGTGGTATGATAATAAATCATTATTTTTTGCTTCGTTTTTTATTTTTATTTTTTAAGGGGTTCGCTAAAGGGGTTAACTAATGGGACAGTTTTATAGGGCAGGTCATTACGGACGCGGCGATACCAAATATGTGTACTTTTATTGTTTTTGTTTTTTTATTTTGAAAAAATGGATTTATTGGGGAATATTTTTTTTTTTTTTACTGATTTATTTAGCGATTTTTTTTTTAATTATTTTTAACACCTTTTTTTTTTTTTTTACTTTATTACCTTGTCCCAGGTGGGACATCACTGTCCTGTGACAGATCGCTGATCTGTCACATCACAGATCACTGTGACAGATCAGCGATCTGTCACAGGCACTGCTGCAGACTTCCTCATGCCTGCGCTTTGCAGGCAGTGAGGAAGTCAGCTCCCTGCAGGCCCCCGTCGCCATCTTGGATCCGGGGGCCTGTAGGGAAAGAGCCCCCCGCAGCAGCGCTGCACATTGCGCTGCCGTGGGGGGCTCAGGGAAGCACGGAGGGAGCCCCCTCCCTGCCGATGCTTCCCTTTAACCCCCGGTACACCGCGATCGCGTTTGATCGCGGTGTGCAAGGGGTTAACGTGTCGGGGGCGGTCCGTGACCGCCGCTGACACATTGTGCCGGGTGTCAGCTATGATAATTAGCTGACACTCGGCCGCGATCAGCGGCGCTCACCACGTGGGCGCCGCTGATCGCGATGACGTAATATTCCGTCCATGGTAATTAGGTCCATGGACACATGGACGGAATATTACGTCAATTGTAGGTAAGGGGTTAATCAGTACTCGACTGTATAATTGGGGACAGGTGGATTGCTCTTGTGATTGCTTCAGCATTTCAGAGACAATCTGCTTTAGGGTATGTGCACACGCAGCAGTTCCGCAGACAGTGTACAGTACTATGCTAGCCAATGGGATTTCAAATCCGCAGCGTACATGGTGCGGATTTTTCCGTGGTTTTAAATCTGCAGCATGTCAATTCTTTCTGCGGATTCTGCAGCGGTTTGACACCTGTTCCATTGTCCAGGTGTCAATCCACAAGGGAAAACCGCAGGTCACTTTACCTGCGGTTTTACCTGCAAATCCGCATGGAAAAATCTGCAGCAGGTGAATCCGCAGCGTGTGCACTCACCCTTAAGCTTTCAGTGGGGGGCGGCGGTGGGCCGGCCTGGTCTCCGGTATAGTGCGGGCCTGGCTGATTTTCACGATGCTGATCTAGGTGACTGACAGGTCTCTTGCTATGGGAATGGCCTGTCAGTCACTTACTGTAGCGCGGGTAGGAGCCAGTCAGGGGCGGCAGCGCACTTGGCTCAGCTCCAGCCGTAGTTCCTGGACAGATCTATAAAGTATTCATTCTCTGAAATGCCGGAGAGTTTCAGAACAGGGTCACAGGTCTGCGGCCCGCGGTTTGGGCAGCATGAATCAGATGACGGTTTCCCCATAAATGTGTTTACATCCTACTAACACCGCGCAAAGATTAGTAATAATGGCAAATGCGTTTCAGAACAAAGACGTTAGTCACTGCAAACCCAGCAGTCTAATGTAAAATTGAAAAATTCAGGCGCTGGAATTTGTTCTAATTTGTCTAATACTGCGCCATCCGGGAATGGGATCCGCTAAGGATTGTGGAGGACACGGGTGAGCGGACGGTCCTGGTCCTTTCTGTGTACTGCCCCAATGACTCCAGAACGGGACAGGGCTTGATCAGCATCATGTGGCGCTGCTACAGTCACTACAGGCAGAACGGCGGCCAGCAGAGTAATGGCAGAACCAGATCAACCGCAGGAGGAGGCGGAATCTACCAGACGGGGGGGATCACTGCTCCTTATAGGGGAGATGAGACAGGGAGAACCGGGAGAGAGAGAGATATGGGATAGGCTACTTTCACACATCAGGTTTTCGGCGTCAGGCGCGATCCGGCGTCGTGCCGGAACGCCGGAATCCGGCAAATGTTTCTTAAAACCGGATGTGACGGATCCGGTTTTCTGCCGGATCCGTCTTTTTCTGGACAGACAAAACCGGATCCGTCTCATCCGGTTCATCCGTTTTTCTATCCGTTTTTTCGACGGATTACGCCGGATCCGGTTTTTAAAATTGACCCTTGTGGCCTTCCGAACGGGATTGGCTACTGGAAAACTATATATAGCGTGTTCCTACAGCCCTTCTTTGACAGGTTGTAGAGGAGAAAGTGCAGGTTGGAGAGAAGAGCAAGTTACTGGCGAAGATGGATGTTGTCATTGGAAATATTTTGAAGAATTTGGCGGATTTTACAGCGGAGGCAAATCGTTTGAGGGTGATTGTTCTGGAGAAGGAGAGAGCGAGACAGCAGCGCATCAGGCATCGTAGACGACGTTTGTGGATCCACCCCATCACAGCCAAGAGAATGACGCGTGGGGTCTATTCTACACTATGCATGGACCTTCGACGAAACCCGGATAAATTTTTTGGATATGTTAGGATGAAAATGGAGAATTTTGATTACTTGGTGGAGCGCATTGCACACCTCATAAGAAAAGCGGACACCTATTGCCGCTTCTCTGTTTCACCCGCAGAGCGTCTGATGGTGACTTTAAGGTAAGCCACATTTATTGGATATGATCGCATCAGAGCACACTTTCACTGCAATCTTGTTGGTGGTAATTTGTATCTCCAAGTGTTATAGGTCAGTTTTGGTATGTAATGCTGTGATTTTAAACTAATTGATTGTTTTTTAATTCCCCACAGATTTCTTGCAACTGGAGAATCCCTTTCGTCACTGCATTTCCAGTACAGACTCGGGATTTCCACCATATCTGGAATTGTGAAGTACACATGCCGTGCACTGTGGGACTCCTTAGCTGAAGAGTTTTTACCAGAGCCCACAACAGAGAGGTGGATTGAAATTGCTGACAAGTTTCAACAGATATGTCAGTTTCCAAACTGCTTGGGCGCTGTGGACGGGAAACATATCCGCATTGTAAAGCCAGCTGGATCGGGATCGGAATATTTCAATTACAAGAAATATTTTTCAATTGTCCTCATGGCCATCGCTGACGCGGAATACAAATTTATTGCGGTTGATATTGGGGCCTATGGCCGCTCCAATGACTCTCAAGTTTTCAAACTGTCTGCCATGGGGCGTAAACTGTATGGAAACACCTTCCAGTTCCCACCACCTAGACCGCTGCCGCAAACATCTGGTCCACCTATGCCATTTGTCTGTGTAGGGGATGAAGCCTTCCAGCTGTCAGAACACCTTTTGAAACCGTACTCTAGCAGAGGATTGACAAGACCAAAACGCATTTTTAATTACCGCCTCACAAGAGCAAGAAGAATGGTTGAATGTACCTTTGGTATTCTGACAGCCAAATGGCGGGTCCTATTGACTGCGATCAACCTCAAGACAGAAACTGTGGACGAGGTGATCAAAGCGTGCGTGGTACTCCACAATTTTGTTATCTGCAAGGAACCCATTTCCATTGAGGACACCTCTGAAGAAACCACCTTGCAAGATTACCATGACATTACCACTAGAAGTTCTGTGACGGTTTCAGTAATGAGGGACAATTTTGCACTATACTTTATGTCACCTCAAGGCAGAGTACACTGGCAGGATGACAGAGTGTGAAAGATTTGTGCCCCAAACTTGTGTACCTTCTGTACCAACAGTATATACCTTTGCCAACCAAAGTTGGCTATCTTGTCATGGTCTCTATTTTTAGCTTTAGGCCACAGGTGTGTACCTGGTTGTGTTTTATGCAAAGTATTTCACCTTTTAACAAAAGTTGTGTACATTGTTAGGAAATCACCAACAATAAACACAACTTTTTAGGTGAAATACTATGCTTCAAACACAACCAGGAACACAACTGTGGAAAAAAGCTAAAATTTACCCACAGTTATATACCTAGTTTTGAATACCATTTCACCTTTTAAATACCCTGTATTTAACCTTTTTCGTCGCAGAAAGAAATGACAGACAACCAGTGTAAAATAATTTAACTTTTATTGAAAAATGTTTTTTTTAGTAAACTTTTTTAAAATTTTAATAAACTTGTTTAATAAAACTTTGAAACTATAAAACTGAAACCATAAAACTGGTCATTTTTATTTAAATACACACATTATAATTCTGTGTAGTGTGTGGTGGAAATACTGCTGTAGGGGCTGCGGGACACTTCGACACTGGGAGTGTGGAGAGAGGACTGGGATCGTGGTGGGGAAGGAACAGTTAGAGGTGAAGGTGTGGAAAAAACTACAGAATGGGTGGACATGTGGGAAGCAGAAGAGGTGGTGGGTGGTGGAGGGTTGGGCAGGGACTGTAGGAGCAGATGATGTTGATGGCAAGTTGTATGGGGAAGGAGTTTGGTACGGGGCAGGTTGCTGGAAGTGGGGAGATGTCTGGTACGGGGCAGGTTGCTGGAAGGGGGAAGGAGTTTGGTACGGGGCAGGTTGCTGGAAGTGGGGAGATGTCTGGTACGGGGCAGGTTGCTGGAAGTGGGGAGATGTCTGGTACTGGGGAGGTTGCTGGTACTGGGGAGTTTGCAGGTACTGTGGAGGTTGCTGGTACTGGTGAGGTTGCTGGTGCTGGTGAGGTTGCTGGTGCTGGGGAGGTTGCTGGTGCTGGGGAGGTTGCTGGTGCTGGGGAGGTTGCTGGTGCTGGGGAGGTTGCTGGTGCTGGGGAGGTTGCTGGTGCTGGGGAGGTGGATGGTATGTAATAGGAGGGGGAGGATGGAAAGTGGCTGGAGGTGGATGGTATGTAATAGGAGGGGGAGGATGGAAAGTGGCTGGAGGGGGTGTAGATGTAATAGGAGGGGGAGGATGGAAAGTGGCTGGAGGGGGTGTAGATGTAATAGGAGGGGGAGGATGGAAAGTGGCTGGAGGGGGTGCAGGTGGAGGAACTACTGTGGTGGGAGGAGGAGGAGGTTGGGAGGTAACTTGCTGGAGAGCAGCGTGGCATGAATGCATTACATGCATCTGCTGGGCAGGAGAGAGCGTTTCCATGCGCTCCACAACAGACCTGAAAAAGGTGTGGTTTGGCGAAGATCTTGCTTCTGAATGCATGGTTTGCAGAAGTGTCTTCACCTCCAGAATGCTGGAGTTGATCTGCTGATAGCCTGCGGATATTTGCTCTGACAAGACTTTTAGACAGTTCTGGAAAGATGCATTCAGATGCAAGAACTCTGGCGCATAAGTCTTTTCCTGACCCCTCTGCCGCTGCCGCCCAGTACCCGCAGGTGTACTAGAGGTGGCAGGGGCAGAAGGGTGGGGTAAAGGGAAAGCGATCTCCTCACCAGCAGCTTCATGTAATGTAGGCGGCCACGATGCTCCTGTGCTGGTGGATGGGACAGATGGGTCGAATGTGTGGGAAGGCTGGGAAGGTGCAGATGTACCGGGGCGGTCGAAGTGTCCCTCGGTGCCGGTCTCCTCAGGGATCGCCTCAGAAGGGTCCAATCGTGCCGGCTCCCGAGTGCTGCTCACCGTGCTGTGGAATAAAGAGAAAAAAAAACAATTAAAATACTGACATGGTATGGCCCTGGCTGAAAAAATTTTTTACATATAACATTTTTTTTCACATGTGGTGTGTAATATTTACCTTCTGGTGACCATTGTTTCCCGGAGGAACGACAGGGCTTCTGCGTACTTGTACTTGCTCCTGCGTCCTCCAGATCCACTCGGGGCCCACATCTCTTTATTGAACTCCTTCTTGAAACGATCTCTCACAGACCGCCACCGATTCACAATTCTGTTCCCTGAAACGAGAAAGGAGTGGTTAGTATACAACATCAGTGTTTCCTAAACTCCAGTCCTCATGGTCCCCAGGGGTCATGTTTTCATGATTTCCATAGTAAATAGAAATCCTGAACACATGATCCGTGGGGACCACGAGGACTGGAGTTCGGGAAACACTGGTTTACATCAAGCAACCGGTACTGTATATACTTACGCTCTTTAATCTGGGCCCGAGCTTCGAGGTCCTCCCAGCGGCCAACAAGGAGCGAACAGATTTCCTCCCAGAGTCGTCGGGTAACGATCAGGTCAGCGTGGCGGCGGTCAGCCATTCCAGAGCGGCTCCCTTTCTCTGACGAGATCGATGAGGCGGTCCACATCAATCCCTCCATCCTCACCGTCAGAGTCGGGAGCACGCTGTGAAGGCTGTTAAAGAAAAAGACAAAAATAACATAATTAGCCTCCACAAAAGAAATGAAATAAAAAGTGCAAAAAAACAAAGCAAAAATATTTATACTTACACGCTGGTGACCGCCGCGTTGCTGTCGCCGACGACCCTGGGAGGCACTGCGAGGACCTCTTGGCCGAGCACCAGATTGGGAAGACTAGAGAAGAAAACAAAAAATGTTATGTCTTTGGATGTAGGCATTTGTTTGCTGTGTGTGGTCTGCAGAACATTGTTTTCTATGTGTTGTGTGTAGTGTGATGTTGTGTTTCTGCGTTTGATGCAAAAAACTTACGAATTGTGAGCCCACTCCAAGTGTCTGTCCACCCCTTCCTTCTTCTTCTGGGAGCTCCTCTTCATCTTGTGATTCCTGTTTTGAAATAAAAGGCAATGAATAGACATATATTACAGAGAAGATGGATTTTGGAAATAAAAACTTACCGTCAAACGCTGACGATGCGAGGGAGGGCTCCCAGAAGATGATGTGCTGTGGTGGCCACACTCCATGCCTGTGGGTGGTGTTCCAGCTGCTGCCATTGCTGCTGCTGCTGCATCTATTGGGCGGCTGTTGAATAAAGAGAAACAAAGGGCCAATGAATATCTTGATATTCAATAGCCCTAGTTTGGAGGAATGGGTTATTTGATAATTACCGTCTCTCATCTGCTGCTGGCCTCCCCTCCTCAGCATGTTCTATTTGCTGCTCCATTTGGGGTGGTGGTGGTGCGGATGGTGCTGCAGTGGTCTCCTGCCTTCTCCTGCGCCTGGTTGCTGTCTTGGGTGGCATGTTGGGTGTGGCTGTGGGTCCCACTGTCTTGCTTTTATATATCTCCTGTGGGCAGAGCTACTGAGCATGCTCAGACCAAAAAACCGGATCCGGCCGACGGATCCGGCTTTTGCCGGATCCGGCGCATTGCGGCGCTCATAGGCTTTCATTGTGTGAAAAAGCCGGACGCGCCGGATCCGGCGTGTCCGGCTTTTTCGACGGAGACAAAAAACGTTACAGTCACCGTTTTTTCCAGACGCCGGATCGCGACACATTGCCGGATCCGGCGAAAACCGGATGAAACGCATGGCCATCCGGCGCGATCCGGCGCAAATGCAAGTCAATGGGGGGGAAAACGGATCCGGCATTGCATTTCGCCGGATCCGGTTTCTGTCAAAAGCGCCGGATCGCGCCTGACGGCGAAAACCTGATGTGTGAAAGAGGCCATAGATGATAGATATAGACAGACAGACAGATAGATATGGGATAGATGATAGATAGATATAGATAGACAGACAGATAGATATGGGATATATAGATAATAGATCTAGAGATAGATGGCGGAGACATGTCGGTGGGCTGTGGCATTTGCCCCCTCTGCTCCCCCTCCCCCACTGTCGCCCCCGTTCCTACCCGCAGGTACAGATCTCGCAGATACACTTGCGCTTCATGTCGCCGGGTCTGCTGTGCGGTCACTGGCCGAAGCTGCACTACTAGAGCTCGGTAACCAGGCAAGCAGGAGGTCGCCTAGTAACAGCCGAGCGTCTTATCAACAGCGCAGCAACTACGCGATGACGTCACACGCACGGACAGGCCGGAGGACGTGCCGTGCTGAGTGACTTCCGGGTTCAGCTGCACATGGGCGCTGCTATCAGAGAGGTGAGTGGCGACTGCTACCTGTGCGGCCTCTCTGCTCCATCTCACTTTGGCCATGAGTGGGCGCCACCCTGTAAGTCTATGTGCACACGTAGGCTTTTGTCCTGCGGATTTGGGAAAATCCGCAGGTAAGTTTTCAGGTCAAAAGTCCTGCGGTTTACCTGCGGATTAGCCTGCGGTTTCACACCTCTACAATGGAGCAGGTGTGAAACCGCAGCGGATTCCGCACAAAGAATTGACATGCTGCGGATTTGAACCAGCAGCAAATCCGCACCGTGTGCACAGCGTTTTTCAGATTACTATTGAAAGCAATGGTACTGTACAACGCAGCTAATCTGCTGCTGACCCGCAGAGCCTGAAACACTGCGGATCCGCAGCAGAATCCGCACCGTGTGCACACAGCCTCGGTACCCGGCATGGTGACTATGAGCCAGCAGCAGGTCGCACACTGCACGGACATGCTCTAAGGTGGAGGCTGTGTGCACACGGTGCGAATTCTGCTGCAGCTCCGCAGTGTTTCAGGCTCTGCGGGTCAGCAGCAGATTAGCTGCGTTGTACAGTACCATTGCTTTCAATAGTAATTTGCTGCGGGTTACAATCCACAGCATGTCAATTCTTTGTGCGGAATCCGCTGCGGTTTCATTGTAGAGGTGTGAAACCGCAGAACTTTTGACCTGAAAATTTACCTGCGGATTTTCCCAAATCCGCAGACCAATCCGCAGCATGTGCACATAGCCTTATAATGTCTTCTGCAGTGGTTGCCAACTACAAGTCACAGCATGCCATGCCAGACTGGTGTCAGGAGATGGAGCCGTCCATAGGGGGCAGTGAGGCTCAGCTCCTTCTTATGTCAGAGCCAAGAACTTATGTGACGGTGCATCCAGCACCAACCGCACGGTGTCTACCGGGGGCACACATGTCCGGTGAATGGGCCGATTATTGGCCCTGATCTGCCAAATAATGCAACACTTGATGGCACATAATAAGTGTCATACGTTATTAAATAGATCTCATAGACCTGATGAGGCTGCTGTGCTCACTTTGAAAATCCATGTTAGAATGTTTAATGGCTCATTCAGATGTTTGTGCAAATCCTTCCAGTGCACAGATTGATGGCGGCTCTTGTGGCCCGAGCACGACCGCCTCCTGTAGGGAGACCCGCCGCCATCCCTGCATTACCCTCCACGTTAGGGCCAGATTACACGGACGTCTGCATGAGGCCATATTCTGATATTAAAGGGGTTGTTACCTGCTTGCTGGGGGCGGTGAGCTCCTCGATGGCTGACATTTTTGGATCATGGCCGTGCAGGAGGCCCCAATTATCCCTGTAACAGCCTGCACCGCAGCATCGGGGCAATGAGGCCGGCCTGAGCCAGCGAAAGAAAAGCTTTCTAGCAAACAGCTATGTGCTCCATGCTAGGAGACCCTGACTATGAGCTGTACATTACAGAATGAAAATCCGTCTACTCTTAATTATGAGGAAAGTTACTTGTTTTTACAAACACTGCAGCTTTATCCTGTTGAACAGAATGGTAGAGTTGGAAGGGACCTCCTGGGCCATCTGGTCCAACCCCCTGCTCAAAGCAGGATTCGCTAAATCATCCCAGACGGATGTCTGTCCAGCCTCTGTTTGAAGACTTCTATTGAAGGAGAACTCACCACTTCTCATGGCAGCCTGTTCCACTCATTGATCACTCTAAGGCTATGTGCACACGTAGGAAAAGTGGTGCAGAATTTTCTGCACAAAATCCGCATCTCCTGGCAGAATCTGCAGCCGTGGATTTGCTGCTGTTTTTATGCGGATTTTGTGCGGATTTTCTGCAGTTTTTGCCACTGCTGATTTCTATCATGGAGGGGTCCAGAAACGCTGCAGATCCGCACAAAAGAAGTAACATGCACTTCTTTTAAGGCTAAGTGCACACGTACCGGAACTCTCGCGAAAATTACCGCGAGAATTCCGGAATTCCAGTCCGCGGGAAAATCGCATTTTAAATTCCCGCGATTTTCCCGCGGAAAAACTAGCATTTTGCAAGCGTAATTAGCTTGCAAAATGCTAGCGTTCTCCAAGCGATCTGTAGCATCGCTTGGAAAACTGATTGACAGGTTGGTCACACTTGTCAAACATAGTGTTTGACAAGTGTGACCAACGTTTTACTACTGAGGCTGCCTATGCAGCATGACGTCCCGCGCATCCGTTCCCAGTAATCCTTTGCGAAAATGCCCGCGATGACGTCAGTTCTCGCGGGATCGCGACGTCTCGTGGTAATTCGCGATGACCGCGAGACTTCGCGATCCCGCGAGAAGGGACGTCATCGCGAGCATTTTCGCAAAGGACTACTGGGAACGAGAGCGTGAAGAGAAGCGGGAAGGCTGCGCGGGACGTCGGAGGGTGAGAATAACAATATTTTTTATTTTAAATTCTATTTTTTACAGGGATATGGTACCCAATACCCGGAGGACAGTCTCCTCTCCTCTGGACCGTGGGTACCATCCGCAATTGTTTTGCTTACTTTCCGCATGGTGTGCACAGCCACATGCGGGAAGGAAGCGGAACAATGCATTCCTATGGGTGCGGGATCGCCGCGATTCCGCAAACTAATGAGCATGCTGTGTTTTTTACCGCGAAGTGATTCCGCCGCGGTAAAAACCGCAGCATTAGCACAGCATTGTGGAATCCCATAAGAACGCATGGGATGCTTATTTTTCGCGGCAAAATCGCGCGGGTTAAAACCGCCGCGGAAACGCGAAAAAAACGCCATGTGTGAACTCAGCCTAAATCCGCAGCAATTCCGCACTGATTTTTCTGCACTATCTGCACAGCTTTTTTTTCTTTCCATTGATTTACATTGTACTGTAAATCACGTGCGGATCTGCAGCAAATCTGCATCGTGTGCACATAGCCTAACTGTCAAAAAGTTTTTTCTAATATCTAATCTGTGTCTCCTCCCATTCAGTTTCATCCCATTGCTTCTAGTCTTTCCTTGTGCAAATGAGAATAAAGATGATCCTTCTACAATGTGACAGCCCTTTAGATATTTGTAGACAGCTATTAGGCTGTGTGCACACGATGCAGATTTGCAGCGGTTCCGCAGCGGATTTTAACGCTCAGAAACGTTGCATTTCTGCATTGTGATGTACAGTAGCCTTAAAATCAATGGAAAAAAAAACCGCTGTGCAGACGCTGCGCATTTTTCCGCGGTACAAAATCCGCAGCATGTTACTTCTTTTGTGCGGTTTTCCATCTCCCCTGTCACCAAATCCGCAGGGGAAAAACCGCATGAAAACCGCAGGAAAAATGCAGGTCATTTGACCTATGGATTTCTTCCATTCTGCGCGGAAAAATCCGCAGGGCCAAAAAGTACGTCTGCACTCAGCCTTAAGTCTCCTCTCAGTCTTGTCTTCTGCAAGCTAAACATTCCCAAATCCTGCAACCTTTCCTCATAAGACAGGGTTTGCAGACCGGTCACCATTCTGGTCGCTCTTTTCTGAACTTGCTCCAGTATGTTGATGTCTTTTTTAAAATGTGGCGCCCAAAACTGGACACAATATTCCAGATGAGGTCTGACCAAAGAGGAGTAGAGGGAAATAATGACTTCACGTGATCTAGACTGTATGCTTCTGTTAATACATCCTAGAATTGCATTTGCCTTTTTTGCTGCTGCATCACACTGTTGACTCATATTCAGTCTGTGATCTATTAGTATACCCAAGTCTTTTTCACATGTGCTGTTGCTTAGCCCTATTCCTCCCATTCTGTATATGCTTTTTCATTTTTATTGCCCAGATGTAGTACTTTGCATTTTTCCATGTTAAAAACCATTCTGTTAGTTGCTGCCCACTTCTCCAGTTTATTTATATCTTTTTGAATCCTCTCTCTCTCTCTTCTCTAGTATTAGCTATCCCTCCTAGCTTTGTGTCATCAGCAAATTTAATCAGTTTACACTCAATTCCTTCATCTAAATTGTTGATAAAGATGTTGAACAATACAGAGCCCTGTGGTACCCCACTTGAGACATCCTTCCAACTGGATGTGCAGCCATTTACGACCACTCTTTGGGTCCGATCACTAAGCCAGCTATGAATCCACCTAACAGTTGCCTTGTCCATAGAGAATAGCTGTGACAATTTCTGAGGTCTTTGCAATAATTACATCATATGCAATGCTATGTTCTGAAGACATGACCTTTTGGGGGACTTGAGCTAAGAAACAATGGCCTATGGGACTGCCAGATATAGATAAGTGATAAATTCAGCTATACCAGGCATCCTAGACAATGAATGGGGCAGAGGTGGTGCTTGCACCCCTCTGCTCCATGGTGCTTGCACCCCTCTACTCCATTGAAGAGAGGGCTCCACAGAATCCCCCCATCTTAATATTTTTTCTACCCAATCTGAGGGCAGCATGATATATAGGCAGATACCTGATTTTATCGCTGGGCTTCTTGCTATTATTTTAACAAAACAGTGTTTTATCTGCTGCTCTCCTGGTTCTCGCATTGATAAACTCCTGCTTTGTAGTCCTCAATATTAGCCATGTGAAAAAAGACTTGACATGAGTACAAAAATTTTTGTTCATTTCTACTCAATATTCCTGATCTCTGGCAATCCTTTCCCCTTACCTTTGGTTGGCAGCTTTCTGCCTATGCACAGTGTAGACATAAAGCTGTCAATCAATACTGTGGGTGAGGTTATATAGAGATCAGTATTGGGAGCACAAGCAGACATGGAAGCATAAGCATTATGACAGATTCCCTTTAAAAGGAACCTGTCATGTCGGGTATCACTATTGGGGCTATTATAGGGTTCATCTGCAGGTAAATAGTGTTATCGAGGTGCCCACCACTACTGAAAGTGCAGCTCTCTGGAGAAAATGACCTTTTTTCCTCCTATGAGCCACCGGATTTTAGTCATTTGGGCCAGCTACAGTCATCGCTCAGTACAGAGTGGCTGCCGGCTGTTTTTATGGCCTGTAAAAACGTTCTCAATTTCAAGTTATTTGCATTTTTTTTACAAATTTTATGTAAAATATTGTGTATACTTTTTCAGGCATGTATTAAAGGGACTGTCAGCACGGAATGACCGTCCATGTACAGGCGCATAGGGCATCATGGCGGGGCCGGACACTTACATACCCCTCCCTCCTGCTTGATTCCAGCATGATAGGGTTAGGCTGTATGAAATAGTACAATGAAGAAATATTCCATCAGCAGCTCTGTAAATTCTGCTCTGCTGCCATTACTGCTAGGCCTGTGTACACACTATATTGGGGCCCCAATGTCACCAATTTCTGCCGGCCAATGTGTTTATACGTAACGTCCCAAATTATTGATAAAGTGTTTATGCTGGACTTTTTTTTCCCCATGGGGCTAAGCACTGATGAGCAGGTAGTTGGTAGCTTTCTGCCTGTTCTGCCCCGTCCCAGCCCAGAGTGGTCATAGACGGCACATGCCTGTGTTTCTGCAGCTTCATTTGACCTCACGGACACAGAGTTGCTCTCCCAGGCTGCTTTGTCGATGGGGCGTGACTGCCAATATCATGCTGATTGACAGACTGCTCCCTGCAGTGAGGCAGCGGGGAGCCACCTGTCAGTCAGCATGACCTCAGCAGTCACACTCCGTCAACAGAGCGGAAGAGGAGCTGCTACTGTGTCAGTGTGACGTCAGCAGAAGCCGAGGAGCCGTCCGTGACCACTTTTGAGCCGGCACATATCGGCGTCGGTCAGAACAGGCAGGTAGTTAGCAACTACCTGTCTGTAAGTCCTTTGTGTTTATCCCTTTATTTAACATTTTGTTCAGAGAAACTGCCTTGTAATATGCAGAGATAAATGTCTGTATTGATGGGGTTTTCCTGGCCTATCGTATAGATTACCTATTCCCAGGATAGGTGATCACTGAACTTAAGTACCCAGGAGTGGCTGCTACACAGTGAAATTTGCTTCCCACTCCGCAGATCGTTGCTGTGTCAGGCATTGCCAAGCTGATATTGGAGACCTATCCAACAATATTATAGTCCTGGAAAACCTCGTTAAAGGGATATTCCCATCTCCAGATCCTATTCCAATATGTAGCAGGTGTAATAATAATATTATCAAATACCTCCAATTAGAAATGTAGTATAGTTCTTCTGATTCACTATGTCGCTTTCCCCATGTGCAGAGCATTGCTATAGCTTAGGTATCCATGGTTCCAACCTCTCATAGTAACAGCTAGTTGTTAGTGGTTGTAACCATAGATCCTAAGTGACTGCAATGCCTACACAAGGGGTAAACGACATAGCAAATCAGAAGAATTATGCTACATTTCTAATTGGAGGTATTTGCTAATATTACGGTATTATTATTACACCTACTACATATTGGGATAGGTTCTTGGAGATTGGAATATCCCTTTAATATTGCAGGTGAAGTCATAACTGACAGCTTGAGGTTAGGCCGACGCTTCACATTGTTTTACTCTTTAAACCACGGTTATTACTTTTCTGTTCTTTTATTACTGTCTTCAGGTGAGGCACCATGGGGCTGGTAAGTTTGGAGAAGATAATTGCACTACAAAAGAAGGCTGCTAACATCCGCAATATCTGTATACTGGCTCATGTGGATCATGGTAAGTGACTTCTTGGAGCACCCTCAGAACGGTGTCAGTGACCCCGGCAGGGAAGCGACTGCTCTTGGTGCCTCTGTCCTTACATCACCAAGTGATGATGTCCTCCCAGTTGTGAAATGTGTCTGTTTTGTATAATTTCTATTTATTTTTTTTACTTTTGCCATGCTTCAATAGCAATAGAAGCTGGCACAACACGATCGGCTCCGCTATATAGAGGCAATGAGCGCTGACAACTGGGTGGCGCTCGTAGCAATCTGGCACTGACAACCTTATTGGTCTCCAGGAGACCTCTGGTTGTCATGCCAACACATCTGTGACCCACGATCACGTGACACCGGTCACCGGAGTGCATTTTTCCTGCCCCATGGCCGGAAGAGCCATTTAAATGCCGCTGTCAGTGTTTAACAGTGGCATTTTATCTAGTTAATAGCCGCGGGCACATGTCAACTGTTCAAAACAGCTGACATGTCCCGGGAAAGATGTGGGCTCACCGCCGGAGCCCACATCATAGGGAGGGATACCGAAATCAGCGTAAACATATGTCCGATGTTGATAAGGGGTTAAAGAACAAACAGACCATGAGAGAATCTTGCCCGTTCAGTTTTTGAAGCATCGGGCTCGGCATTCTCTACCTCGTTTGGTGCAACGTGGGTAGCTAAAGCGATGGTCTCTTAGGCAGATACCCTGACCAGAACCATCCAGGATAGTGACCTGCCCTCGGAGGCAGCGGATCTGGCAAATCAGATCTCCTTAGCCGGGGACTATTTGGTGCATGCTTCCCCGGACTCAGCTAACTGTTCCGCTCTTGCTGCCGCAAATGCCATCTCCATTAGATGAGCATTGTGGCTCAGGGGGTGGCAAGCAGACTCTGCCTCTAAAAAATCCCTAACAACTCTGCCTGACCAGAGCGGTCATTTATTTGGAGAGAAGCTAGATCAGCTTTTCTCAGACGCCACAGGGGGAAAAAGTAAATTCTTCCTCAAGCAGAGGACTAAACGACCATTTAGTCGACAACAGCAGACTCGTTTCCGATCCTTTGCAGCAATCCCGTTTGATCCAATACAGCTTCCTCTTCTGGCTCGGGACGCTCTTCCTGCGGAGTCAGGAGCCCCTAGTTTTCCTATAAGCAGGCTTGGACTGGCCCACAAGAGAATAGGAGAATCCTCCGGTGGGCTCCTGTGCAAGAGTAGACCACCACACTCTTGTATGAGCAGTACTTGGCACTATGTACTTGAATCACTATGTGCAAACAAAGGCAGCATCTTAATCATTTAACAGTCTACCCAGATTATTGTTATATAAATCTGTGATTGACGATAATGTCACATTTTCATGAAGCTGGAAAGTGAGGCCCTGGAGTTGGTTACTGGTGGGCCCTTGGCACCCCGGTCCGACACAACCAGTGGTGGAAAACCTGCCCCAAACACTCCAGATCTAAGGGAGCCAGGTCCCATAGGTTCTCGGCTCAATGACTTGCGGTATTACTCGATCGGCACCAGCAGAGTAGGCGGCCATCTGCTCCTAGTTTGCCACACGTGGCTCGTTCACGACCAATGGGTCAGGGACCTGGTGTCTTCCGGTTACAAAATAGAATTTTCTTCCCACCCTCCAGCATGGTTTTTCCCCTCTCGTCCCCCCGAAACAGAGGCACAAGTTCGGTCCTTCTACCGAGCCACTGATTCGCTATGCCAAAACAGGGTCATTATTCTGGTCCCAATAAGCGAGGGGTTCTACTCAACCTATTCGTTGTTCCGAAGAAGGATGGGACAGTGCGACCCATTCTGGACCGGAAGCTCCTAAACAGGCTTGTCAACATCCGGCACTTCAGGATGGAGTCCCGCTGTTCAGTCATCTCTTCAATAAAAAAGGGGGAATTCCTAGCATCCATCGACATCCAGCATATTCCGATTTTTTTTTTTTTTTCCCCCTCATTAAAGGTTCCTATGCTTTGCCGTTTGTGAGGAACATTTCAAATTTGCAGCTTTGCCCTTCGGCCTCCAAGAGTGTTCACGAAGGTCATGGCGGCCGTCATGTCCATTCTGCACTCTCGGGGTGAGGTCGTTTTGCTATACCTAGAAGACTTCCTCGTCAAGGGCCCGTCATCCAAGCATGCGTGGAAGTGCGTCCGTATTACCATGATACAGGAAAGATATATATCTTTGTACCGTGTTAACCAGCAGATAGAAGAATATTTAGAATTGAGAGTCCTCAATGGTTGATACCTTTTAATGGCTAACTGAAAAGATGATAACAAGTTGCAAGCTTTCCAGACGACGCAGGTCTCTTCATCAGGCTAGACTAATACAAAATCTGAAGGATAACATATTTATACAAAAGACAGCACAGAAATAACCCAAAAGCTAAGACAAGTCATGTGAAGTGGAATAGTAATTATGGGGGAGTGATAAGCATAAATATTGGAACAGTTCATAGATAAGCAGTGTGAAGGTTTTATTGCCCTCTGTCTGGTTCTGTGTTGTGATGACCCCAGAAGGTCTAAAGAGCAAATTCCTTAATTGAGTTACCATGAACACACTTTCTCGCCTGAGCTGGCTGATAAACATAAGGTACTGTCACACTTAGCGATGCACTAGCGATCCCGACCAGCGATATGACGCGGTCAGGATCGCTGGTGCATCGCTAAGTGGTCGCTAGTGAGCTGCCACACAGGCAGAGCTCACCAGCGACATAGCAGCAGTCGGGGGTCGTTACTTACCTGTCAGACGAGGCGATGAAGACGTCCTCCCGCCCGCGTCCACGCGTCGCTCGTCGGCGCCACAGGAAGCCCAGCAGGAAGCTGACGACGAGAAACTGTCCAGGACGTTCTCGCGCGATCAGCGATAATCAGCGGGGGAGCCGGTAGGAGGTAAGTATCAGACATAGCGATATCGCTAGCAATATCGCTGCTACGTCGCAAAAAACAGTGACGTTATAGTGATATTGCTAGCGATATCCCTTAGTGTGACAGGCCCTTTAGACAAATCTTCCCCTGTCCCATCTCAGAAAGTTTTCTTCTTAGGAATTACCCTGGACACCTCCCTACGGTTGGTGATTCTCCCTCAAGACAAAGTCCTAGTCTTCAACAGGGAGCCCGGGCACTTTGTCGCTCACGTCCTCACTCCATCCGGTTCGGCAAGGGGATCCTGAGCAAGATGGTAGCGGCAATGGAAGCGGTTCCTTTCGCCCAGTTTCACCTTCGGCCTCTACAGCATGTGCTTCTAGCAGCCTGGGACAGGAACCCATTCTCTCTTGACCGGCTGTTCTGCTTGGCTTCGCGGGTCAAGCAGGCGCTCAGGTGGTAGATGTTGCGATCGTCCCTCACTCAGTGGGATCTTTCCTTCCGGTTCAATGGCTGGTGGTCACCTCCGACGCCAGTCTTCTGGGCTGGGGGGCTGTCTTTCGGCATCACACTGCCCAGGAACGCTTCTCCCCATCAACATTCTGGAAATATGTGCGATTCGATTGACCCTGCGACAGTTCCATCATCTAGCGGGTTGCCCCATCCGAATACAACTAGACAACGCCACAGGTGTGACATACATCAACCATCAGGCGGCACCCGCAACAAGGCAGCAATGGTGCGAGATGAAGCACATTCTCCGTTGGGCCGAGAGGAACCACTCAACTCAGCAGGTCACATCCCACGGTTCTGTAATGATTTCCGTAAGTTGAACAAGGTGTTGAAATTCGATCTTTATGCAATGCCCCAGGTGGACGAGCTGATCAAGCGACTGGGTCAGGCCCAGTACTTTACCATGCTTGATCTAACTAAGGGTTATTGGCAAGTGCCTCTTTCGGAGTCGGCAAACGAAAAGACTGCATTCATAACACCGTATTGTATTTATCACTATGTCATCTTGCCCTTTTGACTGCATGGGGCACTAGCCATGTTCCAGAGGCTGATGGACATAGTGCTTCAACCCCATCAGACGTATGCGTCAGCGTACTTGGATGACATCATCATCTTTAGTACTGACTGGTTGTCCCACTTGTCCTGGGTGCAAGCGGTAGTTGATTTGCTCAGAGCCGCGGGCTTGACGGCAAATCCCAAGAAATGTGCAATAGGGCTCGAGGAAACCCGGTACTTGGGATACGTTATCGGCTGTGGGGTTATCAAACCCCAAATTAATAAAATTGAGACCATTCAGAACTGGCCTCGACCTGCTACCACCAAACAGTTCTCAGAATCATCGGATATTACCGGATGTTTATACCTATTTTTTTCGGGGAGAACAACACCCCTAAGCAATCTTGTCAAGGGGAAAAAGTCGGTCATGGTTCAGTTGAAGCCTACCAGTCTATGAAGGTGGCACTATGCGGGTAGCCCGTCCTCATCATCCCCAACTTAAGAGGCTTCATCGTGCAGACGGATGCATCTAACGTTGGTGTAGGAGCGGTACTGTCGGAGGAGGTGAACGGAGAACGTCCGGTCACCTACCTAAGTAGAAAACTCACCACGGCCGAGAAAAATTATAGCATAGTGGAGAAGGAGTGCCTGGCCATTAAGTGGGCCTTGCAGTCCCTACATTATTTGCTTGGTTGACTGTTTCGCTTGGTGACAGATCATTCACCCGTGGTCTGGATGAGAAACGCCAAGGTAAGGAATGCGCGGGTCACCAGATGGTTCCCGTCCTTGTAAAATTTCAATTTCTCCATAGAATATCGCAGGGAAGTTGCAGGAAAAAGCAGATGCCGTGTCACGAGCCCTCTGTATGGTGACAAGTGTTCAACTCCACAAGTTTGAACAGAGGGGGAAGATATTTGAGGTAGTGAGGGGGATCATATGTAAGGGTCGATATGTATACCCCAGGATGCGAATGGAGTCCTATTAGACCCACTGGAGTGCCTTGAGTACACAGCAGGACGCCTGTGAGTCATAAGGCAAACTAAAATTAAGTGTGGATCTGGTCAAGCTATTTGGCCAAGGCATTGTTCAGGAAAACTTGTTAAGGGCTTTTATTTTTAGTGAACTACAGAATGGTAGTGGAGCAGTCCACTCCCTCAAAGCTGGGTCTTACAAGTGGCACATGGCATTGTGAGGAAAGAGGGAGACACAAGCGCAATATAGGGTCTTATCCCACAAATAAGGTAAGCGGGTTGACAAAAAACTGCTCACCTGGTAGTAGGTATTCAAATCATGTATAGATAAGGGCTGCTGCAGATCCACAAGTCGGTGACCGACTAGCTGAAACAGAACTCTGCAAAGGAATATGTGGATTTCGTCCGCGCTGCCCAAATGATGAAATTCCAGAAGGTTGATAAAGTTTGACAGTGGTTTATTCTATGCGTTTCAAGGTTTTTTGCAACCTCTTCTTCAGGAAATACCACCAGTGGCACATGGCCACAGATTCCAGGTTAAAACTGCAGTAAAGGGTTTGGGTGTGTCAGTGTTTGTTTGCAAGTGGCAGAGCAGGTGGCTCTGCAGCGTCAAGCCTGTGTGAAGTAACACAGAACCAAGAGCAGCTAACGTCTGACACCCCACAGTGTGATATAGTGGTGCAGTTGCCCTTAGCAAATGGTCTCGTATACGGACTGTTGTGATGCCCTGGCTGCGATCTGAAGCATACCGTGTACTGCTCATTGTATGAGTTGTTTGGACATTAAACACGTTTGCTGTGAACTTTCCTGTGGTCCATGCCTATCTAACACTGCACCACCAAAACCACTGCACTGCTGCGTGTATACCTTGATGTGTATTAGACAATATTTGCATGATGTTTTAGCCTACGGTCAGGGTCGTACATTTGTAGCCCTGGAAAACTGAATTAGAGTGTATGTGCTGATGGGCCATTGGCTGTAATGATCCAGATGGAGTCCCCGTCTGCTTTGTCTGACATCCTTTTTGTCAGTCTATCCATATTTGACATGTACTTTGTTTCCTTATGCATGTGACTTTCATAGTTGCAGAATGCTAATTTACGCTGCAGACTTTAATTACAGATTTCACTCTGTATAATACGAAAAGTGCAGCATTTCTAAATGCAAATTAAAGCAAAATCCACATAATTTAGTGCAGAATTTACCCTGGCAGATTTTTTGCTAAACATCTTTTGCGGAAATTGTGCACCAGACAATTCTGTTATGGACATTCTTTAAAGGGGTTGTCTGGGGCTCAACTATTGATGACCTATCTGTGGGACTGTTGGGGGTGCCGGGATTGGACCAGCTGAAAATCTGCTTCAGCAATATATGTGATGGATCACAGCAGACCCTTACGTTGCTTTATGACTGCTGGTGAAGATGATGGGAGATAAAGCAAAATGGGCTGCTGTGCTCAGCCTCATACATCACTTTCTATTGGCCACTGATGTAGCGGATATCAGCTGATCGTCGGGTGTATTGATGACCTATTTAGCGGATATCAGTAGTTCAGTCCCAGACACTCCCTCTAAGGGCTCGTTCACACAACAGTATGTTTGGTCCGAGTACTGTTCATGAAAGACTGACTCACTGATTGTTTCACAGTAAACTTCCAGTGTGGTGTGTTACATATGGCCGAAAAGATATGCATTAAACAGTCTCTGCTCTCTTGCCCAGTTAGGGAACATGAAGTCAAAGAGAGAAGCAGGTGACGGTATTGTCTGCAGCCTCTTTATTGCTGGTGTGGATATCGCTTACGAAGCATTTATCTTACACCACTGTTGTTGAAAAATCTCTGCGTTAACTTTGGTTACATTATTTAATCAACTGTAATAATTTTATATATTTTTTTAAGTAGGATTTTTTTCTTTATATATTTTTGTTTTCTTTAGGGAAAACCACTTTAGCGGACTGTCTGATATCCAGCAACGGGATAATCTCCAACAGATTAGCAGGAAAGGTATAAGATTTTTTTTTCTTTTTTTGCATTTAAGAGAAAATCTTTATTTCGGCGGCACATTGTGACTTGTGACTATCATTGCAGTTACGTTATATGGACAGTCGAGAAGATGAGCAGATACGAGGAATCACCATGAAATCCAGCGCCATATCCCTGGAGCACAAAAACGGTAGTGTTTTCTGTCCTGTATATTCTGTACATTTCTCTCCATGTACTGACTATTGACATTTATATTCTAAATGATGGCATGGTGAAGGCCATAATTAAGGGTCCCGTACTCGTCCAGCGCACAACAGTTCCTCTCACCCTCCCCCCTCATGCTCTGCTTGACCAAGCATGAATGGGGACAGGGGAGTATGTCGCTGCCAGACACCTCTCCCATGACATCCCTTCTTTCCTCCAACATTTGACGTAAGGGTAAATTCACATTGGCTGGTCGACCTGTCTTGTCACAGATCAGCGGCCACCTTTAGATTTTTTTTGCATTAGACTCTACTGAGCACCACTGTGTATAGTTTGGGCACCAGGGTCCTAGAAAGACAACTTGGGTGGGTTCAGAGTCAAGGGGCTATAGGAATACACATTAGATGGATAGACCACAGTACCCAAAAATACTCAGAATGAGCATTGTTTAGTTTCAAATAAAGATGGCTGTGCGGTGACCTTATGGAATATAACTATAGCAAAAATCAGTGCGGAGATCTGTCCCATAATCTGTTTATAACCACGACTATAGTTCTAACACAGGGGCATCCTGTACGTCTCGAGGAAAAGGGTTTATCCCAAGCTAGAAGGTGATTCTTTACTGTAAGAGCATTGAGACTATAGACTAGCTGTATAATAGTGAATCAAGAGGCGCCTAGAATCTTACTAGAATTGGGCGTTCTAGATTACTGGTGATGCGTTTTTGATTCAGGGATTTCTTCTGATTGCCAGAAAATTGGCTTTTACCTCATCTGGATGGAATTACAAACTACATATGATCTTTTATTTTCAGGGGATGAAGAGTATCTAGTCAACCTCATAGATTCTCCAGGACACGTTGATTTCTCCTCTGAGGTCTCGACAGCGGTCCGTCTCTGTGATGGAGCCATTGTTGTGGTCGATGCTGTAGAAGGTGTTTGTCCACAGGTAAATACTTACCGTATATACTCATGTATAAGCTGACTCGTGTATAAGCCGAACCCCCTAAATTTGACACAAAAAACTGGGAAAACTTATTGACTCGCGTATAAGCCTAGGGTGGGAAATGCAGCAGCTACTGGTAAATTTAAAAAATAAAATTAGATACCAATAAAAGTAAAATTAATTGAGACATCAGTAGGTTAAATGTTTTTGAATATCCATATTGAATCAGGAGCTCCATATAATCCTCCATACAGTCCAAGATGCTCCATACAAAATACCCCCCATATAATGCTGCACAAAGGTTAATAATACCCCATATGCTGCCCCATAAAGGTTATGGCCCCATATGATATTCCATAGATTATGCTCCCATAAAATGCTCCATAGTTTATGCCCCCATATGCTGCTCGATAGTTTATGCCCCCATATACTGCTCCATAGTTTATGCCACCATATGCTGCTCCATAGTTTATGCCACCATATGCTGCTCCATAGTTTATGCCACCATATGCTGCTCCATAGTTTATGCCACCATATGCTGCTCCATAGTTTATGCCCCCATATGCAGCTCCATAGTTTATGCCCCCAAATGCTGCTCCATAATTATGCCCCCATATGCTTCTCCATAATTATGCCACCATATATTGCTGCCGCTGCAAGTAAAAAAAATACATACTCGCCTCTCGTCACTGGGGGCACGGTGCTGGTGTCCTGAGCAGGCTGTGACAGGTTCTGATGTCACCGCTGGCTCAGGACCCCGACACTGGCAATATTTACCGAACCCCGCTCCATGGCTGCGTGCTGCTCTGTCCTCTCCTCCGCGTCCTGTCAGTGACGTTCAGGCACCTTGCTCTCTGACCTGAATATCAGAGACAGAGGACGCAGAGGAGAGGACAGCAGCGCGCAGCGATGGACCCGGGACAGGTGAATATAGCATATACTTACCCCCTCCTGGCGCTTTCTCTGCAGCCCCCCTGCTTTTCCCGGTCTCAGGCTCCTTCCTTCAGCGGTCACGTGGTACCGCTCATTACAGTCATAAATTTGCGCATATTCATGACTTTAATGAGCGGTACCATGTGACCGCTGAAGGAAGGAGCCTGAGATCGGGAGAAGCAGGGGGGCTGTAGAGACCGCACCAGGAGGGGGTAAGTATGATCTGATACCCCCGCTCCCCCTCCCCCCGCCGATCCCCTGGTATATGACTCGCGTATAAGCCGAGAGGGGGGGGACTTTCAGCCCAAAAAAATGGGCTGAAAATATCGGCTTATACACGAGTATATACGGTACGTAATGTAAACTTGGATCACTGAAAATGCATAAAATGAGTATATAGTAGTAACACGTATGATGATAAAGAACCCCGTGAATTGTGTTTCCCTCTTTGGTGCATATGTTACAAAAGCTGCCCGCGTGTACCCCAATCAGAGGATAGGCCTCCATTCTCCAGACCGATGTCAGTAAAGTGTCCTTTTGGCCTAACTGTGTACAATGTATGGAGACTTAACCCCTTTTGGATGGTGAAGTGCAGTAGTTAACACTTTCCTATACAGTGGGCCAAGGGATCAAAATGTCAGATGACGACGTCCTGCCTAATAGATCTGTCTACTATCGGCTGTGGCAATATGTAGCAAAGGATCGTCCATCTGTCCTGTCTGTGCAGTCTGATATGTTCAGTGTCTTAATGAAACAAGGCATATGTTAGTATTTTTTCTTTGCACAAAGGGGTTTGTAGATGCAGTGATTTACCCCACATTGATTCATTAAGGCTAATTTTCCGCTTTTAACGATGACGTATTGCATGCTATTTATTTTCGCAATGCTTTTTTTTGTAACCCCGAGTATCTGTTCTGAATTTATTTCTTGCATGTGAACATGGTTGCATAATAAACATCATTTACTTGGAAGGGATGCAGATTGTGTTTTTTTTTTTTTATATATCAGAAGTGGGCTAAGCCCCTAAATCCGTGTCAACCCCAATAAACAGAACCTACAGTGAAATGTACCGTAATATCCGTGGAATGATCTCAGGTCGTTAATACTAAATAGAAGCTAATAGAATGGAGAAATGTTCATCCCCCATTTCTGGATCACTGGGGCATCTGACCGGTGACATGGAGATCATGTGTGGAGATCACTTTGCATCTGTGCTTGCGTTTGGTTATTAGCGCCTTCTATATTGGTACATTGGACGTCTACGGATGAGCTTATTGTATATACAGATCTGTTGGCACGGCCATGATTGTCCTCACAGGACACGTCGTCTGCGTCTTTCATTGCTTGACCTCTTGTGCCTCCTTCTGCAGACACAAGCCGTGCTACGACAGGCCTGGCTGGAGAACATACGACCGGTTCTGGTGATCAATAAGATTGATAGATTAATAGTGGAGCTGAAGCTTTCCTCCCAAGAAGCATATGCACATCTGCAGAAAATCCTGGAGCAGGTAACTGCCTGACATTACTGTGAAATATCAGGTTGGGATTGGTTAGCCGGATTCTTATTGTCTACTGCCATCTTCTAGGTGAACGCTGTGACCGGGAGTCTCTTTACCTCCAAGGTCCTGGAAGAAAGGGCTGAAAAAGACACCAGGACTGAGACGCTGGATGGAGAGCAGCTGTATGACTGGAGTGCAGGCTTGGATGAGACGGATGATTCACATCTGTATTTCTCTCCAGATCAGGGCAATGTGGTGTTCGCTAGTGCCATAGATGGCTGGGGCTTTACGTAAGCATCTTTTAAAAAAAAAAATCTTTATTTTAGTGTTTTCAAAAGGTTTTATTTAAAGGAGATGTCTGCAACTGAGAGCCCTTTTTTCTGCTTGCTTTGTCCTTCACCCCACCCTTGCAAAGAGGTCCCAGGTTAATTGAGAACACACCGAGTATATGTAGTTAATTGCTCAAGGTCCCAGTACAGCTCCGACGGCAAGACGGTAGTCCGAACGTGACATGTTTTGTCAAATAGGTTTTCCAGCAAATACTACTACATCTCCTGTGGTGTGAAAGTGATGTCACATTCTTATTTCTGCTGGATGGGAAACCTAACCGGCACACAGACTTTTTGAAAGGGTGTGCACTAAATGTCCGTTAGATGTGGGGTACTACCGCTAGAATCCACATTTATCTTGAGAATGGGGGCCTGTTAAGCTTGGCCAGGAATGGGGAGGTGGCTGTGCCTACGCAGCTCTCATTATTCATTTCCATATTAGCCCTGTAATATCGCAGGAATTCCTGATGCTGCTCAAGGTGCCCCCCTTCCCCAGTTAAGCCCCTCATACACGTTTGATAGATGCGTCACCTGACTCTCGCTTACACAGGAGCGCTCCTGTGTTCTCTATGAGAGAGCTGCTCTCTGGTGGTGGCTTGTCTCTTAGAGACTGAAAGGATCAGCAGTCCAAAATCTGACGTGCCGAATCCTACTCTCCCCTGACATCCTCTATGGGGGGAAGATTCGGAAAGCTGCCGGGCACATTACTGTCTTCCAAACCAGTGGATGGCAGTGGGTTCAGCTGCCATTATTCTAATATGTACGGGAGCCTATAGCTGCTGCTCCTATCTGTGGTGCTCGCGTCTATTGGACAATTGTGACAAATCTCTACCTGTCATAAATGTCCCAGATGGCCCTTTTAAAACATGAATACACGCTGAAGAGATGAGGGATGGTCACAGTGAGTTCTTATGGATACCTTAGTTTCTTAGGCTTTGTTTTGTGTTTTATTTTATTAGGGTTGTTTTTGTGACATCAGATAGATCTGGTAATCATAAAAGTCTCATTTGTATCTGGACCACTCCTGGTTTAGAAAAAAAATTAATGTAGAGTAAAAAAATAGTGTTATTTTCTGTTAATAGAAATGCTCGGTAACGTTTGCGATGGGCCCTGCTCTGGAATCAGTAGTGCACCCAGTCGTTCGCAGCTTGTCACATTGTCTGCATTGGTTAGATTCTTTGGCAGTACTCATTATTGGACACTAGATGGTGCTGTGGATCTGCAGCAGCGGCCCCTGTGGGTTCAGTTTAGGTGATTTTCCAGTTCACCGTTCCGGCCTTTATAAGTCTCCAGATTTATAAATGATGTGTACATTCCTATATAAAGCAGGTGTGTTTCTGCTATCACATCGTTTTTCTGTTTATGATGAAAGCAGTGGTATTCTAGTTAATGGAAGAGTCTACTGCACTATTTATTCCTAACTGTGAGTGCTTTTCTGCACTATTAAATCATACGAAATATTACAGTGCATAGTACAGAACAGAGATCGCTTCATTGAAGCTGATCAGGTACCGAGTAGGCAACTTTTACCTACTGCTGGTCAGTTGGGGAAAGGGTTAATTATTTGTATAGGCACATAGCAAATTAATATGGACTTTCATTATGAAGAATGAGGGTCTTTCACTTCTAATTGTGGTTTCCATATATTCTGGGTATGTGGGCAGAAAGTAGAAGAGATATTAATACTGCTTCAGTTCTACAGAATCCATAGCACATTTGTTATGACCCATGTCCAGAGCCATTGACTTTTAAGGGGTACCTGCAGTTTTCTTTTATTTTTAATGTGACAGGGCATGAAATACCCTGCATATCTGAGGGGGTCTGTGTTCTGACACCCCCAACAATGCCTTATAACACTGCGCACATGTGTTCTGCTCAGGAGCACTGATCTTGCATGAGCGTGCATAAAGGGATGTAAAGGCTGATGGAAAGTAACAGGATAAGTCTTGGACTCTGCACCCTTTTTTTGCCCTATCAGCTGCCGGCATTGACATCAGGGGCTTATCTACAGCATTCTGTAATGCTGTAGATAAGTCCCTGATGTAACCTGAAAGATAAGAAAAACACGTTAGATTATACTCACCGGAGGGGCGGTCCGGTCCGATGAGTGTCGCAGTCCGGTCCGGCGCCTCCCATCTTCATACAATGCCGTCCTCTTCTTCCCTTCCTGTAGTAGCTCTGGCGCAGGTGCACTGCTTTGCCCTGTTGAGGGCAGAGCAGAATACTGCAGTGCGCAGGCACCAGACCTCTCCCGACGCCTGCCAAAAAAAGGGTGACAGATTCCTTTTAAGATGAAGCAGGGCGGCGGTGTTTTTCCCCCCGGGGCAGGGCGGCGGTGTTTTTCCCCCCGGGGCAGGGCGGCGGTGTTTTTCCCCCCGGGGCAGGGCGGCGGTGTTTTTCCCCCCGGGGCAGGGCGGCGGTGTTTTTCCCCCCGGGGCAGGGCGGCGGTGTTTTTCCCCCCGGGGCAGGGCGGCGGTGTTTTTCCCCCCGGGGTAGGGCGGCGGTGTTTTTTCCCCCCGGGGCAGGGCGGCAGTGTTTTTTCCCCCCGGGGTAGGGAGGCAGTGTTTTTCCCCCCGGGGCAGGGCGGCAGTGTTTTTTCCCCCCGGGGTAGGGAGGCAGTGTTTTTCCCCTGGGGCAGGGCGGCGGTGCTTCCCCTGGGTCAGAACACGTAACCAGAGTATGGAGTGATCGGTAGGATACTCATTACCCAGACCTCCACCAACCTGCGGACCATTTCATGTAAGAGGTAAAAAATGTATAGGTATAGTTACTCTTTGTTGTCAGATTTCTGTAATGTGACCCGAGCCTCAGATTACAGACTACTACTCTCCTAGTGGGAAGAGGTGACTGTCTGATGACAGTGCAGCTATTATAATTATGGAAGATAATGGTGTTACAGCAATTACTGGTAAATACAGATTTCAGATTCCGTATTAGTGGACACTAAGGTGATAGAGGGGGTCTCCTATTCTGCATCCATCGCAGAGAGCATCTGCAAAGATTTCCTCTGATTTTGGAGACCCGGCACTTAATAAACTGCCCATAGATTTCACTGACAACGTTTTGATGCTTGTTTTTCCTGTGGTGGTGTTACAGGGGCGCCGAACATTTATTGATGGGCTCCTGTGTCACGTCCACGCAGCAGCTCACCCTGTGATCCAGTTATTGTACCTCTATGGTTACAGTCCCACAATGAGTATTTGGGGAGGTTTTAAGGCTGCATTTTTTTTTTATGTGCGAAAAACCACAGCATCCTATCTTTCCAGCCAAGTGGATGGGATTTATAGAAGTTATTCCCACTGTTTGTTTTTTTTTTTTTTTGTTTTTTTTATTTGCGATGCAGAAACTGACCTGGGTGCTTTTTTCATATCTGAAACGTGACAATTTGTCTTGCGTTAAATATGTGTTTTTTTTTTTGTGGTTATTTTTTCCATAGACTTGAATGGAATTAGGAAAATCCACAGGTAAACGTACACTTAATATGCACACAATCCGCACGTGACTTTATCAATACTGATTCATCCCAGATAAGTGACAGGAAGGATCCAGAACTAAGTAGCTTTATTTAAAACCTGACTATGCATGTAAAAACGCAAAAAAAAAACATTACCAATAGAAAATCTGCAGCATCCAAAGCTCAGCAATTGCTTATCGTGGGAACTTCGCCTTAGAAAAGGTATGAAAGCTACTAACACATTCTTTAAAAACTTTTTTTTTTTTTTTTTTTGTCCCTATGTATAGAATCGATCACTTTGCCCAGCTGTATAGTCAGAAACTTGGCGTTAAGCCTACTGTGCTGCTGAAGACCCTCTGGGGAGATTACTATCTCAATTCTAAGGCCAAGAAGATCATGAAGGGGGCTCAGGTAATACTCCGCACACCATCATATGGCTGTAATCATGGGAATGCAATACTTAGGAAATGTATTTATGACACATGGGTACTTACATGGTCGCTCCTCTCCATAACCGCACTTATTAACCATTGCACGGCACCACGACGTATATTTACTGCACGTATTCTTTACAGGTATAGCGACTAGCTCTGGTTGCTGCTCTTTTAACTGTTTAGATGCTGCTGTCAATTTCTGACTGTGACATTTCTATGGCTATAACAGGTGCTCACCGTTGATCTCCATCCGCAGTGAGATCTCATGGTGCCGAAGGGTTGCCATGGAAGCCAGGGCTTTTCTGTAGGCCCTCGTCGCCATTTTCTTTAGTGTTCCTCTGAAGCCTTGTCCCAGGCTGGGCTTGATAAGATATTTTGCTTCCTGGGAAGCGTGCGAGGATGGTGAGGCCAGGTCCAATTAGGATTGAGCTCGTCCCTTTCATTAAAATATAATCCTTGACTGTAGACCTTCCTTGGATCCACTGACGAGCCTCATCACTGTTCCCAGTGTGTGGCTGACATTGTCAACACCGGATCCAAAGCCAATCAGGGGCTCAATGTAATGATTGGCTGCAGTCGTGATATCATTGCTGCTTCCAGAGATAGGACGCAGCGGTGAGACTTGATAGTGGACCCTCTGAAGGCGAGTACAGCACGGTTTGTTTTATAGCATAGTCTGCAGCCAGATAATAATGTTTATTAAAAGGGAATAAGCTCTTTAATGGCACTAAGCAATTTTTGGTATCTTAACTGATTTTCCTCCGACAATCCCTTTCTCACCTATTCACAGGATAAGTGGTAACGTATTAATCAGTGGAGGTCCGACGCTGGCGCTCCTGCCCATAGGCAGCATGGGGCACTTTTTTCCCTGTTAGAATGGTCTGGCAGTGCGCATGCTCTGTCAGAATAGGCTGGCAGTGCGCATGCTCCGCTAGAATGGCCTGGCAGTGCGCATGCTCTGTCAGAAAGGACTGGCAGTGCGCATGCTCTGTCAGAATGGACTGGCAGTGCGTGTGCGCCGTTAGAATGGTCTGGCAGTGCGCATGCTCTGCCAGAATGGACTGGCAGTGCGCATACTTAGTTAGAATGGACTGGCAGTGCGCATGCTCTGTCAGAATGGACTGGCAGTGCGCGTGCTCTTTCAGAATGGACTGGCAGTGCGCGTGCTCCGTCAGAATGGACTGGCAGTGCGCGTGCTCCGTCAGAATGGACTGGCAGTGCGCGTGCTCCGTCAGAATGGACTGGCAGTGCGCGTGCTCCGTCAGAATGGACTGGCAGTGCGCGTGCTCCGTCACAATGGACTGGCAGTGCGCGTGCTCTGTCAGAATGGACTGGCAGTTTGCGTGCTTTGTCAGAATGGACTGGCAGTGCGCGTGCTCCGTCAGAATGGACTGGCAGTTTGCGTGCTTTGTCAGAATGGACTGGCCGTGCGCGTGCTCCGTCAGAATGGACTGGCAGTGCGCGTGCTCCGTCAGAATGGACTGGCAGTGCGCGTGCTCTGTCAGAATGGACTGGCAGTTTGCGTGCTCCGTCAGAATGGACTGGCAGTTCGCGTGCTTTGTCAGAATGGGCTGGCAGTGCGCGTGCTCCGTCAGAATGGACTGGCAGTTTGCGTGCTTTGTCAGAATGGACTGGCCGTGCGCGTGCTCCGTCAGAATGGACTGGCAGTTTGCGTGCTCCGTCAGAATGGACTGGCAGTTCGCGTGCTTTGTCAGAATGGGCTGGCAGTGCGCGTGCTCCGTCAGAATGGACTGGCAGTGCGCGTGCTCCGTCAGAATGGACTGACAGTGCGCTTGCTCCGTCAGAATGGACTGACAGTGCGCATGCTCGACCGCTGCTCCATTCATTCCCTATGGGGTTGCTGAGTGCTGCGCTCCGCTTTTCCTGCAGTGCCATAGAAAATGAATGGAGCGTCAGTCAGCTATCCAACCTGCCACTCCATTTTGTAAATGGGAATAAAAATCGCCCTGTTGAGGATGAAAGTTCCCTCTTCTGCTGGAGAGTCCGGGGGCGAGCCCCCACTCATCAATAAGTTAGCACCTATCCTGTCACCGGACTACCCCTCTAAGTTTTGATGATAAGTGTATGTAGATGTGTAAGTGACATGTATGGGCTCTGCACGTTATGCGCCGTTATTTTGGAGATGCTGTGAGTCTCGGGATTCACTGGGGTCCGGCTTTCGCCCTCAAACGTGATTTTTTTTCTTTCTTTTATATAATTATACATGAATTGCATGAAAGCAGATTGCGGGTGGAATTTATATACTGTGCCATGTGTCTACTTTTATGTAATGTAAAAAATTCTATTTTCTGACTCTTGGCAGTGGAATAATAATTTTCTTCTTTCCTTTGGGCTTGTGATCTTGCGCTCTAATCTCACACTCTTTCCCTTGTAGGAGTTTGTATTTCTCATTATATCATATGACGCTTGTGTTGTAATGAATTTCTCATTGATGCATGTGGGTGAATGTGCTTCCGTATTACTCTTCTTTCCTCTGTCCTAGCTAATGGTTTCTTAGCGTGCCAGCCCTAGCTAATAAAACCTGCAAGCTTAATGTGGTGATTGATGACTCCTGTAGATGGCCTCTATCACTGCACTGGTATAAATAGCAAAGCTGATATTTTCCAAGGAGATTCTTCACCTATGTGGCCTGCAGCCTGTTTGTAGATCTGCAGAGGAGGCCATAGTGAACACACGCCGCACACGGATACTCTGGATTTCTGGGGCAGAGTCTTGTCCTTATTGTCTAATGGTGTCTAGGTGACATCCACCCTGATTAGGACTCTTATGTCATGGCGCCTCTACTCCGCTCAGATTTCCTTGTACTGTCCGCTCCTTCTAGCTCGTATATATGTGTATTCTGTCACGTCCAAAACACTATTTACCCTCAGATATAGGGGTAATCTGCAGATAACTATTGTTTAAATCCTGTTAAGCCAATTTACTCTGGAACAAGCGGCTGCAGGGAGAAAATGAAGCTTTAGGCTATGTTTACGCATTGTTTTTGCTGTGGTTTTTTAAATCAAGTTTTAAGCCGTGTTTTACAGTACCAGCAAAAGCTAAGAGATTTCGGTTATCTCATGCACACACATTGTTTTTGTTCTTGACTGAATAGAAACACTGCTGCATTTTTGAAAACTGCAGCATGTCACTTCTTTCAGCATTTTTGCAGTGTTTTATCACCCACAGAAAGCAATGAGTAAGTGCAAAAAAGCACAGGTCTCAGGTTTTGTTGCGTTTTCAGTGAAAAAAGCAGGTATGCAAGGATGTGAAACCCATTTATTTTTGTGATTTTTCCCAAGTTGAAACCATAATGTCTTGATCTCCTCACTTAAGAATGGTAGTTAGGGTTAGCACCATTTAATTAAATTAGTGACATGTGAAAAGTAAACATTGGCTGAACAAGGTGTGACAGTAAACAATGTCCTACAAATTCAATGCTCTGCCAGTGTCTTAGGTAAACTATTCCCGACACCTCCCTCTTCTGTTATAACATTTGTAATTCTGTCATTAACTCATGTGAACTTTTTTTGTTCAGAATAGTCTCTTTTATTTTCCAGACACAAAAATCTTTTTCCACTAAATAATTTGATCAGATTGCCCTTTCTACTAATCATTAAAAATTCTTTCTGATCTTAGAAACCAAGATTTTTAGCGTTATTGTGCACTTCTCTTTGCAGATGTTATTGGCCAGGACCGCAGTCTTCCAATGGTGGCCGGTCTCCTGGGCAAGTAGCTGAGCTGTTTGCCGATTCTCTTCCGCGTCGCTCGACGGCGGTCATTTCATCGCATCTAGTGGCCTGTTTACATGGGCCCTCACACCCAAATGAGGGTGATATTTACCAAGATAAACTTTTGCCCCCCTTATAGAGAAGTTGTGCACTTGAAAGCTGTGCAGTACGAGGTGTGATCACGTTACTGGTGACTGATCGCGTCTCATTAGTTTATCATTTCTTTCCTCTCCGTGGTCGTTCCTGGATTTTCCGCTTGGTTTATTAGCCTTCAGTACTTCTCAGTGTAGCAACATGACAGCTGCATTAGTGCTAATGACTGTAATATTGGGGAATTAGCTACCGGACGGCCAGTCAGATTACCCATGCTTCAGAAAAGGTAATAGGTTGTTGTGAAATAATAATTTAATACCGAGGTACCTGCTGACAAATGATGGACTATTAGAACTGGAGGCTCAGATACGATAATCTTTCTTTTTTCCCTCCTGTGAATTTTATTTTTTATTATTATGTTTTAATGTAATGAGAAGAGTAACGCTAAGTTCACATTTCTGTTCGGACTTTTCAGAGATCTTCCATTGTAGGAACAGACAGACTGAATTCATGTGTAAAAGCGATCTGCTGCATCAGTTAAACAAATATAAGCAGAGGGGCCCCCTTTATTATGGGGTCTGTATGATGTCTGGGATCTCTTATTTGTCTGTTTTAGAGTCCAGACGGACGCTAAAATAATTTAACCTTGATGACAATTTTCGAAATCTGACTAGTATCACTTTGATGTAGTAACTCTGGAACGCTTCAATGGATCCCACTGATTCTGAGATTTTCTCGTGACATATTGTACTTCATGCTAGTGGTAAAGTTTGTTCGATGAGGCTTGCGTTTTTGTGAAAACAGGAAATTTGGCAAAAAGTTTGAAAATGTCGTAATTTTCTAATTTTGAAGCCACGTCTACATCGCACTTCACTAACTGCAGCCAGTTTCTCAAATCAATGCCTTGTTGTCTGCATCGGTAGTGTCAATGATCTCAGTAATTGACTACAGCATTAAAGTGCCCTGTAGATATGATTTAAACACTTCAGCAGATCAGACAAGTAGAGGGTGAGATAATAGGGCCCAAAAGAATAACCCATATGTTATGATTGGGTCACCGAGGAGGATAGCAGGCCAGGCTAAGCCACAGAAAACCAGAGAGGTTGGTAACTAAGCGGATTGCAGACCCCTGATCCTATCCACACAACTAGCATTAGCTGTGGAGCGTGCCTATGATGATCCTAGACGCCTCCGCACAGCCGGAGAGCTAACTAAGCCTAAAGCAAGAAAGGGGAAATCGAAACTGCCCCAGAGCAGACCCCAAAGGAATAGATAGCCCCCAAACATATATTGTCGGAGAGACATGTTGAAAGCACAAACGCAGGCAGGAAAATAGACTGAGCAAATGATGGGGCCCACACTGACTAGACAGGACAGGAAAGACACTGTCTGCAGTCACGCAAAAAACCCTGCAAAAAAGTCCAACACGTCTGATGCAAAAAATACTGAAGTCGCACGACTTTGCCCACTATATCAGCACTCTGGTATATTCTGAAAGCAGAGCAAAAAGAGACCAATCTAATAAGGGATAAAAACAAAGCAGTAACATATGGACTGTGATTCAGCACAGCCCCAGCCGGAGCTGGCTGACCCACACAAAACTGAGATAGACAAAACCAGATCAAAAGTAAACAGGATAGCAAATGAACACTTAGCTGAACATGCACGGACTGAGCTGGAAACAAAGACCTCAGGAGGCAGGAAGAAAATCACCAGCAGGGATAGAGGGAGTCGGCTGTCTTAAATCCCAATCTGAAACCCCAGATCTCCAATCGTCGTCCTCATTATCAGGTAGAAAGCCACTGTTAATCAGATCAGCTCCATTACCTCCAGTAACCACCAGAGGGAGCCCAGAAAGAGAATTCGCACCCCCTCTGTCAATTTGACCAGCTCCACTACCTTCAGTAATAACAAGAGGGTGGCCAGAAAGCAAATTCACAACACCCATATATATGTGTGTGTTAACATACACACACACACACACACACACACACACGTGCACACATACACACACGTGTACATATATATAGTTGTGTGAATATGTGTTTGCCCCGGTGACAGGACAATTGTGTACAAGGCAATTGTGTACAAGGCGATTGCCCTGTACACAATTGTCCGTGTACACAATTGTCCTTGGACACAATTGGCCTGTACACAATTTTCTGTACACAATTGTCCGTACACAATTATCTTGTACACAATTGTCATGGAACCGTTTGCCCCCTTCCTGATTAACTATTCTTTTGCATGTTTATCACACTTAAGGCTGTGTGCACACGCTGCGGAAAAGGTGCGGATTCATCCGCGCGGATTTTGTACAATCCGCAGGTGAAACCGCAGGTCAAAAGACCTGCGGTTTTACCTGCGGATTGCTCTGCGGTTTTGCCCTGCGGTTTTTCATCTCCTCAATGGAGGAGATGGCAAACCGCAGGAGAATCCGCAGAAAGAATTGACATGTCAATTCTTTCTGCGGATTGAAAACCGCAGATAATCCGCGCGGAAAATTCCGCACCGTCTGCACTGCGGTTTTTGATTCCCATAGGGAATCATTGTACTGTACACCGCAGCAGAAACTGCTGCGGGTCCGCAGCGGCCAAAACCGCTGCGGAACCGCAGCAAAATCCGCAGCGTGTGCACACACCCTTAATGTTTCAGATCACCAAACAAATACAAATATTAGACCAAGATGACACAAGTAATCACAAAATGCAGTTTTTCAATGAAGGTATTTATTAAGGGAAAAAGAAATTTAAACCTACAGGGCCCTGTGTGAAAAATGGCTTTTATAACCTTTTCCAGACTGATAGATATGGAAATTTGTTTCTCATATGACCCAGAATTTCTTTTGGATCGCGGCATGATGTTTAGCTGAGGAACTTTTGGTCTACTTCACTTTGTTAGGCAAGTCCTCTTTAAGTGATTTCTTGATTGAGAACAGGTGTGGCAGTAATCAGGCCTGCGTGTGGCTAGTGAATTTGAACTCAGCTTCCCAAAGTTGTGATAAATCACACGTCATTTATGTTTTAACCCCTTAGCGACCGCCGATACGCCTTTTAACGGCGGTATTTAACTGTACTAAAACCACAGCGCCGCTAATTCATGGCGCTGTGGAGAAAGTGAATAGCGCCCCCCAGTGTCGGATTTTCTCCGGGGTCTCGGCTGCCGGGGGTAGCCGAGACCCCAGAGAACATGAATCGATCGGTTTTTACCGACCCCGCTTTTGCGATCGCCGTTATTAACCCTATAACGTCGACCGCAAAAAAAAAAAGAAGCCGCGATTGTGCATTAAATTTCTCTTTCCTCTGATGTGATCGCACATCAGAGGAGAGAGAACTAGGGTCCCCGATTCCCCCCCCCCCGGTACCTCTCCGTGGTCCAGGGTCCCCTCCTGGTGGTCCCGCGTCCTGCCGGCGTCCTCCGGTGGGCGCCGCCATCTTGGATTCGAAGAAAATGGCGGGCGTATGTGCAGTGCGCCCGTCGGGAATCTGCAGGCTCCGGCTGGCAGATTCCATTCATTCATTTTGATCATCGTGATCAAAATAAACAAAATAGTACATAATCCCCCCATTTATCACCCCCTTAGTTAGGCCAACATAACGAAATAAAGAAAATATTTTTTTTTCAGTTTTCCAGTAGGGTTAGGGCTAGGGCTAGGGCTATGGTTAGGGCTATGGTTAGGGTTAGGGTTGGGCTAGGGCTAGGGTTAGGGCTCGGGTTAGAATTAGGGTTGGGGCGAACTAGGATTAGGGATTAGGGTTAGGGTTGGGATTAGGGTTAGGGGTGTGTTGGGGTTAGGGTTGGAGCAAGAATTGAGGGGTTCCCACTATTTACCAACTTTGGGGGTCTAAAAATTGGGTCTAAAAAATCACTTTTGTGTTAATAAAAAAGACTTTTTATTTTCACTGCTCTGCATTTATGAACTTCTGTGAAGCGCTTGGGGGGGTTCAAAGTGCTCACCACACATCTAGATAAGTTCATTAATGGGTCTAGTTTCCAAAATGGGGTCACTTGTTGGAGGTTTCCACTGTTTAGGCCCATCAGGGGCTTTGCAAATGCAACATGATGCCCGCAGACCATTCCATCAAAGTCTGTATTCCAAAATGGCACTCCTTCCCTTCCGAGCTCTCCCATGCGCCCAAACAGTGGTTCCCCCCCACGTATGGGGTATCGGCGTACTCAGGACAAATAGCACAATAACTGTGGGGGTATGATTTCTCCTGTTACCCTTGTAAAAATAAAAATTTGGGGGCAAAAAGATCATTTTTGTGGAAAAAAAATGGATTTCTTATTTTCACGGCTCTACGTTGTAAACTTCTGTGAAGCACTTGAAGGTTCAAAGTGCTCACCACACATCTAGATAAGTTCCTTAATGGGTCTAGTTTCCAAAATGGGGTCACTTATTGGAGGTTTCCACTGTTTAGGCACATTAAGGGCTCTCCGAACGCAACATGGCATCCGATCTCAATTCCAGCCAATTCTGCGTTGAAAAAGTCAAACGGCGCTCCATCCCTTGCGAGCTCTGCCGTGTGCTAAAAAAGTGGTTTACCCCCCACATATGGGGTATCGGCGTCTTCAGGAGAAATTGTACAACAAATTTTGTGGTTGATTTTCTCTTTTAACACTTACATAATTACATAGTTTTGAAGGCTGAAGGAAGACCTTATGTCCATCTAGTTCAGCCTATTTTTAGTGCAGCTGTTCTGCATTGTTGATCCTGGGGAAGGCAAAAAACCCACAGAGTAGAAGCCATTTTTCTCCATAGGGAAAAAAATTCCTTCCCCTAAGCTGGGTCAACCATCTGCCTATAATATTCTGTTATCCGTAACCTTCTATACTGTTACTCACAAGAAAAGCATCCATTCCTTTCTTAAATTCATTCAGTGAGTTGGCCATCACCACTTCCTCAGGAAGAGAATTCCAGAGCCTCACTGCTCTTACCGTGAAGAACCCTCTTCTATGCTGGTGCAGAAATTGTCTTTCCTCCAAACGAAGAGAATGCCCCCTTGTTCTTGTCACAGTCCTTGGTACAACAGTTCATTGGAGAGATCTCTGTATTGCCCTCTGATATACTTGTACATATATATTAAGTCTCCCCTAAGTCTTCTCTTTTCTAGAGTAAATAGACCTAATTTTGATAACCTTTCTGGGTATTGTAGTGAACCAACTCCATTTATCATTTTAGTAGCCCGCCTTTGAACCCTCTTAAGTTCAGTAATGTCTTTCTTGAGCATCGGCGTCCAAAATTGCACACAATACTCCCAAGTGTAGTCTGACGAGTGATTTGTACAGAGGGAGAATTATGTTTTCATCTCGTGTCCCCAGACCTCTTCTAATGCATCCCATGACCCTATTTGCTTTGGTGGCAGCTGCCTGATACTGGGCACTCCAATTTAGCTTTTTATTGACTAAGATGCCTAAGTCTTTTCCCATGTCTGATTTCCCCAGCAGTTTCCCATTTAGTAAGTAATTAGAGCATCTGTTCCTCCTTCCCATGTGCATAACCTTACACTTATCTGTTAAACCTCATTTGCCATTTTTCAGCCCAATTCTCCAATTTACTCAAATCTGTCTGTAGTTGCAAACTGTCCTCCTTTGTGTTAACTACCTTACATAGTTTTGTATCATCTGCAAATACTGATATTTTACTGTGTAAGCCATCCACTAGATCATTAATAAATATATTAAATAGCAGGGGGCCCAATACAGAACCCTGTGGTACCCCACTAGTAACCCTGGCCCAATCTGAGTATGCCCCATTAATAACCACTCTTTGTTTTCTATCAATAAGCCAGCTACCTACCCATCTACACACATTTTCCCCTAGCCCAAGCTTTCTCATCTTACTTACCAATCTTTTATGTGGGAGAGTGTCAAATGCTTTAGAGAAGTCGAGATAAATGATATCCAATGATTCTCCTTGGTCCATTTGAGAGCTTACATCCTCATAGAAGCTGATCAGGTTAGTTTGACAGGAGCGATCCTTCATAAATCCATGTTGATATGGAGTTAAACATTTATTAACATTGAAATATTCCATAATGGTATCCATTAGAAACCCTTCAAAAATTTTACTCACAACAGATGTTAAGCTTACCGGCCTATAGTTTCCAGGTTCCCTTTTACACCCCTTTTTGAATATTGGTACCACATTTGCTTGCCGTCAATCAAAAGGAACAGACCCTGTTTCTATAGTCTTTAAATATAAGGAATAGAGGCCTGTCTATCACATTACTTAACTCCCTTAATACCCGAGGGTGAATGCCATCAGGGCCTGGTGATTTGTCAATTTTAATCTTACTAAGGCGGTTCTGCACTTCTTCCTGGGTTAGGCAGGTAATACTTAATGGGGAGTTTACATTATCACTCTGCATTTCCCCTGGCAAATCCTTTTCCTGTGTGAACACGGTTGAGAAAAAAGTATTTAAAACATTTGCTTTTCCCACATTGCTCTCTATGATTTCACCCTCATTGTTCTTTAAAGGGCCGACACCATCAATTTTAATCTTTTTACTGTTTATATAATTAAAGAATAGTTTGGGGTTTGTTTTACTTTCTTTAGCAATAAGTCTCTCAGTTTCCACTTTTGCTAAACTTGTGAAAATAAAAAAAATTGGTTCTGAAGTAAATTTTTTGCAAAAAAAAGTTAAATGTTAATTTTTTCCTTCCACATTGCTTTACTTCCTGTGAAGCACTTAAAGGGTTAATAAACTTCTTGAATGTGATTTTGAGCACCTTGAGGGGTCTCGTTTTTAGAATGGTGCCACTTTTGGGTATTTTCTGTCATGTACACCCCTCAAATTGACTTTAAATATGATGTGGTCCCTCGAAAAAATGGTTTTGTAAATTTTGTTGTAAAAATGAGAAATCGCTGGTCAAATTTTAACCCTTATAAGTTCCTAACAAAAAAAAATTTTGCTTCCAAAATTGTGGTGATGTAAAGTGAACATGTGGGAAATGTTATTTATTAAGAAATAAATTTCTCTGATTTAAGGGCATAAAAATTTAAAGTTTTAAAATTGCAAAATTTTCAAAATTTTCGCCATATTTCCGTTTTTTTCATAAATACAAGACTTATCAAAGAAATTTTACCACTAACATGAAGTACAATATGTCACGAAAAAACAATCTCAGAATCAGCGGGATCCATTAAAGCGTTTCAGAGTTATAACCTCATAAAGGGACAGTAGTCAGAATTGTAAAAATTGGCCTGGTCATTAAGCTAAAAACTGGCTCTGTCGCTAAGGGGTTAAGGGGGTAACAATCACTTTTCCCAAGCTTTGGGACTCCAGTGAACCACAGTGAGAGCCATCATCCACAAAAGGCGAAAGCATGGAACAATGGTTAATCTTCCCAGGAGTGGCACACCAAAATTATCCCAAGAGCGCTGCAATGACTCATCCAAGAGGTCACAAAAGACCACAAAACAACATCCAAAGAACTGCAGGCCTCACTTAAGATCAGTGTTCATGACTCCATCATTAGAAAGAGATTGGGTTGCAAAAATGGCCTGCATGGCAGTGTTCCAAGATGAAAACCACTCCTGAGTAATAATAACATAAAGGCCCATCTTGATGGTCCCCAAGACTTTAGGGAGAATAATCTATGGAATGACAAGACAAAAGTTGTACTTTTTGGAAGGTTTATGTGCCATTACATCTGGCATAAAAGTAGTTCAGCATTTCAGAAAAGGAAGATCATACCGAAAGTAAAATATGGTGGTGGTAGTGTGATGGTGTGGAGCCGTTTTGCTGCTTCAGGATCTGGAAGACTTGCTGTGTTTAATGGAATCATGAATTCTGCTGTCTACAAAAAAAATCCTGTCCGGCCACCTGTTCGTGACCTCAATCTGAAGCGCACTTGGGATATGCAGCAGGACAATGATACACAACACACCAGCAAGTCCACCTCTGAATGGCTTAAGAAAAACAAAAATAACTCTCTGGAGTGGCCTAGTTTAAAGTCCTGCCCTTAATCCGATAGAGATGCTGTGGCACGACCTTAAAAAGGTGGTTCATTCTCATAAAACCCTCCAATGTGGCTGAATTACAATTCTGCAAGGATGAGTGGAAAAATTCCTCCAGAGTGTTGTAAAAGACTCATTGCCAGTTATCGCAAACGCTTGATTGCATTTGTTGCTGCTAATGATGACCCAACCAGTTATTAGGTTTAGGGGGCAATCACTTTTTCACACAGGGCCCTGTAGGTTTGGATTTCTTTTTCCATTAACCTATTCCTTACCGATGACTGAATAGTACGTCATCGGTAAGGATCCCCTGCTTTGAGGTGGGCTCCGGCGGTGAGCCCACCTCAAAGCCGCGACATGTCATCTGTTATGAACAGCTGACATGTGCTTGCAATAGGCGCGAGTGGAATCACAAACCGCCCGCGCCTATTAACTAGTTAAATCATGCTCGCAAAGCTGACAGCGGGTATTTAAATAGCCGGTGGCCGGCGCTCAAAGCACAGCAGTAAATCTGCTAAATATGGGCAATCGGCTCATCGCTCATATGTAGCAAAGCTGATCGAGTTGTGCATGCTTCTAGCCTCCTATGGAGGCTATTGAAGCATGCCTAAAGTTAAGAAAAAAAATGTTTAAAAATAAAAAAAACCTAAACGTTCAAATCACCCCCCTTTCGCCCCAATCAAAATAAAACAAAAAAAAATCCCACATGCACATATTAGGTATCGCCGCGTTCAGAATCGCCCGATGTATCAATAAAAATAGGATTAACCCGATCGCTAAACGGCGTAGCGAGAAAAAAATTAAAAATGCCAGAATTACGTTTTATTGGTCGCCACGACATTGCATTAAATTGTAATAACGGGCGATCAAAACAATGTATTTGCACAAAAGTGGTATCATTAAAAACATCAGCCCGGCACACAAAAAATAAGCCCTCACCCGACCCCAGATCGCGAAAAATGGAAACGCTATGGGTCTCAGAAAATTGCGCAATTTTTTTTTTTTTTTTAGCAAACTTTGGAATTTTTTTTCACCAGTTAGATAAAAGAGAACCTCGACATGTTTGGTGTCTATGAACTTGTAATGACCTTGAGAATCATAATGGCAGGTCAGATTTAGGATCTAGTGAACCTAGCAAAAAAGCCAAGCAAAAAACAAGTGTGGGATTGCACTTTTTTTGCAATTTCACCGCACTTGGAATTTTTTCCCGTTTGCGAGTACAAGACATGCTAAAACCAATGATGTTGTTTAAAAGTACATCTCGTCCCGCAAAAAGTAAGCCCTCACATGGCCATATAGACGGAAAAATAAAAAAGCTATGGCTCTGGGAAGAAGGGGAGCGAAAAACCAAAAACTAAAAATCGAAAAAATCTCCGGGAGTAAAGGGGTTAATAATAAAGACCTTCATTTATAAAGTGCATTTTGTGATTAGTTATGTTGTCTTTGTCTAATATTTAAATTTGTTTGGTGATCGGAAACGTTTAAGTGTGACAAACATGCAAAAGAATAGGAAATCAGGAAGGGGCAAACACTTTTTCACTCAACTGTATATATAATTTTTTTTCTTTCTTTTTAAGCAATGGTGTTACTTTTGTTAGCTGAAACAATTATGCCTGTCCTCCTCATAGATGACGTGCTGTTGTGCTTCCTTGCCCTGTTTTATCCTGCGCTGCCACTACATCAGTGTAACGTTTGCCGCTCTTCTCCTTTGCCAGTATGGGTTCCTTCTGATATAATATGTAGTATGCTTTTACTGCGGCTTCTTATTTGTCAGTCCCCTGGGTGCATTCAGCAATGGCTTATTTAACGGAGTTTTTCTCTTTATTTTACAGAGCAAGGGAAAGAAACCTTTATTTGTGCAACTCATCTTGGACAACATGTGGAGCCTTTACGATGCTGTTATGAAAAGGTCAGCGAGGCCCCAAGCTATAAGTCTGCGTATACGTGAGTCTCGGTGTTTTTACACCAATAGTATGGATTGTGTTTTGTTTTGTTTCCTAGGGAGAAAGAGAAAATTGACAAAATAGTTTCTTCCTTGGGATTGAAAATCAGCACTCGAGAATCCCGGCACTCAGACCCCAAGGTTCACGTGAACGCAATTTGCAATCAGTGGCTTCCTATATCACAGGCTGTGCTCAGTATCCTTCATACATCCTACAGTATGTGATCAGGCCAGTGCAATGCCACCATTATGGGCTATACCAGTGTGTCACCAGCGCCCCTTACTTATTGGGGGGGACCTGCACAGGCCATAATGATCTGCACTCGTCTTTCTGTACCCAGAGCTTTTTCTAGGTCATCAACAGAATATACAGTGCCTTGCGAAAGTATTCGGCCCCCTGGAACTTTTCAACCTTTTTCCACATATCGTGCTTAAACTGTAAACTTCTCCACAACAGTATCACGGACCTGCCTGCTGTGTTCCTTGGTCTTCATCTCTGTGCATCAAACAGAACCCTGAGACTATCACAGAGCAGGTGCATTTATATGGAGACTTGATTACACACAGGTGGATTATATTTATCATCATTAGTTATTTAGGACAACATTGGATCATTCAGAGATCCACAATGGACTTCTGGAGTGAGTTTGCTGCACTGAAAGTAAAGGGGCCGAATAATATTGCATGCCCCACTTTTCAGTTTTTGAATTTACACAAAAATGTAAAATAACCAATAAATTTTGTTCAGCTTCCAAATTGTTTTCCACTTGTTGATTCTTCACCAAAAATTTACATTTGGTATCTTTCTGTTTGAAGCATGATATGTGGGAAAAGGTTGAATAGTTCCAGGGGACCGAATACTTTCGCAAGGCACTGTATTCATTTCATATTTATTTTAGTATTATACTAGGTTTAGAAGACGAGAAAAATTTTAGCATAATTTTCCATGATAGATGGTGTGGCTCAGAAATCATCTTACTCAGTCTGTTGATGCCAGACGTTATCTACGTCCATGTAGAGGGGCCCTCGTAGCAATACTTGAGTCTATGTTACATTCCGGTGCAGCTGATCAGACGGAAGGGACGTGACTGTACTGAGATACTATTTAGCCATCCTTCTCTCCAATACATCATCATGATGGTTTTCAACTTTTCCAAACTGTCCTTATAGAGAGATCCCCATTATCCAGATCTTCCTATTCCCATAAAGAATTGATGGTACAACCAAGTGACTGGGGCCTCCTATTCTGGCAATCGATGGAGCTCTTTTAATCTTTTTACCACCACTCTTCGGCTTTGTTCACACAAAGTGTTTTAGGACTGTTTTTCATCTTCAATTTTTTCTGCAGAAAAAAGCTGCATTTTACAATACCATCAATAGTTAGGACATTTCAGAAATCTCATGCATACACCGGATTTTCATTTTCCTTTCTGAATTTGAGAACTGCATTATTTTTAAGGAGATTCTGTCAGCAGGTTTTGCTATGCAATCCAAGAGCAGCATGATGTTGGGCTGCTTGGTGCAGTTTTGATAGGATCCCTGTTTCATGTGCTGCAGATAGTCTGAATCTGTGTAACCCCGCCCACATTCCTGATTGGCAGCTTCCTGTGTCCTTTGGCAGCTTGCAGTGATGGGGCATGGTTAGGCTAGGTTCACATTTGCGCTCAGGAGGGCTGCAGATGGCTGCCTACTTCCTTCTTTCTTCCTCTCTGAAGCTCCGCCTACTTCTGTATGCATCCTGCATTTCCCTGCTTACCCATCTTTAACATTGGGTACATAGGGACTTGCGATGTAGATGCAGATGCGTCCGCATGTGGCGATTTGACGTTTTGCGCCGACCGCACGAAAACACAAAATTTATGTCTCCGTGCTTTTGTGCTTTCAATGGGCAGAGCAGGGAAAACCACTGTCAGATATCTCTGTCAGCGGCAAAAGGATCAGGCATTGAAATTATCTTCTCCGACTTCATCCCTCTGGGGAGAGATGGGAGAACCTGGGTACAGACGCTTAAAATGAACCTGTCAGCAGAATTTTGCTAAGTCGTGCTGCTGCTGTTAAACTGAGTAAAATGATTCCTGGGGTGAAGAAATCCATCTTGTGGTTCTTGTGTAATCAGTGTTAGAAGTTTTGAGTTAATGATATGCCTGTGCTCTGGGACAGGACTGTAGGCAGAATCTTATCTTTCTGCTCTAGGCCAGAAAAACCAAGGAAAGACCTGCCCACAGGCCGCCCCGAAACACAAACCTGTTCCTCATCCTAGAGACATAGAGAGACAGACTTGGTGCTTCAGGGTGGCCCGTGGGCCGGTCTTTCCATAGTTTCTCTGGCTTAGAGCAGGAAGATAAGACTCTGCCTACAGTCTCGCCCCGGAGCACGGACATATCATTAACTGAAAACTTCTAACACTGATTAAACAAGAACCACAAGACGGATTTTTTCACCCCAGGTATCGTTTTACTCAGTGTAACAGCGCCAATATGAAAATGCCAGTAGTTAGCAAAATCCTGATGACAGGTTCTCTTTAAGGAAACACTGAGGTTGTGTGACATGATTTCATTGTGATCACCGCATAAGCAAAAGTTACTGTAAACCCCAAGCTTAAATGTCTTCAGTTTCTATGACCTTTTATTGCAGCTAAATTTTATTAACCCGGCCAGCCTCTTCTAATCTAATATATAAAGCTCAAGTGTGTGTATGTCCGGGATTGGCATCCGCACCGTCGCAGCTACAGCCACAAAATTTGGCACAGTCACACGTCTGGACCCTAAGAGTGTCCTAGGCTATGTTGTGAGGCGAAATTTTAACCCCGCGCATTCCAATTCACCAAACAATTTTTCCCCTATCTACATAATGGGGAAAAAGTGTGTGTGTATCAAGCCCTGCCCCTCATTATGATGTCATAATGGTTGCCATGGCGACGCTGATGTCATCATAGGTTGCAAGCCCCGCTGCTCACCATGATGTCATAATGGTTGACTATGGGATGGAGGATGTGTGATGGGTATATGGGCACTGGACTATGGGATGGAGGATATGTATGACGGGTATATGGGCACGGGACTATGGGATGGAGGATATGTATGACAGGTATATGGGCACGGGACTATGAGATGGCGGATATGTATGATGAGTATATGTGCACGGAACTATGGGATGACGAATATGTATGATGGGTATATGGGCACGGGACTATGGGATGGAGGATATGTGATGGGTATATGGGCACTCGACTATGGAATGGAGGATATGTATGATGGGTATATGGGCACAGTACTATGGGATGGAAAATATGTATGATGGGTATATGGGCATGGGACTATGGGATGACGAATATGTATGATGGGTATATGGGCATGGGACTATGGGATGGAGGATGTGTGATGGGTATATGGGCACTCGACTATGGAATGGAGGATATGTATGATGGGTATATGGGCACGGGCCTATGGGATGGAGGATAATTATAATTTGTTATAACTAACCACAGTTAGTTACTATGCCCGGGCAGCGCTGGGCTCTTCAGCTAGTTCTCTATATAAATGGTAAAATGGGGAACATATGCTTTAAATAATATGAACTAATGTGAACGTCAGTGCCTTGTGAATGCTCCCTGTAGCTGTAATTTATTGCAGATCCTCAGTAGTATTGAACTTAATAGCGGCAGTGTTTTTCTAGCCCAGAGCACATTAAACAGGTTTGCCCTGTGCTTTAGTCGTGGTTTATGTATGCATATATAACCTCTATGGTGCCGCCGTCTGTGCCAACTACAAGTGAGTGCATCAATTCAACTGAAATAACTTGGCTGTGGCACTGGCTAACAAAGGTTAGACACATTTTCTCTCTATATTTGGCAGAGTGGATTTTCCGCACTTATCTAGAAAATGAATGATAGAAGTCTGTGTTAACAGCTGGTGTTATTAAATTATAAATTTGCTGCCACTAAATCTTCGCGCCATGCCAATCCACCGTCTGCATGTAACTGAAGCTACTGCCAGACTGTGCCGTCATTAATCTGTTACTTTCTTTAGTTTATTCTCTTTGTTAACAATTTGTATCTCTTGTTGCCATTGTTAGTATAAGGCCACGTGCACACGTTCAGTATTTTGCCTCAGTATGTGTAAGCCAAAACCAGGAGTGGAGCAATCAGAGGAAAAGTATAATAGAAACACGTCACCACTTCTGTATTTATCACCCACTCCTGGTTTTGGCTACAGATACTGATGTAAAATACTGATCATATACTGAATGTGTGAACGTGGCCTAAAGATCTTTCTCCTTCGTCTCATTGGGGGACACAGAGACTGTGGGTGTGTGCTTCTGCCGTCTGGAGGCTGACACTAAGTATACAAAAAAAGAGTTAGCTCCTCCTCCGCCGCATACACCCTCGCCCCCAGACCGGGCGTAACTCAGTTTTTGCTTAGTGTCTGATGGAGGCACACGCAGTCTGGAGCTCCAGACTAGGTTTTTTTTTTTTTTGTTTGTTTTTTTCTCTTTTTCCCTTTCTTTGAAGATAAGACAGGGGCGACGGATCCTATAGAGAGGGTCCGATCTCCCCAAATCACCAACGGGCGACCACGTGTGAGTAGTCCTCCACGTGTTTTCTCTCCCGCACCGAGGGACACATCTGGGACTTTTCCCCAGACAACCATTTTTCTTTTTTATTTTGTAAAGAGGGGCAACGCATCCTGATGAGAGGATTCGATTTCCCCATGAGCTACAACGGGCGAGCACGTGTGAGCGATGGGCGATCCCCAACGGACTCCACGTTTTGTTCCTCTCCTGCAACGCGGGATTTCAGGTTGGCCCCTTCCACCCCTAGGTAGTGACACCAGGGGTGCAGTTGGAGGAGCAGGTGAGCCAGGGGATCGAAGCATCCACCCCCAGTAGCCTCCCCCTCCCCGCCCAGGGATGGGGTTGAGAGCACCCCAAGAGAGCCCCCCCCAGCGGCAGGCTCACCTTTGTTTGTAGGGTCACCCCCCGGAACGGGACCCTCCAGAAGGCGCCGCGGGGCTGTCTGTTCCCCCGCCCGACGGGGTTACTTCTTCTCACAGGGCCCGACTCTCTCCCCGGTGGAACCCGGTGCGAGTAGTGCCACATGCGGCAGCAGACGCTCTGCGGCCAGAAGTCCCGCCGGCGGCCGCGGTCCCCGCGGTATGGGGAGATCCGCAAGGCCGCGCGAGGCCTGCCCGCCCCTTCCGGTGGTAGCCGGAAGCCCCGCCCACTGACTTCCGGCAGCCCGGGGGGCGCGGCGGGCGCGCAGTGTCCGGGGAGCGCGCGCCCTCCTCCCCCTCCTCGCAGGTCCCCGCCGGAGTACGGCTGAGGCTCCGCCGGCGGCCGCGGTCCCCGCTGTATGGGGAGGGCCGCGAGTTCCGCGCGAGGCCCGCCCGCCGCTTCCGGTGGGGGCCGGAAGCCCCGCCCACTGACTTCCGGCGGCACGGGGAGCGCGGCGGGCGCGCACAGTGACCAGAGGCTCCCGCCCCCCCTCCCCCTCCTCGCATTTCCTCGCCGGAGTGCGGTCGGAAGCCCCGCCGCCTCTCTCCAAGGTGCACCGCAGTGCCCCCGGCGAGTAACGGCACGTGAAGCAGCTCGTCCACGTCTCAGGGTTTTCGCTGCGTCCAGAGCACCCCGTGGAAGAGGAGGGACGTTACCGGTGGTGAGTGCAACCCCGTTTCGAGTGCCGCACTGGTTGTCAAGGAAGGGGTTACCCTCCTCCTCCTACCCTACCCTGCAATATGTCTGGCAAAGGGAAAGCTCACTCTTTCCTATACGCTGTTTGCGTTTCCTGTGGGGTCAGGCTGCCTAAGGCGCAGCCGGGTAAATTTTGCGAAGCCTGTGAGTCGGAGCGAGCCCAGGAGCCCCCCATTGTTGCAGAGCCCAGGGGTCAGGACCCCCCAGAATGGGCAGTGTCTTTATCGCATTCTATGATGTCCCTTACGAAGGCAATTGAGTCCCTTCGGGGCCCGGGCAGGGTCAAGGATGGTGGTCTGCCAGCGGAAGACAGCTCGTCCACGTCTCAGGACCCTTCGTCCGTTAGGGGCCGCTCCAGCACCAGACAAGCTCATGGTAAGAGAGCTCGTTCTCCATCGGCCGGGCCCTCTGGGGAGTCGGCGGCGATTTTTAGGGCATCTCGTTCCCTGTCGCCAAGCTCAGGAAGCGATCAGGACGAGGGCAAGGAGGAGGAAGAGGAAGCCTGGAATCCAGAAAGCCTGGGATACCAGGACTCGGTGGACAGCCTCATTGAGGCGGTCAACCAGACTTTAGAGATCGAGGATGATGTGTCCACGGCCTCAGGTCACAAGGTCTCCTTCAAGAAAACCAGGCGTCCGCATAGAAGGTTTGCCACACATCCGGAGTTCGAGGAGCTAGTCCAGAAACATAGGGAACACCCGGATAAGCGCTTTGCAATGCAAAAGGCGCTGCAAGCAAAGTATCCGTTCCCTCCTGAACTCCATAAAGGGTGGGTGGAGTCGCCAGTAGTGGACCCACCGGTGTCACGTTTAGCATCAAGATCGCTATTGTCGATACCCAGCGGTTCTTCTATTAAGGACCCAACTGATCGCCTCATAGAGGGGCTTGCCCGCTCAGTGTATGAGGCAGCAGGGTCGGCTCTGGCCCCCTCCTTTGCGGCTACCTGGGTGGCTAAGGAAATGGTTTCATGGGCAGACACTCTGCATAGGGCCCTCCAAGACAGGGATCTGCCCGCGGAAATCTTGGAGGTGACAAATCAGATATCAGGAGCGAGTGATTATCTCGTCGGCGCCGCTCTGGATGCGGCCGAGTGTTCTGCTGTGGCAGCAGCAAATGCGATCGCCGTAATGCGAGCATTATGGCTGAGATTATGGAAAGCGGATTCTATCTCTAAAAAATCCTTGACCTCATTGCCTTTTCAAGGCAATCGATTGTTCGGTGAAAAGCTTGATAAACTTATCTCAGAAGCCACAGGGGGGAAGAGTAGTTTTCTACCGCAGCAGAAGAGTTGGCCGGCATTCAGGCAGACGCAGAGGCGTTTTCGGCCCTTTCGTAGCTCCTGGAGGTGGACTTCGGCCAGGGCATCCACCTCCGCAAATGATGGTCAGATTAGAGAAAGGCAAGTTTCTTACAGGGCCAATCCGCTGGGTAGAGGCCGGGGCCGTTTGCCCAGAGCGAGGGGGGCCAGATCACAAAAGCCTCCAGCAAAATGACTCGAGGCACTTCGTACCTACTGGACGACAGAGTGGGCGGACGCCTACTAAGGTTCAGCCACGTTTGGGTCGCAGTGGCACGCGACGCTTGGGTGACAGAACTGATATCGTCCGGGTACAAGATAGAGTTTGTCGGACTCCCGCCACGGCGTTTCTTCCGTTCCCGGCTCTCCGGAACAGAATCGCAGGCGGAAGGTCTGTTGCAGGCTATAATGACGCTACAGCGCAACGGGGTCATTGTCCCAGTGCCGAAAAGCGAAGAGACGCAAGGTTTTTACTCCAACCTGTTTTCAGTCCCCAAAAAGGACGGGACAGTAAGGCCAGTACTGGATTTAAAGATCCTGAACAAGTTTATCAGGGTCAGGCGATTCCGGATGGAATCCCTCCGTTCGGTCATTTCAGCCATGGATCCAGGGGAATTCCTGGCCTCGATCGATGTGCAGGATGCATATCTACACATCCCGATTTTTCCTCCACACCAGAGGTTCCTGCGTTTTGCGATCGGAGGGCGACATTTCCAATTTGTTGCTCTGCCCTTCGGTCTGGCCACTGCCCCCAGAGTCTTTACAATGATAATGGCGGTGGTTATGGCCATCCTGCATGCTCGGGGCATAACGGTACTACCCTACCTGGACGACCTTTTGGTAAAGGGGCCGTCGTTTCAGGCGTGCCAGGAGAATGTCGGTATCACTCTGGATACCCTGGCCCGCCTAGGTTGGCTGATCAATCGGAACAAGTCGTCCTTGGTTCCGGCTCAGAGAATCGTATTTCTAGGCATGGTTTTCGACACCTCCCAGGGGCTGGTGATCCTCCCTCAGGACAAGGCGCAAAGGATCAAACAGGGGGTACGGAACCTTCTTCAGCCGGGCTCCAGATCCATCCGGTACGGCATGAGTGTGTTGGGCAGAATGGTGGCGGCGATGGAGGCAATCCCGTTTGCCCAGTTCCATCTCCGTCCGCTTCAACATGCGCTCTTGTCAGCATGGGACCGAAGGCTGCTTTCCCTCAATCATCGGTGCAGTTTGTCTCCACCGGTCCGACGGTCACTCCAGTGGTGGACTCGCGACTCGTCTCTGGTTCAGGGGAAACCCTTTCCCCCGGAACAGTGGTTGGTGGTGACGACCGATGCAAGCCTGCAGGGTTGGGGAGCAGTTTTCCAGAGTCACACAGCCCAGGGGCGGTGGTCCTTTCGGGAGGTAATTCTCCCGATCAACATTCTGGAGATACGGGCAATACGATTGGCCCTGCAACATTTTCAGCGTTGGCTGACAAACCGGCCGGTGCGCGTTCAGTCGGACAATGCTACAGCGGTAGCGTATGTGAACCATCAGGGGGGCACGCGCAGCCAGGCAGCCATGCGCGAGGTCGGGCTGGTACTGCGTTGGGCCGAGAAAAACCACGTGGTAATTTCAGCGGTGCACATTCCGGGAATCGAAAACTGGGCGGCGGATTTTCTCAGCCGACAGGGGGTCGCGGCAGGGGAGTGGTCCCTGCACCCCGAGGTTTTTCAACAGATCTGCCAACGGTGGGGGACACCAGACGTGGACCTTATGGCATCCAGAGAGAACGCCAAGATTCAAAGGTTCGTCGCTCGATCCCTCGACCCGCAGGCAATCGCAGCAGACGCTCTGGTGCTTCCGTGGAGCCAGTTTCGGCTCCCGTACTTGTTCCCCCCGCTACCTCTGCTTCCAAGAGTCATCAGAAAGATAAGGAGAGAGAGGGTTCCAGCAATTCTGCTGGCCCCAGACTGGCCTCGGCGGGCCTGGTATGCAGATCTGGTTCAACTAGTGGTGGACGTACCCTGGCGTCTCCCAGATCGGCCGGACTTACTGTCCCAGGGGCCGATCTGCCATCCGAACTTAGGGGCCCTGTGTTTGACGGCGTGGCCATTGAATCTTGGCTGTTAACACAGGCAGGATTCAGGCGCGATGTGGTGGCCACGATGGTGAGTGCCCGAAAGCCTTCCTCGGCGAAGGTATATCATCGGACTTGGGAAGTGTTTTTCCGTTGGTGTAGGGATCGCGGAGTGGCTCCTCTGGTTTTTTCGATCCCCAACGTACTGGCTTTTCTGCAGGCAGGGCTGGACGCGGGATTGGCTCCGAGTTCGCTCAGAACGCAAGTCTCGGCCCTGTCGGTGCTTTTCCAACGAAAGGTCACTTCGGTCTGGCAGGTTAGGACGTTTATGCAAGGGGTCGCACATTTAGTACCCCCCTATAAGGCACCGATGGAATCATGGGACCTGAACTTAGTGCTCAGGGCCCTTCAGGAACCTCCCTTCGAACCGTTACAAGAAGTCTCCTTACCTTACCTGTCCAGGAAGGTCGTTTTTCTGGTAGCAATAACATCTATTAGGCGGGTTTCGGAACTGGCGGCTTTATCTTGTAAACCGCCGTTCCTGACTTTTTATAAGGATAAAGTAGTTTTAAGGCCAGCTCCCCCCTTCTTGCCGAAGGTTGTCTCTGCATTCCATATCAACGAAGACATTGTCTTACCCTCGTTTTGCCCGGCACCGGTGCATAGGGTAGAAAAGGCATTGCACACCCTGGATCTGGTAAGAGCCCTTAGGAGATATGTGACAAGGACAGCGCCATTCCGCCAGACAGACTCTCTATTCGTGATTCCAGAAGGGCGGCGGAAGGGACTCGCTGCATCCAGAGCGACTTTGGCCAGATGGGTTCGTCTGACAGTCCAAGAATCATATCAAATCAGTGGCACGCCGGTTCCGGCAGGGATCAGGGCACACTCGGCTCGAGCAGTGGGTGCCTCATGGGCACTGCGACACCAGGCTTCAGCGGAACAGGTGTGCAAAGCAGCTACCTGGTCCAGTTTGCATACGTTTGTCAAACATTATAACGTACATACCCAGGCATCCTCGGATGCAAGCCTGGGAAGAAAGATTCTCCAGGCAGCAGTTGCGCACCTCTAATCAGGGGCGCAAAATAGCATGGATTGGGTGAGCTAAGATCCCGCCCAGGGACTGCTTTAGAACGTCCCACAGTCTCTGTGTCCCCCAATGAGACGAAGGAGAAACATGGATTTTTGTGAGTACTCACCGTAAAATCCTTTTCTCCGAGACGCTCATTGGGGGACACAGCACCCACCCTATTAGCCAGTTGGCATCTGTTTATTTTGAATTATACAAATCCTTATGTAAGGATCAGGGTGGTCCCTTTTTCAGACGTATAATTTCTTGCCTGAGTTTAAGGCGCGTTCTCCTACTGCTTATGCACTAAACTGAGTTACGCCCGGTCTGGGGGCGAGGGTGTATGCGGCGGAGGAGGAGCTAACTCTTTTTTTGTATACTTAGTGTCAGCCTCCAGACGGCAGAAGCACACACCCACAGTCTCTGTGTCCCCCAATGAGCGTCTCGGAGAAAAGGATTTTACGGTGAGTACTCACAAAAATCCATGTTTTTGGTTGGCGGTTACCCATATGGCAGAGTAATTAGGGATATGTAAGTATACCCAGAGGCGTATCTAGGCTTTCTGGCACCCGGGGCAAGAATTTGTTTCGGCGCCCCCCCCCCCAAGTACATATGCTACTTGCACACTTAGCCATGTACCCACGAGCTGCTCTCCCTAATGCTCTCAATGTTCAGTAAAAAACTGAAAGCAGGAAGAGAAGCTCGTTGTCACAGGACCATAACTATGAAAATCGTATATGAGTGAAGTGTCCGTGTGATGACTACTGGAACCTGCAGAGCTGAATCCTGACATTGCAGCTTCTGAATTCTCACAACGAATGCACTGCACACTTTTAGGATTCTCCCTTGCCGATGTACAGTCATGTCAGCACAAGTATGTGATTTATATACTTCTGGCCACATTCCGACTAGACGTGCCCGGACTCGCTCCATTCATTTTCATTGAGTGAGGCCACACACGTCTAGTCAGCATGTGACCGCATGTATGTAAATTACCGGCACAAGAGAATCCTGACAGCGTTCAGTGAGCACTGTGAGAATTCAGAAGTCTGCAGTCACATAGAATGTCTGCAGACTCAGCGCAAACCTGGAGAACCCCTGTAATGCTCCTAACAAATAAAAACATGAGACTTAGTCAGTGTCACAAATAACATTTACATCCAGGTACCTTATAGATGACGTCGTCTCTGCAGTCGTTCTCCTTTTCTTCATCTTGTCCAGACCCCATGATGAGTTTTCTCATCCACAGCCGTCTCTGTAGACTTCCATCTTCTCCGGTCTTCTGCAGCAAATCTCCACACGATCCCCTTAAAGATAGAAGTGTCATTATAATGCTCCTGAATACAAATATCTGCAATATACTGTCTCCTCATATATTTACCCCCTCACTCTCTATACTGTCTGCTCACACATATCCCCGACTCCCCATACTGTGTCCACATACATTCACCCGTTCGCACCCCTTACTGTCTGCACCCAACCCCCATACTGTTTCCTCATACTCTTCATTTTCTGTCCTCAAATCTCCCCACACACATTAAATACCATCCCCACTCCAAATCCCCCATCACTAATCCCCCACACACATTAAATAACCCCTCATCCCTACTCCCAAATCCCCCCACACATTATGTACCCCCACTCCAAATCTCCCCACACATTATGTACCCCCACTCCAAATCCCCCCACACATTAACCCTCATCCCCACTCATTAATCCCCCCACTCATTAACCCCCATCTCCACTCATTAACCCCCACAATCATTAACCCCATCTCCACTCATTAACCCCCCAATCATTAACCCCCATCCCCACATTAACCCCCATCTCCACTCATTAACCCCCCACATTAACCCCCATCACCACATTAATCCCATCTCCACTCATTAACCCCCATCTCCACTCATTAACCCCCACACATTAACCCCCATCTCCACTCATTATCCCCCCACTCATTAACCCCCATCCCCACACATTAACCCCCATCCCCACATTAATCCCATCTCCACACATTAACCCCCATCCCCACATTAATCCCATCTCCACTCATTAACCCCCATCTCCACTCATTAACCCCCACACATTAACCCCCATCTCCACTTATTATCCCCCCACTCATTAACCCCCATCCCCACATTAACCCCCATCTCCAGCCATTAACCCCCCACTCATTAACCCCATCTCCACTCATTAACCCCCATCCCCACATTAACCCCCTTCCCCACATTAACCCCCATCTCCACTCATTAACCCCCATCCCCATATTAAGCCCCATCTCCACTCATTAACCCCCATCTCCACTCATGAACACCCCCATCTCCACCCATTAACCCCCATCCCCACATTAAGCCCCATATCCACTCATTAACCCCCATCTCCACTCATGAACACCCCCATCTCCACTCATTAACCCCATCCCCACATTAACCCCCTTCCCCACATGAACCCCCATCTCCACTCATTAACCCCCATCCCCACATTAAGCCCCATATCCACTCATTAACCCCCATCTCCACTCATGAACACCCCCATCTCCACCCATTAACCCCCCACTCATTAACCCCCATCTCCCATCTTCGGTGGTTCTTCAGCTCCACAGTGGAGCACACTTACCACCAGCGTTTGCTCTGGGCGCCGGGGAGTGACGTCAGCAGCGTGATCACATGACCTGATCACGCTGCTGACGCCGCTCTGGCCCGGCGGTCAGAGCTTCAATTGTACTGGCGTCTGTATAGACGCCAGTACAATTGCTGCCTGGGAGTCGGCGCGGCCTCCTTCTCTGCGTCGGCTGTCAGCTTGACAGCTGACACAGAGAACCGCCGACACACAGGACGGGGGGCGGCAGAACGCAGCCGCCGGGGGAGAGACACTGCCGACCGCTGCAAGGCGGCCCGGACTGCGCCCCCCTGCTGCCTGCGCCCGGGGCAACTGCCCCGGCTGCCCCCCCCTGGATACGCCACTGAGTATACCCCCTGAGGACGCGAGGTTTGCAGATGGTAGCCAGTCAGAGATGCACCGACAGCACTCTAGAACGGTGGTAATCTGTGGTTTCGAGAAATGGCGCACTGTGAAGTGCATCACTTCTTATCTCGTACTGTAGATATAGACAAGGATGCATTAAATGCCCCATATCACATAACGCCAACCTGTCTATAACTAGTGTCCTTTCTGGGATGTAGCACCCTAGTCAATGCCCTGCCACATTTATCCGCTTGTTCATACAAAAAATCTACAGAATCTAATTTTTTGATGGGAGTATTTTTGATCCAGTAGGACCCTGAGCTCCTCCCTTGCTTTTAACAGGTCTGCATACACAGAAGGGGGTAGAGATTGTTTATGTGAGAACTCCAATGTATTAATCCGCTGGAGCAGACTGGAAATTAGTGAAACCCTCTCTTTTTTCAATCTAGAGGCATGCTTTATCAAAAGACCCTTTATAACACACAAGTGTTTCCCACTGGGTAGGAAGGGACGTCTGGTCACGTTCTTGGATTTCTAGAAATTCAGAGATTGACTGATTAGTCTCCATAGTGCATAGAGGGTCTTTAAGTAAGTTATCGTTGAGTCGCCATGTCCATGGTTGGTGAAGGCCATTTGGTGGGGTAAGATGGAGAAACACCGGAGCATGGTCCGACCAGGCAATGTGACCAATAGAAGCCTGGGCCTGCCAGGTCAGGGCGTGCTGGCTGATTAACAGCATATCTATACGGCTGTATGAAGAGTGCATCGGGGAGTAATACGTATAGTCCCTATCCGTAGGATGCAGGACTCTCCAGGCGTCTACCAGGCGTAGATTATGAATGTTACGTTTAAGAGCATTGATACGTCTACGGGGAAGGAAATGGCGCTTAGATGAAGTATCCACCTCCGGATCAAGGGTAAAATTGAAGTCACCGCCTGCAATCAGAGTCCCCTCCCCAAAATCTGACAGGAGCGACAGAATAGCGGAACAAGCTAAAGTCGGGTTTTAATTGGGTAGGTACCAATTAGCTATGGTGAATACCATTGAGTTTGGCATCTAGTTTTTCAGCTATATTGGCGTACTAGATGCCGATACAGTTGAAAGCAATGATGGAGGTGGGATCGTCTGTTGATGCTCCCTCACCCATCATTCCCCCTTTGTGTCTGACAGCTCACTGCAGCGGGCGCGATGAAGTTATTACAATGTGCCTGCTGTACTGAGATGTGCAGAACATCTGAAGACGCAATGAAGAGACCGGAGCAGTGGGGGAAGGGGCAGAGATGAGTATTTTTTTTTTAATGTGGGGCCATTATTAGAAGTTGTTATGCATTCAAAATAGAAGCATGCTCACACTAGCCATCAAACAGACAAAACTCAAGACAGAAACAAAATAAAGAAATGCCCTACATAATAGACTCACCTAATGCTCCATATAGTATAATGGCCCCACATAGTGCTCCGCACTAGCTGTTTGGCCATGTTTGGGGAGGGGGGTTACAGTAGCGTTATACATGTGTGCTGGAGGGTACTGTGGAGGAATTCACTGTGGAGGTATCATGCAGTGTTTGAGGGTACTTTTGTTTGCATCATAGTTTATCTTTATTCAAGGTTTTTTATCCTTTTGTTATTACATATTTAAATTGGACCTTATGCTTTTTACTGCTCTTACATAACATTTGATATTATTCCAATATTTTATATTTATTAATGTTTGTTCTTGGGACGACCCCTTTAAGTTTGTTTCCATATGAAAAAGTTTATCGTTAAATTTGTTGGAGGAAAAACTGCCTCCATTGTAGACTTTTTTTTTTTTTTTTTTTTATCTAGGTTGGCCCGTGACTTTGTCCAAGCTTTTAATTCTAACCCCCTGTATATTTGAGGTTGACATCCCCAGACTAGACTGTTAGTGGCCTAGCATGGTACACTTATATTGAGCAAAGCTCGCCCATCTAGGATTGTGGCCGAGAGTATGTATACCGCCATGCATGGCCACCATTCCTGGCGCTGATGTCGGAGAATCCTCACAGAGCACACTATGTGAGGATTCACATGTCTGCAGCCACATAGAGGAACTACAGACTTGTCGTTATAGACAGGAAAACCCCTTTAAGTTTTCAAGTTGCTATATTCTATTTGCTGAAATGGATACGCCACTGAAGTCTGTCTTTGGTCTGTTTATGATGCAGAGGTAGGCATGTCTTTTTTGTTGCTTTCCTTAATCATATCTGTAAGACATGGTATGCAAGAAGCTTCCCAGTCCCCTAGACATCTCGGTGGAGAGAGTGGAGAAGCTTCTCTGTGGGAGCTCGCGGCTGTTTGATTCTCTGCCCTGCGAAACTCAGCAACTCAAAGCAGGTGAGTTATATCTGGGATTTATTGTTTATTTTATTGGGGGGTGGAAAATGGCAGTTCAGTGGCATTCAGGATTTTGTTTTATTGTTTTGTATGAAGCCATTTTGCTCCTAACTCCCTATCTATTTGATATTTTCTAATATACTTGGCTTTGAAAACTCCCTACCATTCCGTAACTACACTGTCTAACAGCCATTGTATATTTTTCTCTACTTTCTGTGTGATGTCGCTTCTTTTATGTATCCAGTGCATGCTGGGATAGTCAAACGCAGTGTCACCAGAGCAGTGGGCTGAGGCTGCCGTCACTGTCATAGCTCCTGTCCCTCCCTGAAACACAGTGTCACCGGAGCAGGGGGTGGAGGCTGACGTCACTGTCATAGCTCCTGTCCCTCCCTGAAACACAGTGTCACCGGAGCAGGGGGTGGAGGCTGACGTCACTGTCATAGCTCCTTTCCCTCCCTGAAACAGTGTCACTAGAGTAGGGGGCAGAGGCTGACGTCACTGTCATAGCTCCTGTCCCTCCCTGAAACACAGTGTCACTAGAGTAGGGGGCAGAGGCTGACGTCACTGACATAGTTCCTGTCCCTTCCTGAAACAGTGTCACTAGAGTAGGGGGCAGAGGCTGACATCACTGTCATAGCTCCTGTCCCCTGAAACACAGTGTCACCGGAGCAGGGGGTGGAGGCTGACGTCACTGTCATAGCTCCTTTCCCTCCCTGAAACAGTGTCACTAGAGTAGGGGGCAGAGGCTGACGTCACTGTCATATTTCCTGTCCCTCCCTGAAGCACAGTGTCACTAGAGTAGGGGGCAGAGGCTGACGTCACTGTCATAGCTCCTGTTCCTCCCTGAAACACAGTGTCACCGGAGCAGGGGGTGGAGGCTGACGTCACTGTCATAGCTCCTTTCCCTCCCTGAAACAGTGTCACTAGAGTAGGGGGCAGAGGCTGACGTCACTGTCATAGCTCCTGTCCCTCCCTGAAACACAGTGTCACTAGAGTAGGGGGCAGAGGCTGACGTCACTGTCATAGCTCCTGTCCCTCCCTGAAGCACAGTGTCACTAGAGTAGGGGGCAGAGGCTGACATCACTGTCATAGTTCCTGTCCCTTCCTGAAACAGTGTCACTAGAGTAGGGGGCAGAGGCTGACATCACTGTCATAGCTCCTGTCCCTCCCTAAAACACAGTGTCTCCGGAGCAGGGGGTGGAGGCTGACGTCACTGTCATAGCTCCTTTTCCTCCCTGAAACAGTGTCACTAGAGTAGGGGGCAGAGGCTGACGTCACTGTCATATTTCCTGTCCCTCCCTGAAGCACAGTGTCACTAGAGTAGGGGGCAGAGGCTGACGTCACTGTCATAGTTCCTGTCCCTTCCTGAAACAGTGTCACTAGAGTAGGGGGCAGAGGATGACATCACTGTCATAGCTCCTGTCCCTCCCTGAAGCACAGTGTCACTAGAGTAGGGGGCAGAGGCTGACGTCACTGTCATAGCTCCTGTCCCTCCCTGAAACACAGTGTCAATAGAGTAGGGGGCAGAGGCTGACATCACTATCATAGCTCATGTCCCTCCCTGAAACAGTGTCACTAGAGTAGGGGGCAGAGGCTGACATCACTGTCATAGCTCCTATCCCTCCCTGAAGCACAGTGTCACTAGAGTAGGGGGCAGAGGCTGACATCACTGTCATAGCTCCTGTCCCTTCCTGAAACAGTGTCACTAGAGCAGGGGGTGGAGGCTAATGTCACTGTCATAGCTCCTGTCCCTCCCTGAAGCACAGTGTCACTAGAGTAGGGGGCAGAGGCTGACGTCCCTGTCATAGCTCCTGTCCCTCCCTGAAACACAGTGTCACCGGAGCAGGGGGTGGAGGCTGACGTCACTGTCATAGCTCCTGTCCCTCCCTGAAGCACAGTGTCACTAGAGTAGGGGGCAGAGGCTGACGTCACTGTCATAGCTCCTGTCCCTCCCTGAAACCGTGTCACTAGAGTAGGGGGCAGAGGCTGACGTCACTGTCATAGTTCCTGTCCCTTCCTGAAACAGTGTCACTAGAGTAGGGGCAGAGGCTGACGTCACTGTCATATCTCCTGTCCCTCCCTGAAGCACAGTGTCACTAGAGTAGGGGGCAGAGGCTGACGTCACTGTCATAGTTCCTGTCCCTTCCTGAAACAGTGTCACTAGAGTAGGGGGCAGAGGCTGACGTCACTGTCATATCTCCTGTCCCTCCCTGAAGCACAGTGTCACTAGAGTAGGGGGCAGAGGCTGACGTCACTGTCATAGTTCCTGTCCCTTCCTGAAACAGTGTCACTAGAGTAGGGGGCAGAGGCTGACGTCACTGTCATAGCTCCTGTCCCTCCCTGAAGCACAGTGTCACTAGATTAGGGGGCAGAGGCTGACATCACTGTCATAGCTCCTGTCCCTCCCTGAAGCACAGTGTCACTAGAGTAGGGGGCAGAGGCTGACATAACTGTCATAGCTCCTGTCCCTCCCTGAAGCACAGTGTCAACAGAGTAGGGGTCAGAGGCTGACGTCACTGTCATAGCTCCTGTCCCTCCCTGAAACACAGTGTCACTAGAGTAGGGGGCAGAGGCTGACAACACTGTCATAGCTCCTGTCCCTTCCTGAAACAGTGTCACCGGAGCAGGGGGTGGAGGCTGACGTCACTGTCATAGCTCCTGTCCCTCCCTGAAGCACAGTGTCACCGGAGTAGGGGGCAGAGGCTGACGTCACTGTCATAGCTCCTGTCCCTCCCTGAAACAGTGTCACCGGAGCAGGGGGTGGAGGCTGACGTCACTGTCATAGCTCCTGTCCCTCCCTGAAACAGTGTCACCGGAGCAGGGGGTGGAGGCTGACGTCACTGTCATAGCTCCTGTCCCTCCCTGAAGCACAGTGTCACTAGAGTAGGGGGCAGAGGCTGACGTCCCTGTCATAGCTCCTGTGCCTCCCTGAAGCACAGTGTCACTAGAGTAGGGGGCAGACGCTGACGTCCCTGTCATAGCTCCTGTCCCTCCCTGAAACAGTGTCACCAGAGCAGGGGGTGGAGGCTGACGTTACTGTCATAGCTCCTGTCCCTCCCTGAAACAGTGTCTCCGGAGCAGGGGGTGGAGGCTGACGTCACTGTCATAGCTCCTGTCCCTCCCTGAAGCACAGTGTCACTAGAGTAGGGGGCAGAGGCTGACATCACTGTCATAGCTCCTGTCCCTTCCTGAAACACAGTGTCACCAGAGCAGGGGGCAGAGGCTGACGTCACTTTCATAGCTCCTGTCCCTCCCTGAAGCACAGTGTCACTAGAGTAGGGGGCAGAGGCTGACGTCACTGTCATAGCTCCTGTACCTCCCTGAAGCACAGTGTCACTAGAGTAGGGGGCAGAGGCTGACGTCACTGTCATAGCTCCTGTCCCTCCCTGAAGCACAGTGTCACTAGAGTAGGGGGCAGAGTCTGACGTCATTGTCATAGCTCCTGTCCCTCCCTGAAACACAGTGTCACTAGAGTAGGGGGCAGAGGCTGACATCACTGTCATAGCTCCTTTCCCTCCCTGAAACAGTGTCACTAGAGTAGGGGGCAGAGGCTGACGTCACTGTCATAGTTCCTGTCCCTCCCTGAAGCACAGTGTCACTAGAGTAGGGGGCAGAGGCTGACGTCACTGTCATAGCTCCTGTCCCTCCCTGAAACACAGTGTCACTAGAGTAGGGGGCAGAGGCTGACATCACTGTCATAGCTCCTGTCCCTTCCTGAAACAGTGTCACCGGAGCAGGGGGTGGAGGCTGATGTCACTGTCATAGCTCCTGTCCCTCCCTGAAGCACAGTGTCACTAGAGTAGGGGGCAGAGGCTGACGTCCCTGTCATAGCTCCTGTCCCTCCCTGAAACAGTGTCACTAGAGTAGGGGGCAGAGGCTGACGTCACTGTCATAGCTCCTGTCCCTCCCTGAAACAGTGTCACTAGAGTAGGGGGCAGAGGCTGACGTCACTGTCATAGTTCCGGTCCCTTCCTGAAACAGTGTCACTAGAGTAGGGGCAGAGGCTGACGTCACTGTCATATCTCCTGTCCCTCCCTGAAGCACAGTGTCACTAGAGTAGGGGGCAGAGGCTGACGTCACTGTCATAGTTCCTGTCCCTTCCTGAAACAGTGTCACCAGAGTAGGGGGCAGAGGCTGACGTCACTGTCATAGTTCCTGTCACTTCCTGAAACAGTGTCACTAGAGTAGGGGGCAGAGGCTGACGTCACTGTCATAGTTCCTGTCACTTCCTGAAACAGTGTCACTAGAGTAGGGGGCAGAGGCTGACGTCACTGTCATATCTCCTGTCCCTCCCTGAAGCACAGTGTCACTAGAGTAGGGGGCAGAGGCTGACGTCACTGTCATAGTTCCTGTCCCTTCCTGAAACAGTGTCACTAGAGTAGGGGGCAGAGGCTGACGTCACTGTCATAGCTCCTGTCCCTCCCTGAAGCACAGTGTCACTAGATTAGGGGGCAGAGGCTGACATCACTGTCATAGCTCCTGTCCCTCCCTGAAGCACAGTGTCACTAGAGTAGGGGGCAGAGGCTGACATCACTGTCATAGCTCCTGTCCCTCCCTGAAGCACAGTGTCACCAGAGTAGGGGTCAGAGGCTGACGTCACTGTCATAGCTCCTGTCCCTCCCTGAAACACAGTGTCACTAGAGTAGGGGGCAGAGGCTGACAACACTGTCATAGCTCCTGTCCCTTCCTGAAGCAGTGTCACCGGAGCAGGGGGTGGAGGTTGACGTCACTGTCATACTCCTGTCCCTCCCTGAAGCACAGTGTCACCAGAGTAGGGGGCAGAGGCTGACGTCACTGTCATAGCTCCTGCCCCTCCCTGAAACAGTGTCACCGGAGCAGGGGGTGGAGGCTGACGTCACTGTCATAGCTCCTGTCCCTCCCTGAAACAGTGTCACCGGCGGGGGGGGTGGAGGCTGACGTCACTGTCATAGCTCCTGTCCCTCCCTGAAGCACAGTGTCACTAGAGTAGGGGGCAGAGGCTGACGTCCCTGTCATAGCTCCTGTCCCTCCCTGAAGCACAGTGTCACTAGAGTAGGGGGCAGAGGCTGACGTCCCTGTCATAGCTCCTGTCCCTCCCTGAAACAGTGTCACCAGAGCAGGGGGTGGAGGCTGACGTCACTGTCATAGCTCCTGTCCCTCCCTGAAACAGTGTCACCGGAGCAGGGGGTGGAGGCTGACGTCAATGTCATAGCTCCTGTCCCTCCCTGAAGCACAGTGTCACTAGAGTAGGGGGCAGAGGCTGACATCACTGTCATAGCTCCTGTCCCTTCCTGAAACACAGTGTCACCAGAGCAGGGGGCAGAGGCTGACGTCACTTTCATAGCTCCTGTCCCTCCCTGAAGCACAGTGTCACTAGAGTAATGGGCAGAGGCTGACGTCACTGTCATAGCTTCTGTCCCTCCCTGAAGCACAGTGTCACTAGAGTAGGGGGCAGAGGCTGACGTCACTGTCATAGCTCCTGTCCCTCCCTGAAGCACAGTGTCACTAGAGTAGGGGGCAGAGACTGACGTCACTGTCATAGCTCCTGTCCCTCCCTGAAACACAGTGTCACTAGAGTAGGGGGCAGAGGCTGACGTCACTGTCATAGTTCCTGTCCCTTCCTGAAACAGTGTCACTAGAGTAGGGGGCAGAGGCTGACGTCACTGTCATAGCTCCTGTCCCTCCCTGAAGCACAGTGTCACTAGAGTAGGGGGCAGAGGCTGACGTCCCTGTCATAGCTCCTGTCCCTCTCTGAAACAGTGTCACCAGAGTAGGGGTCAGAGGCTGACGTCACTGTCATAGCTCCTGTCCCTCCCTGAAAAAGTGTCACTAGATTAGGGGGCAGAGGCTGACATCACTGTCATAGCTCCTGTCCCTCCCTGAAACACAGTGTCACCAGAGTAGGGGTCAGAGGCTGACATCACTGTCATAGCTCCTGTCCCTCCCTGAAACACAGTGTCACTAGAGTAGGGGGCAGAGGCTGACATCACTGTCATAGCTCCTGTCCCTCCCTGAAGCACAGTGTCACTAGAGTAGGGGGCAGAGGCTGACATCACTGTCATAGCTCCTGTCCCTCCCTGAAGCACAGTGTCACTAGAGTAGGGGGCAGAGGCTGACGTCACTGTCATAGCTCCTGTCCCTCCCTGAAACACAGTGTCACCGGAGCAGGGGGTGGAGGCTGACGTCACTGTCATAGCTCCTGTCCCTCCCTGAAACAGTGTCACCGGAGCAGGGGGTGGAGGCTGACGTCACTGTCATAGCTCCTGTCCCTCCCTGAAGCACAGTGTCACTAGAGTAGGGGGCAGAGGCTGACGTCCCTGTCATAGCTCCTGTCCCTCCCTGAAACACAGTGTCACCGGAGCAGGGGGTGGAGGCTGACGTCACTGTCATAGCTCCTGTCCCTCCCTGAAACAGTGTCACCGGAGCAGGGGGTGGAGGCTGACGTCTCTGTCATAGCTCCTGTCCCTCCCTGAAGCACAGTGTCACTAGAGTAGGGGGCAGAGGCTGACATCACTGTCATAGCTCCTGTCCCTTCCTGAAACACAGTGTCACCAGAGCAGGGGGCAGAGGCTGACGTCACTTTCATAGCTCCTGTCCCTCCCTGAAGCACAGTGTCACTAGAGTAGGGGGCAGAGGCTGACGTCACTGTCATAGCTCCTGTCCCTCCCTGAAGCACAGTGTCACTAGAGTAGGGGGCAGAGGCTGACGTCACTGTCATAGCTCCTGTCCCTCCCTGAAACACAGTGTCACTAGAGTAGGGGGCAGAGGCTGACGTCACGTCATAGTTCCTGTCCCTTCCTGAAACAGTGTCACTAGAGTAGGGGGCAGAGGCTGACATCACTGTCATAGCTCCTGTCCCTCCCTGAAACACAGTGTCACCGGAGCAGGGGGTGGAGGCTGACGTCACTGTCATAGCTCCTTTCCCTCCCTGAAACAGTGTCACTAGAGTAGGGGGCAGAGGCTGACGTCACTGTGTCACTGTCATATTTCCTGTCCCTCCCTGAAGGACAGTGTCACTAGAGTAGGGGGCAGAGGCTGACGTCACTGTCATAGCTCCTGTTCCTCCCTGAAACACAGTGTCACCGGAGCAGGGGGTGGAGGCTGACGTCACTGTCATAGCTCCTTTCCCTCCCTGAAACAGTGTCACTAGAGTAGGGGGCAGAGGCTGACGTCACTGTCATAGCTCCTGTCCCTCCCTGAAACACAGTGTCACTAGAGTAGGGGGCAGAGGCTGACGTCACTGTCATAGCTCCTGTCCCTCCCTGAAGCACAGTGTCACTAGAGTAGGGGGCAGAGGCTGACGTCACTGTCATAGTTCCTGTCCCTTCCTGAAACAGTGTCACTAGAGTAGGGGGCAGAGGCTGACATCACTGTCATAGCTCCTGTCCCTCCCTGAAACACAGTGTCACCGGAGCAGGGGGTGGAGGCTGACGTCACTGTCATAGCTCCTTTCCCTCCCTGAAACAGTGTCACTAGAGTAGGGGGCAGAGGCTGACGTCACTGTCATAGCTCCTGTCCCTCCCTGAAGCACAGTGTCACTAGAGTAGGGGGCAGAGGCTGACGTCACTGTCATAGTTCCTGTCCCTTCCTGAAACAGTGTCACTAGAGTAGGGGGCAGAGGCTGACATCACTGTCATAGCTCCTGTCCCTCCCTGAAGCACAGTGTCACTAGAGTAGGGGGCAGAGGCTGACGTCACTGTCATAGCTCCTGTCCCTCCCTGAAACACAGTGTCACTAGAGTAGGGGGCAGAGGCTGACATCACTGTCATAGCTCCTGTCCCTCCCTGAAACAGTGTCACTAGAGTAGGGGGCAGAGGCTGACATCACTGTCATAGCTCCTATCCCTCCCTGAAGCACAGTGTCACTAGAGTAGGGGGCAGAGGCTGACATCACTGTCATAGCTCCTGTCCCTTCCTGAAACAGTGTCACTAGAGCAGGGGGTGGAGGCTAATGTCACTGTCATAGCTCCTGTCCCTCCCTGAAGCACAGTGTCACTAGAGTAGGGGGCAGAGGCTGACGTCCCTGTCATAGCTCCTGTCCCTCCCTGAAACACAGTGTCACCGGAGCAGGGGGTGGAGGCTGACGTCACTGTCATAGCTCCTGTCCCTCCCTGAAGCACAGTGTCACTAGAGTAGGGGGCAGAGGCTGACGTCACTGTCATAGCTCCTGTCCCTCCCTGAAACAGTGTCACTAGAGTAGGGGGAAGAGGCTGACGTCACTGTCATAGTTCCTGTCCCTTCCTGAAACAGTGTCACTAGAGTAGGGGCAGAGGCTGACGTCACTGTCATAGCTCCTGTCCCTCCCTGAAGCACAGTGTTACTAGAGTAGGGGGCAGAGGCTGACGTCACTGTCATAGTTCCTGTCACTTCCTGAAACAGTGTCACTAGAGTAGGGGGCAGAGGCTGACGTCACTGTCATATCTCCTGTCCCTCCCTGAAACAGTTTCACTAGAGTAGGGGGCAGAGGCTGACGTCACTGTCATAGCTCCTGTCCCTCCCTGAAGCACAGTGTCACTAGAGTAGGGGGCAGAGGCTGACGTCACTGTCATAGTTCCTGTCCCTTCCTGAAACAGTTTCACTAGAGTACGGGGCAGAGGCTGACGTCACTGTCATAGCTCCTGTCCCTCCCTGAAGCACAGTGTCACTAGATTAGGGGGCAGAGCCTGACATCACTGTCATAGCTCCTGTCCCTCCCTGAAGCACAGTGTCACTAAAGTAGGGGGCAGAGGCTGACATCACTGTCATAGCTCCTGTCCCTCCCTGAAGCACAGTGTCAACAGAGTAGGGGTCAGAGGCTGACGTCACTGTCATAGCTCCTGTCCCTCCCTGAAACACAGTGTCACTAGAGTAGGGGGCAGAGGCTGACAACACTGTCATAGCTCCTGTCCCTTCCTGAAACAGTGTCACCGGAGCAGGGGGTGGAGGCTGACATCACTGTCATAGCTCCTGTCCCTCCCTGAAGCACAGTGTCACCAGAGTAGGGGGCAGAGGCTGACGTCACTGTCATAGCTCCTGTCCCTCCCTGAAACACAGTGTCACCGGAGCAGGGGGTGGAGGCTGACGTCACTGTCATAGCTCCTGTCCCTCCCTGAAGCACAGTGTCACTAGAGTAGGGGGCAGAGGCTGACGTCACTGTCATAGCTCCTGTCCCTCCCTGAAACAGTGTCACTAGAGTAGGGGGAAGAGGCTGACGTCACTGTCATAGTTCCTGTCCCTTCCTGAAACAGTGTCACTAGAGTAGGGGCAGAGGCTGACGTCACTGTCATAGCTCCTGTCCCTCCCTGAAGCACAGTGTCACTAGAGTAGGGGGCAGAGGCTGACGTCACTGTCATAGTTCCTGTCACTTCCTGAAACAGTGTCACTAGAGTAGGGGGCAGAGGCTGACGTCACTGTCATATCTCCTGTCCCTCCCTGAAACAGTGTCACCAGAGCAGGGGGTGGAGGCTGACGTCACTGTCATAGCTCCTGTCCCTCCCTGAAACAGTGTCTCCGGAGCAGGGGGTGGAGGCTGACGTCACTGTCATAGCTCCTGTCCCTCCCTGAAGCACAGTGTCACTAGAGTAGGGGGCAGAGGCTGACATCACTGTCATAGCTCCTGTCCCTTCCTGAAACACAGTGTCACCAGAGCAGGGGGCAGAGGCTGACGTCACTTTCATAGCTCCTGTCCCTCCCTGAAGCACAGTGTCACTAGAGTAGGGGGCAGAGGCTGACGTCACTGTCATAGCTCCTGTACCTCCCTGAAGCACAGTGTCACTAGAGTAGGGGGCAGAGACTGACGTCACTGTCATAGCTCCTGTCCCTCCCTGAAACTCAGTGTCACTAGAGTAGGGGGCAGAGGCTGACGTCACTGTCATAGCTCCTGTCCCTCCCTGAAGCACAGTGTCACTAGAGTAGGGGGCAGAGGCTGACGTCACTGTCATAGCTCCTTTCCCTCCCTGAAACAGTGTCACTAGAGTAGGGGGCAGAGGCTGACGTCACTGTCATAGTTCCTGTCCCTCCCTGAAGCACAGTGTCACTAGAGTAGGGGGCAGAGGCTGACGTCACTGTCATAGTTCCTGTCCCTTCCTGAAACAGTGTCACTAGAGTAGGGGGCAGAGGCTGACATCACTGTCATAGCTCCTGTCCCTCCCTGAAACACAGTGTCACCGGAGCAGGGGGTGGAGGCTGACGTCACTGTCATAGCTCCTTTCCCTCCCTGAAACAGTGTCACTAGAGTAGAGGGCAGAGGCTGACGTCACTGTCATAGCTCCTGTCCCTCCCTGAAACACAGTGTCACTAGAGTAGGGGGCAGAGGCTGACATCACTGTCATAGCTCCTGTCCCTCCCTGAAACAGTGTCACTAGAATAGGGGGCAGAGGCTGACATCACTGTCATAGCTCCTATCCCTCCCTGAAGCACAGTGTCACTAGAGTACGGGGCAGAGGCTGACATCACTGTCATAGCTCCTGTCCCTTCCTGAAACAGTGTCACCGGAGCAGGGGGTGGAGGCTGATGTCACTGTCATAGCTCCTGTCCCTCCCTGAAGCACAGTGTCACTAGAGTAGGGGGCAGAGGCTGACGTCCCTGTCATAGCTCCTGTCCCTCCCTGAAACAGTGTCACTAGAGTAGGGGGCAGAGGCTGACGTCACTGTCATAGCTCTTGTCCCTCCCTGAAACAGTGTCACTAGAGTAGGGGGCAGAGGCTGACGTCACTGTCATAGTTCCTGTCCCTTCCTGAAACAGTGTCACTAGAGTAGGGGCAGAGGCTGACGTCACTGTCATATCTCCTGTCCCTCCCTGAAGCACAGTGTCACTAGAGTAGGGGGCAGAGGCTGACGTCACTGTCATAGTTCCTGTCCCTTCCTGAAACAGTGTCACTAGAGTAGGGGGCAGAGGCTGACGTCACTGTCATAGTTCCTGTCACTTCCTGAAACAGTGTCACTAGAGTAGGGGGCAGAGGCTGACGTCACTGTCATAGTTCCTGTCACTTCCTGAAATAGTGTCACTAGAGTAGGGGGCAGAGGCTGACGTCACTGTCATATCTCCTGTCCCTCCCTGAAGCACAGTGTCACTAGAGTAGGGGGCAGAGGCTGACGTCACTGTCATAGCTCCTGTCCCTCCCTGAAACACAGTGTCACTAGAGTAGGGGGCAGAGGCTGACGTCACTGTCATAGTTCCTGTCCCTTCCTGTAACAGTGTCACTAGAGTAGGGGGCAGAGGCTGACGTCACTGTCATAGCTCCTGTCCCTTCCTGAAACAGTGTCACTAGAGTAGGGGGCAGAGGCTGACGTCACTGTCATGGCTCCTGCCCCTCCCTGAAACAGTGTCACCGGAGCAGGGGGTGGAGGCTGACGTCACTGTCATAGCTCCTGTCCCTCCCTGAAACAGTGTCACCGGAGCAGGGGTGGAGGCTGACGTCACTGTCATAGCTCCTATCCCTCCCTGAAGCACAGTGTCACTAGAGTAGGGGGCAGAGGCTGACGTCCCTGTCATAGCTCCTGTCCCTCCCTGAAGCACAGTGTCACTAGAGTAGGGGGCAGAGGCTGACGTCCCTGTCATAGCTCCTGTCCCTCCCTGAAACAGTGTCACCAGAGCAGGGGGTGGAGGCTGACGTCACTGTCATAGCTCCTGTCCCTCCCTGAAACAGTGTCACTAGAGTAGGGGCAGAGACTGACGTCACTGTCATAGCTCCTGTCCCTCCCTGAAACACAGTGTCACTAGAGTAGGGGGCAGAGGCTGACGTCACTGTCATAGTTCCTGTCCCTTCCTGAAACAGTGTCACTAGAGTAGGGGGCAGAGGCTGACGTCACTGTCATAGCTCCTGTCCCTCCCTGAAGCACAGTGTCACTAGAGTAGGGGGCAGAGGCTGACGTCCCTGTCATAGCTCCTGTCCCTCTCTGAAACAGTGTCACCAGAGTAGGGGTCAGAGGCTGACGTCACTGTCATAGCTCTCCTGTCCCTCCCTGAAACAGTGTCACTAGATTAGGGGGCAGAGGCTGACATCACTGTCATAGCTCCTGTCCCTCCCTGAACCACACTGTCACTAGATTAGGGGGCAGAGGCTGACATCACTGTCATAGCTCCTGTCCCTCTCTGAAACACAGTGTCACCAGAGTAGGGGTCAGAGGCTGACGTCACTGTCATAGCTCCTGTCCCTCCCTGAAACACAGTGTCACTAGAGTAGGGGGCAGAGGCTGACATCACTGTCATAGCTCCTGTCCCTCCCTGAAGCACAGTGTCACTAGAGTAGGGGGCAGAGGCTGACATCACTGTCATAGCTCCTGTCCCTCCCTGAAGCACAGTGTCACTAGAGTAGGGGGCAGAGGCTGACGTCACTGTCATAGCTCCTGTCCCTCCCTGAAGCACAGTGTCACTAGAGTAGGGGGCAGAGGCTGATGTCACTGTCATAGCTCCTGTCCCTCCCTGAAACAGTGTCACTAGAGTAGGGGGCAGAGGCTGACGTCACTGTCATAGTTCCTGTCCCTTCCTGAAACAGTGTCACTAGAGTAGGGTGCAGAGGCTGACGTCACTGTCATAGCTCCTGTCCCTCCCTGAAGCACAGTGTCACTAGAGTAGGGGGCAGAGTCTGACGTCACTGTCATAGTTCCTGTCACTTCCTGAAACAGTGTCACTAGAGTAGGGGGCAGAGGCTGACGTCACTGTCATAGCTCCTGTCCCTCCCTGAAACAGTGTCACTAGAGTAGGGGGCAGAGGCTGACGTCACTGTCATAGTTCCTGTCCCTTCCTGAAACAGTGTCACTAGAGTAGGGGGCAGAGGCTGACGTCACTGTCATAGTTCCTGTCCCTTCCTGAAACAGTGTCACTAGAGTAGGGGGCAGAGGCTGACGTCACTGTCATATCTCCTGTCCCTCCCTGAAGCACAGTGTCACTAGAGTAGGGGGAAGAGGCTGACATCACTGTCATAGCTCCTGTCCCTTCCTGAAGCACAGTGTCACCAGAGTAGGGGTCAGAGGCTGACGTCACTGTCATAGCTCCTGTCCCTCCCTGAAACACAGTGTCACTAGAGTAGGGGGCAGAGGCTGACGTCCCTGTCATAGCTCCTGTCCCTCCCTGAAACACAGTGTCACCGGAGCAGGGGGTGGAGGCTGACGTCACTGTCATAGCTCCTGTCCCTCCCTGAAACAGTGTCACCGGAGCAGGGGGTGGAGGCTGACGTCACTGTCATAGCTCCTGTCCCTCCCTGAAGCACGGTGTCACTAGAGTAGGGGGCGGAGGCTGACATCACTGTCATAGCTCCTGTCCCTTCCTGAAACACAGTGTCACCAGAGCAGGGGGCAGAGGCTGACGTCACTTTCATAGCTCCTGTCCCTCCCTGAAGCACAGTGTCACTAGAGTAGGGGGCAGAGGCTAACGTCACTGTCATAGCTCCTGTCCCTCCCTGAAGCACAGTGTCACTAGAGTAGGAGGCAGAGGCTGACGTCACTGTCATAGCTCCTGTCCCTTCCTGAAACAGTATCACTAGAGTAGGGGGCAGAGGCTGACGTCACTGTCATAGCTCCTGTCCCTCCCTGAAGCACAGTGTCACTAGAGTAGGGGGCAGAGGCTGACGTCCCTGTCATAGCTCCTGTCCCTCCCTGAAACACAGTGTCACTAGATTAGGGGGCAGAGGCTGACATCACTGTCATAGCTCCTGTCCCTCCCTGAAGCACACTGTCACTAGATTAGGGGGCAGAGGCTGACATCACTGTCATAGCTCCTGTCCCTCTCTGAAACACAGTGTCACCAGAGTAGGGGTCAGAGGCTGACGTCACTGTCATAGCTCCTGTCCCTCCCTGAAACACAGTGTCACTAGAGTAGGGGGCAGAGGCTGACATCACTGTCATAGCTCCTGTCCCTCCCTGAAGCACAGTGTCACTAGAGTAGGGGGCAGAGGCTGACATCACTGTCATAGCTCCTGTCCCTCCCTGAAGCACAGTGTCACTAGAGTAGGGGTCAGAGGCTGACGTCACTGTCATAGCTCCTGTCCCTCCCTGAAGCACAGTGTCACTAGAGTAGGGGGCAGAGGCTGACGTCACTGTCATAGCTCCTGTCCCTCCCTGAAACACAGTGTCACCGGAGCAGGGGGTGGAGGCTGACGTCACTGTCATAGCTCCTGTCCCTCCCTGAAACAGTGTCACTAGAGTAGGGGGCAGAGGCTGACGTCCCTGTCATAGCTCCTGTCCCTCCCTGAAACACAGAGTCACCGGAGCAGGGGGTGGAGGCTGACGTCACTGTCATAGCTCCTGTCCCTCCCTGAAACAGTGTCACCGGAGCAGGGGGTGGAGGCTGACGTCTCTGTCATAGCTCCTGTCCCTCCCTGAAGCACAGTGTCACTAAAGTAGGGGGCAGAGGCTGACATCACTGTCATAGCTCCTGTCCCTTCCTGAAACACAGTGTCACCAGAGCAGGGGGCAGAGGCTGACGTCACTTTCATAGCTCCTGTCCCTCCCTGAAGCACAGTGTCACTAGAGTAGGGGGCAGAGGCTGACGTCACTGTCATAGGTCCTGTCCCTCCCTGAAGCACAGTGTCACTAGAGTAGGGGGCAGAGGCTGACGTCACTGTCATAGCTCCTGTCCCTCCCTGAAACACAGTGTCACTAGAGTAGGGGGAAGAGGCTGACGTCACTGTCATAGTTCCTGTCCCTTCCTGAAACAGTGTCACTAGAGTAGGGGGCAGAGGCTGACGTCACTGTCATAGCTCCTGTCCCTCCCTGAAGCACAGTGTCACTAGAGTAGGGGGCAGAGGCTGATGTCCCTGTCATAGCTCCTGTCCCTCTCTGAAACACAGTGTCACTAGATTAGGGGGCAGAGGCTGACATCACTGTCATAGCTCTTGTCCCTCCCTGAAGCACAGTGTCACTAGAGTAGGGGGCAGAGGCTGACGTCCCTGTCATAGCTCCTGTCCCTCTCTGAAACACAGTGTCACTAGATTAGGGGGCAGAGGCTGACATCACTGTCATAGCTCCTGTCCCTCCCTGAAACACAGTGTCACTAGATTAGGGGGCAGAGGCTGACATCACTGTCATAGCTCCTGTCCCTCCCTGAAACACAGTGTCACTAGATTAGTGGGCAGAGGCTGACATCACTGTCATAGCTCCTGTCCCTCTCTGAAACACAGTGTCACCAGAGTAGGGGTCAGAGGCTGACGTCACTGTCATAGCTCCTGTCCCTCCCTGAAACACAGTGTCACTAGAGTAGGGGGCAGAGGCTGACGTCACTGTCATAGTTCCTGTCCCTTCCTGAAACAGTGTCACTAGAGTAGGGGGCAGAGGCTGACGTCACTGTCATAGCTCCTGTCCCTCCCTTAAGCACAGTGTCACTTGATTAGGGGGCAGAGGCCGACATCACTGTCATAGCTCCTGTCCCTCCCTGAAACACAGTGTCACTAGAGTAGGGGGCAGAGGCTGACGTCACTGTCATAGTTCCTGTCCCTTCCTGAAACAGTGTCACTAGAGTAGGGAGCAGAGGCTGACATCACTGTCATAGCTCCTGTCGCTCCCTGAAGCACAGTGTCACCAGAGTAGGGGTCAGAGGCTGACGTCCCTGTCATAGCTCCTGTCCCTCCCTGAAACACAGTGTCACTAGAGTAGGGGGCAGAGGCTGACAACACTGTCATAGCTCCTGTCCCTTCCTGAAACAGTGTCACCGGAGCAGGGGGTGGAGGCTGACGTCACTGTCATAGCTCCTGTCCCTCCCTGAAGCACAGTGTCACTAGAGTAGGGGGCAGAGGCTGACGTCCCTGTCATAGCTCCTGTCCCTCCCTGAAACAGTGTCACCGGAGCAGGGGGTGGAGGCTGACGTCACTGTCATAGCTTCTGTCCCTCCCTGAAGCACACTGTCACTAGATTAGGGGGCAGAGGCTGACATCACTGTCATAGCTCCTGTCCCTCTCTGAAACACAGTGTCACCAGAGTAGGGGTCAGAGGCTGACGTCACTGTCATAGCTCCTGTCCGTCCCTGAAACACAGTGTCACTAGACGTCACTGTCATAGCTCCTATCCCTTCCTGAAGCACAGTGTCACCACTAGATTAGGGGGCAGAGGCTGACATCACTGTCATAGCTCCTGTCCCTCCCTGAAACACAGTGTCACTAGAGTAGGGGGGCAGAGGCTGCCGTCACTGTCATAGCTCCTGTCCCCTCCCTGAAACACAGTGACACTAGAAGAGTAGGGGGCAGAGGCTGACGTCACTGTCATAGCTCCGGTTCCTCTCTGAAACGAAGTGTCATCTGTTTCAGGGGTGGTGCTGTACCCTGCTCAGTCCCATGTGCGCCGTCTTCACTGTGCGATGTGCGCAGCGCACTGTCTACCCTGTGTGTGCTCTGTCGTCAGCTTACATGAATAGTAATAAGCCAGGAACAGAGCGGTGTCATTATTCCCGGCATAGACCAGTGACGTCATTTGTAGGGTCGCTGCTCGTCTTCTGCACACCGTGTGTAGTAACGCCGCTCTGTTCCCGGCTTATTACTATTCGCTAAGCAGAAAAGAAAGCGCAGCACACAGAGGAGACGGCGCACAGAGGAGCCAGCAGGGGCAGCAGCGCCCCTGAAACAAGTGTCACTGATGACTCTTCATTTCAGGGAGGGGGCACACGCTGTGACCACAGCCTCTGCCCCCTGCTCTAATGACACTTTGTTTATCCCAGCATGCATTGGGACTCTCAAATGAAGCGTCACCACACAGGAAGTATAGAAAACAATATAATCGCTGCTAGTGTAGTTACTGAGGTGTAGGGAACTTCTGAATATGTGTGCGTCAATGAGCAATTGAATTATTTCCGTTCATTGTGACTTGAATGCTGCAATTCTTTTTATATAGTCTGTGATAGTATATGTACACACAGACGCTTCATAAGCTTTACTCCCCCCTAGAACATATGATGCTTGCTGGTTATTACATAGCTTTATATTTCTCCTTATTGAATGGAACGTGACATACTCCTATGAATCCCACCTTCTCCATCCTCAATAAATCAGTTGTATAAGCGGGCCCCGTGCTGAACCTTGGGGTCCACCACTTATAACTGGGGACCATTCAGAGTAGCAGTCATTCACCACAACTCTCCTCTCTGGGTGCGATGTTTGAGACAATTTCTGATCCATTTGCAAACTTTGTTCTAAGCGTGTAGACCTTACTTTCCCAATCTTCTGTGTGGGACAGGGACAAATGCACTGTCCAGAAACACTATTCATTGTAGGCTTCACCCAATCTCTTCATACAAGCTAATCAGGTTAGATTGACAACTTCTGCCCTTGGTTAAACTGCTACCACTTATTTTTTATCACATATTCCTGTATTTAATTCCTTACAAGTCGCCTTGAACATTTTTTCCCACAATACATGTTAGTTTACTGGCTATAATTACTTTGTGCAAACATGCACTACATTTGGGGTTTAATTTTTTGCCATCTACACTATAGGAATATATTGTGTGGTTTGACCAATATAGACTTAACCCCTTCATGACCTTTCGATTTCCCTTTTTTTGCTCTTTCGTTTTTTCTGCCCCCCTTCTTCCCACTTTCATAACTTTATTTTTCAGTCAATATGGCGTATGAAGGCTTCTTTTTTGCTGGACGAGTTGTACTTTTGAATGACACCATTGATTTTAGCATATAGTGTACTGAAAAGCAATTCCAAGTGTGATGCAGTTCCACAATAGTTGTTGTTATTTTTTTTAATTTACCATATTCACTAAATCCTTTAATCGGGCAATGTGATCGCCCAGGTCAGTACACGTACGCAGATACCAAACGTGCACTTTATTTTTTATTTAAGCAGTGAATTAATTCCGGAATTTGTAAGAAAAAAAATGCTGCCATTTTCTGAGACTAGTGGCGTCTCCACTTTCCTGGATCTGGGGTTCGGTGAGGACTTATTTTTTGTGCCCCGAGCTGACGTTTTTATTGATACCATTTTGGTGTTGATACAATGTTTTGATCGTCCGTTATTGCGACTGCCAAAATAACTTAATTCTGGCTTTTTGATTTTTTTTTCTCAGTACTCCTTTTACCGATTTTATTAATTTACTTTGTATTTAGATTTTTTTCTTAAAGTTTTTACTGGTTTCAATAGTCCCCTTAGACTTAAATGCTGCGATCATCCGATTGCCTGTGCTTGTACGTAGGAGTGCTTCAGTCCTGCTAGGTATAGAGAAAAAAAATCTCCTATGAATGCCAGACAAAAACCTATGGGTGGGACTTGTGACACGTTTCTGCCCAGCGCGTGTTAAATGCTGCTGTCACTGATTGACAGCGTCATTTATCTGGTTAACAGCATTCATCTCACACCACCCCCGGCTGTTAGAGGCACATGACAGCTGATCAGATCATTGTGCGAGCAAAGATGCGAGCTCAGCATTGGAGAGTGCATTAAAGGCAGGTACACTACCTTTGACATATCTATACTATATACTATACTATATATTGAACATTTTTTTTTATCAAATGACATGTTCCCTTTAGAGTGCTCCCAATTATCATTAGTATCACGATCTGACAGCAGTTGCTCTCAGACAATGTCTTGAACTGCAGCCTTCAGCCTGGGAAAACTGGCCTTTATAAAATTAAGCATTTTTGCTCCTTCCGCCAATTTTTTTTTTACAATATATGCACAGCGAAATTATATTGTTGTCACTGGTACCAAGGTTTTCACAAGCAGTAACATCTACAACAAACTCTCCATTGTTAGAAATGACCAGATTGAATAGAGCATTAACTGTTGTTCTGGTCTTCCATAAACTGCATTTAAAATTATCCTGCAACAAGTTGAAGAATTTTCTCCCCTTTGCAGTTGAAGCAGAACCATGACCCCAGTCAATATCTGGGTAGTTAAAGAAGTTATCCACTACTTGGACAACCCCCTTCTCATATCCCACGCCTGGCCCCGATAAAATAAAAAAGCTTGTACTCACCTCCCGTGCTGGCACCGTTTCCACGGTGTCAGCACTCTCTTTCCCCAGTGCGTCGGCGCAGTTTGTTGTGACACGTGATCCCTGCACCCAATCAGCGCTCTCATCACTGTCTCCGCCTTCAGACAAATTGAACAGGAAGTGGAAGTCCGGGCTGCAGCTGAGCCCTGACTTCCTCTTCATGTTCAATTTGTCCCAAGGCGGGGACAGTGACAAGAGCGATAATTGGCCACCTAGCACCACGTGTCAAACACGAGATCCCTGGGACCGTGAGTGCCGACACCGCTGGAACAGAGCCATCACGTGAGAGGAGTATAAGCTTTTTTATTTTATCAGGGCCAAGCGTGGGGTATGAGAAGGGGTTATCCAAGTAGTGGACAACTCCTTTAAATTTGCTCATAATCACCACTGTACCAACTTATCCGATTTATGCAGCCAACCCACAAAACCCTTCAGTGATGTTGAAGGTAATCTACCGTATATACTCTTGTGTAAACCGACCCGTGTATAAGCCGACAATAAATTGCTGCTATTGAAAGGTAACGTCACACCCCAGAGAGACAGAATAGTCTGGGAGTACAAACTTATGCTGACCTTTGACACATTCAGAGGAGGAATGAATGTGACACATGGATTTATTGTATTTTGCGGATTATAAGATGCACCCCAAATTTTGGGGAGGAAAATAGGAAAAACATTTTTTAATAAAATGGTGATACGTCTTATATTCAGATTTTTAGAGCAGCTTGCCAGGGGTGGTGGCTGTCGTAGACCGGGGTCCCAGGAAGCAGGGTTGCTAGCAGAGGCAGGAGTAGGGCGATGCTGCGGGCCCCAAGCTGAAAGGTTGGAGTATTCGGAGGTGCGATCCTGCTGGTCCCAGTCTGGTAGGAGAGGGTGTGTGGCTGTGTGGGAGATTTGATGACATTTTGTAAAAGCCCTGAGAGCCTGCACTTTCCATAGTTTTCAATGCCATGCGCTTGGAGGGGAGGGGGAAGGGAGCCGCCGGATGCAGCGCATGCGCCGATTGAGATCTCTTCTCCCAAGATCTCAATTTGCGCATGCGTCACCTCCAATGGCCATTTTCCCCAAGTCCACCGCATTGAAAACCATAGAAGTGCGAGGGGCTCCGGGCTTACACAAAATGTCAGTGGACCCCCTGCACCGCCGAACTCCCACCAGCTTGGGATCCGCAGAATCGCCCCAGTCCTGCCGCTGCCGGCTTCCTGCAGCAGCGACCCTAGAATCCCGCTCCACTGCAGCCGGTAAGCTACATTAGGATTATAAGATGCACCGCTAACCCCCTCCCCCAAAATTTGGGGAAAAAATCTCCATTAATTAGGAAATCTGCTCCTCAGACCATTTGGGGGCATGAAGACCCTGGACCACACCTCAATTAGGGGACAATAAAACTTTCACACTCCTTATCTATGAACTGGGGGGGGGGGAACGGTCCGGTCCGATGGTTGTCGTGGGCCTCGCGCCGCCCATCTTCTTGCGATGCTTCCTTCCTGCTTGCGTCATGGCTCCCCGGCATTGCGCTCCTGCGCAGGCGAACTTATCTGCCTTGTTGAAGGGAGTACAAAGTACTGCAGTGTGCAGGCGCTGGGCCTCCCTGACCTTTCCCGGCACCTGCGCACTGCAGTACTTTGCTCTGCCCTCAATAGGGCAGAGAAGTACGGATGTGCAGAAAAGCGATGCCGGGGAGCTGTGAACCAAGCAGGAAGGCGGCATCGCAAGAAGATGGGAGGCGCCAAACCCAGACCTGCGACACCCATTGGACCGGACCGCCCCCCTCCCCAAGTGAGTATAATAAAACTTATTTTTTTATCTTTCATGTCGGATTGGGGGCTTATCTACAGCATTATAGAATGTATCTTATATGGGCTGCTGACAGGTTCGCTTTAAGTATTGCATCCTACAGCTGAGCGAGATGCATTACAACGCTAATTTGCCCCTTTGTTGGGTCACTTTGAAAAATGTGAACAAAACAAGAATACAATGATTTGGAAATCTCTTACAGTCATATTTTATTCACAATAGAACACAATACACCTGTCAGTAGGTGAAAGTTAAACATTTTTCCTTTTCAGTTGAAAAAACTAACTCATTTTGAAATTGATAAAAAATAATGAACAGCTGGAGTGTCAATATTCAACTACAGCTAGAGGGTCAATGTTCAACTACAGCTGGAGGGTCAATATTCAACTACAGCTGGAGGGTCATTATTCAGCTTACTCACATGACTGTATAAAATGAGCAGGTAGAGAAGCAGAGTCTCTCAGAAGCAAAGATGGTCAGATATTCAACAATCTGTGAACTGTGTATAAAGACTGTGGAACAATGTTCCCCTGTGTAATATTGTAAAGACTTTGAATGTCCCACCAGCTACAGTATACAATATCATCAAAAGATTCAGAGATTCTAGAGAAATTCATGTCCACAAGGGGCAAGGTCAATGGTCAATATTGGATGCTCATGATCTTCAAGCCTTCATGTGGTACTGCATTAAAAGTTGACATGATTTGGTTATGCAAATCATTGCATGGGCTCAGGAATACTTCCAGAAATCATTGTATGTGTTCACAGTTCACTGGGCAAACCAAAAATGCAAGGTAAAGATGAATCTTGCATAGAAGTAGCCATAAATCAACATCATCCAGAAATGCTGCCATCTTCTCTGGGCTAAAGGTTGTTTATAATGCACTGAGGTAAAATGGAAAATTTCTGTGGTCAGAGGAATCAATGTATAATTCTCAACGGAAAGCATTGCTGTCGTGTCCTGCAAACTCTAGGAGCGGGGCCATCCAGCACACATGACCTTGAAAAAGCTTTTTTGAAATGTGCTGCCATCCATATCTAAATGCGTTACCGTAATGTGATGTGACTGCTCTCAAAGACAGTTGGCGATACACTGATAGGAGCGCCATCGCTCCAGCTGTGTATCGCTGAGCTGCCGTGAGAGAGGTCACTGGAGTTCATCAGCTGATCAGCTCCGGTGATCTCCCTTACTGCACCACTGTTGCGTAAGAAAATTCTCACAGAGCGTAGGTGCCGTAAATAATAGCACTGGAGCTGATCAGCAGATGAACTCCGGTGACCTCTCTCACGGCAGCTCAGTAATACACTGACGGAGCGATTACCTCCTGTCAGTGTATCGCCGGTGGCTGGGTAGAGCGGTCACATCTCCCGATGTTATCCTTCCACACGTGAGATCGCAGTGGAACACTCTGGACTACAGTGGACAGGCGAGTATACGGTGGTTTCTTATTTTTGATTTTTTTCTAGGAGATATGGGCATCGGGGATTGTGTGCTAAGGTGAGTGTGGTTTTTTCATTTTACATTTTTTATAGGAGACAAAGGTGTCGGGGATTTGGTGTTTAGGTGAGTATATTTTTTATTTTTATTTGAATATGTATTTAATTACTTTATATGATGTTGTGTTTTTTTTTTTTTTTCAAAGTGTGAGCACAGGTGCCGGCTGATGAGAGACTACCTCTCCCATCAGCGGCTCCTGCTATCACTTTTATCAGTGACAGCAGACATACAGTTGGTATGGAAAGTATTCAGGCCCCTTTAAATTTTTCTCTTTGTTTCATTACAGCCATTTGATAAATTAAATAAAGTTCATTTTCTCCTTCGCCTCATTGGGGGACACAGATACTGTGGGTGTATGCTTCTGCCGCTTGGATACTGACACTAAGTGAAAAAAAGAGGTTAGCTCCTCCTCCGTCGTATACACCCTCGCCCCTATTGCGGGCGGAACTCAGTTTTTTGCTTAGTGTCTTTGGAGGCACACGTGTCTGGGTTTCTCCAGACTTCTTTTTTCCATGAAAATAAGACGGGGGCGACGGATCCTATTGAAAGGGTCCGATCTCCCCAAACCATGAACGGGCGAGCACGTGTTGAGTATCGTCTCCACGTATCCTTTCCTGCACCGAGGGACATATCTGGGCCTTTTTCCCCAGACTTCTATTTTTGTTTGTTATTTTATGAAGATAAGACAGGGGCAACGGATCCAATTGAAAGGGTCCGATTTCCCCAAACCAATAACGGGCGAGCACGTGCGAGTGTCCCTCCACGTATCCTCTCCCGCGACGTGGGACATGATGCCGGACTTAGCCCTGTCCACCCCTAGGTATAGAAACCATGGGCTTGCACAGAGGCACAAGACTAGTCTGTGCGGCCCCCACTGCTCCACCAAGGCTAGACGGCGGTGCTGCAAGGCGGCGGACGGTCCCTCTCCTCACCCCCTGAAGGGGTTAGACTGAGCTAGGGTGCCTGCACCGTCCAGAATTTAACCCCATCCCCTCTACCTGGTGAGCTAGATCCGGAGTCAGGTATGGAGGGCTGGGGAGGGCCCTGCGGCAGCATTCCGGTGAAGCTCCAGGCATCTTATGGAGTGTAAGGCAATCCTCCTTCCCTCTCCTTCCTTCTGCCTCCTTCCGCCAGGCATGGACGCCGGGTTCCGGCGGCAGGGATCACAGGGGGAAAAGGCAGAGGCCGCCAGCGCACCCCCCCCCCGCGGCGTGCAAGCTAAATTTAGCCCACAGCTTCGGCCGTGGGCGGAAGTCCCGCCCCCGGCGTGACGTCATTTCCGGCGCCGCCCCCCCGGGCTAGGGCAGACGCCGAACAAATTGAGCCCCCGGCTTCATCTCAGGGTTGGCCGCGACTGGGAGAGGAACGTCCCGGCCTACCCAGAGGAAAGGAACGCTGGGCAGCGGAGCGCAGAGGCAGCGGCAGGAACACGTGGGGACACAGGACGGGGTAAGTGTGACCCCCGACCCTAGGGGCGCGCTACGGACGATTAAAGGTGTTTTTTTTCCTCCTCCTCCCTTCCCCTCAACCCTCATATAAATTAGGCCTGGCAGCAATATGACCGAAAAGGGTAAATCGCACACATTCCTTTATGCCGCATGCATTTCTTGTGGGGTTAGGTATCCACGAGCACAGAGCCAGAAGCCTATGACTCCGAACGCACCCAGGAGCCCTCCCCTGCGACTGTAGCCAAGTTTTCCCCGGGGGCCTTATCTCTGTCACAGTCCATGGTGTCGCGTACGAGAGCAATAGAGTTCCTTCTTGCCCCAGATAGGGGCAGGGACAATAGCTCGCCGGCCTTAGAGGGAACCTCCTCCTCATAAAAGCCTCCGGCTTGCAGGGGCCGCTCTCACTCCAGGCAGACCCGGAGGAAACAAATTCACACTGTGTCGCCCAGTCCATCCGGTGCCTTGGCATCCGTAAGCTCGGCTTCTCGCTCCCCGTCACCAGTGGTTGATAGCGAGCAGACCTCAAATTGCGACTCAGACGAGCCGCTTGACCTGGACACTCCAGGGTCACGTGAAACAGTGGACAACCCCATAGAAGCAGACCCTGGGGATTGAGGATGATCCCGCAGCAGCTACGGGGCATAAAGTGGCATTTAAGCGAGTGAAGCGCTCGCACAGAATTTTTTCCTCTCACCCCGAGTTTGAGAACATAGTGCAGCGGCACAGAAAACATCCAGACAGGCGTTTCTCAGGTCAAAAGGCACTTGAAACAAGGTATCCGTTTGCTCCGGACCTAAAAAATGGATGGAATCCCCATTGAGGATCCTCCGGTTTCGCGCCTAGCCACTAAGACCCTGCTATCAATCCCTAGGGTTTCCTCAATTAAGGATCCCACGGATCGCCTTATAGAGAGCTTAGCTCACTCAGTATATGAGGCGTCAGGGTCAGCGCTCCCTCATTCGCAGCAACTTGGGTAGCCAAGGCTATGATATCATGGTTAGAAACTTTAAACAAGACTAGAAAAACATGAAGTATGGAGGGCACAGCTAACAGTAACGCGGGTTCACCACGGATGTACAAGGAAACATTGTGTAAAAAAGAAGAAAAAAGAGGTACATCCAACAAGGGAACTCCAGTACAGAAATGTCAAAGTGAAAAAATGTATAAATTTTATTGAGAGCATGTACACAACACAGCAAGATAAAAACACTTAAAAACACACAAAAAAAAGCATGTCACAATCATATGATGCTGAAAAAGTGACTTTCCCACAGAAGATACCCCTATTGAACAACAATTTGATTTAGGTATAAATGCAGCAGACAACTGGCCAAAAAACAAATATAGAATATCTATGACGCTCAACATATGAGCATAGATCATATATTGTGAAAAAGCCCCAAAAAGGGCAACACATTAAACACAGCACCATGCAGCAAAGGAACCCAGTAGTTCAGAACAGCCAAGAGATTATATTAAGGCTGTTCAAGGATTGATAACCTTTAAGTTAGAGAAAGGGAAAATGGGAAACCCTTACATATCCAGAGGTGAAGTGTTGACAATGGACGGTCAAAAGGGATAATAGCCCAATGACAAATAAAGCCAGTAGCCTGCGGGGTAAATCAAAGAGGGAACCGCACCCCACGCGTATCGCCACGTAACGTGTGGCTTTCTCAAGGGAGGATGAAGCGCTAGTGGTGTGCATGCATTATCGTTATTATATACACAGAAACATGACTAATTAATAAGCAATCAGAGTACCAACCTATGAGGCAAGGGAGCACGGCGTGGCAGCGGCCATCTTGTCAGCGTTCTTAGTATGGAAATAAAGTTGCTGACACCTAATGAAAGCGCAGTTGAACACTACTGCGCAGGCGCGATGTAACGGCGGCCATCTTGTCTATCCCATGTTTTAATAAAGTTGATGACGTGTAGTGTGGGCACAATAGGAAACTGATGCGCAGGCGCAATATGGCGGCCGCCATCCTGTCTGTTCCTTATTTAGATAAGATTAATAATGTATAGTATGAGCATAAAATAAAAAAACAAAAAACAGATGCGCAGGCACAGTACGGCGGCAACCATCCGTTATATTCGCTATTTTAAATAAACAAATAATCTTATGCACAAAGAAGAAATTCAAAGTAATTCAAAGGGCCCCCCCCAGACAATGATGAAAGCACCGCAACTTAAAGCGCATGCGCAGTTCAACATTAGCTCATTAATCACCAGACCAAAAAGGACTGGGGAAGGATAAATTATTTTAAGGATACAGACAGATACCCGCGTGCCATATGACCTTTGTAGTTTCCACTACATGTCCCCCATCAGAGCCAGCATGCACATTGTGAACGATATTCAAAGCATTTATGCGCATGCATCATGTGCCAATCAGCCATCCTATATGTACCCAAGTGGGCAACAAAAATTGTTACTGCCCAAACATGGTGGTACCACAACTAACCCATATAGAGGCTGAGAAACGTGGATTGTGGAACATTTGTGAAAGCACAAAATGTCAATCACCCACCTGAACACATACAAAGATAGACACTACCGTTAATTGTACACCAAGTGCACAAATAAGGACAAGCAGATGGCAAATACAGATCCAGCATTAACGTTCCTTTCTAAAAGGGCATGGTGCTGCGAGTAATAGAATACCAAAAATGACCATAAATATACCAATCTCAAAGAATATATGTATATAAAAGATAACACTCTCAAAATATTGAGATCAACAGTACCGTGCCAAATGAAGGCACGGAAGTCAAAGCCTAATAAAACATGAGAAATGAATGTCCTAAAATCCTCGACAAGAAGAAACAACTCAGGATGAAAAAGGTCATATCTTGATTCGAAATTGGATCAAACTCAAAGTAAAGTCCACAGAAGCCCCACAGATGCAGAAGAGCTAGTCGGTGTCCAACATAGATTTAGCAGGAACAAGCAAGCCCACAGTTGTGGCTAGCCTACTGCAAGAGAGGTAGGAGAGGAGGAGTCCTGGCACGCCTTCGGAGGAGAGGGTTCAGAACAGCTCTTCCTTCACTCCACTTGGCTAATGTCCGTTCCTTATCTAACAAAATGGAGGAACTGAACTTACTTTGTAACATGAGATCTGATATGGCCAATTCAGCTGCTCTTTGTTTTACTGAGACCTGGTTGAATGACACCATCCCTGATTGTAGTCTGGATCTACCTGGTTTTGTTATCTACAGAGCTGACCGTGATTGTGTAGCTTCAGGTAAACAAAGGGGGGGTGGGGTATGTCTCTACATCAACACTAGCTGGTGCTGTGATGTTAACATACTGGGAAAAGGTTGCTCTCCAGATCTAGAGTACCTTGCACTCAATTGTAGACCATTTTACGCTCCAAGAGAGTTTTCATCTATGGTTCTGGTTGCAGTATATATTCCCCCTCAAGCATCTGTTAAAGCTGCTATTGGTGAATTAGCTTGCAAAATATCAGAATGGGAGAAAGGATCTCCTGAAGCATTTGTGATCGTAATGGGGGACTTTAACAAAGGAAAACTCAACCTGGATCTCCCCAAATTTACTCAACATATAAACTGCTTCACGAGAGAGAACAATACGCTTGATCACTGCTATACTGTCTTAAAAGGGGCCTACAGGGCAGTGAGGAGAGCAGCAGTGGGCTTTTCAGATCATTGTCTAATTCATTTAATTCCAGCCTACAGGCAAAGGTTGAAAACATCCAAACCTACAGTTTATACAAAGAAGACATGGTCTGAGGAGGCAAAATTGCAACTGCAAGCATGCTTTGAATGCACGGACTGGGAGGTATTCCAGGAAACATGCTCGGGTCTGGATGAATGGGTTGATGCAGTGTCCTCATATATCCGTTTTTGTGAAGACACGTTTATTCCATCCAAATCTGTCCACTTTCGGGGAAACAACAAGCCGTGGTTTACAAATAAAGTCAGGTTGATCCGTAAGAGAAAAGAGGAGGCTTATAAAGCAGGCGATATTACTGAATTCAAGAAACTTAGGAACTCGCTATCTAAAGAGATCAAGTTAGCCAAACACGAGTATGCAAAGATTCTGGAGGAAAGGTTCTCATCAAAAGATACTAGATCTGCATGGAGAGGATTAAGAGAGGTCACCAATTATAAAAGCCACCCCACTATAGTGAACCCCAGCAGAAGTCTGGCAGCAGAGTTAAATGAATTCTACTGCAGATTTGAGGCAAGCTCTACACACAGTGGCTATTCATCTCTAAGCTCCTCAGTCTGTTCATATACAGATCATTCATTGTGTAACACCCAAGTAGTGATCTCCGAGGCAGAGGTGATACGCATCCTGAAGGGACTTAAGGTCAAAAAGGCACCTGGCCCTGATGGTGTATCTCCAATGTGTCTGAAAGTATGTGCTACCCAGCTTGCCCCTATACTGACAAATATATACAATGTGTCACTGAAAGAGTGCGTTGTACCTCAGTGTTGGAAAAATTCCACAATTATCCCTGTCCCCAAGAAAGTGGGATCCTCTGAGTTGAACGACTATAGACCAGTAGCACTCACATCTGTAGCTATGAAAGTCTTCGAAAGAATTATGATGTCCCACCTGATAAAATTCACGCAGAAGCTATGGGACCCGCTTCAGTTTGCCTATAAGGAGAATCGTTCGGCAAACGACACTGTCAATCTGGCACTGAAGTACATTTTGGATCATACAGATGAACGTCACTCATATGTCCGGATTCTTTTCATGGACTTTAGCTCAGCGTTCAATACCATTGATCCGAATTTACTTCATAAGAAAATGGTAGCTCTTGGAGTCCCTCTCAACTTATGCTTGTGGATTTATAACTTCCTGACAGCCAGGATACAGAGTGTAAAAGTTGGACCATTCACTTCGGACACCTTGGTCACAAACATCGGGGCACCTCAGGGGTGTGTTTTGTCCCCGTTACTGTTTTCTCTCTATACGAATGATTGCATCTCTTCAGCAGACTCAGTAAAAATCTTGAAATTTGCCGATGATATGACACTGATTGGTCTCATCAGGGGAAATGCTGAAGACTTGTATCGTAGTGAGGTGGAAAGAATATGTGACTGGTGTAAAGCCAATAATCTTGTACTCAACACTAAAAAAACTGCTGAGATGGTTGTGGATTTTAGGAAAGATCAACATGAGATACTTCCAATCTACATCCATGACGAAGTGGTTCTTAGGGTCACAGAGACCAAATTCCTTGGTGTTATCATCTCTCATGATCTTAAATGGGGGAAAAACGTGGATGCTGTTATAAGAAAAGCACAACAGAGGATGTTCTTCCTGCGTCAGCTGAAAAGATATGGTTTGTCTAAGAATCTGCTGATCTTATTCTTTAATGCTGTCATCAGATCTGTGATTTGTTCCTCTCTGATAGTCTGGTATGGGGGAGCCACTGCGCATGACAAACTCCGCTTACAAAGGACTTTCAGAACAGCAGAGAGAATTATAGGCTCCCCCCTGCCTAAAATCCAGGATCTTTATGATAAGAGTATTCGATCCCACGCATTGAAAATTTCATCCGATCCCTCTCACCCGGGACACTCCTCATTCCAACTACTCCCTTCAGGACGTCGCTTCAGAGTCCCCAAATGCAGTACAAACCGCCATATGAACAGCTTCTATCCACTCTCTGTTCAACAATTAAATCGTTATGTGTAGACTATATACTGTATCTGTCTTGTTAGATGTTACTTGTTGTATCTGTTGTTATATATTATGTTGCCTCTTTGCCACAAAGAATTCCTTGTATATATGTAATATGTACTTGGCGATAATAAATTTGATTGATTGATTGATTGATAGCCAACGATGGAATCTGCCAAATTCATAGGTAAGAGGCTAACAGATGGCCAAAAGGATGTATCCAGATTCAGTATCCCAAAGGAGAAGTCCTTGACTGGAAAAATCATCACAGCGCAGAACCAAAATCCCAGGATGGCAACAGAAGGATCGACGATCGAAATAACCCTAAAAAAAGGGGAAACAACATGGATTAACCATAAAACCCAGTAAACAGAAGTTCCTCATTGAGACCTTCTGGAGCTGAACTCCTCAAATTATAGATCCATCGTGCCTCTCTTCGGAGTAATTCTTTGGTGAGATTACCACCACGTATATTACCCAAAACCTGATCCACCACTAAAACTTGCAGGTTGGAACATCTGCTGGCATGACAGTCAAGGAAATGGTTTGCCACCGAGGAAATTGGCTTACCCTTTTCACGATCTGTCTTGGCTTTATTGATGTTAGACACATGCTGCTGTACTCTGCGTCTCAATTCCTGGCCCGTCTGACCCACATAGATCTTCGGACAAGGACAAATAAGAGCATAGATCACATTCTTAGATTTACAGTTGGAATAATGTTTCAACTTAATTTCTCCTGGAAAAACAGAAAGAGTCACCGAATCTGAGGCAATCATAAATGGACAGATAGTACAATTCCCACAAGGGTAAGAGCCACTTAATCGGTGGCCTATGCCAATTCTGGTAGTAGGTCTCTTAAAATGGCTAGTAGTAAGAAAATCCTTGAGATTTTTTGCTCTCTTAGCCACCATTTTCGGTTTGTCAGACAAGAATGGTTTTAATTTGGGTTCATTGAGTAAAATCCCCCAATGTTTAGCTAACACATTGTAGATCTCACGCCATTGATTATTATACGGCGTAATCAAATTGATGGTCCTATCCGTGCCCCGAGATTTGGGTTGTAAGAGAGAAAGCCTATCACCCCCAAGTGAATCCTGAAAGGCTTTGGAAATAACCCTACGTGGGTACCCCCTATCCTTAAAGCGACGAGACAATTCCCTAGACTCATTGCGAAAATCTTGGTCGCTACTACAGTTGCGCCTTACCCGTAAGAATTGTCCCTTTGGTATATTCTTCCTTAAGTGCCAGGGATGGAAACTTGAAAAATGAAGGAGACTATTCGCCGTGTTTATTTACGAAAAAGCTTGGTCCTTATTTCAGTACCGACTTTCATAATTTCCAAATCCAGAAAATTGACTGATACCTCTGACATGAAAGCTGTTAAAGATATGTTGAGAGAGTTAATGTTAAGAGAATCCACAAAGGATAGGCACTCAGCCCTTGAGCCAGTCCAAAGGATCAGAATATCATCGATATATCTGAACCAATGAAAAACATGATTTTGGAAAACCGCCATGGGGCGCACCTGTGTCTCCTCCCACCACCCCAGAAAGAGGTTGGCGTACGAGGGTGCACAGCGTGCCCCCATGGCAGTACCAGAAATTTGTTTATAAAAAACACGATCAAAGATGAAATAGTTATTAGAAAGCACAAAGTGCAATAAGTCCAATAAAAAGGAATGATGGCGACGATCACCTGTAAATTGCTGATTGAAGAAATATGCAACTGCTTCAATCCCCAAGGTATGCCCAATGCAGGTATAAAGGGATTCCACATCCATTGTCACAAGAATGGTGTTCTGTGGCACTGATAAATCCTGAAGTTGTCGAATTAAATGAGAGGAATCCTGCACAAAGGAACCTAAAGAAAATACAAATGGTTGCAAAAAGTGATCTAAGTAAATGCAAGGACGTTCAAACAGGCTGCCAATGCCAGCCACAATGGGCCTACCTGGTGGCTCCAAGGTGGATTTGTGCACCTTGGGGAGAAAGTATAGCTTAGGAACAACAGGATGATGCGTGGTTAAAAAAGTATGTTCCTTTTTACTCAAAATATCATTATGTCTGGCGGACAGAAGAAACCGGTCAAGTTTTTTCTTAAAGACACTCGTAGGGTCAGAGGGTAGGACCTGGTAACAAGAGATGTTATTAAGCTGGCGTTTAGCCTCCTTCAAATACATATCCATAGGCCATAACACTATGTTCCCACCTTTATCCGCTTCCTTGATTATAAAGGAGGGATTGTCTTTAAGCTTATTAACCGCTAATCTTTCCTTTTTTCCCAAATTCTCACCTTGTGAGCTAGTAGTGTTCAATTTAGCAATATCCTTACTAACAAGATTGTAGAAAATTTGAATGGTGGGAAACAAGGCAAAAGACGGCGTAGCTTGTGAAGGTAGATGCCACAGTTTATCAGACACTTTTTTTGGATTCTCATTTTCTTGTAACAAATCTAAAAGGTCATTGAAGGCTTGTCTCTCGTCCTGCGGCAAGGCATCAAGTATGGACGGTTGATGATACAGCATTTTAAATGAAAGCTGTCTGCAAAAAAGATACAAGTCCTTGGTTAGAATAAACTTATCCAAAGCTCCCATGGGGCAAAGGAAAGACCTTTTGATAAGACAGATATCTCTATGTCCGACAAAACATAACTAGATAAGTTGATTATTTGTAAGTTGCCATCTGTAGTAGTCGTATTCGCAGTACCCACCTTATGACACAAAAGATCCATACTTGCCACATCTGTAAATGTTCCTATTTCTGCTTGGGCTGCCTCAGCTGCCTCTTGTATGTCGGTGACCAGACCTGATGTCGACGTCCCCTCTTCCTGAGGCCATATTGCGCCTGCGCATCAGTTTCCTATTGTGCCCACACTACACGTCATCAACTTTATTAAAACATGGGATAGACAAGATGGCCGCCGTTACATCGCGCCTGCGCAGTAGTGTTCAACTGCGCTTTCATTAGGTGTCAGCAACTTTATTTCCATACTAAGAACGCTGACAAGATGGCCGCTGCCACGCCGTGCTCCCTTGCCTCATAGGTTGGTACTCTGATTGCTTATTAATTAGTCATGTTTCTGTGTATATAATAACGATAATGCATGCACACCACTAGCGCTTCATCCTCCCTTGAGAAAGCCACACGTTACGTGGCGATACGCGTGGGGTGCGGTTCCCTCTTTGATTTACCCCGCAGGCTACTGGCTTTATTTGTCATTGGGCTATTATCCCTTTTGACCGTCCATTGTCAACACTTCACCTCTGGATATGTAAGGGTTTCCCATTTTCCCTTTCTCTAACTTAAAGGTTATCAATCCTTGAACAGCCTTAATATAATCTCTTGGCTGTTCTGAACTACTGGGTTCCTTTGCTGCATGGTGCTGTGTTTAATGTGTTGCCCTTTTTGGGGCTTTTTCACAATATATGATCTATGCTCATATGTTGAGCGTCATAGATATTCTATATTTGTTTTTTGGCCAGTTGTCTGCTGCATTTATACCTAAATCAAATTGTTGTTCAATAGGGGTATCTTCTGTGGGAAAGTCACTTTTTCAGCATCATATGATTGTGACATGCTTTTTTTGTGTGTTTTTAAGTGTTTTTATCTTGCTGTGTTGTGTACATGCTCTCAATAAAATTTATACATTTTTTCACTTTGACATTTCTGTACTGGAGTTCCCTTGTTGGATGTACCTCTTTTTTCTTCTTTTTTACACAAACTTTAAACAAGGTCGCGCAGGAGCAGGATCTACCTGCAGAGATTTCGGAGGTCGCAGGTCAGATGGCGATGACCGGAGACTATGTAATCAATGCGTTTTGGGATACGGACAATTGCTCGGCACTTGCTGCCGCTAATGCAATTTCTGTCAGAAGAGCCCTATGGTTAAGGACATGGCAAGCCGATCCTACTTCTAAGAAGTCCTTTACTTCACTGCCTTATCAGTGCAGTCACCTATTTGGGGAGAAGTTGGATCAACTTATCTCCGACTCCACAGGAGGAAAGAACGGGTTTCTCCCTCAACAAAAGGGCAAAACACTTTTTCTTCACCCGTTTTCAGGCACGTTTTCGGGCCTTTCACAACCCCGGGTGGACTACAGCGGCCAATTCCGCCGCCTCAGGCCGCCCCAACCAGGACAGGGAGCGGCAGGTCTCATATAGAGCCAACCCATTCGGGAGAATGCATACTCGGTAGCCCAGATCGAGGGGATCCAGATCCCAAAGATCGTCGGCCGAATGACTCGAGGCCTTTACCAGACGACACCGGCAAGGTGGGCGGCCGCCTACTCTGGTTTCACTACGTCTGGGTCAATGTCGCTCACGACGCATGGGGTAAGGAATCGGTGGCCTCGGGTTACAGAATAGAATTTGTCAGATATCCTCCAAGACGGTTTTTTCTTCTCGGCTTCCCAGGGTGGATACCCAGGCAAGGGCTCTATTGGGAGCCATCAGATCGCTCCAGCACAACGGAGTCATTGTTCCAGTGCCGGAACACGAAAAAGCTCAGGGGTTCTATTCCAACCTTTTTGCGATTCCTGAAAAGGACAGGTCTGTCAGGCCTGTTTTGGACCTGAAGCTTCTGAACAAATTCATCAGGATCAGACATTTCTGGATGGAGTCTCTCTGTTCAGTCATATAGGCCATGGAGCAGTGAGGATACTTGGCCTCAATAGACATCCAGGACGCATATCTGCATATTCCCATTTTTCCTCCTCATCAGAGGTTTCTACGCTTCACCATCGGCGAGCAACATTTTCAGTTCGTAGCGCTACCCTTCGGGCTAGCCACGGCTCCCAGAGCGCTCACAAAGGTTATGGCAGTTGTCATGGCCACACTGCATTCTCGAGGCATAGTCGTCTTGCCTTATCTGGACGACCTCTTGGTCAAGGGCCCGTCAATACCGGCATGCGAGGAAAAGGTCAACATCACGCTAGATACTCTTGCCCGCTTAGGATAGTTGGCAATGCAAAGAAGTCATCCCTTGTGCCAGCTCAGAGGATCTCCTTCCTAGGAATGATCTTCGACACTTGCCGAGGGTTGGTAATTCTCCCTCAGGAAAAGGCGCTAGCTCTCCGGCAGGGAGTCCGGACACTTCGCCAACCAGTCCCTCATACCATCCGATCCGGGATGAGGATTCTAGGGAAAATGGTGGCAGCAATGGAAGCGATACCTGTCGCCCAGTTCCACCTTCGCCCCTGCAGCACTCCCTCTTGTCAGCCTGGGACAAGAATCCTTTCACGCTTGATCGACGGTGCCGACTGTCCTCTCAAGGCAGTCGCTCGGATGGTGGATAACCAGTTCCTCTCTGGCCCAGGGGAAACCTTTCCCCCCAGATCATTGGCTGGTAGTGACAACCGACGCCAGTCTCCTTGGCGGGGGAGGGGTGTTTCGCCACCACACAGCCCAGGGACGGTGGTCTCCACAGGAGGCACACCTCCCGATCAACTTATTGGAGATACGAGCAATTCGGCTGGCTCTGCAGATGTTTTTTCATTTTCTAGCAGGCCGCCCTGTCTGGATTCAATCGGACAACGCCACGGCGGTGGCTTACATAAATCATCAAGGGGGCACCCGCAGCAGAGCAACCAGAGGGGGAGCTCGTTCTTCAGTGGGCCGAAGCAAACCACTCGGTGATTTCGGCTGCCCACATCCCGGGGCGTGGAAAATTGGGTGGCAGACTTTCTCAGCCAGCAAGGTCTTGCATCTCGAGAGTGGTCTCTACATCTCGAAGTTTTTCAGCAGATTTGTCAACTGTGGGAAGCTCCGGATGTGGACCTGATGGCTTCCAGAGTGAATGCCAAGGTGCCCACATATGTCGCTCAGGCCAGGGACCCGCAGGCATTTGCGGTGGACGTGTGGGTTCTGCCGTGGAACCAGTTTCGCCTCTCATATCTATTTCCCCCACTGCCACTACTTCCGAGAGTCATCAAAAAGATCAAGACTGAAGGGGTGCCGGCGATCCTGCTGGCCCCGTCAAGTGTGGGACGCAGATCTAATACAGCTGCTCGCTGATGTTCCTTGGCGCCTGCCAGAGCGCCCAGATTTACTATCTCAAGGACCAATTTGCCACCCGAACTCAGGGACCCTGTGTTTGACGGCATGGCCGTTGAATCTTGGATTCTAACCCAGGCAGGGTTCGGGAGCGAGGTGGTCGCTACAATGATTGGCGCCCAGAAGCCTGCTTCAGCACGAATTTACCACCACACCTGGAAGATGTTCTTTGCTTGGTGTTGACACCGCAGTGTTTCCCCGCTGGGATTCTCGATCCCCAACATCTTTGCTTTTCTCCACTCAGGCTTAGAGAGCCAGGATAGCTCAGTCGGTAGAGCATTAGACTCGGGCCTTGCCCCAGGTTCCCTCAGGAGACAAATATCGGCCTTATCCGTCCTGTTCCAGCGCAGAATTGCTATTAATTTGCAGGTGAAGACTTTTCATTCAGGGAGTCTCCCACTTGGTACCTCCCTAGAAGGCGCCTATGGACGCCTGGGACCTTAACATGGTCCTAAGTGTTCTGCAGGAAGCTCCATTTGAACCGCTTCAAAATATCTCTTTGAGGTACCTTACCTGGGAAGTGGTGTTCCTTGTGGCATCACTTCCATCAGGCGGGTTTCAGAGCTGGCGGCCCTATCCTGCCGAGCTCCGTTCCTCACTTTCCATCGGCATAAGATGGTCCTCAGACCAGCCCCTCCTTTTGTGCCGAAAGTCGTGTCCTCTTTTCACATTAATGAAGATGTTGTTTTGCCTTCATTTTGTCCAGCACCGGTGCGCCATGTGGAAAAGGCTCTTCACACATTAGACCTGGTAAAAGCCCTCCGGAGGTACGTGTTGCGGACGGCACCCTTTTGTCAGACGTACACGCTGTTCGTGCTCCCCGAAGGGCGCAGGAAGGGACTCGCCTCAAAATCGACCATAGCCAGATGGATTCGTTGGACGATTCAGGAGTCCTACCGCATTAGAGACACGCCGATTCCAGCAGGGATCGGAGCGCACTCTATCCGGGCAGTGGGCGCCTTTTGGGCACTTCGGCACCAGGCTTCGACGGAACAGGTTTGTAAGGCAGCAACCTGGTCCAGCCTGCACACATTTGCCAAACATTATAATATCCATGCTCAGACCTCGGCGGATGCGTGCCTGGGTAGAAGGATTCTCCAAGCAGCGGTGGCGTACCTTTTAAACAAGAGGTGCATGTAGCTTGGATCGGTGAGTCAATCTCCCACCCAGGGACTGCTTTAGGACGTCCCACAGTATCTGTGTCCCCCAATGAGGCGAAGGAGAAACATGGATTTTTGTGATAACTCACCGTAAAATCCTTTTCTCCGAGATGCTCATTGGGGGACACAGCACCCACCCTATTAGCCAGTTGGCTCTGTTTCTGTTTAGTTAATGCGCATTTATTTATGTGATATAAGGGTGGTCCTTTTCTAGACATGTTGTACCTGTATTAGGGCTGATTTTGTTGTCCTCCTACTGCTTTGGCACCAAACTGAGTTCCGCCCGCAATAGGGGCGAGGGTGTATACGACGGAGGAGGAGCTAACCTCTTTTTTTCACTTAGTGTCAGCCTCCAAGCGGCAGAAGCATACACCCACAGTATCTGTGTCCCCCAATGAGCGTCTCTGAGAAAAGGATTTTACGGTGAGTTATCACAAAAATCCATGTTTTTTCCCCATTAATGTACACTCTGCACCCCATGTTGACTGAAAAAAACAAATGTAGAACTTTTGCAAATTTATTAAAAAGGAAAAACTGAAATGTCACATGGTCATAAGTTTTCAGACTCTCTGCTCAGTATTGAGTAGAAGCTCCCTTTTGAGCTAGTACAGCCATTAGTCTTCTTGAGAATGATGCAACAAGTTTTTCACACCTGGATTTTGGGATCCTCTTCTATTCTTTCCTGCAGATCCACTCTAGTTCCGTCAGGTTGGATGGTGAACGTTGGTGGATAGCTATTTTCAGGTCTCTCCAGAAATGTTCAATTGGGTTTAGGTCAAGGCTCTGGCTGGGCCAGTCAAGAATGGTCACAGAGTTGTTCTGAAGCCACTCCTTTGTTATTTTAGTTGTGTGCTTAGGGTCATTGTCTTGTTGGAGCGTGAACCTTCGGCCAAGTATGAGGTTCAGAGCACTCTGGAAGAGGTTTTCATCTAGGATATCTCTGTACTTGGCCGCATTCATGTTTTCTCAATTGCAACCAGTTGTCCTGTCACTGCAGCTAAAAAACACCCCATAACATAATGCTGCCACCATCATGTTTCACTGTTGGGATTGTATTGGGCAGATGATGAGCAGTGCCTAGTTTTCTCCACACATACAGCTTTGAATTATCACCAAAAAGTTCTATCTTCATCTCATCAGACCAGAGAATCTTATTTCTCATAGTCTGGGAGTCCTTCATGTGTTTTTATTATCAAACTCTATGCTGGTTTTCATATGTCTGTCACTGAGGAGAAGCTTCCGTCGGGCCACGCTGCCATAAAGTCCTGACTGGTGGAGGGCTGCAGTGATAGCTGAGTTTGTGGAACTTTCTCCCATCTCCCTGTTGCATCTGTGGAGCTCAGCCACAGTAATCTTGGGGTTCTTCTTTACCTCTCTCACCAAGGCCCTTTTCCCACGATTGCTCAGTTTGGCTGGACGGCCAGGCCTTGAAAGACTTCTAGTGGTCCCAGACGTCTTCCATTTTAGGATTATGGAGGCCACTGTGCTCTTAGGAACCTTGAGCACTGCAGAAATTCTTTTGTAACCTTGGCCAGATGTGCGCCTTTCCACAATTCTGTCTCTGAGCTCCTTGGCCAGTTCCTTTGACCTCATGATTCTCATTTTGTCTGACATGTACTGTGAGCTGTGAGGTCTTATATAGACAGGTGTGTGCCTTTACAAATCAAGTCCTATCAGTTTAATTAAACACAGCTGGACTCCAATGAAGGAGTAGAACCATCTCAAGGAGGATCACAAGGAAATAGACAGCATGTGACTTAAATATGAGTGTCTGAGCAAAGGGTCTGAATACTTATGACCATATACTGTATTTCAGTTTTCTTTTTTAATAAATTTGCAAAAATTTCTACATTTGTTTTTTTTTTCAGTCAAGATGGGGTGCAGAGTTTACATTAGTGAGAAAAAAATGAAATTTTTTGAATTTACCAAATGGCTGCAGTGAAACAAATCGTAAAAAACTTAAAGGGGTCTGAATGCTTTCCGTACCCCCTGTAGCCTGATGGGAGGAGTAGTCTCATCAGCCCACATCTGCTGACCTGCAGTAAGCGTTTTACTGCAAGTCACACCTGCGGGGTCATGCTGTCATCTGATAGCATGACTCTGCGGCTCTCTGACCGACGGTTTTACCGGTGGTAGCGTTACCGCCGATAAGGGCCACCGCTCCGGTGTTTCTCATGCTGTCACACGGATGACAGCATGGGAAACACCCTAGGAAGTCCATAAAAATGCAAACAGAAACTCAGCAAATCTGCAAACATTTTTATACCACTTGCGTTTTTACTGCGGATTTGACTCAGTTTACGTCAATGAGTGAAAAACGCTGCAGAAACGCACAAGCAATTGACATGCTGCAGAAAAATGCACTGCAAATGCTCAAGGAAAATTACTGATTATGTGCACAACACTTCAGGATTGTCATTGAATTAGCTGCCACAAGTATTCCATAGCGGTTTTGGCCCATTTCCTCGTGGAGAAAACGCAAAAACGCATTGTGTGCACATAGCCTAATAGTCCGAAAAATGCGGTATTTATTGAGTAACGTTGTCCAAAACTATTGAAATGCTCCTCAACTAAAAAGAAAAAATATTTTTTATAATTCAGACTGTAACTTTTTAAAATTTTTCTCTGGGCATGAAGGCCAAAGCATGACTGGTGTGATATGGTTAATTGTCTTTGGAAATACCTTGTACTTTGTTACCCGTGTATATCACAGAAGCAGACTGTCCGATTCTTTGATGCGTCTGTTCCTGTTCCTTGTAGAAGGAATCATTGGGTTTGGTTTGTGTTCATGATCCTGAGCACAAAAGGGCTTATTCTGTGCTCTCTGAATGTGTTAATGTACCTGTGCGCAGTGTTTTGGGAAATATGTCAAGTGAATCCGGGACCCTCCGTGAGGATTACCTAAGTACTTACAAGCCACCAGGATGGACATTTCACCCCGCTGAGGGCAAACCTCTAGACGCGCATTTCTTTCAGCATTGAATTCCTTGGGACAAGCGATAAGACGTTGGTTTACACTCACTTCTTGTAAACACGCCGGCTTATATTACAAATGGAGAACATTAGGGGGATTGATTTGTTGTTTTCTGTGGAAAGCTTCCCGTTAAGTCTCAGCTGGACAGTTATTGAACTCTTAAACCTTTTTGCTTGGTTTTATCTTGCATTGATCTGGGAAGTCCGTGGTTCTTACACTTTGGTCTTTTTCTATTTCACAGCTTGTTAAAGGGAACCTGTGAGTATGTTTTTGCTCCCCAAAGCTTCACCACTACCCAATAGTTTGTTCTCAGCAATTTCCCAAAGATGGTGTCTGTCGCCCCAAGTCATGTTTTACTGATCTAAAACGATGTTCAGTGGTCACTCACATTATTTGCTAATAAGGTCTATCTTGTCGAGGAGGTGGAGAACACTGCAAAGTCAGGTCATATTTATCAGTTTTTTTGTGCCCGATACATTCTGATGTTTTTTTTGTGATGCTATGAAAAGTCAGGTCAAGCCTTCTTGGCTTCTTCCTGCACTCACTGTATGCCTTGCTGATGTCCACGAGGGCCGGGCATATGATAATGTTCCCTGTCCTTAGGGACATTAGTCACACTTGTTCTTGGAGTGGTCATATGAGTTGTCCGGCTTTTTGTGAAGCACTCCTCTTAGGTGCATGTCAAATTATGGTCTGTACGTAGGGCACGGCTACTTTTCTGAGTTCTTGGCATTGTGCAGCATTACCTCCGACACACAGTTATCAGCCAAGTATTTTCGTTTGTGGAGTGAGGCAGGATGGCCTGCAAGGACCCCTTTAAATAGGCTAAAGCTTCGGTGACGATACGGAGTCACCTGAGGTTTGCAATATGAATTTGGCATCGCTGTGATTAAAGCAATACATTAACTTTTACGCTTATAAATTGAAAATTCCACACGTTTCCCACAGGATAATTGCGAAGCTGTGAAACACGATTAACTGATTTTATACTTATTGTAACATTATATTGGGATCACGGGGGAAAAAAAAAGAAAATTAAGAAAGATTTTAAATTTTAGTATGACGTTCCACTGCAGATGGTAAGACCGAAACCTGGCATTAGTCTGCCTGCTAAGGGTCAGGCATTTTCATGACCTGTATAATGAGACTCTGATAGCAAAGACATGAGAAGCCCTGCTTTACAACCAGCAGACGCTGGAGACATATAGAAAGATGTGCACACAGAACTTATGAGTTAAAAAGTTAATTTTATTTAAAGGGGTTTTCCCACAAACAAAAGTTAATTTTAATCACTAGATCTTGGAATAATAAGTTCCAAATTTGGATGTGTTAAAATAAAATGTTCCTGTGCTGAGATAATCTTATAAATGTGCCCCTGTTGTGTACTGTGTAATGGCCGTGTCTGACCGTACAGGAACATGGTCTGATTATACCACAGCTCCTGGGTAGGGGAGGAAGCAACATACAACTGATCTCTTATTGCAGCTTTTGCTTTGGTGGAATCAAGTCGCCCATGTATCTGCCATGCAAGGCTACATTTACCCTACAAAACCCGTGGCAGACGAAGTAGCGGACCAGAAAATGTATTCCTTGACAAAATCCTCCATTTCTTAGGGTGAATGGAACAGTACCCCAGCACCCAGAATATTGATGGCATGAATGGAAGAGCTGGTCAGCGTTCATGCCAAGGCTTGGAGACCACCGATCAGATATCGATGGCTTATCCACACCTGGACAATCCTGTTAATATTATTACTGTAATAGGATTTTGCCCGGTTCGGAGCGTTGGACACTGTGTAAAGCCCCCGTTACACACGGCGATATCGCTGAAGCGGCAACGATTTTGTGACGCAACAGCGACATCGCTAGCGATCTCGCTAAGTGTGACACGCGGAAACGACCGGCTCCCTGCTGCGATGTCGCTGATCGTGCGCGAACGTTCAGGATCATTTTTTGATCGCTGGCGTCACGCTGACCAGCATGCATCGCTGTGTTTGACGCCCCTTATCAACGACGAGCGACCTCGTTGGCGACTCCGAACTCATATAGATAGCGCTGAAGGACGCCTATTCAAAGTCTGAATCGCTATTATAGACAGTGTGTGACACGGTACCAACGATCGCCATGGTCGTTAGTGACATCGCTGATCGCTGATGCGTCGTTATGAAGATCGGCCTGTATGACTGCTTACTAGCGATGCACAAACGATCTTAGCCAGATCGTTGTCGGAATCGTTGGTGCGTCGCTACGTGTAACGGTACCCTAAGACATTGACCTTTTTAGCTAATGTGTTATTTTCTTTTCTTAGGACTTATTGAACTGATTACACTAATACCCCGGACAAGCAGCGTTATTGATCCGTAAATGCGCGTACATCTGCAACGTCAATGTCTTCACCCGCTCTTCTGAGGACGCTTCACTGCTTCATTGCATTTTCTAGGTTACAAGGATGATATCAATGCTTCTGGTAATTGTCCTTGGATAACCTCTCTAGGAATACAGCAGCAGGTGAACAGGCGGCTCAAGTGTATGGAACCACTTACCTGCCATTTTTTTTTTCATTATCTTCAGAACATTTAAAATAACCTCACAATTAGTGTGAAAATCACAAGCTCTTAGTGCCCTAGTGCGATTGAGGACCAGTGAGCATTGATTCTGTCCTGGCCACATTGCCTAGTGGGATGTTGAGGTAGTTTGGATTGCATTTCCTGCATCATCCGAGCCTCGAGCTACTGCTTCCCCCATTCTTTACACTGCAGCTGTGCATGTTCAGATTGGCCGCTTTGTAAGAGCTTAGTCCATAAAAATCTGTGCGGAGAGTGGATTTCAATCACAGTAGGACAGAATAACTGCAAGCAACTATGATAATCCACCAGTGGTTAAAATGTCAGTATCTGCTAGAAAAATATTAACGTTTTTCTAGCAATGAAGGTCTCTTCATCAGGCATAGTATAACACACAATCTGAAGTCTGTACACAACAGATATGTTACAAATATATATATTTTCAGTATTTGCTGAGATTTTTTATTCTGCTCATTGTCTCAGAGTAAAGTATATTTATTTTTTTTTTTTTGATGGCTGCAGAAATGCCATATTTGTATATGCAACCTTACCATTTTGCAAATCTTGGGAACATTGAATTAAAGTACTGTTCAGTAGCAAACGCTTTGTGCTTAAGAGTATTGTGATCTATTACGACAGCAGGTGCTGCACTAGCTCTAAGCTTTATATTGCCGTGATGTCCGAGCCCGTGTATTCACTGATGTTCCATAACACACTTCACCTTCTACGGTTGGGCTACACGGCTCTATGACATTGCCATGGATGCTACTTCTCTGTGAACCTACGGGTCTAGTGTAATGCAAGATATTAACCAGAAAAATGTTTGTTTTTTTTCTTACCTTATTATGTAAAGGTTAAATGTCATCTAAAAATATACTTCTTGTTTAAATCAAATTTTTGTGTTAGGCTGGTTTCACACTTGCGTTTTTTTGCGCTGCGTTTTTGCGCATGCATTTTTTTTCCCTATACTTAACATGGGTACGCATTGGCAAGCGTTTGTACGCATTTGTATGCGCATGCGTTTTTTTGTCATGGTCATGCGCACATCAACGCAAAAAAAGCATGCTTTTTTTGCAAAAACCATGCGCATAAAAACGCATGATGCGTTTTTTATGCGTGTTTGCACTGCGCACGCAGCACAGCGCAAAAAAAACTTAAGTGTGAAAGTAGCCTTACATGTATTTTTTTTAACATTTTTGTCAATGTGTTCTTTTCATATCACGGACTTTATTAAAAAGCAAAATTGGCAATTTTCACACTGGCAATTAGGCCTGTTTTATACTCCATTCCTGTCATTATTATTATTATTATTATTTATATAGCGCCATTAATTCCATGGTGCTGTACATGAGAAGGGGGTTACATACAAAGTTATAGACATCGTTTACAGTAAACAAGTTTACAATGACAGACTGGTACAGAGGGGAGAGAACCCTGTCCTTGCGGACTTACATTGTACGGGATAATGGGGAAAAGACAGAAGGTTGGGGGTGCAGCAGTTCTGGTGGTGATGTGGCGGCAGCTCGGGTGGTGGTGAGGCGGCAGAATGGTTATTGCAGGCTGTAAGCTTTCCTGAAGAGATGGATTTTCAAGTTGTGTCTGAAGGATCCGAGGGTGGTGGATAATCGGACGTGTTGAGGCATGGAATTCCAGAGGATGGGGGATATTCGGGAGAAATCTTGGAGGCGGTTGTGTAAGGAACGAATAAGTGTGGAGGAGAGTAGGAGGTCTTGGGAGGATCGATGGTTACGTGTAGGAAGATATTGGGAGATTAGTTCAGAGGTATATGGAGGGGACAGGTTGTGGATGGCTTTGTAGGTCAGTATTAGTAGTTTGAACTGGATTCGTTGAGGAATCGGGAGCCAGTGGAGGGATTTGCAGAGGTGAGAAGCAGAGGAGTAGCGTGGAGAGAGGTGGATTAGTTGGGCGGCAGAGTTGAGGACAGACTGGAGTGGTGCAAGAGAGTTAGCAGAGAGGCCACAGAGGAGGGTGTTGCAGTAATCAAGGCGGGAGATGATGAGGACATGCACAAGAGTTTTAGTAGATTGAGGGCTGAGGAAGGGACAGATTCTGTAAATAGCTTTGAGTTGGAGGCGACAGGAGTGGCAAGAGTTTGGACGTGCGGTTTAAAGGACAGGGTAGAGTTGAGAGTTACTCCGAGGCAGCTGATTTCAGGTGCGGGAGATGGCATGATGCCGTTTATCATAATGGATAGATCGGGTATGGAAGATAAGTGAGATGGCAGAAAGATAAGTTTGGTTTTGTCTACATTGAGTTTTAGGAAGCGAGAGGTGAAGGAGGAGGATATGGCTGATGGACTCTCCAGGATTCTGGACAGAAGAGAGGTGACATCTGGGCCAGAGAGCTAGATCTGAGTGTCGTCCGCATACAGGTGGTACTGGAAGCCATGGGACTTTATGAGTTGTCCTTGGCCAAGGGTATAGATGGAAAAAGTAAGGGCCCCAAGACAGAGGCTTGGGGGACTCCAACAGAAAGAGGGCAGGATGAGGAGGTAGTGTGGGAGTGAGAAGCGCTAAATGTGCAGTCGGAAAGGTAAGTGGCGATTTAGGACAGGTCCTTACAGAAGGAGTTTACAGCAGTTTATCATCAGAGGTAGGGTTACAATGACAGGCATATCTACATACAGCTGCTAATACAGTATCCACCAATCACAATAGGGGATGTCACAGCTGACCTCCGATCCCCCTCACATCGCAGTGACCTTTTCACATGCCCATTATCTGCAGCACAAAACGTAGGGACCGAGTCTGTTCATTGCTGCTAATGTGCATGTGACTTTCTTAAAACAGGAAGTTAGTTTTAAAAAGTCCCAGTACTGAGAGTAAAAATTGCAAGATTTCTATTTTTTTTTTTTTTTTTTTAGTTTTAATAAACATTGTGGTATCGGGGGAAAAAAGCAATTTAAAAAAAAAAACAAAAAACATTTTATTATTTATTTATACATATAGCACCATTGATTCCATGGTGCTGTACATAAGAAGGGGTTACATACAAATTACAGATATCACTTACAGTAAACAAACTTACAATGACAGACTGGTACAGAGGGGAGAGGACCCTGCCCTTTCGGGCTTACATGCTACAGGATGGTGGGGAAGGAGACAGTATGTTCGGGGGTTGCAGCAGTCCCGGTGTTGGTTGAGGTGATATCTCCAGTAGTGGTGAGGAGGTAGTGGGGGCATTGCAGGCTGTAGGCTTTCTTGAAGAGGTGGGTTTTCAGGTTCCGTCTGAAGGATCCGAATGTGGTTGATAGCCGGACATGTTGGGGCAAAGAATTCCAGAGGATGGGGGCTATTCGGGAGAAGTCTTGGAGGTGTTTGGGTGAGGAGCGAATAAGTGTGGAGGAGAGAAGGAGGTCTTGGGAGGATCGGAGATTACGCGAGGGAAGGTATCGGAAGATTAGTTCAGAGACATATGGGGAGACAGGTTATAGATGGCCCTGTAGGTCAGTATTAGTAATTTGAACTGGATACATTGAGGGAATGGAAGCCAGTGAAGAGATTTGCAGAGGGGAGGAGTAGCGAGGAGAGAGATGGATTAGTCGGGCAGCAGAGTTAAGGATGGACTGGAGAGGTGCGAGGGTGTTAGCAGGGAGACCATAGAAAAGGATGTTGCAGTAGTCGAGGCGGGAGATGATGAGGGTGTGCACAAGCATTTTAGTAGATTGAGGGTTGAGGAAAGGATGGATTCTGGAAATATTTTTGAGCTGGAGGCAACAGGAGGTAGAGCTTGGATGTGTGGTTTGAAGGACAGGGCAGAGTCAAGGGTTACTCCGAGGCAGCGGACTTCCGGTACTGGGGAAAGAGTGATGTAATTAATTGTGATAGATGGGTCAGGTAAGGAAGATCTGTGAGATGGAGGAAAGATGATGAGTTCGGATTTGTCCACATTGAGCTTGAGGAAGCGAGAGGAGAAGGAGGATATGGCTGATAGACACTCCTGGACAGCAGAGAGGTGATATCTGGGCCAGAGAGGTAGATCTGAGTGTCTTCAGCATAAAGGTGGTACTGGAATCCATTGGACTTTGAGTTGACCCAGGCCAAGGGTATAAAATGAGAAGAGTAGGGGTCCTAGAACAGAGCCTTGGGGGACTCCAACAGAGAGAGGGTGGGATGAGGAGGTAGTCTGGGAGTGGGAGATGCTGAATGTGCGGTTTGAGAGGTGTGAGGAGATCCAGGATAAGGCAAGGTCTTTGATGCCAAAGGAAGAGAGGATCTGTAGTAGGAGACAGTGGTAAACTGTGTTGAATGCAGAGGACAGGTCTAGAAGCAGGAGTATAGAGTATTGTCCGTTTGCTTTGGCTGTAAGTAGGTCGTTAGTAATTTTGGTCAGAGCTGTCTCAGTGGAGTGATGGGGGCGAAAACCAGATTGTAGATTGTCAAAGAGCAAGTTAGATGAGAGGTGGGAGGAAAGTTCAGTGTGGACGTGCAGCTCCAGGAGTTTGGAAGCGAATGGGAGCAGTGATATTGGGCGATAGCTGGACATAGCGGTTGGGTAAAGGGTTGGCTTTTTAAGGATAGGCGTGATTGTGGCATGTTTAAAAGCAGAAGGGAAGGTACCGGACGTTAGTGATAGGTTAAAGAGGTGGGTTAGGGATGGGGTAAGTGAGGTTGAGGAGGAGGTGGGATGGGGTCAAGTGCACAGGTTGTGAGGTGCGATTTGGAGAAGAGGCGATTAAGCTCCCCTTCAGTGATGTTGGAGAGGGAGGTTATGGGGTTTGGGCATTGGTCTGGTATACAAAGGGGTTGTGGTGGTTGCACAATGAAGACTTGCCTTGTTTGGTCGATCTTATTTTTGAGGTGTGTGTCAAAGTCCTCAGCAGAGATGAGGGAGGTTGGAGGGGGCGGTGGTGGGCGGAGGAGGGAGTTGAAAGTTTTGAATAACTGTTTGGGTTTGTAGGATAGGGAAGATACGAGGGTTGTGAAGTAGGCCTGTTTAGCAGAAGTGAGGGCAGATTTGAAAGTGAGTGTTGCCTGTTTGAATGCAGTGGAGTCGTTTTGCGAATTTGTTTTCTTCCAACGCCGCTCTGAAGCCCTGGACACTTGCCGGAGCTTTTTAGTGGTGTTATTGTGCCAGGGTTGTCTGTTGATACGTCGCATTCTGCCATGAACGAGAGGGGCGACCGTGTCAATAGCTGATGCGAGAGTGGCATTGTAGAAATCTGTCGCTGGGTGAGGATATGGATGCCAGTGGTAGAATAGAGTCAGAGAGCGCGTGGGTGTCTAGGTGTGCAAGGTTTCTGCCGGGGTGTGCATGTTGCTGGACATGGGTGACAGGAGGACATTTAACACACAACCCCAATTTGCTATGTTCACTTGTGTGGCAGATACAATGCAGAGTGTCTTCCCAGACAGGTATTGAAAATCTGCAGAATATTGTGATTCCAGCAAAGTGGGTGAGATGGTACTAAATCTCATCCACACAAAGCAGAAAAAAATCTGCTGTGGAAGTTGTCTTGTCGTGTGGATTTTACATTTACCACATGTCAGATTGTGCTGCGGATTTCACCCTTTGTAATACATGGGGTGAAATTTGCAGCAAATTTGTATCAAAATCCAGAACAAATGCGCATGGAGCGAATGCAGATTTGTCCGCCCGAGACCTGTGAACGTCATCTATTGTTTTCTAAAGAAAAGATGCTACATTGACATTGTGAGTAGTGTAAAAATACATAATACATTTATAAGAATCTTTATATAGCGCCAACATATTTTGCAGCGCTTTACAATTCAATACATATTACATTGGGGTAATTAAAAAAAAGAAAATATCCCGAAATACAATTTCCCAACTGATTCCTTCTGCCTGCATTGTTCAGACTCCTGCCGGGCCGAAATGATGCTGATAAGCTTCGTATGGAGAACGCAGACAATCGGAGGTTAGCACTTAGGCTCAGGTCATTGCTCCCAGTAAATAGCGGAATATTTCTTATAATAGTATTGAGCCGGCGGTAAATAAATCTACTATAAAAAAGAGTAAATTGCAGAAATTTCTGGAAGGCGAGTCCGTTTTTCTGAATGATTGCAGCTTTATATTAAATCTTTCAGAAAATAAATACCGCTAGCACAGTCCCAAGGCGCCACAGAACTAATATGCTGTGCAAGTACAGGAAGTGCAGACAGGCGCGATCGATCACTACTCAAACTAGACCTGATTTTTTTTTGATACATCTTGTTTTTTGTTATTTTTTTTTTTGTCTTTTCTCAGCTTTTTTGCAGTGTTGCAGTGAGGAGAACGCACCGGTCATTGTGCTTGTCTCCAAAATGTTTGCTGTGGATGCAAATGCGCTACCCCAGAACAAGCAGAGGTAAGAAACTGTCCGGTGATGTCCAATAACTTGATAAGTAGAAGGCCGGAGGGGGTTTCCAAAAATACAAAACTGTATTAAATGATCTTTAAATAAAGTTGCTAATCTTGTGCTATTAGTCCAGGTGCTTACTCCTGTGCTACCTCTCTATCATTAGTTCTTCCACTGCGTTTTCCATCCTGAGCTTGATGCAGGTCAGCGTTTGCTGTGTTTTACATGATTGGAACAGTGCGAAAGTCCAGATCATTGCTAATTTCACTTTCTAAGCAGTACCCTCTCCAATGTATAATCTGTAAGAAAAAAAAAGTGGGCTAGCTTAAAGGGGTTATGCAGAATTTTTATTTTATGCATGGGTCTAAGAACTTGCGGGGCAGGTAGTTGCTAACTGCCTATTTTGCATGGGGACAATTTCTGCCCTCTCAGTCAAAGATTCACCTGCTTTATTTCACTTATCAACAGAGCAGCTCTCTCTCTTCTGGTCTGCTGTGTTGACTGAGCGTCACTACAGACTATATGCTGATACATCCTGCTCCTCACAGTTAGGCAGCACGGAGCCGACAGTCAATCAGCATGACATCGTCATAGAAGCCCAGTCAATAGAGCAAAGTGGAAGAGAAGACACTGCTCTGTCAACATAAGATTGGCAGGAAGCCACAGAATCGTTGTCAGGAGCGGTCCGCGACTGCTCTGAGTCAGCAGAGATCAGGTCCGGGCACAACAGGCACGTAGTTAGCAGCCACCTCCCTGTTAGTTCTTAGCTCCTTATGCAAAAATAATAGAAGACCTGGATAGTTCCTTTTAACTTGTGAAGTTTTCTGTCATTCACTATTAGTCATGTGAGGATGACTGCTCAGATAATAAAGCCAGTTGCTGACTTTCACAGCGATTCGTAGCAGATTACATTGCAATCAGTGCAAATGAAGTTGGAAAAATGCCTTCCGCATGTAGCCGATAAATTCTTTGCAGACTGGATACTTTCCTGTAGTTTTACATAGGACTGCAAGGTAATTCATTACTATATTATCAAACTGTATGATAGACAAGTGCTGCCGGCCAGTCATGAACACCAATGCGTGTAATAATGGGTGATGTTACACACAATCTGCTATGTGGCTTGGATTATACTGTCGTGTTGGCTTTGTGCATCGCAGTGACAAATGGCTGCCATGTGTCACATTTATTTATAGCTGGATCTGCCAGTGACAGCATTCTTATTACCCAAATCTAAAATGGCCAAACGTCTGTTCAGCCCACGGATTCTTCTGTGCTCTGGAAATAGTCATCGTATGTATAGTCATACCTCTCTTCTACCTAACTTACTAGATATGGTCTCATGACACTTCTATGTTCTCTGCTTTAGCAAAAAAGTAACTAAACCTTTCTTTTTTTCCCATATTTTATTGCTCTGAAAATTACAAGCAGATCGGTGGAGGTCTATGGTCTGGATTAACCCACCGATCTCTCAAACTCTCCCTCATCCAAGCCCCCGAGAGGTGCACAGCTCTGGTGATGGGTTTTCCACAGCTTTTTCCTGACAGCACACAGAGCAGTATAGGTTCATACGGATTCAATAGAAAGCCTAGGCTTCATAGCATAGGTTCATAGGCTAGGATTTCTGTTGGAGAAGTAATACAGACTGTGGCACACTCGGAAAGGAGCTGTGTGCCTCCATCTCCTGAGCTGTGCCCCTACATCTCGTGAGCTGCGCGCCTCCATCTCGTGAGCTGTGCCCCTACATCTCCTGAGCTGTGTGCCTCCATCTCCTGAGCTGTGCCCCTACATCTCGTGAGCTGCGCGCCTCCATCTCGTGAGCTGTGCACCTACATCTCCTGAGCTGTGCGCCTCCATCTCGTGAGCTGTGCGCCTCCATATCCTGAGCCGCGCTCTTCCATCTCCTGGCTGCACGCCCTTTCATCTCCTGGGCCACGCACCTTGCGGATGCGTGGAATGTTTGAGCAATATGTGGGCTCTCAGGACCTGGACCTTCACCAGTGTATTGGTAATTATTAGGGCAATGAAATGTGAAACGACATATCAAAGGTTAAGTTCTACTTATTGCTGGCTATAGCTGTTGTCCTTTGCCTGCACTGTGCTTTAAGGCCCCGTCACACATAGCGACTCACCAGCGATCCCGACAACGATATCAACGTGTCAGGATCGCTGGTGAGTCAAACAGACAGCTTCGCCAGCGATCAGCACCAGCGACGCCGAGAGCGCTGCGTCGCTGTGTACTTAGCTACCAGCGCGCTGATGCAGGGAGCTGGTAACTAAGGTACACATCGGGTATCTAAGGGATGTGCGTCACTTAGAAACCCGATGTGTAACTTAGTTACCAGCTCCCTGCATCAGCGTGCTGGTAACTAAGGTACACAGGGTTTCTAAGCGCCGTGCTTAGAAACCCTGCATTTACCTTAGTTACCAGCTGATCGCTGTTCTCCCTCCTGTCACACGCAGCGATGCGTGCTGGCCAGCGGGAGACCAGCAATCAAAGAAATGTCCAGGGCTTTCCAAGAGCGATCAGCGATACCGGCAGGGGGGCCGGTCGCTGGTCAGTGTCACACACAGCGGTCTCACTGGTGAGATCGCTGTTGTGTCACAAAACTTGTGACTCAGCAGCGATCTCGCTAGCGAGATCGCTATGTGTGACTAGGCCCTTACACTGCAGCTCTGTTTGTTTAGTTAGAGTATGTAATAGTATAAAATATTAGGGTGATTTATATGTAAATAAGAAGTTACTATACGTTACTAGAGAAGAAACTGCCAGTAGGGATATGAATCTCACACAGCAAGCAGAACAGACGGCACAGCTGCACTACTTCAGGATCAACAGACGTTATCGGCTCCGGAACATTGGGTGCCACTCCATATAAAGCGTGAGCGCAAATTTCCAATTGCAATATAAAGTGGCCAAAGGCACTCACCGTCCCAAAAATTGTCCTTTATTCGGATATCACATTAAATAACAGCAGGATGACAAACAGTGGAAATCGCAAAAGACGACAGCCATTTCGCACAATCAACTGCGCTTCTACAGACCCGTAGAAGCGCAGTTGATTGTGCGAAATGGTCTTGTCTAGTGCGATTTCCACTGTTTGTCATCCTGCTGTTATTTAATGTGATATCCGAATAAAGGACAATTTTTGGGACGGTGAGTGCCTTTGGCCACTTTATTTTGAAATTGCCAGTAGGGATATAATTACAGTATATTTAGCCAGGACATTGGCCCTAAAAACTAAGGAATTTTGATACCTGCTTTGGAAGGACCTGACAGCTCTTCTTGCACGCCTTTGTCAGTAAATACTATATTTCACATGAAATGACCATTTTGGAGCATCTTTTCTTACAATGCGACCTTGTGCTGTTCCTCTGTTAATTCCTCCTATAAATTTCTAAAGAAATTGACAAATGGGTGTCACTAATTTGGGATGTATCCCTTGTACATTCCCCAGTCCACATTGACAGCACAACCTTTTGACAAGAAGGAACAGTACCACCCGCTTTATTCATTTCTTCCTGAATTTCCAGAGTTTATTAAAACAGATGTGAAGCGTGTATGCATTATTCATATATATAAGTGGAAATATTTCACTGCACCTATATAGTACTGCACATTATATATTGTACTTTATGTAATGAGCGCATCACATGGACATAAGGAAGACCCAGTAGGAAATAGAGAGGGTCTGTACACAGGTCTTGGAGTAAAACCAAAGAATGAGCCGGAGCAGAAATTTCTGTGCATGCAATGTGCCGATTTCACAGATGAAAAGAAAAAAACAAATTGAGCATATACCTTCAAGTAAGTAAACGAGTTAATAGTAATAGTACATGTAAATCATATGGCGTACTTAGTTAACACTTTTTTAAGCAAAAAAAAAGCGTAACAGCCATCTCACAGCGACAAGGTGACCTAATCAGGACAGTCCTATCTCGTATTAAACCTAACCTTGTGTCACATAGGACGTCCCGATTGGGTCACCTTGTCGCGGTAGGATGGTTTTTATTCTTTTTGTTCTAAACAGTATTAAATAAGAACCTTATGTTATTTACATGCACGATTACAGGTTACTCATTTGCTTACTACAGCGTATATGCTCATTTTGTTTTGTTCTTGGCCCAATTCTTAAGGTGGAAGTAGTGCAGATCATGCTCCGCACATGAGCACTTTATTTACATGGCTGATACAACCCATTGAGAATGACACCTGTTTTTATTTCTTGTAAATGTGTTCCAGAAAATCTTGTTGCCAAAATTTATCATACTACTGTATGTAGAAAATAACTTTTTGTTATTATTATTAGGTATTATTATTATTTGTGATTTGTCTCCTGCTGGAGAAAGAATATCTGACATTAATATATGCACTTTGGTTTTTTTTTGCTTATACATTTTTAGAACATTGTTTCTCACTGCTATTCTTTCTTGTAAAGCTTAGTAAGTATTTGACACACTGGCACAAGTCCACTTGAGAACCAAGAGAGGTCAAGTAATCCCAGATGCAGCAGGTGAAGAACAGCCTCTGTGCCAATGCCTGTTAGAAAAAATACTAGTAAATGAATAAAGAGATTCACCGCGCTATACTGAGATGTAAAAAAGAAGAATCCGGTTATGAGAAGAATCACACTGTCAGGGAGTTGAAACGGTATCTGGGGTATTTTGCACTGATAAAGGTGTAAATAAATCTGCTTAAATGCTTTAAAGCTGCTGGATAAATTACCGTATATAGGGTTAAATCAAAGAATAGCCTGTTAGTAGCATTGTAGCCTGAGTGAGTACTCACTTAGATATACTAAACCGATTAGGGATCCTGCTGCAAATATAACTGATGGTGGAATAGCGAAATTGAGATGCTTGCCAGTAGAGGTTCTGATTGAAGAAGGGGTATAAAAATAAAATAAAAATTAAATAATAGAGAATGCAGCAAAAAAGGCAGAGATTAGTTTGACTGCTTGATTGGTGGGTGAGAGCTGCACTTACTATGAAGTATATTGCACATGCAAAGCTGCTACTGGCTGTTCCACATTGAAGGCGGAAGCCTCCCCTAGCGTCGCTTCCGGCCGGAGCGCGCGGGATACCGGCGGTCTTCACGTGTTGATTGGGCAGCAGCGGCTCCTCCGCTGCACACCAGCACCCAGCCTGCCTCACTGAGCACTAGCGATTGCAAGTAAGTGCACCTGGTCCAGCACCACGTTTATCAGCAGGCAGGCGTTATCACTCACACTTCTTTATTACACAGTATTTGGTCCAAAGCCGCCTTCAATGTGGAACTGCCAGTAGCAACTTTGCATGTGCAATCTACAATACCTCATAGTAAGTGCAGCTCTCACCCGCCAATCAAGTGGTCAAACTAATCTCTGCGCTTTTTGCTGCATTCTCTATTATTATTTAATTTTTATTTTATTGTTATACCCCTTCTTCAATCAGAACCTCTACTGGCAAGCATCTCAATTTCGCTATTCCACCATCAGTTATATTTGCAGCAGGATCCCTAATCGGTTTAGTATATCTAAGTGAGTACTCACTCGGGCTACAATGCTACTAACAGGCTATTCTTTGATTTAACCCTATATCATTTATCCAGCAGCTTTAAGGCATTTAAGCGGATTTATTTACACCATTATCAACGCAAAATACCCCGGATACTGTATCAACTCCCTGACAGTGTGATTCTTCTCATAACCTCAACCGGTAAACGGATTCTTCTTTTTTACATCTCAGTATAGCGCGGTGAATCTCTTTATTCATTTATTGTAAAGCTTATTTCTCAAGATACGACACCACTAGTGTTAAACTTTTATCTGCTGCAGAATGCAAAAAAAAAAAAAAAATACTATGTTGGACTCTGAATCCTTACTTACGATAGTAAATGCCGACTTGTGCCCACTAGGTGGCTCTATGCTTCTCCCTTTTCGGTGCTTATAATGCACTTTTTTCTCTAAAAGCCAGACTCCAGCGAGCAGCATGACCTCATGGATTAGCAGTAGGGTAATTATCTTCTGCTGAGCGCTGGTTTGTGTAGACTGCCAGAATGTTGCTTTCCTGACAGCCTGTAACTTAGAAATGTATTGACTTCCACCCGGGCTGTTTTTCCATAACCCTTTAGCTCCTAATGGGTACCATGTCCTCAAAACAATTAAAGAGAAAAATACCCTATTTATATTAGCAGTTATTTTTCTTTGAAAGCCTTATAAACCATATGGGAAAGGTTTATTTTGGCTGAGAATAAGTTTAGAGAATAATGTGTTTAGTGACCAATTTCTAAGCAGACGCTGCCTTACCATTAACCTCGGTGGCCTTGTAATTTGTTTTCTTGGTCAGGTCTTTTTATATTCGGGAATGTAGAAAATGTAGATAGGGAGTTAATATGATGTGAAGACCCCTTGCCTAGTGTTTTGTATAAAACTCCTTAAATTAAATCAGTCCTCAATTACAGAGGGAATAATACTGAGCTAAATATGGATATGTTAGAGCGATTTGTCTGCATTTCTAGCTATTTTGCGTTCCTAGAAAATAGAGTTGTGTGAAAGTGTTTGCCCCCTTCCAAATTTCCTATTCTTTTGCATGTTTGTCACACTTGCATGTTTCAGATCGCCAAACAAATTTAAATATTAGACAAAGATAACACAAGTAATCACAAAATGCAGTTTATAAATGAAGGTCTTTATTATTAAGAGAAAAAGAAATCCAAACCTACAGGACCCAGTGTGAAAAAGTGATTCCCCCTCCTCCACCCATAAAACATAAATTAACTGTGGTTTATCATATGTTTGGGAAGTGGAGTTCAAATTCCCAAGCCACACGCAGGCCTGATTACTGCCGCACCTGTTCTCAATCAAGAAATCACTTAAATGGGACCTGCCTGACAAAGTGAAGTAGATCAAAAGTGTCTCAAAAGCTAGACATCATGCCTCGATCCAAAGACATTCTGGCACAAATGAGAAATTAATTGAGATCTATCAGTCTGGAAAAGTTTATTAAGCCATTTCTAAAGCTTTGGGACTACAAGTGAGAGCATTGCCCACAAATGGCAATAACATGGAACAGTGGTGAACCTTCCATCAATTGGCAAGCCGACCAAAATTACCCCAAAAGCGCAGCGACAACTCAACTGCTTCAGGACCTGGAAGACTTGCTGTGGTAAATGGAACCATGAATTCTGCTTTCTACCAAAAAAAGTCCTGAAGGAGAATGTTAGCCATTTGTCCATGACTTCAAGCTGAAGCGCATTTGGGTTATGCAGCAGAACAATGATCCAAAACAAACCAGCAAATCCACCTCTGAATGGTTTAAGAAAAACAAAATTAAGATGTTGGAGAGGCCTTTGTCAAAGTCCTGACCTTAATGCGATTGAGATGCTGTAGCACGACCTTGAAAAAGAGCTCATGCTCAGAAACGCTCCATTTACAAGAATTCTGCAAAGATGAAAGGGCAAAAATTCCTCTAGAGCATTGTAAAAGACTTATCGCCAGTTATCACAAATGCTTGATTGCAGTTGTTGCTGCTAAGGCTTGCTCAACCAGTTATTGAGTTTAGGAGGCTATCTCTTTTTCACACAGGACCATGTACAGTACAGACCAAAAGTTTGGACACACCTCATTCAAAGAGTTTTCTTTATTTTCATGACTATGAAAATTGTAGATTCACTCTGAAGGCATCAAAACTATGAATTAACACGTGGACTTATATAATAAGCAAAAAAGTGTGAAACAACTGAAAATATGTCTTATATTCTAGGTTCTTCAAAGTAGCCACCTTTTGCTTTAATTACTGCTTTGCACACTCTTGGCTTTCTCTTGATGAGCTTCAAGAGGTAGTCACCTGAAATGGTCTTCCAACAGTCTTGATGGAGTTCCCAGAGATGCTTAGCACTTGTTGGCCCTTTTGCCTTCACTCTGCGGTCCAGCTCACCCCAAACCATCTCGATTGGGTTCAGGTCTGGTGACTGTGGAGGCCAGGTCATCTGGCGTAGCACCCCATCACTCTCCTTGGTCAAATAGCCCTTATGAAAAAAGAAGGTATCCAGCTCCGGAGATAAAATCCAAAATCTTTATTGAAACAAATTAAAAGGTAATAAGCTGCTTGATTACCAGTGTATACTGGAGGAAGTAATGTCCTAGATAACTGGACGCGTTTCGAACACGTGTAGTGCTCTTAGTCCTCTTTTGAAGGTGCGCCGAGCGTGCCAAAATGCAACATGCTGCGTTCGGCGCACCTTTAAAAGTGCGCAGCGCACACTAAAATCCTACTAGCGCATGATCTGCGCACCCTATGCTACAGATAGGGTGCGCAGATCGCATGCGTCCATGTGCGATAGTAGGCGGCGATGACCGGATTGGGCGGGCAGGTAGCCGGCAGGGGGCGGGGCTTAGCGGCGCCGTGCGCTGCGTGGAATAAACGCTAGTGTGAAACTAGCCTAATACAGACAACAACAATAGAAATTGGGTTGTAAAAATGGTATAGATTTCAAATATGCAGATGCAGCGTAAAAATACAGAAATTTGACAACTCGAGCTGAAATGAAGAATCTTCCACAAAGTAACAGTGATCAGACGTCAATGGGTAGGAGAAATGTGTTAAATTGTTATTCAGGAAAGATGTATATCTTGGTACTGTGTTAGCCAGTAGATAGAAGAATATTTGGAATTAAGAGTCCTCAATGGTTGATACTGAGATCCTGTCCGCGATCGACATTAGATTTTTTGGCCAACGAACGGTCACGAACCTTTGCCCTCCTCTACTTCTTCCGCTGTGATTTAATATTGTTAACAAAGATTAGTTATATATACATAATTTTTTTTCAACTTAAAATAAAACATAGTACACATGTATACATATCTCCGTAGCAGTTAGTATGGCAATTTACCCCCATTGAAGTATGTAAGGGAGGGAAGGTGGGTCAAAAGCATCCAAGTGAGTGACTGCCGGAGGGAAAGGAAGTTCTGTCCTGGGTACCTGGATTTAGGTCGCACATCAATTAAGGAATTTGCTCTTCAGACCATCTGGGGTCATCACAACACAGAGCCAGACTGCAATCAGTGGGCAATAAAACCTTCACACTGCTTATCTATGAACTGTTCCAATATTTATGCTTATCCCTCTCCCATAATGACTAGTCCTTTTCCAAACAATTTTATTAACATTTTATAACAGAGCATACATAAATGCAATATCATAAGGCATTCATGACACATGAAAGAAAAAAGAAAAAGCAACCAGACTATAAATAATAATAATAAGAACTCATGGAAACATTTCCAGCCAGCGAGACCATTTCTTTATAAAGGAAGGAAGACAGCCATTCAGCAACGCCAATTTTTGTTCATATGACTTGTGTAAAGTCAGCTGTGCAATAATATCGAGTGAAGAGGGCACTCAAATGGATTTCCAATAAAACGCAATTTCATTTTTATAAGCCAAAAGTAAATGAATAATCAATTTCCTAACAGAAGGATTCAAACGACTTGCATCCAACGAGAGCAGGGCGAAGTGAGGAGTCAGTGAAAAATCTGATTGACTTAAAATATGAGAAATAAGAGAGGAGATGTCGTCCCAAAAATGCCGAAGACGTGAACAAAACCAAAATAAATGGGAAAGGCTACCATTATAATGACTATTCCACTTTACATCAATTGTCTTAGCTATTGCATTATTTCTGTGCTGTCTTGTGTATAAATATGTGATTCTTCAGATTTTGTATTAGTCTAGCCTGATGAAAAGACCTGAGTAGTCTGGAAAGCTTGCAATGTATTACCATCTTTTCAGTTAGCCATTAAAAGGTATCAACCACTGAGGACTCTCAATTACAAATATTCTTAGATTGTTATAGTCAGTCATTATATCCGATTATCAGTAGGTTCTCTTACGCTGGCACACTTTCTGCAATGTAATAACAATCATGAAAGGATTCATAAAAACTATTGTTTGATCCCCTCACTTTGTGGACAGCACATGTCTTGGTTACATGACCTGTGAGAGGAGATTCAAACAGAACGCTCCTTTATCAGCTGATCACTGCACTCATTTACACTGGGAAATGATTGAGAATGACACCAATTTAAACATTTGTTGATGTGATTCTTATATCCATATGTTAATTGGCGTAAAAGCAGCACTCCTCTTCCCATCCAAGTTTTTATTCTCCTTTAATATATTGCAGTCATCATATGATACACCACTGTGCACTTAAAATTGCTCATTTTACCTTTTTACCCAGCAAATTCTTATCTTTTCTCTGCTCTGTGTAGAAACAGGTGCTCGGAAAAAGGCGGATAAGCGTTTGGGTGCTTTCACACTGCTTTCTTCAACACATTCCGTGGACCCGTCAAGGCTTACTTCCGAACCCCCTGCAAACTGGGATTCGGGTGTATACGCCGACGAGGTCGTTGACTGTAATGGTGCAACCGGAGTTACCATGTGCTCTTTTGCATCATTTTTGGGTGTATACGCTTACAGGAGGTGGACACCTAGACGAAATAGACTTTACATGGTGGAAAAACGCAGTGTGAATGCACCCGTACAAACGCTATCATTCAATCTGAATGCACCCACTGACTCTCAGTTCATTCCTTCTCTGCCCAACAATAGACGATGCTGCACAGAGGCTGCAAAAAGGTATATAGTGCCACATTTTTAATGCAATTCCAGTGCAAAAATAATTTTTAATCCCAAATGCATGAACTTAACTATAAAAGAAATAAATTTCCTCGGAAGTAAACAACCTCTTTAATGGCAGATTTGGAACAGCCGTAACAATTGTAAATAAGAACAATCTTTCCCAATTTTCAGCATGTGTAAACTTGCTAGAAGTCACCCAGTGAATAAGCAAAATGCTTGTGTCATGCCCGTCATGCTGCTTGCGCTGCATGATCCCCATTGTCATGCTTCATTGTCTCCAGTTACGGATCCCTGCGGGCGCTCCGTGGGTCTCGCTTGTGTGTACAGGCGCACCTCATGACTGTTATGCCGCAAGATCCCTGGAGCAGTGTGCACACGCACCTCATGACTGTTATGCTGCAAGATGCCTGGAGCAGTGTGCATGCATGCCTCATCTCATGGCTGCCTGCCATTGTCCGTGCGCATGTGTGTTTTACCTTTGGCTACACGCCGTCACCGTCTGATCCAGCTATCCTCTCTATGTTCCTGGAGCCCCTGATAATGTGACCTTTCCTATGTTCCAGCTCAGACTGATGCAGCAGTCCTCTCTGTATTCCTGGAGCCCCTGATCATGTGACCTTTCCTATGTTCCGGCACAGTCTGATCTAGCAATGCTCTCTATGATCCTGGAGGACTACACCGGTCCTTTCCTTGTCCTGACCCGGAAGTGCAGGTGCTAATGCCCTATATCAGACCGCCCCTTCCTATGGTCGGGGCCTGAGTATCGTGTTGCTTCCCTGCTTGGTCTGCTCGGTCGCTCCCTGTATTCTGTGCCCCTGCACTCTGCCCTGTCATGCGTCTCTGCACACGCTCTGTGCTTGTACTCTGTCTCTTGTCTCGTGCCATGTCTTGTGTTGTCTTTCGTGCCATGTTTGTCCTTGCTATACTTTGCCATGTAGTAATTCCTCTGTTCTCTGCCTTAGCCTGTTTCGCTATGTCTTGCCTCAGCTCTTCCTTGCCTTGTTCATCCTATGTTCCGTGTCTAGTCTCAAGGCTCCGCCTTGACCCGGCTCTGGGCTTCGGCCTACGCTCCGTTGCTAGACTCTGTCCTATGGTGCTCTCTAGCACACTCCCTGACTAGTCTCAAGGCTCTGCCTTGATCCGGCTCTGGGCTTCGGCCTACGCTCCGCTGCTAGTTCTATGTCTCTGTACCCGGCTCTGGGCTCTAGCATATGCTCCGCTTTTCTTCTCTTGTACCCGGTTCTGTGCTACTGCCTACGTTCCGCTCTCTGTCCTGAACTCTGCCCCTGGCATGCCCTCTGCATGCGCAGGACCTTGTCTTGAACTCTGTGTCTAGTCTCCGTTTTTTGTGCGCTCCTGCACCTCTCGTACCTGGCTTTGCTGTGCTGTCTCGCACGGGTCTCTGTCCTGTACCTTTGCCTAGCCCTGCCTTGTGGCTGCGTGCCCTCTTGCACGCGCCCGGTCGCCCCGTGCCCGGTCGCCCCGTGCCCACCTGTTGTGCCTCAGCCTGAACTTCAAAGCCCAACGTGTTCTCTAGCACGTGTGGGACCTGCCGCTAACCTTGAACCCTGGCGTGCCCCCTAGCACGGCCAGGACCATTCTTTGTACCGCGCCGCTGGCGTGCTCCTAGCACGCGCAGGACCTTGAATCTTGAATCCTGGTGTCTTCCTTAGCGCTCCCTGGACCTTGGATGTTGAACCCTGGCTTTTCCCCTATACACGCACCATGCCTAGTATGTTGAACCCTGCCTTGCACCTTGCCTTGGACCCTGGCGCGTCCCTAGCACGCACCCTGCCTTGAACTTTGCCTCGTACCCTGGCGCGTCCCCTAACTCGCACCATGTCTTTAACACTGTCGTGCCTCCTTGCCTGAACCCTGGTTTGCTTGCTGGATGCCCGGATCCTGCCGATCGCCATCAGAGCTCCAGAGCCTGATGACCCTGTTGATCGTTGCCTGCTGTCCGGAGTCTGACGTCATCGTGCCTTTGCCTGTACCCAGGCATGCCATCTAGCACGTACCATGCCATGGACCTTGGCCTTGCTGTGTTTTCCCTGTGTTATCACGTCTTGCACCTGATGTTACCCTGAAGTTTTCCTTAATGAAGATACCTTGAAGTCACATCTTGTCTTGTCTTGTTTCCCGCACGTCCCTTGTCATCAGACACTCACATTGTGTCTTCCTTGAGCCGGCCGTCTGGTCCCAGCAGTCGTGGTGGCTCACCCCCTTGGTCTTGCCCCTGACACTCCTTGTATAGGGGGTGGTTCCTCACAAGGTCAGGTCGCCCTCGGTGGGTGGGTGCCACGACCCAGAGGGTCCACTCTAAAGAAAGTCTACTCAGCTGAAGCTGACTCGTCACAGCTTGTTTATCAAGTGATCAGATCATTTGTTATGGCTTAAAAATCATTGTTATCAACAGCAGATCATCCACGATAAATGGGAAATGTGATGGTGTAGAGATAGAACAATCGTGATAACCTGTTCACTTATGATCCGTAGAACACGTTATCCGAGCCGTCGGGCGCGTTTCCTTCAGATCTGTTTTCACCAGCTCATATAAATGGGTCACTAGTGAGCACCAATTGATGTGGATATAGTCAATTGGCGCTCGATAATGTGCTGAGATTGCCCCATCTACACTAGCGATTAGTCACAGGACTTCTAGTTGTTAGAATGATCCTGCGCCCTGTTATTTGCGGTAGAGCATAATAATACTTCATGTGTCTTAATAGATTAGATGGTCGGCAGAATTTCCAGATGACCAGCAGTAAGTGTTTAGCATGGACCTATTTTACGGTCAGACTCTGAGCAGAAGTTATTTTTTTTCTATTGGCTATACTATGTAATTTGTGTGTCTTTGGTCTCTCGATTCTTGTCATAGCTCTCGCCATCTGTCTGAAAGATGATATTAATGAGAGCAGCTCCTAATTATTGCTGAATGATGCCTCATGTAGAAGGTCTGACTGCTTAATCAGCCCGGACTCTAGGGTTAATCACTTCAGCGTTCTGCTATGCTTGCAGCCGGCGATTAAACAATCATTGGGGCACATGTCACAAGTTTATTGGGATTTCCCGGTTTCTAATGGGCTGCTGTCCGTTTATTTTGCCCAGAGTAAATGACAGCAGGTACAGCCAAATTCTTGGCGCCCATAAATGTCAGCGCCGTTCAGAGGGCATCACAAGGTGACGCCAGCTTGTCATAACCGATGGGTACAGCAAAGCCTCCTATCCAGGAAATCTTCTCTTATGGATTTCTCTCTTTGAAATCCCTAGATAACATTTCCTTTCTTCTATTATTTTCCTGTGAGCGCAATGACAATACCTTGTACGTTTAGTCATTTCATCTCTGAAACCAAATTGTTCTCATTTATATTCCATTATCTTACTCTTAAATCACTTGAATTTGAAGACGAGCCTTCGTATAGCTTAATGTGTAGAAAACGAAGTGTTTACACCGATAACATTTATCATCTGGTCTGGTTTAGGAGAGGGAGGGAGAAGAGGAAAAAATGCACAACTCATTTATAAGCCATTACCTTGGGAAAGAAAAGAATAATTTTGGCTTTAAAATGACATCAGAGCCTCTATCTTAGTGCTAGTTAGAGAAATAGGGGCATTTAAGTAAATGCAGCAATTTTCCCAGAGTTTTGAGGCAGCGGATAGCTTCCTGGGATTGTGACTGAGACCTGCAGCCCTTCAGTATGGTGGGTGATCATTATGTGTGACCGAGGCTAGCAGCAGCCCCGCAGTCCTGAATGGTGGAGGGTCTGTAAGACAACAGTTCTCATGCTAATAACACTCATGAAACCCGGAGGTAAAATATTTGTCAGAGGCACTGGGATCCTCTTATGTGTAGCATAGGCACGAGCCTCTCCAGCCTAAATTCTAGCCCACCTGAAATCCACCGCACCTGGAGAATTCTTACCATAATGGCGTAGAACAAGGGTAATGAATACAGTGTAAATAGCCAGGTATACACCACATAGTGCGGTGTTCAATGTTTGCGTGTCACTGCAGTAAGAATTCGCACAGCGATGTCCCAAACCAGACGTAACAGTGGTGTCGCCCTACAGGGACAATGTAAGGGAAGTACTTCTGATCATGAAAGACACCAACTAAGTATGGAGTCTTACAAGCAGTGCTCCAAGAGGGAAAAATATACATATTGGCTGTCTTGAAAAGGAACTTTCCTGCAAGTAACCACCTACGTAGCTATCCTATAAGTCTGTGTCCGACCCCTTGACGAGCAACTTGATCGGGAAAAATGTCAAACCTGTTCTCGATCTCAATTACACTGCAGCATTTTGCTTCAATATTTTTTTTTTAAATTGCATCAAAACTGCAGTTTTTGCCATGACTGCGGCACGAAAACACACAGATTGTATGAATGCGGCCTAAGGTTATTTTCACATGTCCGTTAGAATTTTACCATCTCTGAGGAACCGTTCATTTCTCAGGTGTCAGCCTAGTTGCTTCCGTGTGGCATCCATTTTTTTATCAATGAAGAGGTGTGTTTGTTTCCAACACAATAAAAAGACCCCTGGAAAGTCAGCTGCAGCCTGGGCTTCCTTCATGTTCAATCCGCCACTGCTGTTTGTGCGCCGGGGTCACGTGTCACAACACTGCACGAGAGCCCTGGCCGAGGAGAGCGAGTGACGACACCCCGGAATGGCGTCTGCATGGGAGGGGAGAAACTTTTTTTTTTTTTTTTTTTTAATTTTATCGGGACCAAGCGTGGGGTATGAGAAAGGGGTTGTCTTTGTAGTGGACAATTCCTTTAAATGTGTGCATGTGTATTACTGTACTCACCTACCGCTGCTCTCTCCGGTGTGCAGCGCTGGTCTTCTGCTCTTCTCAGTGACATCACCGCTATTGTGACTGTCCGGCACTATGCATGCACACTTAATGAATAAAAATCTTAATGGGAAGGTTTCTTTATTTTATTTTCTTACAGTACAATCAATTGGGCAGAAAAAATGTAGTTGTGGACAGCCCCTTTAAAATGCCCTCAAACTGCTTCATAGATGTTTTCTAGTGCTCGTTTTCTGGCTGCTAATGGCCTGCGCTGGGTTAAAATATTAAAATCAGATGTTACTTACACTGCCCAAATCCAGCGCTTCTTTACCAATGCTTCAAGGTCTCTATTTAATGTCTGATGTAGTGACGTCATGACCCACACCACTGATTGGCTGCTTTCTGTGTACACTGTGCGTAGGCAGAAAGCTGCCAATCAGTGGTTGGGGCGGGATTATACAAAACTATTGAATATGGAGCAAATCAACCAATGTCTTCAATGCAAGGGCACTTCACATCAATAGTACAACTAATCCTACAAAAATGAATGTAGGAAGAAGAAGAGGTCCTGAGTAAGAAAACCAATTTTATTTATATCATATAAAAATACATAAAACATCAAAAATGCCGTGGGAGACACCACAACATAACCAAATACATACAAAGGAGAAATATCTCCATAAATATATCCACTAAAAGGACAAAGGTTTACTAGAAAAAATGTATAATAATATCCATGTAATAATATATATTATATTATATCTAACATCCATATATTATCTCCCATAGGAATAAATGATGTAAACATACATATTAATGTAAACCTAAACACACCTCCAACAATAAGAGATCCCCTTCATATGGCAAAATAATCCATAAATAGGGTCATCCCAAATCACAATATGGCCCACACATGCCTCTGGAATAATTAGTAACCAACGAGAGCACTGGGTACCAACTGATAAGCTTCTCCTAGGTAAGAGACGGCAAATAGTACATAAGGAGCACTAATTGAAAAATATATCAAGGTCAATGACCAAAATAACTACCATGAGAAGGAGGGATATATTTACCTAAATGGCGGTGGTGGTAAACGTGGTGAAGCAGGAGCGAAATGCGCGTCGGGGTGAGGGGAAACCACGCTTACCACCACCGCCGTTTAGGTAAATATATCCCTCCTTCTCATGGTAGTTATTTTGGTCATTGACCTTGATATATTTTTCAGTTAGTGCTCCTTATTGTATGCTGTCTCTCACCTAGGAGAGGATTATCAGTTGGTACCCAGTGCTCTCGTTGGTTACTAATTATTCCAGAGGCATGTATGAGCCATATTGTGATTTGGGATGACACTATTTATGGATTATTTTGCCATATGAAAGGGATCTCTTATTGTTGGAGGTGTGTTTAGGTTTACATTGATATGTATGTTTACATCATTTATTCCTATGGGAGTTAATCTATGGATGTTAGATATAATATAATATTATTACATGGATATTATTGTACATTTTTTCTCATAAACCTTTGTCCTTTTAGTGGATATATTTATGGAGATATTTCTCCTTTGTATGTATTTGGTTATGTCGTGGTGTCCCCCACGGCATTTTTGCTTTTTTATGTATTTTTATATGATATAAATAAAATTGCTGTTTTATTACTCGGGACCCCTTCTTCCTACATTCATTTTTGTAGGATTAGTTGTACTATTGAATATGGAGGACTACATGGCAGCAGGTTTACTAGTTCTCTAGTGATAACTCCCTGCTGATTAATGTGATTTTTTTTTTTTTAATCAAAGCTACAGCAAGCAGCCCTGAAAATGACGCATTGCTGGAATCAGGGTCTATCTCTACATTAAGCTGCTCTCGGATTACATAGCGAAAACCTGAGATTCCTTCTAAAGCCATGAGCTGGTTAAAATCATGTAGTGAAGCAGGAGATGACACTGTGTCGCCCTTCATTTACAGAATGGGCTGTATGAATGCCAGGAGAAAATGGATGCATTATCATTTCATAAACTGATGTGTTGTGAAATGCCAATGTCACGGTCTATTTGTATAATCTGTGACATCGTCTGGTCATAATCATACTGTGTTTTTCTTTTCCTGTCTATATTTTGTTCTATTATTTTGCTTTTATTTAATTTTTTTTTATTGTAGAATTCAATTGTGCAGAAGATAACAATGTAGCAATATTATTGGAAATTACCGAGCTAGAAAGCATCCGGGATGTGCTTAACAAGTAGTAAAAGCACAGATTATTTCTGTACGTTGAACTAATCTCCCTTGTAAAAGCCACTTGCAGTGTTGCTCAGCATATGATGTCTGTGAGGGATGTCGGCAGCGCTGTGTGTGCGGATAGCCCTTTACAGCTCTGGTAGCGGCCTCTTGTGCTGACGGCCGTCCGTTAGCGCTGGCTTGATGGACCTTGATAATGAACCTCTTTCTTGGTCTTTACAAGGGAAACTATAAAATTGCTTTTAATACGGTCGCTTGTCTGGACAGGGTGGAAGTAGCAAGTCATAAAGGAAAGCTGATTGGTGTGAGTTCTGCTTCTTCTGCAGACACAAGTAATATATCTACATTTAAGGACACATCTGTTACTGGGCTTTACAGTAGGACATTGGCATTTGCTCAATCGATTGTGTCATTTTTAGGGATGATGCAGATTTCACTATGATTTCTTTTTCTCATGCCTCTTTGTCTGGACTCTTATTGCTTAGGGAGAAGTCTTTGCTGATTGTCTTAAACTTTTCCTTTAGGGCTGCACGGGCCTTTGTCATAGTGGAGAATGTGTCTGAGATTATTCTCTCCCACGGTCAAAGAAGCCCTAAGGGGGTGACCAGTTCCACAACTTGTAAGCGAAACCCTTCCAAATCCACTAATAATAATGTCTCCTAATTATGATCATTAAGCCGAGTACTGTTATTAAGGAGTGAACTCCGTCTTGTCCCTGAAATCGATCAAAACCATCTGTAGCTGCCATTGACTGGTTAACGAGTGGCGTCAACCAGCAAAATTTTTCACTGTGCGCTTAAAACACCATGTGATTTTATTTGAATAGTTGAACCTTAACCTTTCCAGAAAATGACCTTTATTAGTATGAAGAGAATCACATTATGTGTTTTTTTTTTCTCTATACCGTTTAAGACTACCTTTCCCGTACCCTACACTGGTGGACATACCATTGGTGCAACCTGTGCAGCCACATTGTGGCCAAAGAGGATGGGGGCCTCCTACCTTCTCCAAAGAAGGTGGGATTGTGCTGTATGGTGAGCTTCTAGAATGCAAAGCAGGGTTGTGAGGTTGGTAAGCCAAACCTCCGACTCTTCAATTTCCATGACACTGACTCCCTCATACCAGGGCTGTGGAGTCGGTAAGCTATACCTCCGTCTCCAAATCTTCAATTTCCATGACTCCGACTCCACCAAAATGGGCTCCGACTCCACAGCCCTGCTGCAAAGGGCTCATATATTGTTCTTGCACTGGGGCCCTCTTATATCTGTGTCTGCCTCTGCCCTGACCCTTGAAGGATAGTAAGAAATTGATCATAACCGAATGGATTTTATTTTTACCAGCATCTACAGCTTTAAACAAATAGATGTATAAGGTTATGTTCATATTCACACTTGCATAACTTATTCAAGTGTATGAAAAGTGGATCCCCTATGGAAAATCAATTTGCATCTGATTTTTATGGATACTTTTCCATTCTTAACATATGAAATTGTATTTTATGATGTACATTTTAAACCATTGCTTTATAAAAGCAGGTGTAAAATGGATGAAAAAAAGTGGGCACACTGATGACAATATGGATGAAAATTGTCCTGTGACTTTTGGATGAAATTGGGACTAACGCGCAGTGACTAGTGTTGAGCTTTCCGATACCGCAAGTATCGGGTATCGGCCGATATTAGCTGTATCAGAATTCCGATACTGACTTCCGATACTTTTTTAATATCGGATGCTGGAATCGGAAGTTCCCATAATGCTATCAGCCCGCTCGCTTTAATTCAGCCAGTGAGATTCCTCAGAAGTGTGAGCACATCCTGTTAGGCATGTAGGCATGTTAACTATTGGCATGGCTGTGATTGGCTGCTGAAATGATGTCATGATGCACTATAAAAGCCTCTGCCGCCGCCATTTCTGGTCACTCTGCTGTGAATTCAGTTAGGGACAGGCTGCTGTTGAAGACTGTGAGGGACAGTTAGAAATAGCGATTCTCAAAACAATATTGTGCTTTACCCAGGCTACATAAACCACCACTTTTCCCTAGCAGCAGTGTTCACAGCTGTCTGCAAGGGCTGTGTGAGTGCAGCTCACGCTGTGGAGTGGGTCCTGCAGCCACGTCTGGTTGTAGGCCGCCCAGCGTGCCTCACTGCTGCCTCATACATATTTTTCTTTTTGAGCTGCTTGTTATAAAAAAATTCTATCTAGTGTGCTTCCATTCGTATCCATATACGTTGGTTGCAAACACTAGTAGTAGACAGCGGAGCCTTTCTGCAGCCTTTCAGTGCTAGTGCCCACTTAGCTGCACTGTTCACGGCTGTCTGAGAGGTCTCTGACTGTGTGTGAGTGCAGCTCACGCTGCGTAGTGTGTCCTGCAACTACGTCTGATTGTAGGCCGCTCAGCGTGTCACTGCCTCACACATTTTTCTTTTATTGCAGCTCATTTTTTCTCCTATTAGTGTGCATCCATCCGTATCCATATACGGTGGTTGCAAACACTCTAGGAGTACACAGCGGAGCCTTTCTGCAGCCTGTCAGTGCTAGTGCCCACTTAGCTGCACTGTTCACGGCTGTCTGAGAGGTCTCTGACTGTGTGTGATTGCAGCTCACGCTGAGTAGTGTGTCCTGCAGCTACGTCTGGTTGTAGGCTGCTCAGCGTGCGTCACTGCCTCACACATATATTTCTTTAATTGCAGCTCATTTTTTCTTCTCCTATTAGTGTGCATCCATCCATATCCATATACATTGGTTGGTTGCAAACACTACATAGGAGTAGCTAGAGGAGCCTTTTTTCTGGCTTGTGCCCTTCAGCTGCAGCCAGATTAGCATTACCCAATTTTTTGGAGCCTCATCTTTTGCATTGTAGGTTACCTGCCTGCATTGTAATAGCTCCAGAAAGTTGGTGATACTCTGACTTTCAAATCTTTGGTCACATCCTTTTAGATTTTTTCACCCCCAAAAAAAAAAAAAAGTTCACCAAACACTACATTTGAAAGTTGTGTAGGCCACATTATCTCCTATTAAAGTGTAGTCGACACACACACTTCATAAAATTAGTGTTTCTTATACCTGTAACCAGCTGTTCAGGAATTAGCACACTAAGGCCCTCCTTTGTACTTTTCTGCCTATCTTTCTCAGTCTAGCAAGATGAAGAAGGCAGGGAGTAAGGCACGTGGCCGTGGGCGTGGAGTTTCAGCAGGGAGAGGGCGTGGAGTTTCAGCAGGGAGAGGGCTTGGGGATTCTGCAGGGAGAGGACGTGGGGATTCTGTGCCTGCTGTTGGCACCAGTGAGTCAGCATCCCCCAGTTTTAGCAGGCAACAGTCCTCTATGCGTAGCTTTGTAGGACCTCACCGTACCCCACTGCTGCGGGAGGAACAAATTGAAGCCGTTGTCGGATGGATGGCAGCTAACGCATCGACTTCAATTACTTCCACATCCTCTCAGGGCCAGTGCACCGAAGAGCAACCATCTGTCTCTTCACCACCTGCCAAAGTGCCCAGGCAGTCAGAGACCCCTGGACAGGAGCCATCACAGTCTCTACTTCTGTTCTCGTAATCTGTTGGTTTGGAAAGAGGGGGCCAGCCAAGCAGCATTCCAGAATGTGAAGAAGAGGGAGTATGCAGTGATGTGCAACTTCTTTGTCCCTCTGAATCTGAAGAGGCGGGTGGGCCAGTGCCTATGGTCAGCACACCTCAGTACGCATCAGATGATGACGAGACTCAGTTACCACTTTCTGGTGCGTACGGTGCTGGAGAGACAACCCAGGAGAAGCAGGTGTTTGAAGAGGGGAGTGTAGATGATGAGGTCCTTGACCCATCATGGCGTGAGGAACAGGAAGGTGGTGGGAGCAGCTCTGAGGAAGAGATTCCCCGAACGGCCAAAACCGGAGGGAGAGGGAGGGGGCAGACTTGGTTGCCTGTAGCATCCACTTCGGCACCCATTAGGAGCATTCCACTTTCAAAAGGCAAAAAGGGCGCTCCCACGACTTGCAGTGTGTGGTCCTTTTTTGACACAGTTGCAGATGACATTTACTTTGTCAAATGCAAGCTGTGTCATCAGAGAGTCAAAAGAGGGAAAAATGTCAGCAACCTCAATACTACTAATATGTGTAAACATGTGCGGACCAAGCACGAGCTCGAGTTACACAGACACACTGAAGACGTAGGCCAACGTACAGCACCACGTACCACCTCTTCAGCTCGTGTTGGGGCCTCTTCCTCCAGCTCACACACAGCTGGTTCGGCTTCCTCACAGGATCGCCAGGGAAGAACCTCTGGCACTGTAGTCCGGAGACCCTGTGACATTCCACCCACAGCACCACGTTCCAAGTCATCCTCACACTCCCAGGCCACTCGGCAGCCATCGGTAGCACAGGCATGGGAGAAAAGGCAGCCGTACTCGGCAAACCATCCCCGAGCACAGGCTCTGAATGCTGGCATTGCCAAACTACTGGCCCTTGAAATGCTGTCATTCAGGCTGGTGGAGACTGACACCTTCCTGGACTTCATGGCATTGGCAGTCCCACAATACACTGTGCCCAGCCGCTTTTATTTCAGCAGGCGAGCCGTCCCTGCCCTGCAGAAACATGTGGAGGCAATCATAAAACATGCGCTACTAAACGCCGTCAGTAGCAAGGTCCACCTGACCACCGATGCGTGGACCAGTAACCATGGACAGGGACGATACCTTTCCCTCACTGCCCATTGGGTCAATGTTGTGGAGCCGGGTACAGATCTGGAGAGTGGCGCTCTACGTGTTCTGCCAACTCCACGGATTGCAGGAATCCAGTCTGTACACATTGACTCCTCCTCCTACTCCAGTTCCTCTGAAACAGCGCAGCAGGAGCCTGTTACGACCGATATGAGCACAGCCGTGGCCAAACGTCAACAGGCCGTACTGAAATTAATTTCATTGGGGAATCGAAGCCACACAGCGCAGGAGCTGTGGAATGCCATCAAGCAGGAGAGCAACGTGTGGTTTCTGCCAGCGAATCTCCAGCCGGGCTTGGTAGTGTGTGACAATGGCCGAAATCTGGTGGCAGCTCTTGGCCTTGGCAACCTCACTCACATCCCATGTCTGGCACATGTGCTCAACTTGGTCGTGCAGAGCTTTCTGAGGGACTATCCAGATCTTGATGCACTGCTGCACAAGGTCTGCATAGAGTGCGCTCACTTGCGGCGTTCCAGCACGGCAAGATCGCGCCTTGCTGCTCTGCAGCGCCGATTACGCCTTCCGGAACATCGCATCATATGTGACCTACCCACCAGGTGGAATTCAACGTTACATATGTTGTAGCGGTTGTGTGAGCAGCAGGCAGCAGTCATGGAGTACCAGCTGCATCAGGCGCAAACAAGTCGCAATGTGCGCCAGTCACACTTCAGCACCACTGAGTGGGCCTCTATGAAGGACATCTGCTTCGTTTTGCGTGCCTTCGATGATTCCACGCGGATGGCGAGTGCAGATGATGCACTAGTCAGCATGACTGTCCCCCTTATCTGCATGCTTCAAAAAACACTGCAAGCACTAAGGGATGAGGTTTTGGAAGAGGTGGAGGATGAGGAGTCCCAAATGCCATCTGCTTCTGGACAGTCTGCGCTACGTGCTTCCTCACAAAGGCCTAGGCAGGAGACACTTTGTGAGGAGGATGAGGAGGAGTCGATGGAGGAGGAAGACATCTCTCCACAGGAGGGAGGTACACAAAGTTCTAGTCAGTATGTACAGCGAGGGTGGGGTGATGCAGAGCAGGCAGAGATCACGCCTCAAGCATGGGACAGCGGTTCTTTGGCAGTTGGGAGTCTGCAGCATATGGTTGACTTCATGCTGCAGTGCCTGAGAAACGACCGCCGCATCGCCCACATTCTCTACACGGCTGATTATTGGGTGTACACCCTCCTAGATCCTCGCTACCGGGACAACTTGCAAACCCTCATACCAACGTTGAACCGGGAGCGTAAACTGCGGGAATACCAAGACACACTGGTGCAGGCCATCATGTTTTCCATTCCACCCGACAGCAGTGGTGCTAGTGCTTTACAAAGCACCTCTGTGCGTCGACCCAGTGGAGGAAACTCGGCACAAAGAGGGAGCAGAGGCAGCGCCTCAGCACAAGGCAAGACCACTATGGCCCAAATGTGGCAAAGTTTTGTGTGTCCGCCACAATTGTCTACACCATCACTGACGGCTCCAGTCAGCAGGAGGCAACATTTCCGTCAGATGGTGACAGACTACATGTCTTGCCCTGTGAGTGTACTCCCAGATGGCTCTTCCCCCTTCAAGTTTTGGGTCTCTAAGCTGGATACATGGCCAGAGCTTAGCCAGTATGCATTGGAGGTGCTGGCTTGCCCTGCTGCCAGTGTATTATCGGAACGCGTCTTTAGTGCTGCAGGTGGTGTACTAACAGACCGTTGCACGCGACTTTCTTCCGATAACATCGACCGGCTTACTTTTCTGAAAATGAGCAAGGCCTGGATCTCCCCAGAATTTGCCAGTCCTCTTCCCGACTAAATAATTGGTTGGCAACTGTATCCGGGTCTCCTGTTGTGTTCATGTTTCTACCACCTGAACTATAATCCCTGGGCTTCAACACAGCCAGTTGTTGCTCAGATGTGTCGTCTGCACAGAGAAAAACACTAGCTCCTGTGTTAGTGGGGTTCAGTAATGCCAGCTGCTCCCCTGCTGTGTGGACGGCAAAGTCTCCTGCTCCATCCACATTCAAACTACTACTGATTTTTAACCCTGCTCCACTTAGGCCTCTGGCTCCACTGTCTCTAGTATTTCCCCTGGCCTCCAACCCTGCCAGTGACAGCTCTTAAGTGGCGTCTGTATAATCCACACTTGTTCCAGTGTTACTTGGCCTCAGTCACGTCAGTTGATCCCCTGATGTGTGTCCGGCAAGGTCTCCTGCTCTGTCCATATTCCCATTACTAGTAGCGTGAATGTGGACAGAGCAGGAGACCTTGCCGGACACACATCAGGGGATCAACTGACGGGACTGAGCCCAAGTAACACAGGAACAAGTGTGGATTGTGCTGACGCCACTTCAGAGCTGTCACTGGCGGGGTTGGAATCCAGGGGAAATACTAGAGACATTGGAGCCGGAGGCCATAGTGGAGCACGGTTACAATCAGTTGTAGTCTACTACCTATATAAAACGTGCTGCAAGTTGGCCTCAGCCAGCTCCATGCCTCATCCTGGGCTCCAACAATGCCAGTTGGTGTTCAGAAGTTCCGTCTTAACAGAGAAACACACACTAGCTCCTGTGTTAGTGGGGTTCAGTAATGCCAGCTGTTCCCCTGCTGTGCGGATGGCAAAGTCTCCTGCTGCCTCCAACATCACACTACTACTGACTTTTAACCGTGGTCCACTTAGGCCTCTGGCTGTACTGTCTCTAGTATTTCCCTGGCCTCCAGCCCCGCCAGTCGCTGCTCTGATGTGCCGTCTGCACAATCCACACTTGTTCCTGTGTTACTGGGGCTCAGTCACGTCAGTTGATCCCCTGTGGTGTGTCCGGCAATGTCTCCTGCTCTGTCCCCATTCCCATTAATAGTTGTGGGAATGTGGACAGAGCAGGACACCTTGCCGGACACACATCAGGGGATCAACTGACGTGACTGAGCCCCAGTAACTCAGGAACTAGTGTGGATTGTGCAGACAACTCTGCAGAGCAGCAACTGCCGTGGTTGGAGGCCAGGGGAAATACTAGAGACAGTAGAGCCAGAGGCCAAAGTGGATCACGGTTACAATCAGTAATTGTGTACAACCAATATAAAACTCGCTCCAAGTTGGCCTCAGCCTGCTGCCTGATTGACCCCTGGGCTTCAACATTGCATGTTGCTGCTCAGAAGTGTGTTTGCCACGGGTACTCCCTCCTGCCCAGCCGGGTTCCAGCAATGTCAGCTGTTTCTCGGCAGAGCCTTTGGCCTAGGTGCCTCCTTCATGTTATCCGAGTTCCAGCAACTTCTGCTGGTCCTTGGTAGTGCTTTTTAGCACAGGTACCTCCTGCTTAGTAACCGTGTTCCAGCAACATCAGCTGGTCCACGGTTGTGCCATTGGCTCTTGTTCCTTTTGCTGCCCCTCCGGGTTCCAGCACCGTCAGCTGGTTCTCGGCAGTGTCTTTGGCACGGGTACTCCCTCCTGCCCAGCCTGGTTACAAGCACGCCTGCTGTTTCCGGGTAGTGTCGACGTCACTTTGCCACTGATACGTTGTCCTGTCGTGTTGCGGTCGGGTTAGCCGAGTCTATGGTGCCTGCAGTTTCAGTGCTTCCTATGTGGGCTGCGGGTTCTGGTAACAAAGGCTGGTTCCATAGTTCCAATAGGACAAGCACTCCCTGTAGGACTGTGGGTTTCGGTAACTGCGGCCGGCTCGCGGCCTTGCAACTTTGTTTTTCTTGGGTACCTTCTGCTACCCATCCGGGTTCCAGCACCGTCAGCTGGTTCTCGGCAGTGTCTTTGGCCTAGGTGCCTCCTTCTTGGTATCCGAGTTCCAGCAACGTCTGCTGGTCCTTGGTAGTGCTTTGTAGCACAGGTACCTCCTGCTTAGTAACCGTGTTCCAGCAACGTCAGCTGGTCCATGGTTGTGCCATTGGCTCTTGTTCCTTTTGCTGCCTCTCCGGGTTCCAGCACCGTCAGCTGGTTCTCGGCAGTGTCTTTGGTACGGGTACTCCCTCCTGCCCAGCCGGGTTCCAGCAACGTCAGCTGTTTCTCAGCAGAGCCTTTGGCCTAGGTGCCTCCTTCATGGTATCCGAGTTCCAGCAACGTCTGCTGGTCCTTGGTAGTGCTTTTTAGCACAGGTACCTCCTGCTTAGAAACCGTGTTCTAGCACCGTCAGCTGGTCCACGGTTGTCCCATTGGCTCTTGTTCCTTCTGCTGCCCCTCCGGGTTCCAGCACCGTCAGCTGGTCCTCGCTAGTGTCATTTGCTCTTGCAGCTTCTGCTACCCATCCGGGTTCCAGCACCGTCAGCTGGCTCTCAGCAGAGCCTTTGGCCTAGGTGCCTCCTTCTCGGTATCCGAGTTCCAGCAACGTCTGCTGGTCCTTGTTAGTGCTTTGGAGCACAGGTACCTCCTGCTTAGTAACCGTGTTCCAGCACCGTCAGCTGGTCCACGGTTGTGCCATTGGCTGTTGTTCCTTCTGCTGCCCCTCCGGGTTCCAGCACCGTCAGCTGTTTCTCGGCAGTTCCTCAGCCTTCTGCTACTTTTCCAAGTTCAAGCTTGTGGAAATGGTTTTTGATTCTCACTCTGGATCTCCCTGACAATGAACCTGAAGGCGACGACCCTGAAGACCACACAGAAGAATACCTAAATGATGACCCTGAAGAAGATGACCATGAGGACAAAGAACAGGAAGACAACCACCAAGATGCAGAGCAACAAGAGACAGAAGACCAAGAAGCATAAAAACCAAAAGCAGAAGAACATGAAGCATAAGACTAACAATCAGAGCAAATGATATTATCTAATTTATAAGCAGAAGAAGACTAAGCAGTGTATGGGGGTGAGTCCGTTCCTCCTCGTGGTGCCACTGGAAAAGGCCTGCTACTGCAGGCCTAACTGAACGCGGACAAATCCTGTTGTAAATCTTTTGTGACAGGCTGAACAGAAGGTGTAATCTTTAAACTTTTATAGATAACAACTACAGGAATGCCTGACACAAATAAGAATATGATGAAGAAGAATAGGAAGAAGATGAAGAAGTAGAATATGAAGAAGAATAAAAGAAGAAGAATAAAAGAAGAAGAAGAAGATACTGCTGCTGCTGAAGATGATGGAGAAAGTGTGGGAGAAGTAAAAAAAGGTGAAGAGCATGGAAGTAGTGAAACATACATATCTGACAAAAAATTAAAGACTTTAACATAGGCAATATCTTTGTAACTACGAACGTCTTTAAAAAAAAAAAAAATACTGCGATTCCATTTGATTGGGCTAAAGCTCTATGGCTTTAATGTCTCCTACACCTCCCACAATACATTCTACATTATTATTAGTTGTTTTTCTCCATGTAGAATTAACCAACAAGGAAAGAAAGGTTTTTTTTTAATTCCGATATTTCTGTTCCATTGACTTGAATGGGACTTCCGGGATCGGAATCGGCGATACCCGACACTTTTTTTTGATCGGCTGATCCATTCCGATACGATATTTTTCAGTATCGGGTGGTATCGCTCAACACTAGCAGTGACCAATCAACTGAAGTGAATTGTTGTTGTCTCTTTCCAATTACCTACAACAGGGGTGGGAAACCTCTGGTCCAAAGGCCAATTTTCCCTTCTCCGGCACCTGAGCAGGTTCCCGGGGTACATAGTGCTCGCACCAGCAGCCCAGTTTTGCCCTCCAATAGCCCCTTAATTCTCCACCCCCAGTGTCTCCTGTGTGATGTAAATGCTCCAGCCCATGTATCTCCTATGTAATGTATACAGCAGTTTTGGTGTCTCCTATGTGACGTATGTACAACAGTCTCGGTGTCTCCTGTGTGATGTATACACAGCAGTCTTGGTGTCTCCTGTGTGATGTAAATGGCAGTCTGTGTCTCCGGTGTTATGTATACAGCCATCTTGGTGTCTCCTAGCTGATATATGCAGCCGTCTTGGTGTCTCCTATGTAATGTTTATATCTATTTCAGTGTCTCCTTTGTGATGTATGCAGCAAACCTCCCACTTCTTGAGTTCTGTAAATGTTATGTGAGCAGTGATGAATTTTCCACCATGAAGAGACCTCCATTCAAATATGCATCTGCTTTCGTTACGACTTACTGCTGTGATAAGTTCTTTACATCACATCACAAAGAGTCGCCTGCACTCCAAACTGACGCAAACCTCTAAAAGCAGTTGCGTGTAGCAACATTATCCATACCACTCAACGTCACAGCTGCACCAAAGAAAAACAGCTCCAGCCTTCACATTAGGGATGGGTTATTTAATTGTTTGATCAAATATGTCTGGATAACTTTCAAGCTGATCATTTTGTCCGGTCCCCGAATGATGGTATGATTAATGGTCCTTGGCAGAAAAAAAGATTTCCTGCCCCTGGCCTACACTTATGTCCTGGTAAAATACAAACACTGCTTAGAGAACCACAATACTTTATAACATAGGATTATACTTGTCTGTATATAAAGTATACATAAGAACCCCGAAGCATGCATTTAAGAAGAAAATTAGTTGTGGTCATGGCTATTTCTTACTGATTGGATAGCCTTGAACTGTATTCAGTTCTACTCATGCCATTGATATTGATTGTGACAATGCTTACTTACAGGGTCATTGTTGTCATAGGGACACAGATGTGGAGGATTTGCTGCCTTTAGGCTGTTGAAGTACATTGTTTTTCTAATCGTGTTTTTCTTTATGGGTCTTCCTAGTATTTTCCGTTATGTGCTAAAACTCACTGAGGCTCACATAAAAATACAGAAACCAAAGCCACTGACTGGTATTTATCATCCATTTAGCAGTTTTCTTAAACTGGAGACCGAGGTTAAAATGCTTTTAATATTTGTAATTGGCTTTGAAGTTTTACAGTTAAACAAGATTTTTTTTTCTGTACGTCTAGAAATTGGTTTAAATGATTTTTTTCAGCTGATCGTGGATTGTATGTTATTAGGATGAGATTTTTCTGCAATGATAGGAAGAACATTTATAATGCCAAATCCAGAATGGAGACAAATTGAACTTTCCTCCATCTGTGAGGGTCCCAGAATTTAGTCCCGCATAGATCATAAAGGAATGGCATACAGTGGGGAAAAAAAGTATTGTCAGCCACCAATTGTACAAGTTCTCCCACTTAAAAAGATGAGAGATGCATGTAATTGACTTCATAAGTAAACCACAACTATGAGAGTCAAAATGAGAAAACAAATCCAGAAAATCACCTTGTCTGATTTGGCAAGATTTATTTTGGAGATTTTGGTTGAAAATAAGTATTTGGTCATTAACAAAAGTTAATCTCAATATTTTGTTATATATCCTTTGTTGGCAATGACAGAAGTCAAACGTTTTGTGTAAGTCTTCACAAAGTTGGCACACACTGTTGGTGGTATGTTGGCCCATTCCTCCATGCAGATCTCCTCTAGAGCAGTGATGTTTTGGGCCTGTTGCTGGGCAACATGGACTTTCAAATCCCTCCAAAGGTTTTCTATGGGGTTGAGATCTGGAGACTGGCTAGGCCACTCCAGAACCTTCATATGCTTCTTACAAACCCACTCCTTCGTTGCTCTGGCGGTGTGCTTGGAATCATTATCATGCTGAAAGACCCATCCACGTTTCATCTTCAATGTCCTTGCAGATGAAATGAGGTTTGCACTCAAAATCTCATGATACATGGCCCCATTCATTCTTTCATGTACACAGATCAGTCGTCCTGGTCCCTTTGCAGAGAAACAGCCCCAAAGCATGATGTTGCCACCCCCCTGCTTCACAGTAGGTATGGTGTTCTTTGGATGCAACTTGGCCTTCTGTCTCCTCCAAACACGACGAGTTTTGTTTCTACCAAACAGTTCTACTTTGGTTTCATCAGATCATTTCATCAGACATTCTCCCAATACTCTACTGGATAATCCAAATGCTCACTAGCAAACCAGACAGGCCCGGACATGTACTGGCTTAAGCAGGGGGACACGTCTGGCACTGCAGGAGCTGAGTAACTGGCGGTGTAGTGTGTTACTGATGGTAGCCTTTGTTACGGTGGTCCCAGCTCTATGCAGGTCATTCACTAGGTCCCCCGTGTGGTTCTGGGATTTTTGCTCACCGTTCTTGTGATCATTTTGAGCCCACGGGGTGAGATCTTGCATGGAGCCCCAGAGATTATCAGTGGTCTTCTATGTCTTCCATTTTCTTATTATTGCTCCCACAGGTCTGTGAGAATCAGAAAGCTTGCATGTTATTAGGTGACCAAATACTTATTTTCCACCATAATTTGCAAAATAAATCTTGCCGAATCAGACAAGGTGATTTTATGGATTTGTTTTCTCATTTTGACTCTCATAGTTATGGTCTACTTATGATGTCAATTACAGGCCTCTCTCATCTTTTTAAGTGGGAAACCTTGTACAATTGGTGGCAGACTAAATACTTTTTTCCCCCACTATATTCATAGTACTCATTAACAATATGCATGACAGAAATAGGCCCTCTGCCACGTTGGTAGTTTGTGGCCACCGGACCAGAGCCATGTGAGCCTCCTCCTACCTGCAGATTCTCTTCTGATTTAGTAGGTCCTGCACAACAACGTCTTTTTGGCATGACGCATGCATGACGTCCCTGCAGGGTTACTAGTCAGAGGAGTCTCTGAGGATGGTGGCCGGTAGGACAAGGTTAGCATGGCTCTGATCCGACATCCGCAGACTTATGACTTTTCTGCGGCATTAGAGTCCTGTGAAGCACTTTTATCCACTGTAATCTTGAACAATATGTTATCAATGAATGAAAAAAAATCTACCAGCTTGATGCTTGCCTATGGCATGACCTATGGCTTACCTATGGCTTACCTATGGCTTACCTATGGCTTACCTATGGCATGACAGTACTGCGGCAAGTCATCGGTTGTGCGGATGTGCGGCATGGCAGTGCTGAAGGGAAGTAATGAAAGATTAGCTATTCATATTCCCTTCTATTAGTCTTTTTTTTAATGGGATTCTCCCATGAAAATAAGTTATCACTAGAGATGAGCAGACCCCTGGTGGAGAGAAACTCTCACAGTGCTAGCAGGGATCTCACCGAGGATGCCGCAGTTCAGCCCAGCTGAGAACCTGAATTGGCGCATCTAATAGATGTCTTTTCTAGGTGGCTGTGGGCTGCTTTTTTAAGCTGAGGGGGCCAATATCCATGGCCCCTTACCAGCCTGAGAATACCAGCCCCCAGCTGTCTGCTTTAGCAAGGCTGGTTGTCAAAAATAGGGGGAACCCACGTCGTTTTTTAAAATGATTATTTATTTACATAATTAAAAAATATGGCGTGGGGACCCCTCTATGCTTTATAAACAATTTTGCTTAAGCTGACAGCTGAGGGTTTGAGCCCACAGCTATGAGTTTTGACTGGGTGGTTATCAAAAATACAGGTAAACCCAAGCAGGTTTTTTTTGTTATTTATTTACATCGCAGGAGCAGCTAATGCATTAACCCATCAGCCGCTCCTGCTCTCACTCTTATTAGGGGCAGCAGGCGTCGGATGATGGGAGCTGTAGTCCCATCCGCTGACACCAGTGACCGGAGGTAAACTTTATACCGCCGAACACAGCTGAGTGCTAAAGTGTGGGAACCACGGCTCTCTGACCAGCGGGAATGATTTCACCGCTGATCAGAAGCCGTGTTTGCCGCTCTGTCATGCACCTGACAGCGCAGCAATCACTGGATGTTCGGGCAGCTGAACCCGAATAGTAACACGGACTTCCTGGTGAAGTCCATGTTCGGTGTCCGTGCCCTAACAGTAAGTGTTCTGTACGGACGCCGAACTTTACTATTCAGGTTCGCCCATCTCTAGTTAACACCTATCAGTGGGATAAGTGATTGCTTATACAGTGGGTATGGAAAGTATTCAAACCCCTTTAAATTTTTCACTCTTTGTTTCATTGGAGCCATTTGGTAAATTCAAAAAACTTAATTTGTTTTTCTCATTAATGTACAGTTTCCACCCCATCTTGACTGAAAAAAAACAGAAATGTAGAAATTTTAGCAAATTAAAAAAGAAAAACTGAAATATCACATGGTCATAAGTATTCATTTCAGACCCTTTGCTCAGACACTCATATTTAAGTCACATGCTGTCCATTTCCTTCCTCCTTGAGATGGTTCTACTCCTTTATTGTAGTCCAGCTGTGTTTATTTAAACTGATAGGACTTGACACCACACCTGTCTATATAAAGGTACTGTCACACTTAGCGATGTACCAGCGATCCCGACCAGCGATATGAAGCGGTCAGGATCGCTGGTACATCGCTAACTGGTCGCTAGTGAGCTGCCACACAGGCAGATCTCACCAGCGACATCGCAGGGGTCGGGGGTCGCTACTTACCTGTCAGACGAGGAGATCCTGACGTCCTCCCGCCCGCGTCCACACGTCACTCGTCGTTACAGCAGGAAGCTGACGACGAGAAATAGTCCAGGACGTTCTCGTGCGATAAGCGATAACCAGCGGGGGAGCAGTCGGAGGTAAGTATCAGACATACCGATATCGCTAGCGATATCGCTATAATGTCACAAAAACCAGTGACGTTATAGCGATATTGCTAGCGATATCGCTTAGTGTGACAGGCCCTTAAGACCTCACAGCTCAGAGTGCATGTCAGACCAAATGAGAATCATGAGGTCAAAGGAACTGGCCAAGAAGCTCAGAGACAGAATTGTGGCAAGGCACAGATCTGGCCAAGGTTACAAAAGAATTTCTGCAGTACTCAAGGTTCCTAAGAGCACAGTGGCCTCTCTCCATAATTTTTAAATGGAAGAAGTTTGGGACCACCAGAAGTCTTCCTAGACCTGGCTGTCAAGCCAAACTGAACTATCGTGGGAGAAGAGTATTGGTGCGAGAGGTAAAGAAGAACCCCACGATCACTGTGGCTGAGCTCCACAGATGCAGTAGGGAGATGGGAGAAAGTTCCACAAAATCAACTATCACTGCAGCCCCCTACCAGTTGGGCCTCTATGGCAGAGTGGCCTGACAGAAGCCTCTCCTCAGTGCCAGATAGATGAAAGCACGCAAAGAGTTTGCTAAAAAACACATGAAGGACTCCCAGACTATGAGAAATAAGATTCTCTGGTCAGATGAGACAAAGATAGAACTTTTTGGTGATAATTCTAAGCGGTATGTGTGGAGAAAACCAGGCACTGCTCATTACCTGCCCAATACAGTCCCAACAGTGAAACATGGTGGTGGTAGCATCATGTTATGGGGATGTTTTTCAGCTCCAGGGACCGGACGACTGGTTGCAATTGAAGGAAACATGAATGTGGCCAAATACAGAGCTATCCTGGATGAAAACCTCTTCCAGAGTGCTCTAGACCTCATACTTAAGGGGGTTTTACACATAGCGATATCGCTAACAATATCGCTAAAGCATCATTGATTTGGTGACGCAGCAGCGATATCGCTAGTGATATCGCTATGTGTGATACTTACCTCCGACCGGCTCCCCCGTTGTCCATCGCTGATCGCGTGGGATCGCGCAGCTCCATTTCTCGTCGGCCGCTTCCTGCTGGCGCCGACGAGCGACGCGTGGAAGCGGACGGAGGACGTCAGGATCGCCGCGTCTGAAAGGTAAGTATCATCCGCTGTATCGCTGCTGCATCGCTGTGAGATCTTCCTGTGTGGAAGCTCACTAGCGATCATTTAGCGATGCACCAGCGATCCTGACCTGGTCTTATTGCTGGTCAGGATCGCTGGTGCATCGCTAAATGTAAAGGGGCCTTTAGTCGAAGGTTCACCTTCCAACAAGACAATGACCCTAAGCACACAGCTAAAATAACAAAGGAATGGCTTCAGAACAACTCTGTGACCATTCTTGACTGGCCCAGCCAGAGCTGTGACCTAAACCCAATTGAGCATCTCTGGAGAGACCTGAAAATGGCTGGCCACCAATGTTCACCATCAACCTGATGGAACTGGAGAGGATCTGCAAGGAAGAATGGCAGAGGATCCCCAAATCCAGGTGTGAAAAACTTGTTGCATCATTCCCATGAAGACTCATGGCTGTACTAGCTCAAAAGTGTGCTTCCACTCAATACTGAGCATAGGGTCTGAATACTTATGACCATGTGATATTACACTTTTTATTTTTTTATAAATTTGCACAAATTTCTACATTTCTGATTTTTTTTTTCAGTCAAGAATGGGGTGCAGAGTGTACATTAATGAGAAAAAAATGAACTTTTTTGAATTTACCAAATGGCTGCAATGAAACAAAGAGTGAAAAATGTAAAAGGGTCTGAATACTTTCCATACCCACTGTATATCAGTGGTGGTTAAACATTTAATACCCCCACCGACCAGCAGAGCCAGGGTGTTTTTATCTTTGCTAGAATGGAACAGGAGTGTGCATGTATGACTGCCATTCCGTGTATTCACAGAGATGTTGTAACATCGGCCCAGCATGCGCACTACTACACCGTTTTAGCAAGAATGAGAGCACCCGTTCTGCTGATTGCTGTGGGTCCTAATGTCCAGACCCCTGCGGATCTATAAACGATCACCTTTCTTGTGGATAGCCTTTGCTTATCTTTAGCCTACCAAAGGACTAAATTGTAGCACGGCAAAGTGACTTATTGAGCTATTAAATTTCTTGTTCACACGCCGCCCTCATTCCACTATATGATATTTTACTAAGCCATTGACACAGCCAGTCCCAATGCACACAATCCTCTTTTCTTTATGCTTTCCACACTTTTTTATATCGGTTATTATTTTCATGATATCTGTAGGCTTACAAACAATTTATTTTACTCACTTTAATAGCGCCATTAATTCCACAGCGCTTTACACACATTATGATCTAAATTCCCTATCAGTTTGTCTTTGGAATGTGAGAAGAAACCAGAGAACCTGGAGGAACCCCACACAAACACAGGGAGAACATACAAACTCCTTGCTGGTGTTGTCCTTGGTGGGATTTGGACCCAGGACCCCCGCGCTGCAAATCTGCAGTGCTAACCACTGAGCCACCATGCAGCCCAGAGCTGTAAATCTGCAATGCTAACCACTGAACCACAGTGCACCCCAGTGCTGCAAATCTGCATTGTTAGCCACTGAGCCACCATGCACCCCTGCGCTGCAAATCTGCAGTGCTAATCACTGAGCCACTGTGCACCCCAGCCCTGAAAATCTGTAGTGCTAACCGCTGAGCCACCACTCTACCCATTTATCATAGGTTTATACAGTTACTTTTTATACTTTAGGTGATTATAGAGGTGCTTTAGAAAGACTGTGAAGGAGCTGAATTTTCAGATGCTAAAGGAGGTTGGGTTGTATTAATGTTAAAAAGGTTGTCTAAGCATGGAAAATGTGGCCTTTTTCTTTCAGAAACCGCGCCACACCTGTCCATGGGTTGCATCTGGCATAGCTGCTTTGTTCATTGAAGTGACATTCGGCGGCAGTACCAAACACCTAGAGGCAGGCGGATTGGGGTTTCTGATCCTTGACAAAATCCAGAATTCTAGTACGTAATATTGGGAATGAGTTTAATTGTAGGCTCCTATGAGGCTTATTCTCTACGGAATGTCAGCATGCTGCAATATCGCCCATAAATAAGCGCTGTCAGGTCTGAAACCTGCGGCTATATCTGCTAAATATATGGACAGGCTGAAGATCTCCAAATCCACAGCGGTGAATTTGTGCTGCTGTTTTTATCTACAAGTGGGTGAATGAGGATTTCCGCATGCAAATCTGCGTTTGGCTCGGTGGGAACCTTTACATTCATCATACTTGATGTGATAATGAGAAGTCTACAGTGACAGCCACATTCTTGCTTTGTTATGGCATGTTACCACCGTGAATACCCATTGAACATTTAGGCCGGTGATGTTATTTTTAATGTTTCTATGACCGATCAATCATTTTTACTTCTAGCGCCTAACTACGAAGCGTCTTGAAATGTTTTTTCTGCTTTTTTCCCCGGACTTTTAATTTCTTTTCTGATAGTTAAGAAAAGAAATGATAAAAGCAATGGAGAAATGTCCCATTATTTTGTGCGGTCTGTCAGCTGCTGCCTGTCATTATCTGGTAAACACGGAGTCATTTCTTGTGAAAGGTCTATATATTACTTATAAAAACACTTTCTATACGCGGCTCATTAGATCTTCTATCATCCTTGTCCCAGAGTAGGGCTTCTCTGTACAGTAAAGACGGTTGTGCTATAGAATATCTGTGCTCGAATGTTTGCGGCTTCTCCTTATTGACCACCCCTGTTTCATTATAAAACAATTCTAATTATCTTGAGAGGTTAAATAACATTTATTTGCCCAGATTTTCTTTTGTAGTGTCATGACAGATTGTATTACAGATTTTGAAAAGTAAACTTGAAAGTAAAAGTTCCCAGATGCATCAGAGCAATGTTGGGCATTACCCCCATCTGTTTTTGTGTTCTCACCCAACATATGTATATTGGGCCTCTGAGGTCTCCCCTTACCAAAAAATAGAGCATGTAAAAGTGTACCTGTCGTTTGCGCTATCTCTAGGCTAAGTTCACACTAGGAGTTTTTGCTGCTTTTTTTTTTTGCAGCAAAACCTGCACTGTCGGCAGAAAAGAAGCATCGTCAAAAACGCATGTTTTGGTTTGGTTTTTAGTTAGTTTTTCACGGTCCTAAAGTTCAGCTTTCCTTCCACCACAGAAAGCTGAGCTGAGGGAGGTGAATTGGTCTGGAATAATTTACCTAAGACACTGGCAGTGCGTTGAGTTTGTAGGACACTGTTTAACTCTCACACTTTGGTCAGCCATTGATTTATCTTGATTTGTGCAATCTCACACCTTGGTCAGCCACAGGCATTGTTCAATCTCACATCCTGGTTGGCCAATGATTATGTTGTATGCATCACTAATTTAATTAAATTGTATTAAATTAATCCATACTTCCATTTCAGGTGATCAAGACAAGATGGTAACCTGGAAAAATAGCAAAAATAAATGGGTTTCATATACTGTTGTACTTCATTTTTTCACTACCCTTTGCTTTCAATGGTTGAAAAACTGTGAAAAAAAAACACTGAAAAAAGTGACTTGATCTATGTTAAAAAAAAAAAAAAAACATGCAAAGCACAAAATGCTGATGAGAAAAAAAGTGTGTGCATGAGATTTCTGTAATCTCTTAGGCTTTGCTGGTACTGTAAAGAGCAGCTGAAAATTAGTATAATAAAAGCAGCAAAAATGCCCAGTGTGAACTTTGCTTTATAGTCTAAGCAGTTGTGTGTATACCTGAGGAATAACACTGTATGTGGCTGTTATGTGATTTATATCCTGCATTTTCACCAATTTTTCCCTCTAATTTTCAGTTATTTCAGAGCTATGGGGTGGAGACCATCGCTAATATTTTTCATACACCGTGCACACAGACATGAGGGGACATTATACAGCAGTACTGAGCTGTGTGACTGTCCCCAAATACTTCAAGCCATGAGCTGCCCGCCTGTCCTAAAACCCGGTGTTAGTCTCCAATTCTTCATACATACAGTATTTTGCCATTAACCCTTTCTTCTTTTTTGCTGCTGAGCAGAGATAATAGTACGTTTCTGAGCACCGTGAACATCTCCGTATTATCCCTCAGTGAAACCCTAGTCATCTGGATTCCCTCTTCATTGCTGCCCGGGGCCATTGATTTGCCGTGGCTTCAGTATTAGAGAGTGATTAAAAGCTGTAGATGATAATCTCCTCGATAAATGGAGACTGCCGTCTTACTTGCGTGAAGATGGCATCACAATGCTCGGACTGGCCATCTGCTCTTCTGACTGGAGCGTGACCGCATGTATTTCTATGCAGCAGTCACGCTCAGGTCAGGAGAGCCGATGGCCGGTCCGAGGATTGAGAATGAGGTCTTCGCACTAGTACTACGGCCGTCTGACTTATGCTCCTTTGAAGGAAGGCTTGTAGTCCTCCTGAATCTCAAAGATATTAGCATAATGGTCGTTGTTTGCTCACGTTTGTAATTTCTCTTTCCAATTGTTACCGATAAATTCTGGCCTTCTGGTAGAAGTGTATTTTTTAAAGAAGTATTGAGCCACCCCTCCCCCTTTGCTGTGCGCGCTCCATTAGCGCGGCCTATACCTTTGGTCCACGCTGCCAGTTAACTTGCGCCCGTAATTTATGTTTAGCTTAATAAGTTCAGGAGGAGAGCGCGTCACTTTGGCCCGAACACTCTGCTCTCTTTATTAAAACTTCTTCTCCCTCCGTCCTTTCTTTCATTCTATTTCTGTTAATGTGTTTTTTTTTTTTTTTGTTTGTTTTTTTAGTTTATGGCACCCTGGAAAAATGATCATGTTGTGTATATCGTGCAGAACGCCTTATAGGGTATATTTAATGGCTATAAAAATAGATGTTTAATATACATGTGTTTTTACTTCATCTGTTTTACTAGGTGTTTGCAATTCTCTTCCGTGCCCTGACAGTAATGCACACTGCCTCTTTATTTCTGCCTCGGCCTCAGCTTTTATGTCGCCATTTATTTTCCTTTTTTTTATGCTTTCCCTACACAGCCCCCTATTTAATCTGCTAGCATGTAACATTTTAACTGGATTGGGGCCATTCAGATTCTATAAAAATGACCGAGCTTCGGCGTGTTTTACCTTTTCTCGAGTGTTCTGACATGCAGGGTTCCTCGCATGCTCCAGCCTTTTTTATTATGCAGAAATAAAAGCCCTTTTTTACTCTTATTTTACCTTGTATACGCTATTTACCGTCATCTTTCCGGTACCATGAATAGGTCATTGTTAGGATCTGGCTTTTTCGCTTGCTTTGTTCAGAGGATTTTTTTTATTTTTGAAATCTTGCAATGTTGATTTGACAAGTGTGGTTCGGGTACATTGTGGGACGCTCTCTGTGATAAACAAGTAATTTCTTATTTTTGTCTGGCTTTTTGACTGTGTAAATGTAAATAGCTTTTGCATTGGGATCTTAACATAAACGTACGCATTTTAATTAAAAATCTCCTTGAAATCAAACACCGGTTGTACATGTATTTTTTCAGTTATTCGGCTTGTGTACTGCCCTTATAGGACAATTAGTTTCCTATGGATTCTTATTTTTGGAGCAGCCTATATTATCTGGTCTACTGGTCACACCAGTCACTCATCTAATAGGTTTCCAATCTTTTTTTCAATATTATCCTACTGGAAACGGATCCCATTAAGGTTAGGTGTTTTCCTGAAAAAGATCTTTATGGTCTGTTCACACTAGTGATGAGCGAGCGTGCTCGGATAACATGGTAGATAGCCGTGACACTGTTTGGTACGCAATCCTGACATGTCTTGCGGCTGTCGAACGTGACCAAATCATGCAGCCGCGGGGACTCGAAAATCAGTTGTTGTTTTTATTTTTTTTTACATACTTTTAAACTCCTGTTAAAAAAAAAAAAAATAATATTTTTAGCTCCCGTTATGGGGCTTTTACAAGACGAAACGGCGGATTTGGCCCTGCGGATCTGCAGCAGATTCTGCTGTGTTGAACAATACCATTAACCCCTTTCTGCCATATGACATACTATCCCGTCCATGTGCCCTGGGACTTAATCCCCAAGGACGGTATAGTACGTCAAATGGCAGAAAGGGGTTAATGGTACACCGTGAGCACCGCTGATCGCGGCCGGGTGTCAGCTGACCTGCTGCTCCGGGGGTCTCCTTCCCTGCAGGTCACCGGATCCAATATGGCCGCGGGGACCCTTGGGTGCCTGCAGGGAGTTGGCTTCCTCATGCCTGCAATGCATCGGCATAAGGAAGCCTCCAGCACTGCCTGTGTCAGATCGCCGATCTTTCACAGCGACCTGTGATGTGACAGATCAGCGCTCTGTCACATGACAGTGATGTCCCCCCTGGGACTGTATAATAAAGTAAAAAAAAAAAAAAGTGTAAAAAATTTTTGTAAAAAATCGCTAAATAAATAAAAAAAAAATATTCCCTAATTTAATTTTTGGAAATAAAAAAAAAACAATAAAAGTACACATATTTAGTATTGCCGCATCCGTAACGACCCGCCCTATAAAACTGTCCCATTAGTTAACCCCTTTAGTGAACTCCTTAAAAAATAAAAATAAAAAACAAAGCAAAAAATAATGCTTTATTATCATACCGCCGAACAAAAAGTGCAATAACGCGCAATCAAAAAGACGGATATAAATAACCATGGTACCGCTGAAAACCTCATCTTGTCCCGCAAAAAAACGAGCCGCCATACTGCGTCATCAGCGAAAAAATAAAAAGTTATCGCTCGCAGAATAAAGCGATGCAAAAACAATTATTTTTTATATAAAATTGTTTTCATTGCATAAAAGTGCCAAAACATAAAAAAACAACATAAATGAGGTATCGCTGTAATCGTACTGACCCGAAGAATAAAACCGCCTTATCAATTTTACCACACGCAGAACGGTGTAAACGCACCCCCCAAAAGAAATTCATGAAATGCTGGTTTTCTCTTTCCCCCATGACGGCACCACAGAGAGATGGGGATCCGCCCTCAGGGACAGGAAACCTACAGATGTAAAAGGCGGTACCTCTCTCCCACATCAGTTGGTTTCCTGTCCCTGATGGGGCACCTACAGCACGTACCTGACAAGTTGTCACAGGATTCCGGGGACCGATCCAGTCCGGTGATAGGCAGCGTGGCTCCCTGCCTTGGCTGGGTTGAGGCCTTGAACAGTCTTCCCCCCCGAAGCACCACCACCGGGGTCGGCGGGCCTTGAGTGCGAGTGGGGAGAGGCAGTGAAGAAGCCAGAAGAAGTCTGCTGATCCCAAAAAAGGAGAAAAAAAAGGGCTACCTCCTGATGTATAGTGACGGCGATCACTACAGGAGAGCCCTGCCGAGTCGGACAAGGCAAGGCAGCCTGTGCAGGTGGCGGCGGTCACCGAGAGCCACGAGGTGGGCAGGCCTCTGGAGTGCAGAGCACGGGCGGCGGCAGCCACCGGAGCCGCGAGACAGGCACGCCGGGAGGGCGCAGGAGACCGGTGCTGAACGCGCAGGATGCCGGTAGGATGGGCACAGGGATACCTGGGAAGGGGGCGGCGGCGTCAAATTTAAAGAAAAAAAAAAAAGCCACACTGAAGGAGAAGGAAGCGGTCACCATGAGTGGGAAACCGCAGAGGGAGAAGGAGACACGGCTGCGGTCCCCGAAGCAGGGACCACAGCAAACGCAGGAATCGCACCAGCACCTACAGCGCCAACGCGACTCTTCCCAAGCAGCGCAGCAGCAGCGGTCATACGGGATCGCGGCACAGCCAGAAGTGGATTCAGCAGTGGAGATAATCCCTACGCCCGAGACGGTATCGTTAGTTCCACAGGAGGGTGAGTGATCTCCGTGAATGCCCGCTCGCTAATTTGCGATTATTAATTTTTTCAGGGGCGTAAATGCACTACCAAATCTAAACATATGGTATGTGCTATATGCACGGAGGAGCTACCCCCTACGTGGGAAAGAAAGCTCTGTGCGGCTTGCATAGAGCAGACAATACAGGAGGAGTCCCCGAGGTTTGCTTTAGACCTCAAAACATTAATAAAAGCCCAGGTCGAAGACGCCCTTAAGGGCGCCAGAACCTCAAAGAAACACCGGTCCAGGCATAGATCCCCAGAGTCGAGCGTCAGTGAGTCGGGAAGTGAACTATCCGACTCAAGTTATTCATCATCCTCCCAGTCTTCTTCTTCATCCTCAGAAGGGAGACGCAGCTGCTTTCCCATTGAGGAGACGGGCGCCCTGGTAAAAGTTGTGAGGACAATTATGGGTCTGGTAGACGAACGCCCTAAGAAAATGGCCCAAGATATAATGTTCGGAGGGCTAGAGCAAAAAAAACGGAGGGCTTTCCCGGTTAATGAGAAAATCCACTCCCTCATCAAGCGAGAGTGGAAAAAGCCAGACAAAAAAGTCCTCCTAACACCAAAGAGAAAATACCCCTTTGACGACCCGGCCTGCTCCTTATGGAGCAAAGCACCTAAATTAGATGTAGCGGTCGCAAAAGCTTCTAAAAAATTTGCCCTGCCCTTCTAATACATGGGTACCCTGAAGGACCCAATGGATCAAAAAGCTGAAACTTTTTTAAAAACCGCTTGGGAAGCAGCAGGAGGGGGCTAAAGCCAGCCATAGCAGCCACGTGTACGGCACGTGCCCTGATGGTCTGGCTGGACCATTTAGATTGTCAGATAAAGGGGAAAGTCCCAAGAGAAACAATACAGAGATCAGTTTCGGTAATGAAGGGAGCAGCAGCTTTTCTGGCAGATGCGTCGGTAGACTCAACCAGGCTGGCAGCTAGGACAGCGGCCTTCTCAAATGCCGCGAGATGCGCATTATGGCTGAAATGCTGGCCAGGAGATTTGCAGACAAAGCCAAATTGTGAGCAATCCCGTGCAAGGGGGAATTCTTATTTGGCCCAACGCTGGACGACATCTTAGACAAAGCAGGGGACAAGAAGAAATCCTTTCCCGGGTTCCCCAGCCAGTCATACAAACGGCCTTTTCGGAACAGAAGGTTTATGCTGTGGAAGCCCCCCAAAAGGGAACAAAGAAGGATGGGAGGATAGAAGGAACAAGAATAAAGGCTTTATGTTTAACAAACCCCCCCGACAACAAGAAGCCAATGAAGGTACTCCCCGGGTTGGGGGAAGATTATTCTACTTTCTCCAGGCCTGGGAAAAAATATCCGCGAGTTCATGGATATTAAACATAATAAAGGAAGGTCTGAGGCTAACATTCATTACCCTCCCAAACGATTCTTTTGTGATAACGCCCCAAAGGACATCACGAAAAACGTGTTACAAGAAGTCCCCTACCAAGACAGGGGCAAGGGCTTCTACTCCCCTCTCTTCCTTCGCAAGAAGCCAGGCGGATCGTACAGGGCGATCATAAATCTAAAAAGGCTGAACAAATTCCTAGAAATTCAGCACTTCAAAATGGAGACAATAAAATCTTGTATAAAAATGCTTCCCCCATCTTGCTTCATGGCCGTATTAGACTAAAGAGACGCATATTACCATGTGCCAATTCACAGAGACCACAGGAAATACCTCAGGGTGGCGGTGACAATCCAGGGGGAGATAAAACATTATCAGTTCAGAGCCCTCCCCTTCGGGCTAGCCATTGCTCCAAGGGTATTTACAAAGTTAATGTCAGAGGTAATGGCCCACATAAGAGCAAAGCATTCTGATAGTCCCATGCCTGGACGATCTCTTAATAATAGGGGTCACCTTTCACCACTGCAAACAACAATTGGACATGGTCATGAGGTCTCTACTGAGTCTAGGGTGGATGCTGAACTTGCCCAAGTCCAGACTTGTACCAAGTCAGGTGCAGGAGTACTTGGGGATAACACTGGACTCAATCGAACAGAAATGTTATCTTCCGCAGGCGAAGGTTCAAAAAATGACACAAATGGCGTCACAAATGATAGCTTCCCCAAACACTACCCTGAGAAAAGCAGTGTCACTATTGGGGTCAATGACAGCCTGCATGCCAGCAGTTCAGTGGGCACAGAGCCATACTCGAGACTTACAGTGGGAAATATTAGACGCAGACGTTTCCCTACACGGGAATGTAGACATGCAGTTAAACAACTCACCAGAGACAATGCGTTCCTTAACGTGGTGGACAGTTCCGGCCAACCTAGCCAAGGGGGTTCCTTGGGCATTGCCTGCGACAAAGATCCTAACTATGGACGCAAGCCCCTGGGGGTGGGGTGCACATCTAGGCAACCAGGTGGCACAAGGACCCAGGGAAGAGAGTCCGCTTCCTCAAATATGATGGAGCTACTGGCAGTAAAACTAGCTCTCATTCATTTTCTAAATTCAGTTCGTTCCCATCACACAAGGGTCTTCTCAGACAACCAGGTAGTGGTAGCATATCTAAACCACCAGGGGGGCACCAGATCTCGACCACTGATGGAGGTAACAAAGTCCATCTTGCACCTGGCAGAGCACAATCTAGAATCCCTGACAGCACTTCACATAAAAGGTTCAGAAAATTGAACGGCTGACTTTTTAAGCAGGACTTGTCTAAAACAGGGGGAGTGGGAACTAAGCCAGTTAGTCTTCAACCAGATCGTGAAACTCTGGGGCCGGCCAGAAATAGACTTACTTGCGAACAGTCAGAACCGGAAGTTGGAAACCTTCTGCTCAATCGATCCCCGGGGGGGCCCAGTAGCTCTAGACGCTTTCACGATACCCTGGGATTATCATCTGGCCTACGCTTTCCCCCCAGTATCTTTCATCCCCTTAGTACTGAGGAAAATACGGGGTGACAAGGCGACGGTAGTGGTAATAGCGCCCTTCTGGCCACGGAGAATATGGTTCTCCTGGCTGAGAAGAATGTCCGTAGCGGATCCCTGGATTCTACCAGAAACTCCAGACCTGCTATCCCAGGGACCAGTGTATCACCCCCACATAAAAAACTTACACATGACAGCTTGGCTTTTGAGAGGGAGCTCCTAAGTAACAAGGGCTTCTCGTCAAACTTGGTAACCACGCTACTACAAAGCAGAAAGCCAGTAACCACTAAAGCATATGGCAAAGTGTGGAAAAAATTCATGTCAGTGTCAGACTCCGACCCAACGGGCAAAATCCCTATAGACAAGATTCTGGAATTCCTACAGAGGGGGTTGGAAAAGGGGTTAGCTACCAGCACCTTAAAAGTACAGGTGGCGGCCTTGGGAGCTTTATATACCCATGACCTAGCCAAAAATAGATGGGTTATAAGATTCATTAGAGCCTCAAGTAGATCCAGGCCGATCCCACTACGCACCCCCCCCCCCCGGGATCTAAACCTAGTGCTAAACGCACTAACCAAATCTCCCTTCGAACCCCTAGCGGAGGCTCCCTTAAAAATATTTTCCCTTAAGACCTCCCTCCTCGTAGCCTTAACTTCTGCCCGCCGCATTAATGATATACAAGCTTTGTCTGCCCACTTACCCTTCACGCAAGTTTTGGATGATAGGGTAATTCTTAGAGCCGACCCAGCATATCTCCCCAAGGTGTCTTCACATTTTCATAGGACCAAGGAAATCTCCCTACCCTCCTTCTGTCCCAGTCCCAAAAACAAAACAGAAGAGGTATTACACACTTTAGATGTAAAAAGATGCCTGGTCCAATATTTGACAACCACGAGAAAGTTTAGGAAGGATAGGGCTCTGTTTTCAGGGTCCTCGGAAGGGTCAAAAAGCATCGAAGGCCACACTGACGAGGTGGATAAGAGAGGCCATCACCCTATCCTACTCCTCTTGCGGGGCGGCCATCCCAGAGGATGTAAGGGCCCACTCAACCAGGGCAGTGGCATCATCCTGGGCGGAGAAAGCCGGCGCTTCAATAGACCAGATATGTAGAGCGGCCACTTGGTCTTCCCCCTCTACATTTTAAAAACATTACCGTCTAGACTTAACCTCCTCTTCAGCTCTCACCTTTGGGAAAAGGGTTCTGGAGGCGGTGGTCCCTCCCTAAATGTACAATCTTTGTAATTCTCTCTGTGGTGCCGTCATAGGGGAAAGAGAAAATCGTAGTTACTTACCGATAACTGTATTTCTCTGATCACATGACGGCACCCGTACATCCCCTCCCTTTCACACACACAGGGGTGCACATTAGAGTGAGTTAGTTAGCTTTTAGTACTTAGCCACACGATGCCTCTATTAAGCTTAATTTGATTAATTTTGGATTTTTATAACCATTAGAGCTGCAGCTGAAAGTTCTGTGTAATTCTCTGTAAACCAACTGATGTGGGAGAGAGATATCGCCTTTTTCATCTGTAGGTTTCCTGTCCCTGTGGGCGGATTCCTCTCTCTCCGTGGTCCCGTCATGGGATCAGAGAAATACCGTTATCGGTAAGTAACTACGATTTTTGTTCACTCTGCGGAATAAAAAGCGATCAAAAAAAGTCACGTGCCCGAAAATAGTACCAATAAAACCATCAACTCGTCCCGCAAAAAATAAGACCTCACATGACTCGGTGGGTCAAAATATGGAAAAATTATAGCTCTCAAAATGTGGTGATGCATAAACTATTTTTACAATAAAAAGCGTCTTTTAGCGTATGACAGCTGCCAAACATAAAAACCCACCATAAATAGCAAATCAAACCCCCCTTTATCACCCCCTTAGTTAGGGAAAAATAATAAAATAAAAAAAATGTATTTATTTCCATTTTCCCATTAGGGTTAGGGGTGTGTTGTTGTTAGGGTTGGAGTTAGAATTGGGGGGTTTCCACTGTTTGGGCACATCAGGTGCTCTCCAAACGCAACATGGCGTCTGATCTCAATTCCAGCCAATTCTGCGTTGAAAAAGTCAAATGGTGCTCCTTCCCTTCCAAGCTCTGCCATGCGCCCAAACAGTGTTTTACCCCCACATATGGGGTATCAGTCTACTCAGGACAAATTGCAAAACAACTTTTGGGGTCCAATTTCTCCTGTTACCCTTAGGAAAATAAAAAATTGGGGGCAAAAATATCATTTTTGTGGAAAAAAAATGATTTTTTTTATTTTCACGCCCGGGTGTTATAAACTTCTGTGAAGCACTGGGGGGTTCAAAGTGCTCATCACATATCTAGATGAGTTCCTTGGGGGGTATAGTTTTCAAAATGGGGTCACTTGTGGGGGGTTTCCACTGTTTAGGTACATCAGGGGCTCTCCAAAGGCAGCATGACACCCGCAGACCATTCCATCAAAGTCTGCATTCCAAAACGTCACTACTTCCCTTCCGAGCCCCGACGTGTGCCCATACAGTAGTTTTCTCCCACATATGTGGTATCAGCGTACTCAGGACAAATTGGACAACAACTTTTGGCGTCCATTTTCTCCTGTTACCCTTGGGAAAATAAAAAAATTGGGGACTAAAAGATCATGTTTGTGGAAAAAAATAAGTTTTTATTTTCACACCCGGGCTTAAAAAATTCTGTGAAGCCCTTGGGGGTTGAAAGTGCTCACTACACATCTAGATGAGTTCCTTGGGGGGTCTAGTTTCCAAAATGGTGTCATTTGTGGGGGGTTTCCACTGTTTTGGCACATCAGGTGCTTTCCAAACGCGACATGGTGTCCGATCTCCATTCCAGCCAAAAAAGTCAAATGGCGCTGCTCCCCTTCCGAGCTCTGCCATGCGCCCAAATAGTCGTTTACACCCACATATGGGGTATCAGCGTACTCGGGACAAATTGCACAATAACTTTTAGGGTCCTGTTACCCTTGGGAAAATAAAAATTGGGGGTGAAAAGATAATTTTTGTGGAAGAAATATGATTTTTTAATTATATGGCTGTACGTTATAAACTTCTGTGAAGCCCTTGCGGGTTCAAAGTTCTCACCACATATCTAGATAAGTTCCTTGGGGGGTCTAGTTTCCAAAATGGGGTCACTTGTTGGGGGTTTCCACTGTTTAGGTATATCAGGGGCTCTCCAAACGTGACATGGCATCCGATCTGTATTCCAACCAATTTTGCATTGAAAAAGTCAAACGGCGCTCCTTCCATTCTGAGCTCTGCCATGTGCCGAAACAGTGGTTCCCCACCACATATCAGGTATCAGCGTACTCAGGACAAATTGCACAATAACTTTTGCAGTCCAATTTCTCTTGTTACCCTTGGTAAAAATAAAAAAAAATTGGACCTGAAGTAATTTTTTTGTGGAAAAAAAGTTAAATGTTCATTTTTTTTTTAAACATTCAAAAAATTCCTGTGAAGCACCTGAAGGGTTAATAAACTTCTTGAATATGGTTTTGAGCACCTTGAGGGGTGCAGTTTTTAGAATGGTTTCACTTTTGGGTATTTTCTATCATATAGACCCCTCAAAGTGACTTCAAATGTGATGTGGTCCCTAAAAATAAAATGGTGTTGCAAAAATGAGAAATCGCTGGTCAACTTTTAACCCTTATAACTTCCGAACAAAAAAAAAATTTGGGTTCCAAAATTGTGCTGATGTAAAGTAAACATGTGGGAAATGTTAGTTATCAAGTTTTTTGTTTGCCATATCTCTGTGATTTAAGGGCATAAAAATTCAAAGTTGGAAAATTGTGAAATTTTCGCCAAATTTCCGTTTTTTTCCCACTAATAAACGCAAGTTATATGAATGAAATTTTACCACGAACAAGAAGTACAATATGTCACAAGAAAACAATGTCAGAATCAAGCGTTTCAGAGTTATTACCTCATAAAGGGACAGTGGTCAGATTGTAAAAATTGACCCGGTCATGAACGTGCAAACCACCCTTGGGGGTTAAGGGGTTAAAGTTTATCAGAAATGAAAAACGCTGTGCACATACTGCAGATTTTTCCTCGTGGATTTTCTGCGGATTTAAATCCGCAGCATGTCAATTCTTTTGTGCGGATCCACAGCGTTTTGACACCTTCTCCATTATAGGAATCCGCAGGTGTCAAAATGCGGGGGAAATCCGCAGGTAAAGCGCAGGTCATTTTACCTGCGGATTTAGTGAAATCCACGCGGAAAAATCCTCAGGGTAATCCGCAACGTGTGCACCTACCCTTATAATGCTAATGGTTCAACCAGCCTTGCTGAATATTCCAAGTGTATTTGTTGGGCTCCATGTGCTTGATGGAGGTGACCGTTTGGCCTCTGTTGGGCAGGTATACACTGGTAGAGCTTTTCAATGGTATTGCATGACAAGTTGGCTATTTCCTGCCAAGGTGTAATGTAAACTTACATACTGCCTGCCTTCCATTGAAGCATTTCCCGATATATTTAACGTCTAAGCTGAGCTCTGACAACCGGGCTTCCCTGTTCACATAAGTGTCCATCACAGGATCAGGGCAGATTTATATTCCATATTAAATTCCATATTAAATGGAAGCACAGCTCTTGGTGACCATGAAAACCAATGTTTACATTGTTTTGATAGACTGCAGTATTCTAAGGGGAATCTGTCATCAACTTCTTGCTACTCCATCTGAGACCCTGATTCCAGTAATGTATCACTTACTCGGTTGCTTCTATTAGTTTTGAGAAATTCGCTTTGCCTGCTGCAGATTTGCCAAACATTTCTCTGAATGTTGATTTCTGTATAACCCCACCACTGATTAGTGATGAGTGTGCATGCTCGGATGATAACCGAGTGTCTTGAAAAATATCTTTCAGTCCCTGCAGTTGCGTGACTCGTGTTTTTTCGACAGCTGCAACACATGCAGGGATTGGCTAATAAACAGGCATCCCCTGCATGTGTTGTGGCTGTCGAACAAACGCAAGCCATGCAGGGGCTTGAACATATTGTCAGAGCACACCGAAGACACTTGGTTATCATACGAGCTCGCTCGGATAACACCTTATCCGAGCATGTTCGCTCATCACTAATTGGCTGCTTTCTGTGTGCACTGTGCATAGGCACAAAGCTGCCAATCATTGGAGGGGGCATGGTTATACAGAGCTCATGAATCTGGAGGACTTCATGACAGCAGATTTACTAGTCCTCTAATGATGATCTACTGCCGATTAAAAGTGATTTTATGAAATCTACATCAAGCAGCCCAGTAAGTGACACATCACTGGAATGCTGGTCTCTGTTTCTACATTAAGTTGCTCTCAGATTAAATGGCAATCAGTTAGTGACAGTTTCCCTTTAAATTTATTAAAAATATAGACTCTGTTCAGGAGGCATCCTAGAGGTAGGATTTCATGATGATGTAGTACTGTATACGGGCGCTGCTCTGCCCTTTACACGTATTCCGTGAAGCATTCGTCATGTTAGGTTTTCCTAATGCTTCTGTCAGCTCAGATATAAAGCTCCTGTGCTTCTCCGTTGTGGTTACCTACAGTATATCTCTCATGCAAATCCCTTCCCTCCTTGCAGGCCATTAACTCAGGATGAAATTGCACGGAGACGGGAACTCGCAAGGCAGAAGCACGCTGAAAAGATGGCAATCAATCAGTGCGCAGAGCCGGCTCCCTCCAGCAGCGAATGCCAAGTGCCTGTAAACAGTGAGAGCACCAGAGGCAAGTGTCTGTCCTTCCCACTTTAGTCACTTTTCTCTGCTAGAGTCTTAAGTGATTTCAGTGTAATTTTCTGATCCCTGAATGTTCCTACCATACAGGCAGCAATTACACATCATTACAAGCCACACAAGTTGCTAACAGTCATTGACACCAGTCTGCAGACAACATAATTACCAACAAATTAGCCATTTAGGTGGTGCGAGGTGGACGTGGTTAGCGATCAGCTTATTTATGGCCCGCTCCTACCAACTTCTTTACATCCGCCTGTCAATCTTAGCTGCTTTACTGATCGAAGGACCGCGGAGTCCTAAACACAACAGCTCAGTAAAAAAGTTACTGATGGCGTGACGATTTTATTCCATTTCCTGTGCAGCCACCGATGTAGACCGGATTAGTTATATAGATGCCCCATTTATGCGTTTGATGTTTTTCTCATTTTTCATGCAAAATTGTTCGTTCATTGGATCCTACTCATTGCATATACCGTTCAATTGTCACGTCAGTCACCTTCAGGAGGAAATGAGCTGCACACGGCTTTTAGGTTATATTCATTTACTGAAGAGGGGCATTGCTTCAAATAATGTAGTCATGTTAAATGATTCTTAGGAAAAGCTACATGTGATATTAAATGCGTTTCCATGTTTTTCAGAATTAGTGGTAAGTTAAAGAGACTGTCGCCCATAAAATTCATATGGTACTAAAACTTTAGACATTCACGTAGAAGACTTGGCCCCTATAAATATCTTACTTGTTACTCCCTCTAGTTAATATCCTTTGCTTCTTCCCTTATGATGATTGGCTGTGCCCCTTTGGAGTGCTGATCTAAATGCCCAGCTCTGCATGCACTGATACTGCGGGAGCCGAAAGCGGCCACAGTGCTGCCCGTGTGTGCAGATGTGTTCTCATCCCGCTCCTGTGTGCAGCGGCCGCTTGCTGCACACAGGATCACACAGCAGCAGGCAGCCAATACTCACAGGGGGAGAGGGAGATGAGAACATTCACACACAGACACTGTGCGCATTCTCATCTCCTCCTGTTAGCATTCACTGGCCACTGTTTAGTGATCATTTGTGCAGCGAGCTGCTGCTACATTCAGGAGAAGGATGAGACCGCACCTGCACAAACTGACACTGCGTGTGCTCTGCGGATTTAGATCAGGTAACATTCCAAAGCGAGCATTGTCAATCATCATAAGGTGAGGTGTTGACAATGGTATATAAATGGGAAAATCAGAGCACTGAGCCCTTGGCCACACCAATAATGCACCAAAGAACCCTCCTTTATTTATGTTATAAAACTGTTTTTATATAATATAACAGTAGTAACATTTACAGTATAAATATGGTTTTTATAGTGGTTAAGTCCCCTATAGGAATGTATAGATAATTCAATTGAAATTTTGGGAGTGGCAGATTCCCTCTAAGGTTATCACATAGGTTAATTAGTTTTAAATGGTGAGCAGTAAATGCATTTGGTTACCCTTATGCTGGAGGTGACAGCTTCAAAGTATTCTTGTACTCCATTCTTACGGAACATGGAGAGAATGACAGCCTTATTCAAGGCATGGTGAGAGCTGTAGAATCAGAACACCCATAGGTGGAGGTTCACAGGAACTGATCTGGTGAGAATTTGAGCTGTAGAGCATTTTGCCTACAACTGTAAATTTTGTGGCCATTTTAAATTATAACAATGGTAGACGAGACGTCATCATCTCTGTTGGGATGTTTTGTCCTTCTATTGCCTTACCCTGCAATTAGTAGTCATTACATTGTTTATTTTCACATATTGGGGCATTGTTTACTTTCCCAAGTTGTAGGGCATTGAATTGGTCTGGCTTTGTTTACTTTCCCAAGTTGTAGGGCATTGAATTGGTCTGGCATTGTTAACTTTCCCAAGTTGTAGGGCATTGAATTGGTCTGACATTGTTTACTTTCCCACATTGGTAGGGCATTGAATTGGTCTGGCTTTGTTTACTTTCCCAAGTTGTAGGGCATTGAATTGGTCTGACATTGTTTACTTTCCCACATTGGTAGGGCATTGAATTGGTCTGGCTTTGTTTACTTTCCCAAGTTGTAGGGCATTGAATTGGTCTGGCATTGTTTACTTTCCCAAGGTGTAGGGCATTGAATTGGTCTGACATTGTTTACTTACCCACATTGGTAGGGCATTGAATTGGTCTGGCATTGTTTACTTTCCCAGGGTGTAGGGCATTGAATTGGTCTGACATTGTTCACTTTTCCACATTGGTAGGGCATTGAATTGGTCTGGCATTATTTACTTTAACCCATATCACTAATTTGGTTAAACAGGACTAACCTAATCCTAGCTGCCAGGCTCATATTAGGATATCAAGACCTGGCTTAAGCTTGGAAAAATCATAAAGATATCACATCTTGCCGTGCCTTTGTTTTTTTTTCACCAAAAAATGCTGCAAAAATTGATAGTGTATTTGCTGCTTTATTGCACATAACAATTGATTTCTATGGTTGAAAAAACACTGAAAGAAATGACATGCTGCAGATTTAAAAAAAAAAGTAGTAGTTTTCCTATTCAGTCAAGGCATGTGCAGAAGATTTCTGAAATCTGATAGCTTTTGCTTTTACTGTAAAAAGCAGCTTTTAATTTGCATTAAAAATTTAGCAAAAACGCGACATGTGCATTAATGGTTGCCGCATAATCCTGTCAAAGAGCGAAACATCTGAGTTTGAGCACACTCAGTAGAAATTTCTATGGTGTGAAAAAAATGTCAGTGTTTGAGCATGCTCAGTCAAGATGAATTTAGGGTGCATAACCCAGCAAATGTAAAAATTGGGCACTCCCGTAGACAACTAAATGACAGACAAACAGAGCAGGTTTTTTTGTGGGGTATACAAGTGATCACAATACTTAACACAAATTAGAGCCAGTGAAAAATATGTCCATCTCAATCTGCGTGCTCCCCTACAGCAGACATTGACAGTTGGGCTACCGCCCTACTTATCGGGGCATTGGTTGATTTGGCTGATATTATTTTGTATCCACACTGCCATCTCAGTATACGCCCTGTAAGGTAGCGCCTATTGTTCATTTTGGGAGACACTCGGCAGCGGATTAATCACGTCAAGCACGGGTTGTTCACATAAATCAGTCCATCTGGTCTATTGTGCAGTATAAACCATATAGCAGCAACAGTCTTACAACAGACCAAATGAAGATTCAATGTAGAGCTCCGCTCTCTTAGCCCTGTGATCACACAAGCTGCGCTTTGTCCAGCAACCAGTATTTACAGTTTTAGTTAATTCCCCCTGTCCGGGTTACCTCTTAGCTGCTTCTCAATCCTGACGTCCCTTCCCTCCTGGGGACTGTCCAGTACTCACAGGCTATTACACACAGGCCACACACGGTCAGCGGCGTCCACATGTGCGCTTCAGAAAGGTAGCACACCTTCTAGCACGTCGGCCTTCCGGGACCTTCCACACGGACCAATCAGATCCAGGCATTCACTCATGACCTACCCTGGTCACCTTATATGGTCCGTAGCCACGCCCATAGCATCATATGGCTATGACCTCATTGCAGGTCCTACAACCACACACATAGGCTTTACTTCAGACACACGCCCCTGGGTGGGTTTGTAGGCGACTGGTGCCACCCATCTCACCAGTCACCTGGAAGCTCTCCCTAATACAGAGTAACAAACCCTCAGCAGAATATCTTCTGATTAATAGCTGTTCCAGCTTCCATAAACAAGGCCACCCACCTTGTTATACATATCGGTCATTTACCATCCTTTCTCCATTACAATAATGGATATGCCTGAGTGCATGACCCATACAGCGCCCCCTAGCTGTCACAGCGGCCACTGCACCACATACCTCTCCCCTCTGTTCAAACTTGTGGGGTTGAACACTTGAGATCACCCAGGGGTCTCGAGACTGGGATCCCATGTCACGTTGCCCTACAAGTCATGAGGACCGTCTGTCTGTTTTGGGCATCATACGGCATCATATTTACTTTAGGCCTTCCCCGCCCCAGCGGTCAATATATCGGCCTTGGGCTTTGGCCTTCCAGTCAAAGTCCGTCTGCGTGACCAGACACCCTTTAGTCTCCATCTTTCTACAGTGCGCTCCATCACCCGACTTTTCTCTCACTGGCCGGCTCTCCCGGTGGGTACAGTCAGAAGTCCTACTTACAGTCGCGTCAACTGTCTGGCCTGAGTCTGACCCATTTAGTGTCTCACTGGAGATAAGGGCTCTCAATTTCATACTGTGAGAGGAACTACCACTTGTAGATTTGCGACATTCACGTTTTGCTGAAGGTCTTTGGCGACCTGCCATCTCATTAATTGGAGGGTACCTTCCGGTCCTTATACCTTGGGTTGTACGCGGCCGCCACCTGATGTTCCGCACCTCTTTATTAATCTGCAGTCGGTCCAGTCTCAACTGCTCTATCTCCTGCAGGTACATTACTCGGTATTCCAAGAGCATCCGGAAGTTCCTCAGGTTTTCCATGGAGCCAACCACAATGATGGGGATCATGCCCTCTTCACCAGATACCTGGACTTCACCATCAGGAGGGATCCTCACCCTCGCCACACCAGAGATATCCACAAGGTTTTGCATTACCTTCGCGAGCTTTCCAACGACTCTCCCCACCAGATATTTGGGTACCGGAATTACGTCTTCCCCTAAGCCCAGCCGATTCTTAGCTTCCCTCGCAAGCTCTAGACGATGAGCAGCTTTCTCATTACTCCGCCTGAACACCTGTTTAGCGTGGAGACATTGCAGATGCATATCTGTCAGGACAGCTTCCCGCTTTGCTGTGTCTTCTCTGGCTGATAGTTCCACCAACTGCCGAGTCTCAGGTGCCCAGTGCACCTTACACGCTTTGACTGCCTTTTAAAAAGCCTCATGCACACCTTCATCGGGCTTCTTGCACGTCTTCGGGTACGTCAATCACGCACTTGAAGGTCGTGGACTTGCTCTCTTCCTGGACAGAAGGCTCTGGGTTTACCACGGACACTTCCCTCAATACCGTTGTCCCGACCGGGGAATATCTTGTTCAGCTTTCCGCTCCAAGTCTTCAGGAGATTTTACCTCTTTGAGACCCCTTGCCAAGATGGGTACTGGCAGTTCCTTCTTGTCATCACTCGGGCCCGGCCGCTGTAAGTCTGCGTCCAACTTCTCCCGCAGAAGACCTCTTACAGTTTCTTTGAGCACTTCCACATCTTTCCTTAGGCTGTTGTTCACGCTTTGCCACGTTGACAGGTGACCTCTGAGCTCCAAGACTTCTTTCGCGAGCTCCTCCATTCTGTGCTCGGCCGTTTGTGTCAGGGCCTTGACTGCCGAGAGCTCGGACTCTAGGTGGCGCAGCCGCTCCATCTGCTCGGAGTTGGCAACTTCCATACTCGCCACCTTTAGACATTCCTTCGCCAGCTGTTGACACATGTCTTTGCGCCCTTACTCCAAGTCTCGTAGGTGCGCTTTTACCTGGGTCAAGTTGTTAACTTGACCTTCTAACGGTCGGGTGATAGCGGTCAAATCGGAGTCACCACTCACCCTGTCATCCAAGAACAGCAAGCCCCCATTCACACAGGTGTCGGACCCGTTTTCCATGGTCACATGTTTGGTCACCCCAGCCAAATCCCCGAGTTGGTCAGACCCACACTTTCTCTCGGTCACCCGGAGCTCTGGACTATCGACCTTAGGTGATGCTACCTCCTCCTTTGAGCCACCCCATACTTCATCAACTTCCCCTGCATCCTCAAGCAAGACAAAGTCCCGGCCCCTCTCAAAGGGATACACTAAGATTGGAGGTATACTGCCACCTTGGCATGCAACCCTTTTGGACCCCTCAATCATTACTTTGTCCACAGTATATTCCACAGTGACCCCATGGTGGCAGCGAACCTTGACCTTTTTCTCGGTCAGACAGAAAACGAGAGGAGTTTCTGTCGGAGACACCTGACTCTTTGAGTCCAGCCGTCTAGAGACCATTTCACGGTGTAGCATCACGATACACACCTGTGGCCCGTCGTCATCTGGAAAGAATGTGCCGCACTCAGAAATAGTCATACACAAACACTGCTGTTCCCCAGACATGTCCACTGAGGTAACCAGTGCTTCCCCTTTTGAAAACTCCGCCCCTTTTTGGACCACTATCCTCTTATTGGACTTTGCCTCCCCCTGGGACTCCACCCCTTTTTGGCTTACCACCCTGATTTTGGGTCACCGCCTCCCTCTGGGACTCCACCCCTTTTTAGGTCACCACCCCGATTTGGGCCACCGCCCTCTTTCGAGATTTCCCCATGTCCCCTCTACAGGCCTTCTTAGACCAGAGTTCACACGGTACCGTTTGTCTTTTGGGCTTGTACTGGCCCTTTAAGAAGACGAATACTCTGATGTCCTCTTACGATACCACACCAGCTCCTGCTGGCACTGCCACAGCTCCTGCTGTAGCCGCAAACCACTGGCACCTCCGGCTGCTGCTCACAAACAGCTGCTGGCATCACTGCAGCTCCTGCTGCGCTGTATTCGTGGACCCGCCGATCCACAGCAACCTTCATAGCCCCGCTGAGTTACAGCCAGCCGCTTGTCACCTTCGTAACCCCGCCGAGTTACAGCAAGCCGCTTGTCACCTTTATGACCCCACTGAGCCACCGCAAGCTGACTTGAGAGGGAGAAAAAAAAACAACAAAAAACACACGTGGCCTGTCTGTGTGCTATTTAGGATGTCCGTCTCCTCCTGAGACCGTCCAACACACAGGCCTCACCAGGTGCTATTCAGGGATCCGACCCTCCTCCCAGGGTTTCCCAACACACCGGCCTCACCAGTTCCACAGTCTTTCTCACTGACCCCGGTCAGTACAACATGGACACCTGTCCGTTACCTGCTGGTGTCGGCCACACAGGTTCCCGGACGCCTCTTCTCCTCAGAGGTATCCGACAAATTATCCACAGTCTCTTTCTCTGACCTCGGTCAGCATAACTCATGGTTTTCACGACCGTTTGCTCCCCTGGCTCAGTGTTGCCAGCACTGCAACATGTGCTTCTTGAAACCGTTGCCCCTAGCAACCAATTTTGTAGTCCTCGTCTGTTGCCCCTAGCAGCAAGGCTACAACAGTGCCCTTAGCATTCTCCACCAATTGTAAGGTAGCGCCTATTGTTAATGTTGGGAGACACTCACTCGGCAGCGGATTAATCACGTCCGGCACGGGTTGTTCACATAAATCAGTCCATCTGGTTTATTGTGCAGCATATACCATATAGCAGCAACAGTCTTACATAAGACCAAATGAAGATTCAATGTAGAGCTCTGCTCTCTTAGCCCTGTGGTCACACAAGCTGCGCTTTTTCCAGCAACCAGGCTTTACAGTTTTAGTTAATTCCCCTTGTCCGGGTTACCTCTTAGCTGCTTCTCAGTCCTGACGTCCTTTCCCTCCTGGGGACTGTCCAGTACTCACAGGCTATTACACACAGGCCACACACGGTAAGCGGAGTCCACATGTGCGCTTCAGGAAGGTAGCACACCACCTAGCACGTCAGCCTTCCGGGACCTTCCACACAGACCAATCAGATCCAGGCATTCACTCATGTGACCTACCCTGGTCACCTTATATGATCCGTAGCCACGCCCACAGCATCATTGCAGGTCTTTCACAACCACACACATAGGCTTTACTTCAGACTCACTCCCCTGGGTGGGTTTGTATGTGACTGGTCCCACCCATCTCACCAGCCACCTGGAAGCTCTCCCTAATGCAGAGTAACAAACACTCAGCAGAATATCTGCTGATTAATAGCGGTTCCAGCTTCCATCACAAGGCCATCCACCTTGTGATACATAACGATCATTTACCATCCTTTCTCCATTACAATAATGTAGTGCATGACTCATACAGCACCCCCTAGCTGTCACAGCGGTCACTGCACCACAGCCCTGAGGATTCACCAATGAATGCCAGAGGCTCACATTGCCCATTGGCTCATATATTAACAATAAAAAAAATAATTGTCATGCGTTCTTTATGCCTTTGTGTAAAACAATGCAGTCAACAGTTTAGTACAGAAAACATCAGGTATACCAAAAATGATCATCACCACTGTTGGGTGAATGGCGACCCTCGTATACATTTTTTGCATTTATTGGGAGTTTTTATGGCAAAATGCACCAAATTTACACAGAAGATGGGTGTGAATGTACCCTTAATTATATTGTGCCCATTGTATGGTAGGTGCATAATGAAGTCTCAGCCAACATGATTTTCAGAGAGATCCACTATTTCCTGAATTTTATTGTAACGGAATCGTTTTCTGCTTTTCTTTAATATTACAGGTGATACACTATCTATGTCCAGCGAAAGGGAGAACATGGTGCAAAAGTCAGACAAACAAGAAGGCGAGAACAAAAGTTATTTTATTGCATTTGCTCGAGTCTTTAGTGGAGTGGTGCGTAGAGGGCAAAGGATATTTGTTTTGGGACCGAAATATGATCCTGTAGAAGCGCTGCCTAAGGTAACATTTTCTTTTGATCTCCAACATTTTACAATTGTGTCTTCATTAAATGGGAACCTTTCTTCTTAAGTAAAGCGCGTTCTTCGCCTTTATGTTCTTTCTTCTTATGTTTCTAACCACCGGAACGCCAGTAGCAGTAAAGGAAGCTTTATTGGTGAGGTGACTTATTCCAGCCACCAAGTCTCCCTGGAGCACCACTGTCCGGCATGATCTCAGACACATGGTCTTCCAGTGTTTGTTTTATTGCTATAGATATGGCCATCTACAGTATATTTTACTAAATGTCTGTGTCTCATGATTTTCTGATAAGACAAGCCTGGTCTGCTCTGAACTGTTGCTATTAGTAATGGTTCCCCTTCCTTAGTCAATAAAGGCTAGGCTATAAAGGTCTAGCTATAGGATAATAAAGCAGTGACTGAGTAGAGAGGTAAATGCGTAACATTCACAGAATAGCAGGGGTGAAGGAGAACTCGGGTCACTGAATCCCTTCCACTAGATCTTCATTTCATGGCTCATACAGGTGTAGTAATAGTAATATATGAAGAGCGACTTAGAGAAATTCAACCTTTTTTTTTCAATACCGTATATACTCGAGTATAAACCTACCCGAGTATAAGTCAAGATACCTAATTTTGCCACGAAAAACTGGGAAAAAGTATTGACTAGAGTATAAGCCTGGTATGCATTGTCCACTAATCCCTATTCTCGTATGCATGGGTCCTCATCCCTGTCCTTGTATTCATGGCTCCTCAACCCTGTCTTGGTTTGCATGGCTCCTTATCCCCATCCTTTTATGCATGACTCATTATCTCCGTCCTTGTCTGCATTAAAAAACAAAAAGAAAAAAACCCTACTTACTTTCCGTGCGCGCCCTCACAGCATCTTGTGTTGTTCCGGCTTCCAGCAGCTCCAGCTGCCGAGTGATCACATGTCCCCACTCATTAAGGTAACAAATATTCACCTCCCCCCACTCAGCCAGGACACGTGATCGCCCAGCCGCAGGAGCTGCTGGCACCAAAACAAGATGCTGCGAGGGCACGCAGGGAAGGTAAGTAGGAGGGTTTTTTTTTTTTTTTTTTTTACAGCTGCTGGAAGTCGGCGGCTGTAACTACGCGTGCGTTATAAGAGAAATGAATATTCATTACCAGTGCAGTGAATATTCATTTCTCTTTAGCGGCAGGCACAGTTACAATGGCAGCCACCGGCTCCTGCCTCCTGGGACCCGCCGTCCCCCCCTTACCCGCTGGCTTCTGGGAGAATGAATCCTGTATAAGCCGAGGGGGGACAAAACTCGGCTTATACACGAATTATACATGAGTATATACTGTAATTTTTAATCTTTTTCTCAATCTTAGTTAAAGGAGTTTTGAGGTTTCCGTATGTTAATAAAAAACAAACTGGGCTAATTCACACACTGCCTAGGTCCATTTCTGTTGTATACAAAAACTTGGCACACACTTGTGAATTCTAATGCAGAAACGTGATTTGTTTAATAAAATACAGTACATACATACAGACGTTTCGGTCTATGACCTTCATCAGTGTACTGTGGGCAGGAAACGTAAAATAAATACAAAAATAAAGTAAACATGAATACAAATAAAGTATATACAAAGAAACTGGGTAACTGAATCAAAGTCAAACATGGTCATATGCAGAGACATCAAAAACATTAATGCACATATGTGTACAGTCACAGGGAATAATGATGAAAACCAAGATCTGCTGAGTAAAAAGAGTGACACATACCGTAAGGTTGTACTGTGAGCTCAAATTAAGCTGGGCATAGAACTAGAAATCCTATAGAGAAAAGGTATTGTTGTAGGACTCAAAGTGCACTGTGTGGAAAAAGTGTATAGAACCTAGATTACATACCGATATATGAGGAGGCACAGAGGGCCGTCTCTGCAGGAGAGAATATGGTGAGCCACTGAATAAGAGTTACATATCAAAAAATTGATGTAAGTAAAAACGAAAAGATGTGCAAAGTGGCTTACCGTTATGTGAATATAGCAAGTGGACGCGGTATCCGCCGCTAATCAATAGCGCTACATAATTGAGAGTCGTCAGGGTTTATATCCCTGAAAATAATGAGGCTGAATGAGAAGTGCGCCAACCGGAAGTGCACAACCGGAAGTGAGCCGGCGTGCGCTTCACTCACATCATCGTGCGCTCCAGGCACTAGAATATGACAGGGAGGGGGCGTGGAAGAGAAACGCCTGTCTATGTGTTGAAATGCTGATGAATGGGATGGATTGAGAGAAGGTGCAGAGTAGTGACTAGGTTACCATGGTGACCGCTGCAACGTAGATATAGGAAGTGCCAAGGAATAGGGTAGAAAAGGTTCAGTGCTTGGGTGACGGTGATTTCAAATACATTCATAATTGTTGGTTCTGAAATAGAGATAGGAGCAGATTAGTATGCGGTATGCAAATTAAAATATAAAATACATTATATCTTTAAACAAGGTGAACATGTGAAATCATATTATTTCATAACACAATATTGGTATCATAACTATGATGGAAGGAAAGATTGTATATCACAGTCCTTGTTCAACCCCTTCGGCGCCAGGGTATTAAGCTTATGGATCCAGTAAGCCTCTCTTCTTTTTAATATGTTGATCCGGTTGCCGCCCCTGCGTGACGGATTAATTTGTTCTATAACTTGGAACTTAAGTTGTGCAATAGTGTGGCCAGCAGTGATAAAGTGATAGGGAACCGGAAGGAGCATGTTTTTGCACCTGATGGTCGATTTATGTTTAGATATCCGATCCCTTATGTGTTGGGTGGTTTCCCCCACATATAATAAGCCACAAGGGCATTTGATGATGTATATCACAAAAGAACTATCACAGGTGAAATATTCTCTGATGTCGTATTTTCTGCCTGTGTGAGGGTGATGGAAGGTATTTCCTTTCTGAATATTATTGCACTGCGTGCACTGAAGGCAAGGGAAGTTACCAGATTTGGGATTTTTGAGAAAGCGTTGTTGTCTAGAGGGACGAGGAGAGCCTATATCTGCTTTGATTAAAATGTCACGAATGTTGCGGGGTCTCCTAAAACAAGGGAGGAAAGGTTCTTTGAAGGCCTCTATATTGGGATAGGCTGTTGTGAGAAGGTGCCAGTGGCGTCTGATGTTAGAATGTATCCGATAGGCTAGGGGATGGTAGTCATGTATAAATGTAATCCGGTTGGTTATCTTGGGTTTGGGAGGGGAGAATGGATCAAAATTGTTCAATGTATTTGGTGGATAACCCCTCTCCAAAAATTTGGTGCGCATTTCATGCATGCGTATTTTTTGTACCTCTGTATCAGAAACTATCCTCTGAACTCTTTTCAATTGGGATTTGGGAATAGCATTTTTCATTTTTGTCGGGTGGAAGCTCTCGTAATGGAGCAAACTATTGCGGTCCGTTGGTTTTCTATAGAGATCAGTGGAGAGGTTGCCCAAGCTGTCTTTAATGACTAGCGTGTCGAGAAAATTGATCTGGTTAGAATGATGTGTCATTGTAAAACTAAGGCCTGGCCAAGATGTTTGTAACATTGAAAAGAAAGAATCTAACGTATCAGGTGGTCCACCCTAGATACAAAAAATATCGTCGATGAATCTCTTCCACACTATTGAATAGGTGCGGAAGAGATCATTTCGATATATGACAGAATCCTCAAATTGGGCTACATAGCAATTTGCATAAGGGGGTGCAGTATTCGAACCCATAGCGGTCCCCTTAGTCTGTAGGTAATATGTGTCCTCAAAAAGAAAAAAATTCTTTGTCAATACAATGGATAGAAGTTCGCAACAGAGGTCGGTTTGTTGTGGATGAAATTTAAACATTTCCAGTAGCCTCCGCACCGACTGGATACCCTCAATATGAGGAATAGATGTGTATAAATCTTTAACATCAAATGTGACCAAGATAGCCTCCTGGGGAATAGGGCCTAAGTTGTGAGTGATCCTCTTGTTTGGTATTGTCTGCAGCGCTGACGTCACGTTGACAGCACTGCGGCCAGTCACTGAGCTCAGCGGCTCTGAGCGACTTGTGCAGTGAGCTCAGTCAGAGCCATTGAGTTGAGTGATTGGCTGCAGCTCTGTCAACGTGACGATACTGCTGAAGAAAATAACAGACAACAGGAGCAGCAGAGACTCTGCACCGGGCCCGGGGAGAGTGAATAAAGCACAGGACTTTTTTTAAATTTTTTTTATTTTCAATAAACTTGAGCTGGGGGTACAGGGTTTTTCTGAAACTGCCTTTATATGGAGCCTGTGTGAACGCCTTTAATCAAGTAAGGTTTCAGTGAAATGCATGGAAGAGGGAGAAAAATGTTCCCTGATCTTGGCAGTAGCAAGCTGCAAACACTTACTATTCTCCTCTCATGTATTTATGCCATATCTAAAGAGCTGAGGGTCTGCTCCTAGCTTGAGAATGAGCCTCTGAGATGCCCAGTTGGGACAGAACTGTGGCTATGTATGTGCACCAATGGTCCATTCATTGTGCCACTGCCAGCGATATCGGAATACACCATTACCTCTGGCAGTCCCATAGATGATTAATACAGAAGTAGCGTGCATATGCAGCCATCTATTGATCCGAACAAGGCATTTCAGAGCCCCATACTTGGGATTGAGGAGGATCCCAGCAGTCGGAACCCTACCACCCTGAGGTTATCACCTTTCCTCTGGATAAATGATGCTTTTACATATTGGGAATAAAACTTTCCGGTGCGTGCTTACTTTTGCTCATGTGTTGTACAAGTGTATATATATCTGCAATCATTTCGAAAGTTGTAGAACTAGTTTATGCATCCCATACTTTGCCTTAAACTTTGGCCATATTTATTAAAAACCAGGATATTTTTCTCTAAATAATGTCTCCATGGTAGATTATTGAAAGGAGTAGCAAGACAGACATTTGCTTCTAGCTGGAATGCTTCATTTAAAATATTGTTTGTTCTTATTGTCATCTGTGCTGTCTATAAGAGGGGGCGATGCCAGTCCACGAGCTCTCCAAACAAGCATATGTTCTGATGATAACACAAGGAGCTGATCTGTTTGTTTCCCATGAATGTATGACTGGGCAGACTCCATCTTCTGGATAAAGCCGTCCTGCAGAGTGATGGTGACCACAGGGCAGACGTTTCTCAGGCCCCCACATATGATGAGAGGGCCGCAGGACAGCTCGCTGGAACGGGAGGCCTTCATTTTGTTGTATAATTAATGCCGACTTGTAGCTGCTGACTTGCCATATGGTTAACAGAAGGAGAAGATTGAACGCTTGCTGTATTTTTTTTTTCCAAGCAGCTCTATACAATTGGTAGTGTTGATTTTGTATAATAGAGGTGAAGAGAGACACAGTAATCTACCACTCCTGATTCTCCAAGGATTTGGTCTAACGTATATTAATGACCGTGTACTGGCTGCTTAGGCTCTGTTCACACCTATGTTTTCTAATTCTGCTGTTCTGTTCCATCATATGGGTGGAAAAAAAAATTAACAGATCTGCCAACTCAGATCCAATTGACTGCACTTAAAGGAAATCTCTTATATAAAAAAATGCTATTAACCTGCAGCTAAGGGGTTATTCTACAGGTTAGTAGGGTTCTGAAGCTGCCCCACTGCCAAACCAAGAGCCCCGCAGATGGGGGGAAATGAACGTTATTCCTGCCGACAGACTCGGACTTTCAGTCATAGGCATAGAGGTGGGACGATACAGCTTCAGGCACCGCTCAGTGCAAAGTTTAGCTCTTTAGCACTACCTCTGCTTAGTAATGATCCGTAAAGAAACAAAATAGGAAACGCCATCTAATTCGCGCAATATCCTGTACAGGACCCAAAAATATACGGTAATCGAAGGAAAAGAAAGAAAAATACAGACCTTACAGCATGTTTAAAAAAGTCTGTGTGACTGGAGATTGATTTCCTTCAGAGAAAAAACAAACTAATGGAGTTAGCTGACACATGCTCCAGCTCTCCACACGAAACCGTGCCGAAACCACACCAGTTACACCGCCGTATGGGGGTTTTGTGGCAGAGTTGCTGCGGTTTTAAATTCTCTTCAGTAATACCACTCACAGTTAGGGCAACATTTAGCAGAGAAGAAAATTCCCATACTGATTTTTTTTTCAATGGCATCCTAGCTCTATAATCCCTTAGTGACGGCTGTTGTGCGTTATCTCCATATGATGCAGGCTCGAGCTGAGCCTGCTCCATACAGCAGGGGTGCATGTACCCTACAGCTGACTCCGATTGTGTCAGTATAACCTCTAAAATGCCATGGTAAGCCTTATTACCTTCTGGAGGACTCCTTGTCTTCCATGATATCATTCCTAAAAAGCTCAGCCTGTCGTTGGACTTTGTAAGAGACCATTAATTTTACAATATACTGAAATATGTTAGTATTGCATGTGTTGTGGAGGCAATTAGGCTGATTGCAGATTAAGTCCCCTGAAGGTACTTAAAAAAAAAAGGATGAAAGAACATACATATTTTTTTAAAGATATATAAAAACAAAAGTATTAAAGTTTGCATGGGGTAAAAAACCACACAAGTCCATCAATGGGAAAATAGAAAAGTTCCAGATTTATATACATACAAAAAAACCTTCCTTCTCACCCCCACTGGGGGTTGTCTTTGTTGTCCTTTCTCATTCTCGGGTCCTCTACTGGAGACCTGGGAGCTTGAGGGTTCTGCGCACGTTCTTAGTAGTTCCCAGCATTGCGCTTTTCTGGACAGAGTTCAGATGTTGCTCCTGGGATCTGTTGTAGCCATTTTTCTAACTTAGGGGTCACTGCTCCAAGTGCTTCTATCACCACTGGAATCTTTGTTGCCTTCACCTTCCACATCTTCTCCAGTTATCCTTTGAGGCCCTGATATTTCTCCAGCTTCTCATATTCCTTCTTTCTGATGTTGCTGTCACTTGGCACTGCCACATCTATTATCATTGCTGTCTTTTGATCCTTGTCTACTATGACAATGTCTGGTTGGTTAGCCAACACCTGCTTATCCATCTGGATCTTGAAGTCCCACAGGATTTTAGCCCTTTTATTCTCCACCACTTTTTTCTGGGGTCTCTCACCTGGACTTGGGGGGACTTAGGCCATATGCTGTGCAGATGTTCCTGTATACAATTCCCGCTTCTTGGCTGTGGCGTTCGGTATATGCTGTTCCTGCTTGCATTTTGCATCCTGCCACTATGTCTTGGACTGTTTCTGAGGCTTCTTTTCATAGTCTGCACTTTGGGTCTTGTCTTGTAGCTTCAGGCCCGGATTGGTAATATGCCCAACCAGGCATTTTCCCGCTGGGTCGCTGTCATGTGGGCCACGGGCGGCAGCGCCCGCTCATCTGGCCGCTTGCCAGCCGATGCGGCCACTGGCCTGGCTGTTGTTCCTGCCGCCGGCCCTCTGCGTGCACGGCGGTTATAGTTTCCAACCCTCCCGGGATTTTTCTGTCCCGCACAGCAGGGAGATAAGCCCCCACGCACCCCATCCTCGCTCTAGCATGAGACCTCCCCCCCCCAGCCACTCACAGCGTCGCTTGGCTGCTCTCTTCTCTGTACACAGGACCTGTGATGAGGTCACAGGAGGGGAGGAGTCAGGGGGTCACATGATCAGGAGCCTTTGACCAGACCCCTGATCATGTGACCCCTGACTCCGCCCCTCCTGTGACCTCTTCACAGGTCCTGTGCCCACAGCCCTGCCTCTTGATGTCTGCAGGACTCTGCTGTGCTGGTTGTCATGGTGCTGGATGAGGGAAGTATGTGTGGGGTCAGGAGGAGTTTACAGGGTAGATGTAGCAGAGCTGTGTGTGTACGAGGTGTATGGAGCCGAGCCGTATGTGTACGAGGTGTACGGAGCAGAGCTGGATGTGTACGAGGTGTACAGAGCGGAGCAGAGCTGGATGTGTACAAGGTGTACAGAGCAGAGCCGTGTGTGTACGAGGTGTACAGAGCAGAGCTGGATGTGTACGAGGTGTACGGAGCGTAGCCGTGTGTGTACGAGGTGTACGGAGCGGAGCCGTGTGTGTACGAGGTGTACGGAGCGGAGCCGTGTGTGTACGAGGTGTACGGAGCGGAGCCGTGTGTGTACGAGGTGTACGGAGCGGAGCCGTGTGTGTACGAGGTGTACGGAGCGGAGCCGTGTGTACGAGGTGTACGGAGCGGAGCCGTGTGTACGAGGTGTACGGAGCGGAGCCGTGTGTGTACGAGGTGTACGGAGCGGAGCCGTGTGTGTACGAGGTGTATGGAGCGGAGCCGTGTGTGTCCGAGGTGTACGGAGCGGAGCCGTGTGTGTCCGAGGTGTACGGAGAGTAGCCGTGAGTGTACGAGGTGTACGGAGCGGAGCCGTGTGTACGAGGTGTACGGAGCGGAGCTCTGTGTACGAGGTGTACGGAGCAGAGCCACGTGTGTACGGAGCGGAGCCGCATGTGTACGATGTGTACGGAGCAGAGCCACGTGTGTACGATGTGTACGGAGCAGAGCCACGTGTGTGCGGAGCCGTGTGTGTATGGGGTATACGGAGCGGAGTCGTGTGTACGGAGTGAAACCGTGTGTGCGGAATGTACGGAGCGGAGCCATATGTGTACGGGATGTACAGAGCGGAGCCAAGTGTGTACGAAGCATGCCAAGTGTGTACGAAGCATACAAAGTGGGCTTTTCCCACGGACACAGGAGTACATAGCGGAGCCCCGAGGAGCATTTTAAAACTCACACATGACGTTCCACCGGAAGTGATGTGCTGGAAGCTGACCGGAAATTAGATAATTTCATGAGGAGATTGTGACGGAACTGGGAATGCTTCAGATCCACACCATGTCCTCCTCTGATAGCGCAGACAGCAGGATCGCCTTGGAATCGGGGATGCCAGCCATGTGAGCGGATCATGATATGTCCTGCACCAGGAGACTCAGGTGGGCGCTACAATGGGAGCCAGGCTGCTATAGTATCTTTATAGAATCTTTCTTTATTTCTTTTCTCTCTTTTTCTTTCTTTCTCATTCTCTGTTTTGTCTTTCCCTCATTTTCTTTCTCTCTCTCTGTTCTTTCTTTCTCTCTCTAATCTTTCTTTTTTCTTTCTCTCTGTTCTTTCTTTCCCCTCTCTTTTTTTTTTCTTTCCTCTTTCTCTCTGTTCTTTTTCTTTTCTTTACTTCTCTTTCTCTCTCTTTGTTCTTTCTCTGTCTCTCTCTGTTCTTTCTTTCTTTCCCCTCTTTCTTTCTCTCTCTGTTCTTCTTTCGCTCCCTGTTCTTTTTCTCTCTCTCTCTGTTTTCATTTTTCTGTCTCTCTCTCTTTTCTCTCTTTCTTTGTGCCAGTCAGTGTGCCCATAATGCCAGCCACTGTGCCCTCAGTACCAGTCAGTGTGATCAGTGCTAAATGGGTGCGGTTGGGTGTGACTAGTTGCGCCGCAGTCTTTGTCCCTCTTTCCCTTCTTCAAAACTTGGGAGGTATGATAGGGGCGGCTATGACCAGGGGGTCTGGTTGCCCAATGGATAGCACTTCTGACAGGAATTCTGTCACCGTGCGTACAAAAGTGGACAGAGCTTTGGGAGGAGTACTGTACCTAAAAGCAATAAATAGGACTGAGCTGAAATACTGGGCACAGCTCTGACTACATGTTATATAGTCGTGTTAATCTCCTCTCACTTCTTGTAACCTACAAGTGTACAAAGATATTATATAGTCACCATGTGACTAGTGGGCCTGTGTAACTTCAAATGCCAGGGCTGAATTTTAGTCCCAGTCCGGCCCTGGGTAGATTCCTGCTTCTATGGATCTGGTACTTAGTGCTTGCTCCTGTGCCACTATGATTAGTGCCTCTGTGCTGTCTCGGAGACCAGCTTTCTCCAGCTTTTGGTAGGATTTCTCCATGTTAGCCACCTCCATTTTCTGTCGATGATTTATCCCATGCAGCGACTTGTCTTGCCATGGTGCTTCATGTTCCTGTTCTTCCTTCCAGATCTGTTGTTGTTGCTGCCTTACGCTTTCTCTCAGCATCTCATCTTTTGCCGCCATTCTTCTGATGTATTCCTGGATACTCTTTGTTTCATCCGTTATGATGGCTTGAATGCTTATCAAGCCTCGACCACCCTCCTTTCTGTTGGTATACAATCTTTGGGTGCTAGACTTAGGTTGGAGACCTCCATGCATTGTGAGGAGCTTTCATGTCTTCACATCTGCAGCTTCCATCTCTTCTTTTGGCCAGCACACTATGGTAGCAGGGTATCTGATAACTGGCAGGGCATATGTATTGATGGCATGGATTTTATTCATCCCATTGAGCTGGCTCTTCAGGACCTGTCTTACCCTTTGATGGTACTTGGATGCTGCTGCTTTCCTTGCCTCCTCATCATGGTTACCATATCCCTGTGGGATGTCGAGGTACTTGTAGCATGTCTATACATCTGCTATGTGCCCTGTTGGTAATTCCACTCCATCAGTCTTGACTACTTTGCCTCTCTTTATTACCAACCGGCCGCACTTCTCCAGTCCGAAGGACATCCCGATGTCTTCGCTGTAGATCCTTGTCAGGTGGATCAGTGAATTGATGTCTCGTTCATTTTTTGCATGCAGCTTAATGTCATCCATGTAGAGGAGGTGGCTGATGGAGCTTCCACTCTTGAACTTGTATAGCCAGACTCTGTAATTATCTGACTGAGGGGGTTTAAGCCTATGCAGAACAGCAATGGGGACAGTGCATCACCTTGGTATATGCCACATTTAATGGTCATTTGTGCCTAGTTGTCTTGAGTTGACTTCCAATGATGTTCTCCATTGCCCCATTGAGTTTATTAGTATGAGTTATGGTGGTGGTAGGTATTGATGCAAGTGCTCTATTGGCATCTTCTAGCGTACTGTCTGGTGGTGTTTCTTTTTGAGTCTTGGCAGTCGATCTCTGGCATTGATGCATTTCGTTTATCGAAGATCTTCTGTTTCAGATCAGCTATGGTGCTCTCTAGTTGCAGGATTGGATCAGGATTTTCAGGGGGTTGCACATGTTGTTCTTCCAGGTCTTCATGTAGTTTGTTTCTGCAGTGCAGTTGCTGCCTTTGTTCTGTTGCTGTGTAGTTGGGGGTACACTTTGGATGATTCTTTGGAGAACAGTGCATTTATCTTCTTGGCCTCTGCTTCTCTAGTGTATCTTCCTAGTCTTGCAGCTCATGCTGTGAGCCTTTGTTTAGCAGTCTCTAGGGCTTCAGTTGGGGTCAGGCCTTCAGTTGGGGTCAGGCCTTGTTCAGCTTGGTCTTATTCTTGATCTTTACACCCTTCTGTACTTTTGTTAGTTGGCTGACTTCCCTTCATGTCACCTTGATCTTTGTCTCCAGTCTTCTTTTCGGGGCACATACTTGCTGGTTGTATACTCAAGCATTTCCATGATTGCTGAGGCAGTAGCATAGATCAGTTTATCATCTTCTAGCATACTGTCTGGTGGTGTTTCTTTACTGAGCCTTGGCAGTTGATCTCTGGTATTGATAGTAGTTAGTTTATCTAAAATCTTCTGTTTCAGATCAGCTGTATTGCTGTCTAGTTGCAAGATTGGATCAGGATCTTCAAGGGGTTGCTTGCTTGCACATATTGTTCTTCCAGGTGCAGTGCAGTTGATCCATCTCGAGTTGTGATAATAGCTTTCTCTTTATGGTACTGAAACTTTCACGCACTGCTCAAAAAAAATAAAGGGAACGCTCAAACCACACACAATGTAACTTCAAGTCAATCACACTTGTGTGAAATCAACCTGTCCAGGTATAGAGCAACACTGATTGTGAATCAATTTCTCCTGCTGTTATGCAAATGGAACAGACATCAGGTAGAAATGATAGGCAATTAGCAAGACAACTCCTATAAAGGAGTGGTTATGCAGGGGGTGACCACAGACCAGTTCTCTGTTCTCATCCTTTTTGGCAGCTGTTTTAGTCTCTTTTGCATTTTGTCATTGCTCTCAGCCCTAGAGATACAGTAGCATGAGGCACTGTCTACTGTACAACCCACAACACTTGCTCAGGTAGTGCAGCTCATCCAGAATGGCACATCAATGCGAGCTGTGGCAGGAAGGGAGCTGTGTCTGTCAGCACAGTGACCAGAACATGGAGCAGAATACAGGAGACAGGCCTGTACACCAGGAGACATGGAGGGGGCCATAGCAGCACAAAAATCTCCTTTATGCAAGGAGGAGCAGTGCCAAAGTGTTGCAAGATGACCTCCAGCAGGCCAAAAAAATTCATGTGCCTGCTCAAACTGTTAGGCTGAGTGCAGACGTACTTTTTGGCCCTGCGGATTTTTCCGCGCAGAAAAAGAAATCCGCAGGTCAAATGACCTGCATTTTTCCTGCGGATTTCTTCCATTTTTCATGCGGTTTTTGTGCGGTTTTCCATTGCGGTTTTCCCCCTGCGGATTTGGTGACAGGGGAGATGGAAAACCGCACAAAAGAAGTAACATGCTGCGGATTTTGTACCGCGGAAAAATCCGCAGCGTCTGCACAGCGGTTTTTTTTTTTACATTGATTTTAAGACTACTGTACATCACAATGCAGAAATGCAACGTTTCTGCACTGTAAAATCCGCTGCGGAACCGCTGCAAATCTGCATCGTGTGCACACAGCCTTAGAAACAGACTCCATGAGTGTGGAATGAGGTTAAGGGCCTGACATCAAGAAGTGGGTGTTGAGCTTACAGCTCAACACCGTGCAGGTCGATTGGCATTTGCCAGAGAACACCAAGATTGGCAGATTCAACACTGGCTTCCTGTGCTCTTCATGGATGAGAGCAAGTTCACACTGAGCACATGTGACAGACGTGACAGTCTGGAGAAACCGTGGAGAACATTCTCCTGCCTGCAACATCCCCCAGCATGACTGGTTTGACAGTGGGTCAGTAATGGTGTGTATAGGCATTTCTTTGGAGGGCCACACAGCCCTCTAAATGCTAGCCAGAGGTACCCTGACTCCTATTAGGTACCGGGATGAGATCCTCAGACCCATTGTGATATCATATGCAGGGGAACTGGACGCTGGGTTCCTTCTGATGCATGACAATGCTAGGCCTCATGTGGCTGAAGTGTGTCAGCAGTTACTACATGATTAAGGCATTAATTCTATGGACTGGCCTGCCCGTTCCCCAGACCTGAATCCAATTGAGCACAACTGGGATATCATGTGTCGTTCCATACACCAACCACCATGTTGCACCACAGACTGTCCAGGAGTTGATTGATGCTTTAATCCAGGTCTTGTAGGAGATCCCTCAGGAGTATATCTGCCACCTCATCAGGAGCATGCCCAGGCATTGTAGGGAGGTCATACAGGCACATGGAGGCCACACACACTACAGAAGTTGCATCAGCCTATAATTTGATTTGCCACTTTGATTTTGAGTATCATTCCAAATCCAGACCTCCATGTTATATTAATTATGATTTACATTGATCATTTTTAAGTTTTGTTTTCTACGCATTCCACTGTGTAAGATTTTCAACTGTAATATTTCATTCAGTGATACAGTGATATCTAGGATGTGGTATTTTAGTGTTCACTTCATTTTTTTTTTAAACAGTATATTACAAAGTTCTGACAAGTGTTTTTTTAGCAACTATAATATTAAAGCAGAAAATCCTTCTAGTTTGGAATTCCTGTAATCGTACTGAATGGTCAAAGCTGTAAAAAAAACAAGCAAAAGAAAAAAAAGGCAAAATTGTGTTTTTAATGTTTCACTGCACTTGCATCCCCCCCCCCTCGTTTATTTAGTACATTATATAGTCAAATAAATGGTGGCATTCAATCTCTAATTTTGTCATGTCTATGGAAAAATAAAATAAGTTACTGCTGTTGGCAGAAGGGGAGAAAACCGTGAAAACACCAGAATGAAAAATATCTCTGTTTTAAGGAGTTTAAACAACCCATTTTTTCACTAGTGTTTGTATAAGGTAGACTGTGTGGCAATGGGACTTTAAAGATGAATTTTATTTGAATGATTAAGAGTTGTATACCAATACTTTATGTACCGAAAGGGGTTGGCTGGAGAGTTGAAAGTTTTCTGCAAAATGCTCACATTAATTAAAGGGAAAAAGACACACTTCCTTCACGCAGTCTTTTTGGAATTCCACCTTGATCCCTCTCTGGTCTTTACTTCCTGCTTCAGGAGTAACATTCCCGCAGAGGAACATGTGACTTCTTCTGCCAATCACTGGTCCCAGCAGTGATCTTCTACAGCTACTGATTGGCTGCAATAATCACATGTCCCTTTAAAGCGGGATATCATCTCTGCAACAGAATATGGAGACTGGTAGGAGACCCGACAGCATCGGACCAAGAGCTGCGGAGGATCAGTGGTAAGAACATTGCTGGTTTTATTTTTTTTCAACCAATCTGAGCATATTACAGAAGATGTCACTTACTAGATAACCCCTTTAAATACAGTAGTTAATATTTTATTATATATTTAACCAATGATGTCTCTTTCTGATCAATTTTTAAATCATATTGGCAAATGCGTATTTATGGCGCCCATGCACTTTGTTGGCTGGTGAGTATACATCTAAATATGGCTCGGCATTATTCATTTCTGCTTGGCATTCTTTGAGAAGGAGGATAAATAATTTGATCCAGTGTGTAATGGACACCATCTGTTTTGAGATTGCTGTGCATGTTTTAACAGAAGGTTATACGCTAGAGTTGACTAAATCCATTACCTACTATGATTTCAGCAGTGGCAGGATTTTCACATTACCAGGTCTGCTGACTGCTCTGTGCGCAGTAGATAAGTTCGGAGGGTTAGCAATGAGACCGGCCTAAAGATTCTGTTATAGTAATTGTATCTATTAGTGGAAGTCAGCGTGAGACTGATTGAATGTATAATTGACTTGCAACCACTTTTTACATACTGGAATGGAGAATAAGGCCAGGAAAGTCAGTATTTCTTTCAATTTTATCAAGGGATTAAACTCTGATCTGATATTTCAATCAATATCTTCTTCCTTTCTAAGGGGCAGTCCTGGAATAGTTGAGAAAGCACCCTGCACGCAGCCCTTTGTTTATGTATGACCATGGAATGTCAATGACATGCACTGTATTTTGTGGACTATAAGGCGCGCCGGACCATAAGATGCACAGCAAATTTTCAGAAGAAAAACAGGGAAAAAATTAATGTGTCAAATGGGGGTCTGTCTTACAGTCCAAAGTCTGCTTACCAGGGAGGCTCGACAGCGCTGGTGGACCGTGGTCACCGGGGGGTGTTGGGTGGCCAGGCAATATGACACCCTTTCCAGACTGGTGCGGCAGGTTCGGAGGTGCTAAAGGTGCATGAGCTCCGCTGCCATTTCTGAAAGCCCGGAGGCCCCGCACATCCATTGCTACGATGCGGTGGCCCCTGGGAAATCCCATCCCAGGCTGGTGCCGCAGGTTCAGTAGTGCTGGGGCTGTGCCAGCATTTTGTGAACGTCTGGAGGCCCTGTACCTCCATTGCTGCGATGCGGTGGCCTCCGGGAAAATGGCCACCGGGGGCGGCGCATGCTCAGATTGACATCTCGGCAACGAGATCTCATCCCGAAACATAAATAATCATTGTAACAGTATTTGTTCTGATGGCAGATGCTGCACATCTCCATGCACAAACAATCTGTCTTAGATCGCTTCTGCTAATAGTTCCTTGATGTGATGATGATTTGTGTTTTTGTATACCTTACTAATGGTATAAGTGTCTTGTATTGTTCTTAAAGGAAATCTGTCTTCACCCCCTTCCCCAAATTATTTATATGTGCTTGTAACTATTTCAAGGAAAAGTCCAGCAATAGCTTTACATAGCCAGTCCGCTCCCCATTGCTGAGAAATCAATGTTTGAATTGATATTTAAATAAGGCTAAAGAAATATTTGTAGATCTGAAGTCTCTGTCACTCCAGCTCTACTCTGCCTGCCCAGAGCCGCCCCCCACTGCTTGATTGACAGCCTCTATGATATGTGACTTTAGGCAAAGGAGTCCTCAGTCAAGCAGGTGCAAGCGGCACTGTGCAGTGGTGACTAGAGCTGGAGTGACAGAGGCTTCAGATCTACAAATAGTTCTTGAGCCTCATTTGCATATCAGTTCAAACATTGATTTCTCAGTAAAGGAGATATGACCTGGCCATGTAAAGCTATTGCTGGGCTTTGTCTGTAAGCGCTGCATGCATGTATAATTAGTCTGAGGGTTGAAATCGTGCTGACAATATTGCATTTAACAGACTAAGAACAGTATGGTTGATTTATCAAGCTAAATGCACCAGACTTCTGCCATCATTTCCATCAGGATCCTGACTTTTAGGCTGTGTGCCCACGATGCGATTTTTAAGCGTTTTTGCCGCGAAAACGTTTAAAAATCGTGTACAGAACGCCCCCCATGCATTCCTATGGCATTCCGCACATGCTGTGCTAATGCTGCGCTTTTTTCCGCGGCGGAATCGCATCGCGGAAAAAAATCGCACCATGCTCATTCTTTTGTGCGGAATCGCAAAGAATTGCCGCGATTCCGCACCCATAGGAATGCATGAGAATCGCTTACTTCCCGCATGTGGCTATGCCGACCATGCGCGAAGTTAAGCGTCTCGAGCGGTTGGTACCCACGGTGTGGAGGAGAGGAGACTGTCCTCCAGGCCCTGGGTGCCATACCCCTGTAAAAAAAAAAATAAAAAATAAAAAATCGGGGTATATTTACCTTCCGACGTCCCGTGCTGCCATCCCGGGCCTCAGCGTTCCCAATAATGCCTTGCGGCAAGGTCCTGTAATGACGTAGTCTCGCGTGACTCTAGCGGTCTCGTGAGATCGCTTTAGCAACGCGAGACCAACGTCATCACAGGTCTCGCAAGGCATTACTGGGAACATAATCGCGATGAAATCGCCCGGCAAAAAACGCGATTTCTGGGAAGGAGTCCGGTTTTCAGTGTCTGGATTAAAACGCTACGTGGGCACATAGCCTCAGACACTTTTTATGACTTATTCAACAAGGGGGCATGAGCACTCTGAAAAGGGTCCTGGTGTAAGACAATTCATTTCAGACGCATGTGTCATTGCAGTGACTTGTTTGCACTAATTTTATATTGGTGTGGTGATGGAGTTGCAAGTTTTTGGAAATCCTTTTTTTTTCTTTAACTAATAAATCTTTGGCTTTTTATGTAAGACCCAGATACAGGAAATTTGTCTTTTCACTATAACTACTTGCTGCACCGCAAGCCGGATCTCCATAGTGATGAGCTGACTAAGGAAAATCCTTTTTCTATAGTTAATATCTAAAGATCTTGTTAAGTGAAAAACCCCTTGAAGTTTACTTTTTACCCTCAATAAGCATTGTTCTCATTTCAGTTGCCATCTGATTGCCCCATCAATGCTGACATCTCTGCCATTCCGCACATGGCTTGCTGCACCCTGGATAACCTTTATCTCCTGATGGGTCGTGAACTAGAAGATTTGGAGGAGGTGCCTGCAGGCAACGTCTTGGGTATGTCTTAATAATTATTTTTTTTGGTGTGTGTGTTTTAATTAAAGAATATATACAGTTGTGGCCAAAAGTATTGACACCCCTGCAATTTTGTCAGATAATACTCAGTTTCTTCCTGAAAATTATTGCAAACACAAATTCTTTGTTATTATTATCTTCATTTAATTTGTCTTAAATGAAAAAACACAAAAAGAATTGTCCTAAAGCCAAATTGGATATAATTCCACACCAAACATAAAAAAGAGGGTGGACAAAAGTATTGGCACTGTTCGAAACATCATATGATGCTTCTCTAATTTGTGTAATTAACAGCACCTGTAACTTACCTGTGGCACCTAACAGGTGTTGGCAATAACTAAATCACACTTGTAGCCAGTTGACATGGATTAAAGTTGACTCAACGTCTGTCCTGTGTCCTTGTGTCTACCACATTGAGCATGGAGAAAAGAAAGAAGACCAAAGAACTGTTTGAGGACTTGAGAAACCAAATTGTGAGGAAGCATGAGCAATCTCAAGGCTTCAAGTCCATCTCCAAAGACCTGAATGTTCCTGTGTCTACCGTGCGCAGTGTCATCAAGAAGTTTAAAGCCCATGGCACTGTGGCTAACCTCCCTAGATTTGGACGGAAAAGAAAAATTGACAAGAGATTTCAACGCAAGATTGTGCGGATGTTGGAATAAAGAACCTCGACTAACATCCAAACAAGTTCAAGCTGCCCTGCAGTCCGTGGGTACAACATTGTCAACCCGTACTATCCGTCGATGTCTGAATGAAAAGGGACTGTATGGTAGGAGACCCAGGAAGACCCCACTTCTTAAACCGAGACATAAAAAAGCCAGGCTGGAGTTTGCCAAAACTTACCTGAAAAGGCCTAAAACGTTTTGGAAGAATGTTCTCTGGTCAGATGAGACAAAAGTAGAGCTTTTTGGGCAAAGGCATCAACATAGAGTTTACAGGAGAAAAAAAGAGGCATTCAAAGAAAAAAAACACGGTCCCTACAGTCAAACATGGCGGAGGTTCCCTGATGTTTTGGGGTTGCTTTGCTGCCTCTGGCACTGGACTGCTTGACCGTGTGCATGGCGTTATGAAGTCACAAGACTACCAACAAAATTTGCAGCATAATGTAGGGTCCAGTGTGAGAAAGCTGGGTCTCCCTCAGAGGTCATGGGTCTTCCAGCAGGACAATGACCCAAAACACACTTCAAAAAGCACTAGAAAATGGTTTGAGAGAAAGCACTGGAGACTTCTAAGGTGGCCAGCAATGAGTCCAGACCTGAATCCCATAGAACACCTGTGGAGAGATCTAAAAAGGGCAGTTTGGAGAAGGCACCCTTCAAATATCAGGGACCTGGAGCACTTTGCCAAAGAAGAATGGTCTAAAATTCCAGCAGAGCATTGTAAGAAACTCATTGATGGTTACCGGAAGCGGTTGGTCGCAGTTATTTTGGCTAAAGGTTGTGCAACCAAGTATTAGGCTGAGGGTGCCAATACTTTTGTCTGGCCCATTTTTGGAGTTTTGTGTGAAATGATCAATGTTTTGCTTTTTGCTTCATTCTCTTTTGTGTTTTTTCATTTAAGACAAATTAAATGAAGATAATACCAAAGAATTTGTGTTTGCAATCATTTTCAGGAAGAAACTGAGTATTATCTGACAAAATTGCAGGGGTGTCAATACTTTTGGCCACAACTGTAACAATGCTATAATTTAGTTCGGAAAATAATTTCTCCCTAACAAAAATTCACAGTACAGTCAAATCTCATATTAAAGGGGACCTGTCTCGTCCAGAAATGCGATTTATCATTTAATAGCATTTAAATCCTGTTTAACCGACTTCCAAGAGCAGGAGCTATGAGGGGAAAATGACGTTTTAGTCATCGAGGCGGTTTAGGCAGCAGTTACTGTTTCTTTTCGTTACACAGAGAGCTTTAGTCACCTCTGACACTTTGATTGACAGCTGACTCTACAGAGAATGTGTGAGAGTGTCTGCAGAGCCTGCTGTCCAACAAAAAATCGTGGGAGTGATTACAGCTACAGCACTCATTGTGTAGTGAAAACTGACTGTAATACCTCCCTGTAGCGCCTGTGACTGGAAACAAGGGGCTGCTGGGAGAATAATATATCATTTTCTCCCTGTAGCCGCTGATCCAGTAAGCTGGCTACATAGGCTTTATAATACTATTTATGCAGATTACCCCTATATCTGTAGGTAAGTAGCATTTCTTGGTGTGACAGGTAGAGTTGAGCGAATTTGTTTGGATTCGGTTCCGAATACGATCGCACTCGAATATTGTTTTTGCATCATTAGAGTCAGTGGGAGTAGAAATTACCGAATATGTTCGGAACCGATCATCAAACATACATTCGGCCCGAATAGTGTTCGAATATGGCACAAATATGTCAAAATCAGATTTGGGGACAAAATCCGAATAAAATTTGCTTATCTCCTGTGACAGGTTCCATTTAAATATTGGTTTACTGTGACTATTCTTCCTATCATGGAGCGGTCCTCCAGAATCTATTGCATGTTTTCTACTGACCAGACTGGGGTAATCACTTGTGGAAGCAATGGATGACCCTTATTGATGTTGGCTATGTGTTATCTCTGATTGATCAGTATAATGGATGATTTTTTTTTACTTTTTGAGATCCGGGCACATTTCAGTACTAGGACGCCTTCCATATACACTGCTCTTGTGGTTGGTGTCCTCAGTGACTCACACACAACCGTCTTTCATAGTATATGCCAGAATTGGATTCTTATATGTTCTGGCATTTTTGTAAACATTCAATCAGTGATAAAATGGGCTAAATATAGGATGTGTTCGCTGCCATCTGGTCATGTGAAATATAGTGGAAATGAAGTTTTCCAAAACTGTGTCATGGAAAGTTAGAATTTCTTCCAGATGTGCGGATTCTGCTTATTTTTCCCCTCTCTTAACTACATGCCTGTTTCCAGAACGTGAGGAAACCTCCATGTGGTAACTTGATATTTTTCAATCAGTAAAGAACTAAACATGGGTAGTTATTACAGCTGAAGGGAATCTCATTATTTAATGCCTATACGTTAATCAGGTTTACCCTTGGTGAACCATTGTTTACACATTATGGAACCACACGTCAGCCTTTACTCAAACTTTCCCTTTTACGAGAGCAAGCAATTCTAGCAAGCTAGTGACGCTCATCATCACTGTACTGTGCTGACAACATCCATAGAATTTTCCTTGTTTTATGCCCATGTACAGCGCAGAAGTGCAGCGATGGAGAGCATAAATGTAAGGAAATTCATCTCCTTGTGGCTGCTGTCTTTTGCATCCACCATATAAAGTGCCAGTGCTCTGTCCTATTATGCTTGGGGAGCAGCCAAACCAAGAGTAAGGCCAAGCTATGACGCGATATGGCAGATTTATTTCACTAAATGCAGTTCAATGTTATGAAAGGAGGTTTACAGAGTTATAAAAAAGTGTGGATTTTAGAACCTGCTTGATATGGTGGACATTTGTAGCAGGTTCCTACCTTCAATTCTGATCTATACAGTGTTGAAATTTTCACGTGGCATTTGTGCCCTCAGGAAGAGGGAAAGAACCCTTTCTGATATAGATGCCAGGATTTCCTTTCCTCCACATGTAATGAATGCCTCCTGGTCACTTGTCAGGTCTTTTGAAAGCATAACTAAAGGGGGTTTTACACATAGCGATATCGCTAGCAATATTGCTATAACGTCACCGATTTTGTGACGCAGCAGCGATATCGCTATGTGTGATACTTACCTCCGACCGGCTCCCCCCACTGTCTGTCGCTGATCGCGCTAGATCGGCCGGCTCCATTTCTCGTCGGGCGCTTCCTGCTGGCGCTGACGGGCGACGTTTGAAGGGGGGCGGGAGGACGTAAAGATCACCGCGTCTGAAAGGTAAGTATCGTCCGCTGTATCGCTGCTGCATCGCTGTGAGATCTGCCTGTGTGGCAGCTCACTAGCGATCATTTAGCGATGCACCAGCGATACTGACCGGGTCGTATCGTGGTCGGGATCGCTGGTGCATCGCTAAATGTAAAAGAGCCTTAAAGGGGATCTGTCACCCTTTTTATCCCCTATTAGCTGCCGGCATAGACATCGGGGGCTTATCTACAGCATTCTGTAATGCTGTAGATAATCCCCCGATGTAACCTGAAAGAGAAGAAAAACACGTTATATTATACTCACCGAGGTGGGCGGTCCGGTCCGATGGGTGTTGTGGTTCGGTCCGGCGCCTCCCTTCTTCATGTGATGACGTCCTCTTCTCCCGTCCTGAAATGGCTCCGGCGCAGACACATTGCTCTGCCCTGTTGAGGGCAGAGCAGAATTCTGCAGTGCGCAGGCGCCAGACCTCTCCCGACGCCTGCGCACTGCAGGACTCTGCTCTGCCCTCAACAGGGCAGAGCAGTGCGCCTGCGCCGGAGCTATTACAGGATGGGAGAAGAGGACGTCATCGCATGAAGAAGAGAGGCGCCGGATGGGACGGCGACACCCATCGGACCGGACCGCCCACCTCGGTGAGTATAATATAACGTGTTTTTCTTCTCTTTCAGGTTACATCGGAGGCTTATCTACAGCATTACAGAATGCTGTAGATAAGCCCCCGATGTCTATGCCAGCAGCTGCAAAGCCAAAAAAAGGGTGCCAGATTCCCTTTAAGGCATATGTTCTTCCAAACTAAATAAGCCCAACTTTTCTAACCTCTCGTTATAAGAGGGACCTTTGATCCCATTTAATAAACTAGTTGTTTCTCTACTATCAGCATTGTATGTATCTCTGATCTATGGTCTGATCTTGCCGTCATGGACTGATCTGTTTAGCCAGTGAATGATTGCTTGCACTAGTGACCCCAGATAATGGCTGCTTTCATCAATTGTACAAGCAATGAGCAAGGATCATTACTGAAAGTACAGTATTTTACATAAATTGACTGTTTACTATGGGGCTATTGTTTCCTGTATTTAGCTTACAGTAGGAAAAACTATTGTACAAACTACACAATATACTGTATTGTTTATAGAATGGCAATTAAGACATATCACGCTTTATTAATTTGTCCTTTAGAATTAGAAAAATAACCCTTTTTGACTATAAAACATTAAAACCACTGATATATCAAGTGGATAACATTGATTATCCCTCATAAGGGGTGAGATATATTAGGTAGGAAGTGAACAGTTAGTTCTTTAAAGGGGTATTCTCAAGTTATTAAATTTATTTTACTTGACATGAATATAAGCATGTTTGCAATTGACATGCTTTTCTTATCTGCTGTCAAATTCTTGCTGTGGGAGCTTTTTTCTTTCACAGTGTACAGCTGTTTTCCACGGACCTTGGCCACTAGTGCCTGCCCAGATGTTGGCTGAGTAGTAGGAACATTTCAAGAGTGGAGTTATCTCCTGTCAGCTCTCTCCAACCCATTGATTTCCATACAGCAGCTGTCTGCTCAACTCCCTCTCGGCTCCTGACAAGCTGCTGTTATAAATCTTGTAGAATCACCTGTTCCCCCATCAGCTGCCATACTTTCTGAGCAGGTCTCCTCATCACAGCTCTCCTTGAGCCTTCTGCTTGTTCTAGTACCATGCTACCTCTATGTATACATTGGGTGATAGTATTGCACCCTTCAAAACAAACCACTGACAGCTGAATTGGTTACAGCATAACTTGTGATAGCTCTAATAATGCTATCGCTCAGCTATTTGAGAACTGTCATTTAAGGAGGAGAGCCCCACACCAGAAACCAGGAAGAGAAAGAGACTGGAAAGCTCCATGTTGCTCAAAAGACAACATGACAATAACCCTTTAAGTTGAAAGTTGATTTGTTGGATGCAGAACGTATGGATGTGAGTGACTTTGAAAAGGCCAAATTATCAAAATGCCTGTGTTAGGACTAGTGGGATGTTCCCAGGTCAAGTGGTTAGTACTAGTGATGAGCGAGCATACTTGCTCATCACTACTTAGTACCTAACAAAAATGAACCAAGAAGATAAAGGTGATGAAACAGAAACAGAATCAGGGGAACCCAAGCATACTTGATGAAGGCTGAAAATGTTGATGTTAGACACCCTAAGAGGCCCAAGTCCTGTCAGTCAGATCTGTTTCAATGTAATGTTGCGACTAGTGTTGAGCATTCCGATACTGCAAATATCTGGTATCGGCCGATATTCGCTGTATCGGAATTCCGATACCGAGTACCGATATTTTTTCAATATCGAATACCGGAATCGGAAGTTCCCATAATGCAGTGAGCCACTGTTGTGGCTGTGATTGGTTCCTGAAATGATATCATCATGATGCGCGGTCTGTGCGCATCATGATGTGCGGTCAGTGCGGGCCTGCCGGGGGTCTGTGCCGGCTGCCGGGGGTCTGTACGGGCCTGCCGGGTGTCTGTGCTGGCTGCCGAGGGGTCTGTGCCGGCTGCCGAGGGGTCTGTGCCGGCTGCCGGCGGTATGTACGGGTCTGCCAGGGGTCTGTGCCGGCTGCCGGGGGGTCTGTCCCAGCTGCCGGCGGACTGTACGGGCCTGCCGGTGGCTCTGTGCCGCCTGCCGGTGGCTCTGTACGGGCCTGCCGGGGGTCTGTGCCGGCTGACGGCGGTGGGACTACAAGTCCCATCGGGCGATGCCTGCTACAATGACAGTGATTGACACCTTAGCCAATGATGGGACAGTAGTAGTCCCATCATCCGGCTAATGTGTTGAATGTAAAAAAAAACAAACATACATACTACATACATACTACATATATACTACATTCATATAACATACATACATACTACATATATACTACATTCATACAGCATACATACATACATACTACATACATACTACATATATACAACATTCATATAACATACATACTACATACATACTACATTCATACAGCATACATACATACTACATATATGCAACATTCATACAACATACATACTACATATATACTACATTTATACAGCATACATACATACTACATATATACTACATTCATACAGCATACATACATACTACATACATACAACATTCATACAACATACATACATACTACATATATACTACATTCATACAACATACATACATACTACATACATACATAAAACATGCTACAGATATACTACATACATACTACATACAATACATTCATACAATACATACATATAGACATACAGTACATATAATATAGAGTACATATTCACCATTACTTGTCACATTGTTCCCCGAAGCCAGTGTCATCTGTGAAAAAAATATGAAAAAACAAACCACCAAAAACTCCCTGTTCCGCAGAAATCTACGAGTGTCCCACGACGATCACCCGTGGAGAACAGCATCAGCTGATGCAACCGTTCTCTAGGGGCTCCAGGAATCCAATGATGGGAGGTAGGTATCCTTCTGCACTGTATTCCTCCGCCACTGTAAAAAAATAGTCCGTAGTCTCACTTTATGGCAAAAGCTGCGTGGGAACTTTCTCACACAGCAATGCCAAAAGTGAGACTAGGGACTATTTTTTTTACAGTGGTGGAGGAATACAGTGCGGAAGGATACCTACCTCCCATCATTGGATTCCTGGAGCCCATAGAGAACGGTCGTAGCAGCTGATGCTGCTGTTCTCCACGGGTGATCGTCGTGGGACACTCGTGGATTTCTGCGGAACAGGGAGTATTTGGTGGTTTGTTTTTTTCATATTTTTTTTCACAGATGACAATGGCTTCGGGGAACAACGTGACAAGTAATGGTGAGTATGTACTCTATGTTATATGTACTGTATGTCTATATGAATGTATGTAGTATGTATGTAGTATATCTGTAGCATGTTGTATGTATGTTGTATGTATGTTGTATATATGTAGTATGTATGTATGCTGTATGAATGTAGTATGTATCTAGTATGTATGTTGTATGAATGTTGTATATATGTAGTATGTATGTAGTATGTATGTTATATGAATGTAGTATGTATGTAGTATGAATGTTGTATGTATGTATGTAGTAGGTATGTTTTTTTTTTTTTTTAACATTCAACACATTAGCCGGATGATGGGACTACTACTGTCCCATCATTGGCTAATGTGTAAATCACTGTCATTGTAGCAGGCATCGCCCGATGGGACTTGTAGTCCCATCGGACGATGCCTGCACACAAACACAGACCCCCGGCAGGCCCGTACAGACCACCGGCAGCCGGCACAGACCCCCGGCAAGCCCGTACAGACCGCCGGCAGCCGTCACAGACCCCCTGGCAGCCGGCACAGACCCCCGGCAGGCCCGAACAGACCGCCAGCAGCCAGCACAGACCCCCGTTAGGCCCGCACAGAGCCCGACCGCACATACAGACACGCACAGTGTCCGCCCATGCACCGCCCACACTCTTCCCCCCTCCTGAACTGGATGTACAAGGAAAGAAAGGGTTTTTTTTAAATCCGATATTTCTGTCCCATTGACTTGAATGGGTCTTCCGGTATCGGAATCGGCGATACCCGATACTTTTTGTGTATCGGGCCTATCCAATCCGATCCGATATTTCTGGATATCGGATGGCATCGCTCAACACTAGTTACGACTGATCGGTGTACGTAATTGCTTTATAACATGACTGTACAGTAGGCTGTCTTGTACATTAAAGCTTTTCCTAGGTTACCGAGTGAGTTATTTGCCTACTCATTAATTATGAGTGTTGGATACATCATGGCCCAACTAGACAGATTTACCATCTATGGGCTGTTGAAATCTGGGTGACTCGTGGGAACCGTAATATTAAAATCCAAATCTGGTAATATGGGTTTACATTACCTGATTTGGCAGGATTAAATGACTGCAGTCTGTTTAGACTGCAAGATTATCAATGAGCTTTTCTAGGAACTCTCTTTCACAATAATCTTGTAGTATAAATGCACTTTTGCACCAAGTTTCAGAAATTGATGATTCTTAAAGAGGATAATTCAAAATCGGCTTTAAAATTGGGAGTGATTGCTCTAGCACAGCTTTCCCAATAGTCTTCACCAATGTCAGAAATGATGACGTCTCGTCCAACAGTCCTCTCACCACTGCAGTCAATCACTGGTCTCAGCATTCATATGCTGTAGATGCAAACATTATTGCTTAAGCCAATGATTAGCTGCAGCGGTCAGGTGATAAAATGAGATCTGAACAGTTCGATTTGGGGCAGCAAAGGGTAAATAATAGTTATATATTGGTTTTTATTTTTATTTTTATTTTAACATTCCCTACCTTTCGGGCAATTTTATAAATATTAGACTCCATGTCATATAATGGATTCACAAACCTGCGGGTCAGGATGGACACACAGACCCAGCGAGTTGGCACAGTGGGCTGGAAGTCACTTAGAACAGTAGGACCCTGACATCTGCTTATTTTGGGCAGAAGACAAACAGGTGAGATAGGACACACTGGGAGCCACTAAATCAGAAGTGCAGATGAAAAGGCTGATTACAGGTCTGAAGCAGCACACAGATGTAGGTGTCAGAATGCCTTAATGTAGTTAAGCTTTAATAGCAATTTGTGATGTTCACAGCAAATGATTGGTTAACCTACAGAGAGCCAACCAAGGATTAACCAGCAGGCCTGAGGGTTTGTAGAGATGACAGGAGTTTGCAAAGATAATTGTAGCTTAGAGATTAGGCCTCTTTCACACTTCCGTTTTTTACAATCAGTCACAATCCGCCAGGTTTTGAAAAAAAAACGGATCCTCAAATTTTTTTTGAGGATCCGTTTTTTTCCCATTGACTTGCATTAATGGCGGATTGTGATGGATTGTTGTCCGTTGCATCCGTTTTTTGTGAGGATCCGCCAAAAGTTGCTGTCCGTCACCATCCTCAAAAATTTCAAAACGGAGCTTGTAACGTTTTTTCCTGTGGCGGATCCTGCAAACACTGATTTAACCCGAATTTCTTTTCTCTCTCTCTCTCTCTCTCTCTCTCTCTCTCTCTCTCTCTCTCTCTCTCTCCTTCCCGGCCAGCGACTCTCTCTCTCCCCTTCCCGGCCAGCAATTCCTTTAAATGTCTTCATTTTCAGGATCCGTCTGAAAACGGATCCTATGCCATCCGTTCACATCAGTTGACAACGGATCCGCTTGTCCGCCTTTTTGGCGGATTATAACTGAAGTGTGAAAGAGGCCTTAGTCTCTATATGTCAATTTATATTGCTTACTGCAAACAGTGGGTTAACTAGGTGAACTTGTGGAGCCGTAGGTGCTAGATGCAGAATGACAAAAGTCTTAATGATGTCACATTGGGCAACTTGTAAAACCTATTATGGAATAGCGGTAAGGGCAGAGGCCATAGGGGAAAGGAAAGCTTAAACAGGTTCGTAACAGTAAAATTCTGGAAAATCCCTTTACGTCCTATCCTAATGTGGCACTGCGAATGCAGTCGTGGTAATCGCATTATGGTGCCTTCTGGAACGTACACCAGGACTTCGGGAGTCGCCATCACTAAGATAGCTGTGATTGACTGTTCAATTCAAAGCAGTCAATCACAGCATTTTCAGTATTTCAGACCATGAAATTGTCTGAAACACTGATATCCTACGTATGACTGGTGCTGTAAGAGCACCGATCACAGGCTGGAGCCTAGCAACGACGGCATATCGAGGGCCAGCTCTGATTGGTGCGATCGGACGATGACGTTGATTCATTCTACTTTCAGATATGTGCTGGGTGGTCACTGTGTCGTTCTGTCGTGATGTGCTGGGCCTTGTGGTGCCACAGACTTTTTCAAGCCTCTGCCATCACTTCTGCTAGTGCTGCTGTTATAGAAAGAAAACATTCATGATCCATCTTTGATCCGATCCTGTTCACTGATATTTCCTATTCCACCACAATCCCCTTTCTACCCCTCCCTACCCCCCTTTCTGCTCCTGAGCACTGATTTGTACTTGATCGTTCACTTTTGGGCAGTTGATTTCTTTTTTGCGCGCCCTGCAGCCGCCGAGTGCTTATCAGTGATACAGATCATAGATCCGCACTTGTGCTCCCTGTTCTCTAGTACTTTTTTGTCCCTGTCTATTAGCATATCACTAATTAGCATCCGTGCTCTCTTTTGAACTTTTTTCTTATTTTTTTTATCCCTTTTATGCACCACGTCTGCGCATGCGTCCTACAGCCATCGAGTGCTGATCACTGCTTTTTCTTTTTGTTCTACTACAATATTTTATACTGAATTTAGTTAGGGTTAGTGTCAGATAGCAAAGAGTAAAAAAAAAAAAAAGTCATATCAGCGCGTGTCCTATAACCGTTGTGCGCTGATTGCTGAGTCACATTAGTGAGAGGCCTCCGATTGTTCCTTTTTTGTGTGTGAATAAGAATAAAAAAAATGTATTACTTGATAGGACTTCCTCATCACACACAGCGAGATCGCTGCTGAGTCACAAGTTTTGTGATGCAACAGCGATCTCACCAGTGCTATCGCTGTGTGTAACGGGGATCAGCGACCGGCACCCCCCGCCGGTTATCCGATGATCGTGCTTGAATGCCCTGGACCTTTTTCTGATCGTTGGTCTCCCGCTGGCCAGCACGCATCGCTGTGTGTGGCAGGCGGGAGATCAGCGAGCTGGACGCTGGTTTCCAATGTAAACCGTGGGTAACTAAGGGCGCACGTCACTTAGTTACCCGCTGTATACCTTAGATACCAGCACGCTGGTGCGCGGCGCTTAGAAACCCGCTGTTTACCTTGGTTACCAGCTCCCTGCACCAGCGCACTGGTATCTAAGATACACCGGGTAACTAAGCGACGTGCACGCTGTTACCTGCGTTGTCGCTGTCCTGATCGCTGCTGAGATCTGTCTGTTTGGCAGCTCACCAGCGATCATGTGGCGACACACTAGCGATCCTGACAAGGTCATATCGTTGTCGGAATCGCTAGTGCGTCGCTGTGTGTGACGGGGCCCTAAGTTAGGGACAGTAAAAATATACTGTAGTAATCAGGGACGACAATGTGGCTCAATGGATAGCACTGTAACCTTGCAGCGCTGGAGTCCTAGGTTCAAATCCCACTAAGGACAACATCTATAAGGAGTTTGTATGTTCTCCCCATGTTTGCGTGGGTTTCCTCCGGGTACTCCGGTTTCCTCCCACATTCCACATAGGGAATTTAGATTGTGAGCCCCATCGGGGACAGTGATGATGTGTGTAAACTGTAAAGCGCTGTGGAATATGTTAACGCTATATAAAAATAAAGTTTATTATTATTATTGCTACAGTATTTTTTTACTGAATTTAGTTAGGGTTAGTGTTAATGCAGAAAAAAAAAAATGTCACATACATGTGTGCATCGTACAGCCATCGAGCGCTGATCACGGACACCCAGCAATGATCGGCCTCAGTAGTTGTTTTTTTTTATTATTTTTTTTTTTTGGTGTGAAAAAAAAAAAAAAAAAAAAATTAATTACGTTACTTGATAGGACTAAGTTAGGGACAATAAAAATGTACTGTAGTAATCAGGGTCTACTACAGTATTTTTTTTTACTGAATATCAGGGTTAGTCAGGGTTAGTGTCAGTTGCGAGTCCTCAGTAATTTTTTTTTTTTTACTGATGTCCGTTGAGTAAGTTTGTTTTTTATTTTACAATTTTTATCTGTTTCTTTCTAGATTCTTTTCTTTTTTCCTCTTCAAAATGAAACATTTACACTGAACACTCACACACACGCACCTGAATAAAATTTCGTACACAAACACCGCATACGTAAAAAAATGTCCCACTTGTCCCAATCACTGTATTTTATGGAGGAGGCATAGGCCTTCCTTGCCTCCGACACTGATAGTGAGAAAGGATCCCACCTTCCTTTATTTTTCTTCTTCCTCCTCAAGTGATACTGAACAGCCATGCAGACTCCCCTGGACCGAAAATGAACCAACGCCCGCCATTACTGAGCCACAGATTTCTGATTTTGTGGCGCAATCAGGAATCCAATTTGACACCACCAGTCTCGCAGAAATAGACTTTAAAAGTCTTTTTCTCTGAGAATTTTGTAAACCTCATGGTGACCAAAACAAATTTGTATGCCCAGCAATTTATTTAGCACAAAACCACCCTCATCATTTTCTTCGCTGGACCCCTGTAGGCGCAGTAGAAATAACGTTTTGGGACCTAGTCCTTCACATGGGGCAATTCAAGATGCCAGAACTTGTGTTGATGTTTTATACAATACTCCAGTGTTCTGCATAGCTTTGACTCGAAAACGGTTTGAGGCAATTCAAAAATGTTTGCATTACAACGATAATGCACAATGTCCTTCCAGAAATGACCCCAGCTTTGACCGACTTTTCAAAGTTCCGTCGGTCATTGATCACTTCAGCAACAAGTTTCCTGAAGTGTATGTTCCCCAAAGGGACATCTGCGTGGATGAGTTCCTAATAAATTTCAAGGGGAGGCTCAAATTCCGACAGTACCATCCCAGTAAGAGGGCCAGGTACGAAATTAAACTCTACAAGCTGTGTGAGAGTACCTCAGGAGACACTCACAGGTTTACAGTTTATGAAAGCAAGGACACCTGGATTGAACCCCCTGAATTACCCCCTGTCCTGGCAGCGAGTGGGAAAATTGTGTGGGATTTGGTGCACCCACTGCTGGATCAAGGTTATCACCTCTACGTACAGTGGGGAAAATAAGTATTTGAGGCCTGTTTCACACTTGCTTTTTTTTGCAGCGCGTTTTTCCCGCAAAAAAACGCATTGAAAAACGCATACAAAAGCATACAACTGCTGCGTTTTTTTCAAGCATTTTTATGAGCATGCATGAAAAAAACGCAGCGTTTTTATGCGTTTGTATGCGTTTTTACCGCGTTTGCGTTTTTTTCCAACATTAGGTGGCCCCTCACACTAACCCAAACCATGACTTTACTAACCCTAACCCTGACCCTAACCCTAACCCTTAACCAAACCATACTTAACCCTAACCCTGACCCTAACCCTTAACCAAACCATACTTAACCCTAACCCAAACCCTAACTAACCTTAACCCTAACCCTGACCCTAACCCTAACCCTGACCCTTAACCAAACCATACTTAACCTTAACCCTGACCCTAACCCTTAACCAAACCATACTTAACCCTAACCCTAACCCTAACCCTAACCCTTAACCAAACCATACTTAACCTTAACCCTAACCCTGACCCTAACCCTTAACCAAACCATACTTAACCCTAACCCTGACCCTAACCCTAACCCTAAACCCCCTTAACTAACCCTAACTTTACCCAAACCCCTAAATTCCATTGTCTAAACTAATGGTAAAAAAAAAAACGCATGTGCAAAAAAACGCATACATAAGCATGCCAATGCGCACATATGCTCACCATAGACTTATAATGGGTGTCTTGCTGTAAAAAAACGCATTGCGTGCGCATGCGTTTTTTTGAGGCAAATCGGACGCACAAAAAATGCAACAAGTTGCATTTTGTGCGCCTGAGCGCATACCGCAAAAAAACGCATGCGCGGTAAAACGCGTACAAACGCATGTGTATGCGCACATAAGCGCATCCCATGCAAAGTATAGGAAAAAAAACGCATGCGCTATTTAGCGCTAAATTACCGCGAAAAAAAACGCAAATGTGAAACCAGCCTGATACTTCCAATTTTGCAAGTTTTGCCACCTACAAGGAATGGAGAGGTCTGTAATTTTTAGCATAGGTACGCCTCAACTGTGAGAGACAATCTTAAAAAAATCCAAGTATTTGATACAATAGAAAAACAGAAATTAATATTTGATACAGAAACCTTTGTTTGCAAATACAGAGATCAGCCATTTCCTTTAGTTCTTGACCAGATTTGCACACACTACAGCAAGGATTTTTGCCCACTCCTCCATACAGATCTTCTCCAGATCCTTTCAGGTTTCAGGGCTGTTGCTGGGCAACATTGAGTTTCAGCATCCGCCAAAGATTTTCTTTTGGGTTCAGGTCTGGAGACTGGTTAGGCCACTCAAGGATATTGAACTGCTTCTTACAGAGCAACTCCTTAATTTCCCTGGCTATGTGTTGTGGGCCATTGGCATGTTGGTAGACCCAGCCACGACCCATCTTCAATGCTCTTACTAACAGAAGGAGTTTGTTGCCCACAATCTCGCGACACTTGACCCCATCCTTCCTCCCTTCAATTCAGTTCAGTCGTCCTGTCCCCTTTGCAGAAAAGCACCCCCAAAGTATGATGTTTCCCCCACCATTCTTCACTGTTGGGACAGTCTTCTTGGGATTGTACTCATCGGTCGTCGTCGTCGTCTTCTTCTTCTTGCTACAAACATGGCAAGTGGAGTTGATACCAAAAAGTTCTATTTTTGTCTCATCTGTCCACATGACCTTCTCCCATGCCTCCTCTGGATCTTCCATATGGTCATTAGTGAACTTCAAATGGGCCTTTACATGTACAGTACTGTGTGAGCAGGGTTCTTGCATGTCCTGCAAGATTTTAATCCATGACTGCGTGTTGTGTTACTAAAAGTAATGTTTGAGACTGGGGTCCCAGCTCTCTTCAGATCATTGTTCAGGTCCTCTTGTGTAGTCATGGGCTAATTCTTGACCTTTCTCAGAATCATCCTTATCCTACGAGGCATGGTCTTGCAGGGAGCCCCAGACCGAGGAAGATTGACAGTCATCTTGTATTTCTTCCATTTTCTAATAATTGTGCCAACAGTTGTTTCCTTCTCATCAAGCTGCTTGTCTATTGTCCTGTAGCCCATACCAGCCTTGTACAGGTCTGTAATTTTGTCCCTGGTGTCCTTAGACAACTCTTTGTTCTTGGCCATATTGGAGAGGTTGGAGTGTAAGTATGTGGATAGGTGTCCTTTATACGTGTAATGAGTTCAAATAGGTGCAATTAATACAGGTAGTATGTACAAAGTAGGAGGGCTTCTTTAAGAAATACCAACAGTTTTGTGAGAGCAAGAATTCTTACTGGTTGGTAGGTGATCAAATACTTATTTAATGCAATAAAATGCAAATCAACCATGTAAAAATCATACGATGTGATTTTGTGTTTTTTTTTTTTATTCTGTCTCTCACAGGTGAAGTGTACGTAATTTAAAAATTACAGACCTCTCCACTGTTTGTAGGAGGGAAAATGGGAAAACTTCCAAAATCGGCAGTGTATCATATACTTATTTTCCCCACTGTGTGTGTGCAAATGTATATGAATTTATATATAGTCAGTTTTGTGAAAGTGTTTGCCCTCTTCCTGATTTCCTATTCTTTTGCATGTTTCTCACACTTAAATGTTTCAGATCACCAAACAAACTTAAATATTAGTCAAAAATAACACAAGTAAACACAAAATGCAATTTTTAAATGAAGGTCTTTATTATTAAGGGAAAAAGAAATCCAAACCTACAGGGCCCTGTGTGAAAAAGTGATTCCCCCCCCTTCTTTAAAACATTAATTAACTGGTTTATCACATCTTTGGGGATTTGAGTTCAAATTCCTTAGCGACATCCACGCCTGATTACTGCTACATCTGTTCTCAATTAAGAAATTACTTAAATAGGACATGCCTGATAAAGGGAAGTAGACCAAAAGATCCTCAAAAGCTAGACATCATGCCGCGATCCAAAGAAATTCTGGAAAAAAATAAAAACTAAGTAATTGAGTTTTATCAGTCTAGGAAAAGGTTATAAAGCTATTTGTAAAGATTTGGGACTTCAGCGAGCCACAGTGAGAGCTATTATTCACAAATGGCGAAAACCTGGGACAGTGGTAAACCTGCCCAGGAGTGGCCGGCCGACCAAAATTACCCCCAAGAGGACAGCGACGACTAATCCAAGAGGTCAAAAAAGACCTCACAACAGCATTCAAAGAACTGCAGGCCTCACTTGCCTCAGTTAAGGTCCGTGTTCATGGTGTTAAGGTTCAGTTCTCTTTCATAAGAAAGAGATTGGGGAAAAGAGGTCTGCATGGCAGAGTTCCAAGACGAAAACCACTGTTGAGCAATAAGAACATAAAGGCTCCTCTCAGTTTTGCCAGAAAACATCTTGATGATCTCCATGACTTTTGGAGAAAACTCTGTGGACTGACGAGACAAAAGTTGAACTTTTTGGAAGTGCTATGTCTCATTACAGCTGGTGTAGAAGCAACACAACATTTCAAAAAAGGAGCATCAAACCAACAGTAATATATGATGGTGGTAGCAGGGTCTGGGGCTGTTGTGCTGCTTTAGGACCTGGAGTGCTTGCTGTGGTAAATGGAACCATGAATTCTATCGTCTACCAAAAATTCCTGAAGGAGAATCTATTCGTGACCTCAAGCTAAAACGCACTTGGTTTATGCAAAAGGACAGTGATCCAAAACACACTAGCAAGTCCACCTCTGAATGGCTTAAGAAAAGCAAAATTAAGACTGGAGTGGTCTAGTCAAAGTCCTGATTTGAACCCTATTGAGATGCTGTGGCATGACCTTAAAAAGGCGGTCCATGCTCAGATACCCTCCAATGTGGCTGAATTACAACAATTCTGCAAAGATGAGTGGGCCAAATTTCCTCGAGAGTGTTGTAACAGACTCATTGCCAGTTATTACAAACACTTGATTGCAGTTGTTGCTGCTAAGGGTGGACCAACCAGTTATTAGGTTTAGGGGGCAATCTCTTTTTCACACAGGGCCCTGTAGATTTGTTTTTCTTTTTCTCTTAATAAAAAAGGCCTCCATTTAAAAACTGTATTTTCTGCTTACTTGTGTTATCTTTACCTAATATTTAAATTAGTCTTGTGATCTGAAATATTTAAGCGTGACAATCATGCAAAAGAATAGGAAATTAGGAAGGGGGCAAACACTTTCACACAACTGTGTGTGTGTGTATATAATATATAAATATATATATATATACATACTGTAAGGTGGCGCTGTCATTCACATAGGGGATCACTCGCTTGGCAGCCAAATTATCACGTCCGGCACAGGTTTTACACAAAATCATAACTCCATGCGGTTTATTATGCAGCATAAACCAAGGCAAGCAACATAAAGTTAATATACACAGCATAGCGTCCATGACAGAGCTTCACTCTGTTTATCCTGTCGTCATACAGGTTATGCAGTGTTCAATGCGCAGGCTTCTAGTCACCAAGTTATTTCACCCCGTCAGGGTTTACCTCACGACTGCTTCATACTCCAGATGTTCATTCCCTCCCCTGGGAACTCTCAGATACTGGCAGCTATTACATCCAGCATTCACGTGCTGTCAGGAAAGGAAATCTCCCAGCGGGACCTACCACAACGGACCAACCTGGTCCCTGCATTCACCCATGTGACCTACCCTGGCCACCTTATATGGTCCATAGCCACGCCCACCGGGTCACATGGCTATGACCTCATCACAGGTCCTACAAGCCTTCATACATTCTTTAGTATGACGTTCTAGACACTCCTTGGTGGCTTTGTAGGTAACTCTCCCTAATCCACTGGCACGAAACCTCAGCAGTATCACCGCTGATCCACACATACATAAGTCTTCATCTCAAGACCACCCACCTTGAGATACATTACAATCATTCAGCATCCTACACCTATCAGGACACTGGAAATGCTTATACTCTTGTCCTAGGACACCCACACAGCGCCCCCTAGCGGACACAGCACACCACAATACATACACACATACATACATACATACATATTGTGATTACTTCTGTCTGGTTGTTGTGATGTCACTTTCCTGGTGATGAATTGAAAGTGCATGAAGTCGTCATCATGCATGACCTTAATTTTAACCAAAATGCTTCAGAATACAGGTATGGTCATTTAATTTAAGAAAACTGACGTCCAAAAGGATATACTATTTTGCATATACTATTTATTAATATTTACTGATTACAACATAGAAAGATACCGTATTTTGCGGATTATAGGACGCTCCAGATTATAAGACGCACCCCAAAATAGGACAAAACTTTTTTTTTTTTTAATTAAATTATGGTGCTTCTTATAATCCATGCGTCTTATTGCTTACTGGATGTAGTGGCTACGCTGAAGTGGGGTCCCAGGGTCACTGCTGGAAGAGGAAGAGTGGAGCGTTACTGCAGGCTGGGATGAGGAGGTGCTCGGATGTGCGCCGCGCCACTGCGGGTGTCCGGGACTGCGAGGGCTCTGCTGACATTTTTTGGAAGGCCAGAGCCCCCGCAGTTCCATGTTTTCCTATGCGATGGACTCCGGCGAAAATGGCTGCCGTGGGCGGCGCATGCGCAGATGGAGATCTCGGGAAATGAGATCTCAGCGCTGGACACCCGCAGCGGCGCACAGCACTTCGGAACTCCTCCTCATCCCAGTCTGCAGCAATGCTTCACTCTTTTCTGCTCCAGCAGTGACCCTGGGACCCTGCTCCCCCGCGGCTGGTAAGGTATATCCTCATTGTAAGCCGCACCCCCATTTTCCCCAAAAATTTTGGGGAAAAAAGTGCGTCTTATAATCCGAAAAATACGGTAATTCATTGTTTACAATGCCATACCTTGCTTTAATTACTGCACCACACTGACGAGGCATTGAAGCCACTAGGGTATTCAATACATCCTGAGGGATCTCGCTCCATTCTATTTGCAAATCTGCAAATAATTCATCTTTATTGTTATGGATACAGGCCTCAACCCGTCACTCTATCTCATCCCAAAGGTGCTCTATAGGGTTTAAATCTGGTGATTGCCTTGGCCATTGCAACAGTCGAATATTTTTATTTGCTAACCAATGCTTGACTAAATTGGATGTGGCATCATTGTCTTGCTGGAGTTTCCAACCCCTGCCTACTTTGCTTTTGCCAAGTGGCAGCATTACATTCTCCAGTATATCCTTGTACATGGTAGCCTTCATATTTCCATCAATTCTATGTAGAGGTCAAATGGCAGATGCAAAAAGCAGCCCCAAACCAAGACATTGCCACCACCATGTTTCACTGTAGGTGTTTGGTACCTTACATCATTACATTTTCCAATTGAGCAGTATATATAGTGCTTGACCTCATTACCAAACAGTTTGAAATTAGATTAATCCGACCACAACACCTTAAACCAATCTGACTTTTTCTATTGGCTGTGTTCTGGCTTTGTGGCTCGAACTCGTGCATTCAATCCTACTTCTCTTAGCCGTGGCACCACAATTTGGTGCCTCACTTTGACTCCATATTCTTAATTCAATTCATGCAAAATCTATATAGCACTTTTATGGACATCAGATACTGACTTAATGTGATCTACTTTGGAGGAAGGTTTCTGTGGCGTCCACTTCTAGGTTTGTCAGCTGTTCCACAACCTTCTTTTTCTTTCTTTATTATATGTGACACTTGACTCTGAGAGCAGTTGAATTCCATAGCTACCTCTTTTTGGCTTTTGCCTGACTTTACTCTCAGAATAATAAGCTTACTGACATCTGGTAATAAATTTAGCTTTGTCTTTGCCATGTTTTAACCTCAAAACACACAGACAAAGAGAAAAAAAGACAAAATATGCAAAACATTTGGCCCAGCAAATGTTGACAACTAACACATACAGGGATAAAACAATGTCAAACACGGTCTTCATCCTTATAGCTGACAACTATTTGCTTCCGGTTTACTAAAATCACTGGAATAATGACAAAGCAACAACCAGACAGAAGTAATCACACTTTTTTAAAATTAGAAACGGCGTTTAGTAAGTAATTAATGTTATTTATATTCAGTATTGTTTTTTACTCACAGCAGGGTATATGTCCATTATGTTTCTTTTATAGGTATTGTCTGTTTAATGGCCAGTGTGAACATGCTCCTACACGTTGCATGTATACCAACTTATACTCCAGTCCATTTCTTATGATTTTGTTATGTACACAGATAAATGTAATACTTGTAATGAGTATGGCCAGTGGAAATGAAACCGTTTTCCGTATGTCTGAGTAATGATTATAGCGGTAGTAGAGCGCACGACCACCAGGACCTGTGCACCACTCTTCTTCTAGTTATTGCTGGACTCTCACTTTGATAAGATTAAATCATTGACAAATCTTGGACATTCAATTCTACAGTCCTCTCGGCTGTGCCATACAAGATTTGTCCCTTTAAACCTAAGAATAGTTTGTGTAAACTTTCTTTTTAATTATTCCCATACTGAAGCTGTTTGGAAAACCTCAGATTCGTGGTTTCCATGTAAACAGACAAATTAATTTTGAACTATTCTGTGCAATCAGTATATCACCTCTGACCTCACAAGCCAGCACTTAGAGGAGACAGTGACTGTGACATGTTCAGTCAATACTCCATCTCTGAGGACCATGTCTAAGCAACCACTGCCCTCTCATTCAGTTAATAGCGAGCACTCTCCACCGGGAACATAGCGGCACAAACAAAGGAGGCAAACACTGCCGCCGTGATTGTGAGGCATATGTCATGGGGGGTTAGCGCGGATTTCTGTTTGAAGGTAATTTGTAGTAGACCTTTAAAGCCAGCAGCGTAAGTGTGTCTCCTCAGACTTCTTGTAGATTATGCAGCAAATTGGGGGATCTGCGCTGTAGATTAGTAGTATTGCCCTGTGCTATTAAATGCTTGAATGATTAACGTTTAATCTTGAATGATTATTTTTTGCAAGATTTAACTTTCGAGATGCTGGAAGACCTTCAGATGAAAGTTTTGACATGTGAAGCTTGTCCTAATGTTTGGAATAGATTTAATGAAAATCCATCACAATTTTTTTTCCTCTCCTCTAATTTGACTTTTCCGTAGATAGCCTCTAACAAGACAGAATGTGCTGCCACCTAATAAGCCTCCACGATATTTTTGGTCTTTAGCAGCTTGTAATGATCAAAGAGCAGTTTTGATATAAAAGCTGGTAAAACGAGGACAAGAACTATAGCATGTGGTCATTGTGGGAGCAGAAATCCACCGAATATCCTGCACTCTCATTTAAGTTCTGGAACATACAACATTGATCTTTTCCAGGAAAGGGATTCAGCTTGGTGCAGACGGTGAGGTCATTAATGAACCATTAGAATGGGGAAAGTCTTAGTTACTCACCGGTTAACGGTATTTTTCGGAGTCCATGACAGCACCACCTGAGAGAGGGGATCCACCCCTTAGGAACAGGAAACCTACAGATACAAAAGGGTGGCACCTCTCCCACGCATCAGTTGGATTACAGAGCCCAAGAGGACTTCCAAGGTTAATGCATGATTTATGTACAGTATTCTTTACAATTATAAATTTTTACCACCAGTGAGCATATACAAGAAATAGACGTGCACACCCCAATCAACTATAAGGGAGGGAATATACGGGTGCTGTCATGGACTCCGAAAAATACCGTTAACCGGTGAGTAACTAAGACTTTATTCGGTCGTCCATGACAGCACCACCTGAGAGATTTACAGAGAGTAATATCAGCTTTAGGGAGGGACTACAGCCTGCAGCACCCTTATACCAAAAGAGAGGTCTGTGGAAGCACCCAGGTCTAGCCTATAATGACTATAAAAGGTGCTTGGAGAGGACCAAGTAGCCGCCTTACAAATCTGGTCAATGGAGACTTCTGATCTTTCGGCCCATGAGGTTGCCATGGCTCTGGTGGAATGCGCCCTCAGCTTCCCGGGTGGCGACCTGCCCTTTGAGGTGTATGCTATTGAAATCGCCTCTCTAATCCATCTGGCTAGAGTATTTTTTGATGCTCTACAACCTTTCCTGGGGCCTTGATGAGAGATAAATAGGGCATTATCTTTCTTCCAGGGATCGGTGACTGTCAGATATTCTATGAGGCCTCTCCTGACATCCAGGGTGTGTAGTTTCTTTTCCTTCTCGTTAGTTGGATTAGGGAGGAAGGATGGAAGAACTATTTCCTGTGTCCTATGGAAACTAGACACTACCTTCGGCAAGTACGCTGGGTCAGGTCTAAGTATTACCCTATCCTCTTTGAACTGTAAATAAGGAGGACACCTAGATAAAGCCTGGATATCGCTTATTCTGCGGGCTGATGTTAGAGCTACCAGGAAGGCTACCTTGAGGGACAGGTTTTTTAGGGAAGCCGACGAGATAGGTTCGAATGGGGTCTCTGTCATAGCAGTGAGGACTAGGTTTAAGTCCCACGGCATGAACCTATCCTTCATTATTGGCCTGGATCTACCTGCCGCCTTAATGAACCTGCTTATCCAATAATTACCAGCGATGTTACAGCTAAACAGAGCCCCCAAGGCTGACACTTGTACTTTAAGGGTACTGGTAGAGAGCCCCATGTCCAGACCTTTTTGTAGGAACTCTAATATCTGCATTATAGGCGCTGAATCCCCAGCGACTACTCCTGAGTTTTGAAGGAATTTCTTCCAAATTCTGACATAAATTTTTGTGGTAATGATTTTCCTACTCTTAAGTAGGGTGTTAACTAGGTCTGCGGAGAAGCCCTTCTCTTCTAATAATGACCGTTCAAACTCCACGCCGTCAGATGAAGGCCAGCTACCTGAGGATGGAAGACTGGGCCCTGGGACAGGAGATCCGGGATGTCCGGCAGAACCCAAGGATCGGATACCGACATGGTCCTGAGGCATGAGAACCATGCTCTCCTGGGCCAAAATGGAGCGATGACTATAACCCTTGCTCTGTCTTTCCTGATTTTCCTCATCACCAGGGGTAGAAGAGATAGGGGAGGGAAGGCGTAGGCTAGTTTGAAGTCCCACTTTATCAGGAAGGCATCTACCGCCAGAGGATTCTCTCTGGGATTTAGGGAGCAGAATTGTTTTGTCTGTTGTCTCTGGTGGCGAAGAGGTCTACCTCTGGATATCCCCACTTTTGAATAATCAGATTGAATATGGAGGAGTTTAGGGACCATTCCCCCTGCTTTAGCTGATTGCGGCTTAAAAAGTCTGCCGTGATGTTATCTCTTCCTTTTATATGCAACGCTGTTAAAGATAGAAAGTATTGTTCTGCTAGATGGAACAACCGCTCTGCTACAATCATCAGGGGTCTGGAACGGGTCCCGCCTTGGTGATTGATATATGCCACGGTGACCTGATTGTCGGAGAACACTCGCACGTGATGGCCCTGTAGATACACAAGGAGCTTTTTAGCCGCCTGTTCTACTGCTGTCAATTCTTTTAGGTTAGATGACATTCCTAACTGATCATGTTGCCATTGGTCCTGGACTAATATTTCACCCATATGAGCTCCCCAACCGTAAGGACTAGCATCCGTGGTGACTATGCGGGTTACGTTATACTCCCAGGGCACCCCTTTAGACAAGTTATCCTTGTCTAACCACCACTCTAGGGACTCCCTTGTGTTATGGGACAAGGTTAGCTGACCCTCCAAGTAACCCCCAAGGACCTTTTGATGTAATAAGACCTCGCTCTGTAGTTTCCTTGCATGAAACTGGGCCCACTGGACTGCCGGGATGCAGGCCGAAAGAGAGCCTAGAAGGGACATGGCTTTCCTGAGGGACATGGTGGGGTTATTGGAGGCGTTCAGGATCTGATAACGGAGGCGAACAAGCTTCTCCGGGGGCAGACGGCATTCCTGTTTTTCAGAATCCAGGGTTAGGCCCAAGAATTGTTGGACTTTCATTGGTTGCAACCGAGACTTTTTGACGTTCAGCAACCATCCTAACCGTTCTAGGGCGGACATTGCCTTTTGTAGCTGTTGTGAACAATGATTCGCCGTTTTACCTACAATAAGAAAATCGTCCAGGTAGGGGATCACCAGAATGTTCGATTCACGTAGATGGGCCATGACCTCCGCTATTACTTTAGTAAATACTCGGGGAGCGACAGCCACTCCAAAAGGGAGGGCCGCATATTGGAAATGTCGAATTGACCCATCCAACTGAACCGCCACTCTGAGAAACCGCTGATGGCCTGCATGGATGGGTATATGGTAGTATGCGTCTTTCAGATCTAACACCACCATAAAGCAGTTTTGGAACAGCATTTAATTGTATCCATTTTAAAAGGACGTATGACCAAAAACTTGTTGAGGGCCTTAAGGTTTATTATTGTCCTAAAGGAGCTGTCTGGTTTGCGGACCAGGAACAGAGGGGAGTAGAATCCCTTCCCCCATTCTGTCTCTGGAACCTCTATCAGGACTTTTTTGGCGCACAGGTCATGAACCTCGGCCTCCAGGGCAGCTTGCTCTGAAGCAGACGACCTGAGTGGGGTGATTTTAAATTGATCAAGGGGAACCCTAGAAAACTCTAGTCGTAGTCCCACGGCTATTATCCCCAATATCCAGCTGCTATTAGAGATCAGAGACCAGGATGGGTAGAAGGCAGCTAGTCTCCCTCCCACCGGGGTAACTAGTCATTGGGGCGGCTTTTTCGTATCTCGAGCTGGACCTTCCTGGCGCCCCCCTCCAAACATGAATCCTGTACCTTTCCTTTTTTTCTCCTCCCATCTGCCCTGATCTCTGGACGGCCTTCTCCGGAAAAAACCTTTTCTGGTAAAAGGACGTCTGTACGAGGGGTTCGGGAGACTGGGAAATTTCTTTTTGTCATCTCCAGCTTTCTCCAACAATTCGTCCAAGACAGGGCCGAATAGGTACTCCCCCTCGCAGGGAATGGAACAGAGACGGGACCGGGCTTGAATATCTCCTGGCCAACATTTTAACCAGAGCGCTCTTCGCGCTGCATTAGATAGACCCGCGGCTTTAGCCGCCATTCTTGCAGAGTCTGCAGACGCATCGGCTAAAAATGCCGCGGCATTCTGAATGATCGGCAAACTTTTCCGAATAGATGATCTTGAGGCTCCGTCTTTTAGCTGGGAATCCAGCTGATCTAGCCAGACCATCATCGATCTGGCTGTACAGGTGGCAGCTACCGCTGGTCTTAACGCGCCTGCTGACATCTCCCATGTCCCTTTAAGAAAAGAATCCGCTTTTTTATCTAGCGGATCTTTCAAGGAGGCCATATCGTCAAATGGTATGGCAGATTTTTTAGATGCTTTGGCTACTGCTGTGTCTAGTTTCGGGGCTTTATCCCATCTGTTTACTACCGGGTTATCAAAGGGGTATCTCCGCTTAAAGGCTGGTGGCATGGAGCCCCTTTTTTCCGGTCTCTTCCATTCTCTGTCAATTAGGTTTTGAACCTTATCGTTTAATGGAAAGGCTCTGCGTTTTTTGGGGTCTAGACCCCCGGACATTATGTCCTGTGCTGAGAGTTCCCGTTTTTTGTCCGCTACCCCCATGGTGGACCGTATTGCTTTCACTAATCTGTCCATCTGGTCTAAGGGGAAGCAGAACCGGCTAGAGTCTTCATCCGAGGAAGACGACGAGGAGTCCGAGGAATTGTCACCTTTCCTAGGGGCGACTGAGGTCTCCGAGCCTGAACCACTAGCCTCTCTTCTCCTAGAAGGTTCTCTTTGAGGTAAGACTTTCATTTCTGCCCTGATCATCTCTCTCAGGTTCGAAGTGAAGTCAGGTGTCTCTTCCGCTACCTGCATAAACGGGGGAGAGTATAAGGGCCTGACAATCTACCCCTGGACTCCCTGTCTTTAATAACCCCTACCGTTTGCCGAATGCATGGTTGGCATAATTTTTTAGGGTGGCCATCTGGTAGGGGGGAACTACAGAGGGCACATTCCCTGTGCTTCTGTTTTCCCGTAGCCTTCTTCCCCTGAAAAAAAAACATAAGGGAACACTGCATCAGGGTACATTCACGTAGATCTCTTACCCATGCAGATGAAGCAGGTACCGGATCACGGAGGGAGGCAGGGGGGTCCTTTCTGGAGGAACTTTCGCGGCTCTGGTCGCTAGTTCGTCTCTGTTTTTTCTGCTGGCCACTCGCAAGCGGTTTTGTCGTGGCCTGTTTTTGCGGGCGCTCCTGCGCCTCGTCCTGCCGGTCCAAGGGGGCTTCCGTTGAATCCATTGCTGGGGCCTTCAGAAGCACCCCAGCGGCATCCCCATCTGCCTTATATGGCCTCCTGGTGTCCGGGTCAGCAGGTATCCTGCCATAGCACCACCCACCCGGCTTTCCGCACTCCCTCCCCCATGCTCCGGCCCCCTCGCCTTACCCGGGTCGCCGCGCGACCCCCGGACGGGCATGCACCCGCGGCGCGCGCCGGAGGCCGGCACCCGACTTCCGGTATCGGCGCTATCGCTCCGCCCCTTCCGCCGCGTCACTTCCGCCGCTCATCAGAGCCCTGCGGGAGCGCGCACGAAGGAGCCGCGCAGCGCCTCCTGGCCGGAATGCCCCACTGCGCATGCCGCCATGAGCCCGCCAGGGGCCAGCACTGACCGGGAGGACCGGGCCTGGGGAAGCGCAGCCGGGGTATACGTACCAGGTGCTGGCGTTTTTTGGAGACGGCATCCACCGGACCCCTGCTCCACCTGCTCCGTCCACTGCCGTGGTGACCTACCCGGCCCCACCGTGGCGCTTCCAGGGACCCCGCATTGACCGAGGTAGGAGACCCCCTCACTACCTGGGTCGGTCAGCCGGCCTGGGTACTCAACAACGACTCCATGACGGACGATCTGTAGAGAGTCCTGTCCTCTAGGAACAGGAAACCAACTGATGCGTGGGAGAGGTGCCACCCTTTTGTATCTGTAGGTTTCCTGTTCCTAAGGGGTGGATCCCCTCTCTCAGGTGGTGCTGTCATGGACGACCGAATAAAGAAAAGAAATGGGTCAAGTTTCGATACACAATTTTTTGTGTGTGTTTCGCTAGACACAAACATTTCTTAGTAAAAGAAGTAGTAGATTTTGGGAAACCTTTACAATAGAAACATTATGTGGGCCATTCACTTCATTCTATTTTATAAGTCAGGTTTGGGAAGAGTATACTGTCAGCTTAGCTGTTTATCCTCATAGTTAATGTTATGCAGTATTTCTAAATTAAAAATAAGGTTTGTCTTTGTTACTATATTAGGAATATTACATTTATGTAAATAAAAGCTTTATAATGTACGGTATTTTCTTGAAGAAAAATCCTCTTTCTCTACCAGTCAGATGCCTTCCTCCTACACTGTCTGTGTATTTCTATGCAGCCGCAGCTCCGGTCCTGAGTGCCGGTGGCAGCGCCGGGTGTTGATGCAAGAGACTCGTGTGAGTTTCTCGCATCACACACGGTAGTGTGATCCCGGCCTAACACTCGTACGCACGACTGATATTCTTATCCGAGTGCTATCCATGAAAGTCAGGTTATTTTTCTTGTACTACATGGTCCACAGAAAAATTCAGAGACCTTTCTGATTTTCAACCGAGTGTCTGTTCAAAATGGGCAATACAAGTCTATGGGTCCGTGAATAATATTGGAGCACACTCAGATACCATGGTACCTGAGTGCAGTCTGATTTTCACAGACAGACTGAATGGAGAAGGTGGAGAAACTTTTTTATTATTTTCTCTCCACATCCGAGAAAAACTGATGCCTCTCTGGTCAAAAAGTCTGGTCAAAGTCAACCAATTTTCTCGAATGTGGAGAAAAGGGACGTATCACCTACCCTAACTGTGCAGAAACCATTATCTAAAAAAAACCCAACACTATAGCTTGAGAGTCTATCACTGAGGGATCACATTACACAAAGACGTTCTTACTGAATTTTAAGAAAAATCCCATTGCATTTGTGTATGAAATTGTAGGCTCACAGAGTATGACAATACAAGCCCCTAGCGGGCCATGAATATCTTAGTATTTATTAATACAATGTCCACTAACTTGATAGAAAAATTGAAAGCACAGATATGGCGGATTTGGGGTGAAAATTAGAAATTTGCCACAAACGGCCTTCACATGTTACCAAAGAATTCAGAGCAGATTTCAGATCTACATCATATCTGATTCTGCATGTTGTTGTTTTTTTGTATCATGTATTATTATTTGTTCTTGGGCTCCATTTGAACACTTTCATATATTTGTTAATTGATTTCCCCTGTAAATGGGGCTCACATATTAGCCCCAGTTACAGGAGAAAACTTTGTTCTCTGCACAGTAAAGCTGTCTCTGTTTCCTTCCAACCACCAGCTCCTGTTTTCTCCCTACATCCAGAGATCAAGGTGATCTCTGAATCCAGAGAAGGAGCCACTTAAGTGCCACTAATTGTGCCTAACGGCTGACTCCCTTTCCCCTCAACTGCACAATGACGTAGCTGCTTTACAGTGCAGTGACACTTAGAATGTCCCCACTGAAAAGAACAAGGACTGCCTGAATGTATAAAGTGCATGGGCAGAAAAGAGAACTGCCTTTTACTCACCCTCCTAGGGTCCAGTGGTAAGTCTGAGCCACTGCTCCTGGAGTCACATTGACAGCACTGCGGGCAATCTATTGCAAACGAAGAGCTGCTAAGGTAATGGACTCCTACTTGAGTATAGCCACTGAGTCGCTGCAGTACTGTCGACTTTAACCCAGCGCTACAAACGGCACAAATTCAGTGCTGGACCCAGGGAGGGGGCGGGGTTAAAGCATTTTTTTTTGTTTTGTTTTCTATAACCATGTCTCCCAATTTTCATCCTCGTGGACCCCAATGCATCATGTTTTTATGATTTCTTTAATATTGCACAGGGGAGAGAACCTGTGGGGGACCCTGAGGACTGGAGTTTGGGAAACACTGCTTTAAAACAAAGTACGTCTAAGAACAGAGCTGTTTTGAAATCATGAAACCTTTTTAACTAGTTCACTAATTTTCTCCAGTGATGAAAACCTCTAAGTTTGAAACGGAAAGTGACCAGCTTTTGGAGCACTAATAAATTAAACCCCTCTGAAGTAGGACACTTTAATTTAATAGATGGACCAGGAAATTCTTCAGAGGTTCTTATATGGTACTGAACTGAAGAAGGTTTAGCAGATGAGAGCCCACAGATTTTGGGGGGTGCAATCTCTTTTCAAACATATGACCTGTATGTAATGACAAAAGACCGGAAAACCCTCCAAAGTAGACCTGAATAATTTCCTTGGTGAACCCAATGTTTCCCAGTCCCATCCTGGACGCAGGTTTTCATCTGTATTTCATTGTCTCTGAGTTTTGCATTGTGCAGTTTTCGATCCCAATAGACCCATTGTTTTAGATGGCCGAAAGTAAACTATTTAATATTGAAACCATGTGTAAAAAGTATATATAGCGGTTTTAAACAACAGTAACCCTGCCAATTTATTTGAAGAAAGGTTACTGCTGATTCATGTGATCTGGAGAAGACATTTGTTCTGAATTAGTTTCTCTCATCTGCTCGCAGAGCTAAATCATTTTCATCTTTCCTCCTTTTTGTGTGTAGCCTCATCACATCCTAATTGTTCCCAGCGTTGTGCAGAAAGTACAAAATTACCTGCTTCAGCTATATCTGACATCGTGTCACTCTCCCCGCTGTGATTCTGAAAGAGACTTTTTTTTTTGTAGTTTAGCGCATTGAATACGTCTTCAATTAGACTCGAGAGGTTCGATCTGCTTTGTCAATTCAGTTTTAAAAGTATATTTGAATGCTTTTGACCTTTTTGACTATTTTTTTTTAATGTTTTGCGAACACTGTTATTATGTTACAATTATTATAATTGGACCCGTTCACACTTAGACAGGTTTTCTGGTGAACTCTTTTTCTAGAAATAGCCATGTCTTTTTTTTTTTGGTAGGTGACTGTAGTAGATTTACCGTATGTCCTTTCACACAATGTTATGCTAATTTCAGATTGCTGTAATTGAACTCGCATGTTTTTTTGGTTTTTTTTTATGCAATTTTCTGAGCCTTCTCCTTTCTTGTGTGCCCATTACTGTGTTTAGATAAAAAAAAAAATAACCTCAAAGTAGTTTTGAATATTGACCATTTGGCCCAATATCAGACCCATTCTCTTATTCCCATTCCTAGCAGATGCCTTTTGGTTTTGTTGCTGGACAGGAAGTGAACCCTTTGTGTTGATGAATGGCTACCCATCGGGCAAAGTTTATTAGAATTGCCCCTTCACTGTCTGCATTAGCTGGGATGTTCCATCAAAGACCACCAGCCATCATCCTCACGTGCAGAAATAGAGTTATCAGGACACCAAGACGGGGGGGGTCTGAAAGTAAGTCAGTGGGGCATTTAGTAAGTTTTCTTACATTTTTATAACAATGAAATAACTTTTTCTCTCCTCAAACAACCCCTTTTAATGGCTTTATTGTGGCCACAGGTCTTTGTCTTTACATTGTGTTTGCTTTACAAAACTTAGATCACCACGAGTTACTTGTCCTGGTCATATTTAAAGGGAACCTGTCAGCTGCTTTGGCCGCTATAAGATGCGCCCGCTGCCTTTCAGGTCTTATCTACAGCATTCTAATGCTGTTGGTAAGCCCCCGGTCTGACCTGAAAAATAAGTGAAAATAAGGGGGGGTGGTCCAGTGCGGTCCGGTCCGATCCAATGGGTGTCGCAGGTCTGGGTCCGGCGCCGCCCTCCTGCTTGCTAAATTGCTCCCTGGCATCGCGCTCCTGCGCAGGTGTACTTGTCTGTCCTGTTGAGGGCAGAGCAAATTCCTGCAGTGCGCAGGTGCTGGGCCTCTCTGACCTTTCTCGGCGCCTGCGCACTGCGGTACTTTGCTCTGCCATCAACAGCGCAGAGAAGTATGCCTGCGGAGGAGCGCGATGCCAGGGAGCAATTAAGCAAGCAGGAGGGCAGCATCGCGAGAAGATGGGAGGCGCCAGACCCATGACACCCATCGGACCGGAACGCCCCCCAGGTGAGTGTAATAAAACTTATTTTATAATTAGAAATGTATTATAGTTCTTTTGATGTTCGATGTTGCTTACCCCACGTGCAGGGCATTGCAGGACCTTAGGTATCCATGGTCACAACTACTAGCAACTAACTGTCACTATATCCGTAGCCATAACCATGGATGCTTAAGGTCATGCAATGCCCTGCACATGAGGTAAGCGACATAGCGAGTCAGAAGAACTATACTACATTTCTAACTGGAGGTATTTGCTTATATTATTACTAGATTATGGCCCGATGCTATCGCATCGGGAGGATGCGATAGCATCACACCTCTTGCCATGTTAACCCTCAACACACACACTCCTCAACACACACTCCTCTCACCTTTCACCATCTCCACTCACTCTTTCACTCCACATACGACCCCTTCTCTCACTCCGTCTCTCTTACTCACGCCGTCATCGCCGCTGCTCCACGATCCCCGACATCTTCTTCCGCCGGCGCCATCCTGGATCCAGACGTTGTCCACGCCGGCTACATGCTCTTGCGGCGACGCCATCTTGAGTATCGTGAAATCCCGCGATAGTCGAGTTTTCGCCGACGCCATTTTGGATCCCGACGTCGTCCTCGCCGGCGACATGTTCTTGCGGCGACGCCATCTTGACTATCGCGGGATTTCGCCGATCCAAAATGGCGTCGCCGCAAGAACATGTCGCCGGCGTGGAGGACGTCTGGATCCAGGATGGCGCCGGCGGAAGAAGATGTCGGGGATCGTGGATCAGCGGCGATGACGGCGTGAGTATGAGAGACGGAGTGAGAGAAAGGGTCGTATGTGGAGTGAAAGAGTGAGTGGACGTGAGTGGAGATGGTGAAAGGTGAGTGGAGTGTGTGTGTTGAGGGTTAACATGGAAAGAGGTCTGCGGTGACGTCGGTTACAACTGGACGGAAGTTGTTACAACCGGAAGTTGCTTAGGGCATTTATTATTATAGATTACACCTACTACATATTCATACTACTGCGCATATTCATGAGTGTAATGAGCCGTACCACGTGACCGCTGAAGACAGGAAGGGAGACAGTGGAGAAGCGAGGCTGCAGAGACCGCGGCAGGATGGGTGAGTATAGCGATATTCACCTATCCCCCGGTCCATCGCTGCTCACCGCTGTCTCTGCTGCATCCTGTGTCAGTGACATTTAGGCAGCAGGGGGCACGGTTACTTGGTTAGTGCGCGCCGCACCTCTGCTGGCTGAACGAACAGTCACTGACACAAGAAGCGGCAAACAGCGGCGATGGACCCAGGAGAGGTGAGTATGGCTATTTTTTTTTTTTTTTTGCAGCATATGGGGGCATATTCTATGGAGCAGCATATGGGGGACATAAACTATGGAGAAGCATATGGGGGCATAATCTATGGAGCAGCATATGGGGGCATAGTCTATGGGGCAACATATGAGGGCATAGTCTATAGATTCCACCCTCGGCTTATACACAAGTCAATAAGTTTTCCCAGTTTTTTGTGGCAAAATTAGGGGGGTCGGCTTATACACGAGTATATACGGTGTGGGGGTGTGTATATATATGTATATATATGTATATATATGTATATATATATATATATATGTATATATATATGTATATATATATATATATACTGTGTGTGTACTGTATGTGTATATATATATATATATATATATATATATATATACTGTGTGTGTACTGTATGTGTGTATATATATATATATATATATATATATATACACATGTATTACATAGTTTGAAGAAGAGCCAGCAATTCAGCAGCCGTGTAGTGTAAAATCACAGCAGTAGCCCACAGGATTGAATAGTTGGATTAAATACAGTAAATACACGTGAAATAGATATCTAGCTGGCAGTGATATATACAATGTATGCAGCTTACTGTAGATGTATTTATTAAAATATTTTTCTGAAGAAAATAAAAAGGGCGTTGGCTCCGCATAATTTTTTTAAACCGCAGAGGGAAACCTGATAGCTGGGGATGGGGTAATACCCATAGAGCTTCCCAGGCTATTACTATCCAGGTCATGGCTGTATACTTAGCCTTTACTGGCTATTAAAATGGGAGATCCTAAAAAAAATGTCGTAAGGTCCCCCCTCTATAATTAATAACCAGCAAAGGCTGCGCAGACAGCTGCGGGCTGATATTAATGGCTTAGGAAGGGGCCATGGATACTGCCCCCCCAGGCTAAAAACATCAGCTCTCAGCCGCCCCAGAAACGGCGCAACTATAAAATTTGCCAATTTCGGCACTTGGCCTTGCTCTTCCCACTTGCCCTGTAGCGATGGCAAGTGGGGTGATAGCTGTGGGGGGGGGGGGGGGGTTGATGTCTCCTTTGTATTGTCAGGTGACATCAAACCCACTGATTAGTAATGGAGAGACATCCATAAGACACCTATCCATTACTAATCCTATAGTTATATGGTAAATACACAGCCAGATTAAACTCTTTTATTAGATATTAAACAAAACACAGTTTTTCATTTTTATTTAAAAATATCAAACACAGTTATACTCACCTAACGCTTAATTCCACTAAATCCCTCATCTTCTGTAATAAAACTAAAATAAAAAGCAACCATTTCCCTCACCTATCCGTCGTTCTGTCCCACGCCGTAATCCATATCTAGGGGATGAATAGTTTTCAACCTGGATGGTGCCAAGATGCGACTGTCCAGGCTGAGAACCACTGGTGAATAAGCTGCTGCGGGCGCAGCCTCAGTGACTAGCGGTGACGTCATAAGAGATTACTGCCGGTCAGTGAGGCTGCGTTCCCAGCCGGGCTGACCTGCCGTGACCTCAGCACCATGGAAAAAAAACAGTGAAGAGGTCACCGCAGTTCAAGCTCAGTGACTTCACAGCAGATCACCGTGAGAATTTCACACCGTGGTGTAACATCAACACCACAAATATCAACCCCACTTGCCACTGCTACAGGGCAAGTGGGAAGAGCTGGGCAAAGTGCCAGAATTGGCACATCTAATAGATGCGCCTTTTCTAGGTGGCTGCTATTTTTAGGTTGGGGGGTCAATATCCATGGCCCTTTTTTGGACCCGCAGAAGCCCTGGGATAGGCGCAAAACAGCTGTTGTCCTGCTTCACATCCCCGCTCCCCCTGCATTTTAAAGGATTGTCCCCCCACATGGAATAAAGGACTTTAACTTTTTTAAGAAGCAATGCTGAGTGCTGTTTCTTTTTTCAACATTGAATAAATGGCGCTTGCCAGCCTGAGATTACCAGTCCCCAGCTGTCTGCTTTAGCAAGGCTGGTTGTAAAAAATGGGGGGGAGGACCTCATCATGTTTTTTATTAAACATTATTTAAATAATTAAAAAATACAGCATGGGGACCACTTTATTCTTGATAACCAGCCTTGTTGAAGCTTCCAGCTGAGGGTTGGAGCACCCAGCTGTGAGTTTTGCCTGGCTGGTTATAAAAAATACAGGAAACCCACGTCGTTTTTTTTTTTTAAATTATTTATTTACAGCTTAGGAGCGGCTGATGAATTCTCCCATCAGCTACTCCTGCTGTCACTGTTATTAGTTTCACAAGGGGTAAGAGCAGTATAAGAACACTACAATTAATCTCATATGTATTCAGAAATAACTGTTTAAGCACGGTGCAGAGCTTGGACGGGAAAGGGCGTCATTCACTTCTGGAGCACAAATTTCGCTGAAATAGATTAAGGACAGCGCGTCACAATTGCAGACCCTAAGGTGCCTGAACAGCAAAATCTACACCAAAAGTGATCACTTTTTTGAAATGACACTCCTCAAGGAATTCATCAAGGGGTGTGGTGAGCATTTTGAACCAACAGTTGCTTTACAGAATTGTGTAGCATTAGTGTTTGAAAAAGAAAAATTACATTTTTTTTTCACAAAAATCTTGTTTTAGCCCCAAATTTTTCATTATCACAAGGAATAATGAAAGAAAATGGAACATACAATTTGTAAAGTAATTTCCGACAAAAGCAGCAATACCCAAAGCACAAGACTGGACTCAAAAGGGAAAGTTTACAGGTGCCTGAACAGCAGAAAGTGACGTCATTTTGGAAACTACACCCATCAAAGAATTCAGTCTAGGCATGTAATGAGCATTTTTACCAAACAAGTGTCTCACCGATTTCTATCACCTTTTGGGCTGTGTGAAAATGAAAAATTATATTTGGTACAATAATAAGTAGATTGTTATATTTTTATTTTTACCATGGCTAATAAGGAAAACAGCACCCCAAAAATGATGCAATTTTATCGTGAGTGCAGGAATATTCTATGTATGGCCTTACTCTGCTGTTTGGACATGGCATGGCTCAGAAGAGAAGGAGCATCATTTTGCTTTTTAAGCTCAGATTTTCCTGAAGTACTTTATAGCGCCAAATGCAGAGCTCCTAATGTGCGAGAGCACTAGAGATACCCAAAAAGTGACCACTTTTGCAAATTATCTACAAGTGCAGTGACTAAAAAAAACAACAGAAAACTGAGCCGGAGTATAAGGCCGGGATCACACACAGCGTAATACGGCCGAGTCTCGCAGGTTAAAACCAAGCTCTGGAGCCGGCACTCTGGAACGGAGCGTGCAGCCGCACAGCAATGCATGGAGCTGCACGCTGTGCTCTGGTGTGCCGATGCCAGAGCTTGGTTTTAACCTGCGAGACTCGGCCGTATCTCGCTGTAGTGTGACTCCGGCCTAACTTGAAAACATGCATGATGTAAAGGCATGTTCACACTGGCCATAGAAACAAGCAAATCCAAAGAAAAGACAATGTGTGCATATACCCTAATCAAAATAAATACCATAAGTAAAAAAGCAAGTGCCTTAAATAATTAACATAGGGTATTTAGTAAACACTGTTTTTTGATCAAAAAAAGAAAAGCATAACGTTGACCCACCGTGACAAGGTATACCCAATTGGGACAGTAACTACACTCTCTAATGTTAGACTCTACCTAGTGTGAACAGTGGCAGAGAGTCACCAGGTCCCAACAGGACACCTAGCTGTGTAAGGACTATATATGAACTGCCCAGCTCAGTAAAAAGGGGGCCGCACCCTATTTGTACTGAATACAAAAATACTGAAGAAAAAAACCAGAAAACTGGGCTTTTATGTACATGCTCGGTAGTGACCAATGCTGTGGAGTCGGAGTTAGAAGTCAGGGAAATTGAGGAAGTGGGTGGTTTGGCTGACCGACTCCGCAGCCCTGCAGTTCCTTAGACATCTCTAGATTGTGAGTTGCAATTATTTGTTGGAGGAGTAATTACTGGCTGTATTTCTAATGGGTATTCCTTCAAGACTTTTTTTTTTTCTTTCTTCATCATGTATTTTGCTACCTTACATGCTGTGTATATGACGTACAGAGAACATGGTATTTAATGCCCACGTTACCAGGAATTGTGGTGATGAGGAAACGTGGCTTCTATTTATAGAGATGTCTGCTGATTGATAATGGTGGAATAATCATTCTCTGCACATGTATTTTCCAGAATATGGCACAGCAATCTTTGTGTTAAGTATCTGACTCTTGCTGCTGAACCTCGTAATTTAGGCCCTCATACATTTCTTTTCTCCATTCCACTTATTATTTGTCTTTTGTATTAGTCATCGAATTCTGCAAAGGAAAACCGTATAATGTGTCTGGTTCTAGTGCATTTGTGCAAAAGATACCCTGAACATTAGATTGTAAGTTCTTCTGGACAAGGATTCATGCAAATGAATATTTCCTATGATGTGCTGTATGAATATTAAATAATAAGCAAAAACATAAAGATGCTTATGAAAGGTTCTGTCTACACTAGTGCCATGTCTTCAGTTATTAAAATTGTGCCCATTTATGTCCACGTACTCAATTAGGTCATATGGACTTTATGTATTCTTAGGCACGGAACTGCATTTAAGGGCTATAGAAGCCCCCCCTTTTTTTTTTTTTTTTTATTATAAAGTGACGAAGCAGAGTCTGCTCACACTACTGTCCACTATGTCTTTCTGATCTAATGCTGGCGATATCAGGGATGCAGAGGTAAGAAGAGGTTGCTCACACTGCTGTCCACGATGTCTTTCTGATCTAATACTGGAGATATCAGGGATGCTGAGGTAAGAAGAGGCTGCTCACTTCTGTCCACTATGTCTTTCTGATCTAATACTGGAGATAGATTGTAAGCTTGCGAGCAGGGCCCTCATTCCTCTTGGTATCTGTTATGATCTATGTGATTATTGTTATGCTGTAATGTCTATTGTCTGTACAAGTCCCCTCTGAAATGTAAAGTGCTGCGGAATATGTCGTCGCTATAGAAATAAAATGTATTATTATTATTCTTAAGAAGAGGCTGCTCACACTGCTGTCCACTATGTCTTTCTGATCTAATACTGGAGATATCAGGGATTCTGAGGTGAGAAGAGTCTGCTCACAATACTGTACACCTGATCAAATGCTGTAAATACAAGTGGTACTTAGATAAGAAGAGTCTGGTCACACTCCTGTCCACCCTGCCTTTGTGTGCTAATACAGTAATTAAAAGGGGTACTGAGGCAATAGGAGGCTGCTCACACTGATGTTCACCATGTCTGTCTTATGTAATACTGGAGATACAATGGGTGCTGCATTAACAAGAGGCCGCTCACACTGGTGTTCACCCTGTGTATCTGATCTAATATTGGAGATACCAGGGCTGCTGAGATAAGAAGACATTTGTTATACTGCTGTCCACTCTATATTTCTTAACTAATACTAGGGGTGCTGAGGTAATATGAGGCCTCTCACATTGTTGTCCACCCTGCCTATATGATCTTATATTGGAGATACCATGGGTGCTGAGGTGAGAAGAGGCTGTTCATACTGCTGTCCACCATGTCTTTCTGATCTAATACAGTAAAGACTAGCAATGCTGAGGTAGTAGGAGACAGCTCACACTGTTGTCTTCACTGTTTTTTTAATCTAATGGAGGAGATTGTAAGGGCATTGAGTTTAGAATAGTCCTCTCACCCTGTTACCTACCCTGTCTATCTGATCTTTTACTGAAGGCACCAGAGGTGCTGAGGTGGGAAGAGGCTATTCACTTTGCTGTTCACCATGTCTTTCTGATGTAATACTGGAGACAACAGGGGTAATGAGATAAGAGGAGGCTGCTCACCCTGTTGTCTACCCTATCTGTCTGATCTTATCCTGGAGCTACTAGAGGTGCAGACATATCAAGACTCTACACACTGTTTCTCTCTCACACATGACAGCACCACGGAGAGAGGGGGTCCGCCCATCAGGGACAGGATCCTACAGATAAAATGCGGCACCTCTCCTCCGGCCCCCAGTTGGGTTCCTGTCCTTGACGGGTGACCCGTTGAACCAGCAGCAGTGGCAGCAGCTTACCTTGAAGAGGAGTCCAGGGCCGTCCCATCCGTAATGCTGGCAGCGGGGAGGCCCCTGTCGCGGCGGGGTCGGTTCCTGACGCCGCCACCGCTGTAGCCGACGGGCTTCACAGGGTGAGTGGGGGGGAGAGGACTGAGCCGCCGCTCCGGAAAGGAGGCTGGGGCTGAGGGAGGCCGGCACACGTGCGCGGCAGTGCCACGGTACAGAGGTGTACCAATATGGCGCTGCCCAGGAAATGGAGGAGACTACTTCCGGGTCCGCGCATGCGCACTGCGCTCCCCGGGGCACAGAGCGGTGCAGGCTGGGAGAGGAATTGACGTCACGGTCGAGAAATTTAAAAAGAGAACGCTGCAATTACTCCTTGCTGGAAGCGTCCTGTAAGTATGGAAGACAGCGACCAATACGAGGAGCAGCAGCCTAAGCAGCAGCAGCAGTACAGGCAACACCACCATCACCGGCAAAAAGATAAGGACAGGCGCGAGGGCCGGTCCAGTAGCCACTCCACGCAGCACAGCAAGTCGACTGCGAGGAGCAAGTCACCTTCCTTGGATCAACCCGTGAGGGATCTGAATCCACCTCCCGAACCGGTACCTGCATCTGCGCATACTGGGGTAAGTGATCTACGTTAATGTTCCCCATTGTAATAGACTTCTTTCCCTTATTAGGGAAAGAAGAAAGAGAAAGCAAAGAACAGGGAATTGCCCCACCTGTAGCAGACCACTACCAGCTTCTTGGGATAAAAAGCTCTGCGAATCCTGCACACAGGAAGTTCTTTGTGATGAAACCCCGGATTACGCCTCAGATCTAAGAGCGGTAATCCGATCGGAGTTTGAGTGCCCTTTCATCCCTAAAACACAAAGCGAAAACAAAAAAAGGGATGTAGTAGTAGGCTCCCAGTCAGAAGTCTCGACGTCTGGGGAAGTTACCTCACAGACTTCGGACACCGACTTGTCATCCTCAGAGGAAGAAACTGGGGGGGGCCGTCACTGTTTTCCCCTAGATGGGGTAGACATGATAGTAAGGATGTTGGCCAGGGGCCTTACAGACTAAGATGAAGCTATGCTCCATCCCCTGTGAAGGGAAATTCCTATTCGGAGAGACGCTGGATGACATCCTCCAAAAGGCAGGGGGTAAAAAGAAGGGATTCCCAAACCTGGGTCCTACAGGTTTTAAAAGATCCTTTCGAAACAAAAAGTTTTTTCAGAGGAGATCCCCGAGCGAACAGAAATGGGACGACAGAAGGAGGGACAGGGGGTTCTTCTTCGGTAACTCGTCCCGAGACAAAAAACCCTCCAAGAGACTGTTTGCCCAGGGTGGGAGGGAGGCTAAGCTTTTTTTCTCCCAGCCTGGAGGAAAATATCGAACAACCCTTGGTTATTAAATCTGATAAGATCAGGCCTAAGGATAGACTTTCTCTCTCTCCCACCTCAAAAATATGTGGTGACCATACTAAGATCTTCAATAAGAGAACAAAAAGCTCTCGAAAAAGAGGTCCTAAGCTTGTTGAGCGAAAGAGTCTTCCAGGAGGTTCCCCCGCAGGAGAGAGGCAGAGGGTTCTACTCCCCTCTTTTTCTAGTGACCAAACCGGACGGTACCTTCCGGACAATTATAAATCTAAAGAGGTTAAACGATTACGTCAAAAACCAAAAATTCAAAATGGAGTCAATCAAGTCAACCACCAAAATTCTCTTCCCACATTGCTTCATGACAGTATTAGATCTCAGCGATGCGTACTATCATGTCCCCATCCACAAAGACTCCCGGAAATACCTCAGACTGACGGTCTCCATAGGAGGCGAAATAAGGCAGTTTCATTACAGGGCCCTGCCATTTGGAATTTCTGTAGCCCCGCGAGTTTTCACGAAACTAGTAGCAGAAATGATGGCTCACCTAAGAGAACAAGATATTTTAATAATCCCATACTTGGACGGCTTTTTAATAGCAAGCAACTCGGCCCAAAGATGCAAGGAACAGAGGGACAGAGTGATGGACACCCTACAGAACCTTGGCTGGCTTCTAAACCTAAAAAAATCGAGGTTGGAGCCCCACAAAGTTCAGGAGTTCCTAGGACTAACACTGAACTCAAACACCCAAGATTGTTACCTTCCAGACCGCAAAAAAGAGGATTGCTCAGATGGTAGCAAGAGCGATTCAGAACCCTTCCATGATGCTAAGAAAAGCGATGTCACTACTAGGGTCCCTCTCCGCCTGCCTGCCAGCGGTCCAGTGGGCGCAGCTACATACGAGAGATCTCCAATGGGATTTATTAGCCAACAAGTTAGCATTAGGAGGTCACTTGGAAGGTCACGTTACACTAGACTCCAAAACTATTCATTCCCTAGCTTGGAGGAGAAACAGAGACAACCAATCCAAAGGGATTCCCTGGGTTATAAAAATCACACATAATTACCACGGATGCCTGTCCCAAGGGATGGGGGGCACATATGAGCAACAGGGTGACTCAGGGGGAATGGGGAGGTCAGGAACTAGAAGCCTCCTCGAACCAAAAGGAACTATTGGCAGTCGGTTATGCCCTAACACACTTCCTACCTGTAATACGGGGTCATCACGTCCGCATATTTTCGGACAATCGGGTGACGGTGGCCTACATAAATCATCAGGGGGGAACCAGGTCCTGAACACTAATGAACACATCCTCCGAAATCTTCACCCTAGCCGAGACAAACCTACTATCCCTCTCTGCACTACATATACGTGGAACAGAAAATCAGAGAGCAGACTTTAAGTCGCACCCAGTTACGCCAGGGAGAATGGGTTCTAAAACAGTCCATTTTTCGGCAGTTTGTAAAAATGTGGGGAAAGTAGAAGCAATTCTGTTCCCTAGACCCCAGGGGAAATCCCCGGACCCTGGATGCGTTTATGCTTCCGTGGACACAGGGCCTAATGTATGCCTTTCCGCCGTCCATTCTCATCCCGGCAGTCATAAGGAAAGTCAGAGAAGACAAAGCAAGAATGATACTAATAGCCCCCTTTTGGCCAAAAAGAACCTGGTTATCCTGGCTGAGAATACTGTCAATAACCGACCCTTGGGTCCTACCAGATCTCCCGGACCTACTGTCCCAAGGACCCGTGTTACACCCTCAGGCAGGGAACCTCCGTTTAACAGCATGGAATTTGAAAGGGCACTGCTGAGGGGGAGGAGGGGGTTGCTACGCTACAAAAAAGTAGGAAACCGATCACAACCAGAGCCTATGGGGAGAACTTGGAGGAAATGTCTGTCCAGCTCCGGGGCAAGGGTTCAGGATGGAGTCCAGATTGACAAAATTCTCGAATTTCTGCAAAAGGGTTTAGAACAGGGGCTGGCGACTAACACATTGAAGGTACAGATAGCGGCCCTAGGTGCCCTGCATAACCAGGACGTGGCAGGCAACCCCTGGGTAGCACGGTTTATTAGGGCCGCAGCCAGGTCTAGACCAATAATTACCCAGAAATTACCATCATGGGATCTAAACCTAGTATTGTCTGCACTAACAGGGCCCCCATTCGAGCCCATCCTGTCAGCACCTTTAAAACCCCTGTCATTAAAGACTGTACTTCTAGTGGCCCTAACATCCGCTTGCAGAGTGAGCGATATTCAAGCTCTGTCAGCGATACCACCGTTCACTAAAATCCTAGACGATAGAGTCATATTGAAACCTGACCCGGCATATCTACCTAAGGTAGCGACACACTTTCATTGGTCCCAAGAAGTAGTCCTTCCTTCTGCCCAAATCCTAGGAACAGGGAAGAGGAGAGATTTCACACCCTAGATGTGAAGAGGTTCAGTATTTAGAGGCCACCAAGGGATGTAGGAAGGAAGGGTCTCTCTTTGTGTGTTTCCAGGGACCTCGGAAGGGACTCAAGGCATCCAAGAGTACCCTTGCAAGGTGGATAAGGGATGCAATTGCCCTGGCGTATTCATCCAGCGGGAATACCATCCCGGAGGGTTTAAAAGCTCACTCTACAAGGGCATTGGCGACCTCATGGGCAGAAAGATCAGAGGTATCGATAGAACAGATCTGTAAGGCGGCCACCTGGTCAACACCTTCCACCTTTTTCAGACTTTTTCAGACACTATCGTTTAGATCTAGCCTCTACGTCTGACCTGACCTTCGGGAGAAGGGTCCTTCAGGCGGTGGTCCCTCCCTAAGCTACCAATCTCTGAAATTCTCTCCGTGGTGCTGTCATGGGTGAGAGAGAATAGCTTAGTTACTCACCGATAACGGTGTTTCTCGGAACCCATGACAGCACCCACTTATTCCCCCCCCTTCACGTGTGCAGTGAGCACGGTTTAATGTGTGTAGAGTGTTTTCGTTTAGACACGGTGCTTCTCCATAATATGCAATATTATAATGTTATGTATATACTTTTGTTGTTAACTAACCGGAAGACCCTCTGATGCTCTGTAACCAACAGGGGGCGGAGGAGAGGTGCCGCCTTTTTATCTGTAGGTTCCTGTCCTTGATGGGCGGACCCCCTCTCTCCGTGGTGCTGTCATGGGTTCTGAGAAACACCGTTATCGGTGAGTAACTAAGCTATTATCCACCATCTTTTTGAATGCTGAGCAGCTGTTGTGACCTGGAAAAAGCTTGACAATACAAGGTGTACTCTTCTTTACTCGCTATGTCTCAAGAATGGAGGTTCCTAGTCAACATGCTCAGGCACATGTCCTGCATTGTAGGAGTGGTTTCTGTCAGTGCAACAAAAGACTATAATAATTACTTCTCTAGACAAAATAATTTGATTCATAAAGCCTTTTTTTTTTTCGTTCTTTTTTTTTCTGTTTCCGGGGAAGACCTTTAAGCGTGGCTCCCAACCATCCCGGATTCAGCAGGACTGTCTCGATTTGAGGGCTCAATGATGCCATTTCAGAGCTTTTGTACCAGCTTCCGGTACTCGCCTCTCTTCTCTCCGACATCTTCATCGCTCCTCCTTGTGGGCAGTTCCGCATCTCTCTGCTCAATGCATAAATTAAATTATAGTATCTCTCTCCCGTGTTTGGGCCGTCTTGGGACTCTTCATGTTCTCATCTCCATGTTGGTAGGCTGCAGCTCTACCTATGAGCCATAGACCACAATGATATAGAATGGAGAATTTGGTAATGTGTTGTAGGTTGTGAACCAAGAAGCAGAATATACTATTAGACATAGAGATACATTGTATAAAACAATATATTTCTATGGTTCTTGTATACTGAGGTGAAGTCATTTTTTTATTCCTATAAAATTAGTAAAAATAAAAAGTAATTTCAAAAAAGTAATGTTTTATTTTTTGTGAGTGTCCCCAGTATTTGAACCCACAACAACCTTCAACATTACAGGCATGAGCTTGATTTGTATTGCAGGTGCTGACTCAACAGTCAGCCTGTACTGATTAATTGTACACATAAGGCTTTGTGCCCACGTTGCAGAAATGCTGCAGAATTGTCCGCAGCATTTCTGCAACTCCACGCCGTGGGTAAAACGCATGCGGAATTCGCATGCGTTTTCCCGCAAAACACAAGTGTTTTGCAAGCGTTTTTAGATTGCAGAATGCTTGGGCTTTTCCAAGCGATCTGTAGCTTGGAAAATTGATTGACAGATTGGTCACACTTGTCAAGCATAGCGCTTGACAAGTGTGACCACCTTTTTACTATTGATGCTGCCTATGCGGCATCAATAGTAAAAGATAGACTGTAAAAAAAATAAAAATAGGGATATACTTACCGTCTGTCGGCCCCCGGAGTTCTCTACATTATCAGAGGTCACTTACGCAATGCATCCCTGGGAACGGAAGTTTCTGCCAGCGTCAGTGAGGGCCGGGAGGACTCTGGGGGCCGACATAGGGTAAGTATATCCCTATTTTATTTTAATTCTATTTTTTACAGGAATATGGTACCCAGGGCAAAAATGAAAGTCTCCTCTCCTCCAGAGTCTGGCTACCAGCCGCACATGAAGCGCTCACTTTATGCAAGGTGGGCATAGCCACATGCGTAAAGTGAGTGTTTCAATGCAATCCTATGGCGGCGGAATTGCCGCGATTCCTCAGCAATAATGGACATGCTGCGGATTTTACCGCTATGCGATTCTGCAGCGTGTGCACAGCAAGTGCAGAATCCCATAGGATTGCATGGGAATTCGTTTTTTAAGCGTTTACGCTGCGGCGGAAACGCATAAAAAAACGCAACGTGGGCACACAGCCTTAGAGTATTTCTATGTACTTGTATTAAAGAAGGAGAATAAAAGCAATTTTTTCATGATATAAAATGGTGAAAGTAATGAAAAACACTTGTTAAAATTTTTTTTTTTTTTAATAATCAACATCACAACTCAGCACATAACATGGACATCTTTGAAGTCCTTGTAATCGTAATGACCCGCACAACACTGCGATCAGATTTATAGGGATCGGTAAATGGCGTAAAAAAATGGTGTGATTGATACATTTTACACTGTGTTCCAAATTATTATGCAAATTGGATTTAAGTGTCATAAAGATGTAATTTTTTGTTTTTCAAATAAACTCATAGATGCTATTGTGTATTAGGGCTCTTTGGATCACTGAAATCAATCTCAAACGCCTGTGATAATTAGTTTACCAGGTGAGCCCAATTAAAGGAAAACTACTTAAGAATGATGTTCCACAATATTAAGCAGGGCACAGGTTTCAAGGAATTAAGGAAAGAAAACGGATCTCTCTGCTGCTGAAAAGCATCAAATAGTGCAATGCCTTGGTCATGAGATGAAAACATTAGATATTTCCCAAAAACTTAAACGTGATCATCGTACTGTTAAGAGATTTGTGGTTGATTCTGAGCACAGATATGTTTGTGCTGATAAAGGCAGAATGAGGAAGGTTTCTGCCAGGCAAGTTCATCGGATTAAGAGAGCAGCTGCTATAAAGCCATTACAAACCAGCAAACAGATATTTAAAGCTGCCTGTGCCTCTGGAGTCCCTTGAAACTCAAGGTGTAGGATCCTTCAAAGGCATGCTATGGTGCATAAACCTACTATTCGGCCACTCCTAAACAGAGTTCACAAGCAGAAATGGTTGCAGTGGGCCCAGACATACATGAAGACTAATTTTCAAACAGTCTTGTTTACTGATGAGTGTCGAGCAACCCTGGATGGTCCAGATGGATGGAGTAGTGGATGGTTGGTGGGTGGATGGCCACTATGTCCCAACAAGGCTGCGACGTCAGCAAGGAGGTGGAGGAGTCATGTTTTGGGCCGGAATCATGGGGAAGCAGCTGGTAGGGCTCTTTAAGGTTCCTGAAGTTGTGAAAATGACCTCTGCAAAGTATATAGAGTTTCTGACTGACAGCTGTCTTCCATGGTATAAAAAGCAGAAATGTACCTTCAGGAGCAAAATCCTCTTCATGCATGACACTGCACCATGTGATGCTGCAAAGAATACCTCTGAGTCATTGACTGCTATGGGCATAAAAGGAGATAAACTCATGGTGTGGCCACCATCTTTCCCTGACCTCAACCCTATAGTGAACCTTTGGAGTATCATCAAGCGAAAGATCTATGATGGTGGAAGGCAGTTCACATCAAAACAGCAGCTCTGGGAGGCTATTCCGACTTCATGCAAAGAAATACAAGCAGAAACTCTCCAAAAAATTCACAAGTTCAATGGATGCAAGAATTGTGAAGGTGATATCAAAGAAGGGTTCCTATGTTAACATGTAACTTGGCCTGTTAGGATGGTTTGGAGTTAAATAGCTTTTTTGTTTGGTGAATGTGACCTCCTAATGCTGCAAATTCCACAAATGAGCATTTTCAGTTCTTTAAAACATATCAAATGTTTAGAAATTCTACTGTGCATAATAATTTGGAACAGTGCAATTTGAGTTTTTATTCATTTTGGAGATTATACTGTTATCATTGGGAGGTTTCTTCAATAAAATTCAATCCATACTCTAACGGGTGATAACTTTTATTAGACTGACTGTCATTTGTACCGACTATTTAGGAAAATCAGAGAAAAATATCATTTGCATAATAATTTGGAACACAGTGTATATGGGTTTAGTAGAGAGAGAAATAACGCTGAGGCCATATTAACACTACATAATAATCTTCTCTGACTATTGCGTGTTTGCAGCGTTACTTTTTGTGCAGGCATGAAGCAGAATTTTTAACACTTTAATACAGAAAAGCTTTGATTCTGTACTTAAAAATTCAACAGTGGTTTTTTTTCATGCGTTTTTGTCAGAAGAAGCCAATAGACAAGAAATCCACCAAAACCTCAGAGTAAAGTGCCTTCTTTAGACGCACCGAGGGAAGAGATTTCATGGAATCACATCCAATTTGCTTCTAAATTGTTCACATGTAACATAAATGCTGCGTTTTTTCTACTCCTTTTTTTTGCACAGAAATTCTGCTGTGTTGAACTGTCCAAGCAAAGTGGATTCGATTTTATAAAACTGCTCCTCTTGTGGTGCAAAGGTACCGGTGAACTGTGCAGTTTTGGTGCTTTTTTTTCTCTTGTCTTCTATATGGAGCCTAAAAAAACACATGTAAAAAACTGCAGTTGACTTTAAGAGCAGAATCAAAGCTTTTCCGTATTATAAAAAAACACATTAAAAACACAGCTTCACATCTGCACCATATAAGTTGGAAAAGGCATAAAAACGCAGTAATATTCAGAGAAGATGGCTATTGTGTAGTTTGGTGCGGTCACCTACAGAAAACATACACAGGATGTCTGCTACTTGTGAACACAGCCTTACAGACACAAAAAGCCAGATGTCGTTTAGTGAAGCTACATAAAGATGAGAATGTTCTGGCGGTTCTGAGTGTGAATGAATGACCGAAAAAATAAATTCGCAGGACGCACAGATTGACGTTTCGCTGCCCTTGCTAATTAAAATCTGAACTGGGGAAGCCATATAATAAAAGATTTGTGGTCTCCTATCCAGCCGCTAGGTAGCACTGACCTGGACCGGAATCCAGTGAATCGATTTGCTTGTGTCTAGTCCCAACTGTCCCAGATACAGTGGACAGTCCCAGATTTGAATCTACACCCTGCAGTCTCGGACATCTGCTGAATGTCCCTCACTGTCACCGCTCGCTGACATCTCCTCCTGCCAGGGAAGAAAGAAATGGTAAATCGGCTTGGATTTGCGTGTGACCAGGGGTGTGGCCAAAATTTGCTGCGCCGCATAATTTGTCCCTCTTTCTGTTCTTAAACAGTTGGGAGGTATGCCGTTCACATTTCCAAGATCTGCTTGAAGTTTGTGTGTTCTTCCAATGTTAGTTTCCTCTAATTTTGGTCCCTGCTGGGAATTATAGGCCTTATGTAAGTGATGACGATTTCTGTGTTGGACCTATATGAGCAACAGAATATTTATAATGACTGCAATGTCTGATAAGAAGAGTGCCTTTGACCTGTATTGGTTTTGTCAAAGATCCAGTGTCTTCAGTGCCAGAGATACCACTGCAAACAAAGCAGCACAGTCCTAATCACTGGTGTAACAGTGTTAGCCATAATTGTGGGCTTCTTTACTTTCTTCTTTGAGAGGACATATATAGAAGAGTTTTATTTTTTCTTTCAAGGAAAGCTCCATCCGGCATCTATTCAGGCAGTAGTTTAATTTAGCTTGTAGCTCTGCTAAACAATAAAGCCGAGGAATCGGTGGTATGTAATTACGGACTATTGTTTCACTCACTCCTCCAACGTTGTGCATTACCACTAAACAACAGTAATGAGGTTTATTATTGTAATTCAGTTTCTGTTCCTTTCATTATTCTCTACATATACAGTAAAAATGCATTCTGGATGCATTTGAACAATAAAAAAAAATGATTGTTGAAGCACAAATGCCTTTTAAACGGAACCTATCGGCAGATTTGATCCTGCAAGACTGGTCTTAAAACGTTAAAGGGGTTTTCACAACGCATTTAAGGAGTTTTCCCGCTCGTCTTTAAAACTTCACAGTGTGAAGCCATGCTGATAGAAGGAAATGAAATGCCATACCATTCATGCATACAGAATGCTACCGCTGCTCCAGTGCTCCTGCTCTGACAGTCTTCACTGGCCTAGAACAGACGGTGTTACAACCATCAATAAGATGACCACTGACTGGTTGCAGGATCAGGTGATTTTGAAGTCTGGATGTCATCTCTTCTGATTTGGAGGAGACAGTTTAAAGCAAACCTGTCATCAGAATTTTACTAAGTAAACTACAGGCATTGTCAGGTTGGTGCTGTTATACTGATCAAAATGATACCTGGTTTGAAAAAAAATCTGTCTTGTTGTTTATTCACAACTCCAAACACAGATTAATCAGATGTTGTGCTCTAGGGCGGCCTGTGGGTATGTCTGTTTTTGGTGCTTTGGCCTCATCATCATCATTTTGGGCTTAAATCATAGGTCACTGTACTTTTAGTGATCTGCCTCCTATTTTAAATACTGCACCTGAACCATTAATATTGTGGTAAAAAATAAAAACAAAATTGTGCTTCATCAAAATTGCCTTGGCGCATGCACAGTTACATCTATCAGCAAGCGATGCTCTGAATCTGCGCATGCGCCGCCCATTGTGTTCCAGGGAGCAGTGCAGGAGCGTTGCTATCTTCAGCAGCAACATTTTCTTCTTATTATGGAAAGAGGAAATAACCTTTTCTTCCGCACTGGTCCATGCGCAGATTGAGAGAATCGCTTGCCGTTATATGCTGCTGCTGATGTCAACCATTTTATTGAAGCTAAAAACTTTTGTTTGAAGACCACAATATTAAATGCACAGACACAGTATTTAAAATAGGAGGCAGGATGCTAAAGGTTCAATTGAAGCCCAGAATGACCAGAGCACCAAAAAAGACCTGTCCACTGGCCTTCCCTGGAGCACAAGCATCTATCTCATTAACTCAAAACTGCAAACACCGATTAAACAAGAACCACAAAATGGATTTTTTTCGACTCTGGTAACATTTTAATCAGTGTAACGGCGCCAACCCGACAATGCTTGTAGTTTACTTAGCAAAATCCTGATGACAGGTTCGCTTTAAGCAGCATTCCTGGAATTGTGGATGGTTTCCAGTTGTAGGGTATAGCTTGTTTTAAAATTTTATAAGCATGGGTTTTCAATGTAAAGTAGAGCAGAAAAACCCGGTCAGCTGATGCATGCTGCCTAAACTATCACAGCCTTGTACAGTGGGGAAAAATACGTATTTAATACACCGCTTATTTTGCAAGTTTTTCCACCTACAAAGAATGGAGAGGTCTGTAATTTTTATCGTAGGTACACTGCAACTGTGGCAGACAGAATCTTAAAAAAAATCCAGAAAATCACATTGTAAGATTTTTCCATGAATAATTTGCATGTTATTGCATTAAATAAAGTTTTTGATACAATCGGAAAAACAAAAATTAATATTTGTTACAGAAACCTTTGTTTGCAATCCAGAGATTAGATTTCTCAATCAAGTTTGCACACACTGCAGCGGGGATTTTAGCCCACTCCGCCATATAGATCATCTTCAGATCTTTCAGGTTTCTGGGCTGTCTCTGGGCAACATTGAGTGTCAGCTCCTCCCAAGACTTTCTTTTGGGTTCAGTTCTGGAGACTGGCGAGGCCACTTCAGACTTTGAAATGCTTCTTACGGAGTAATATTTTTTTCTTAAATTATTTATCATTGTTAAGTCATCAATGGAGGCACATGTAGTCTGTGTAGCTATGTTCTTTAGAACCCATGGCTCTTTATGCGCCTTCATATATTGGGTTGATATTCTTCCCTATAAGCAACATTTGCTTCAAGGAGAAAAATATCTCCTTACATCATGTTTGTCATTTCAGGTAACTTTTTTAGAATAAGCTGACCTGTGTTTGTTCATGAGGAATAACACTTTTTCAGGCCATTATATGACTTGTAGTCTGCATGTTTCACTCCTCTGCAGGCTCTATCTCTGATTCTCAGTTCTCTCTGATCTGAATAGTGGCAATGACGTCTCCTATACCTTACACACAGGGATTTGTTTCCTCTTTTGTTTAGGACATTTTGAGAAATTGCATCAACATGGGGGATATTGTACAGCAGTACTGAGCTGTGTTACTGTGAATCTAGCTCTGGTAAAAGCAAAATCGCTCACTAACGTCATCCTCTTGTCCACCTCTGTTTGTTTTCTTGCTCTGCTCCTCACTCCTATCACCTTCCCCATTCCTTACAGTATAGTAGGATCTCTAACCTGACAGCTCATTTGTCCTAGTCCATGTAGTTCATCTTGCTTTCACAAAGATGGATTTGAGCTCTTTTTCGGGATGGATTATCAGTTCAGAAGGCAGGGGAGCAAAGAATTCTCTCATCAGTGGAGAAAGAAGCAGAATTTTCTGATAATATAAATCACAAAGTTTCTTACATTTGCTTTTACCATTGATTCATTTAAACTTCCTGGCATTGGAGAGGTATATTCCATCCCGATCTATATAGCGGGATGTCGGCAGTAGGTTCAGCACCACCGTGAGAACATAGTACTGCACAACAAGGGACCCGTACTTTATTAAATGGGAAAGGGTTACACGTGACCCATATTTATTATGGCTCAAATCTCACCCCATTTTGAGTCTTGGCATAATAGTGTGTCACCATCAAGGTGTTTGTGTATGGTTCAGGCCTGCGAGAGGTAATAGAGGCCAACAGTGTACGAATATGTGTGCACCCCACACATTGGTAGCCATTAGATATTACATTCTTCCACGTCTGGAGATTCTCAGGGTTGTCTTCTTCCTGACAAATGGCCTCTCTGGCAGTAACTATTGTACAGTGTCTCGAGAGCCACATCTTATCCACTGTAACAATTAAGGTTTAATGATTTCTAGTGATCAGACTTTTATGTTTTGCCTTCCATGAAGGGTTAATGAGGATGGAAAGATCATACACATGACGTCCCTTCAGCCGAAATCAGCGCCATTTGCTCAGCGTGCTTCAGTAGGGTGTCCACACCATGCCATCATACAATACGCCACAAACAAAATTTTCTCTGCTTTGTATGGAGAATTTGTTTGGCAGGTGGCCATCTTTATAAGGTTGAATGCACACTGGAAACTCGAAGATCCCGATGTATGCGTCAGATGTACCCATAAGACAATATTTATTCAATAGAAGATAAAAAACTATTTTATCTACAATCGTAGTGATATGTGCCAGGTTATCTGCGCTTTTACCCTATGAAGTAATAAAGTCTGATATGCCATCCTTTATAGATGCTTCCTGCAAAACTCTGCCATCAAATATGGATGGCATATGTGATCCTGCCAGTATATACCTTCAATGTACACCCATATTGTTCGGGAAGATGGTTCGGGATGTTCAGACGGTACATAGTGCCATCAGAGGTTGCCCAGTGCCATCAGAGGGTTGTAGAGATTCGGCCATGATGTCCTTAATTTACTCTTCTCTGTGTGTGGACTTCATGATGGGTTGTAGACTGATGTCCTCCATGTTGCTATCCCCTAGAAATGCCTGTCACATCTACGAGGTGAATAAAGGGTTAACGCCACTGCACAGCAGTGTTTTTGTTAATCATGTGTTTAACAGCGCCTGATTCTCTTAACTACTAATATTACATGTAAATGAACTGATTTGCATAGGCGGCTCACTATTTATGCCCCTCGAGGAACAGATGTTGGTAAATCAAGGAAAATCTCCATAACCACACACTTTCTTTTCCTCTAGTGTCACCCCAGAGCCGATACTGTCATTAACACTTTCAGTGCCACATACATTCCCCAGAGCACTTGGAGCGGACGTGTTGTTAGCAGCACTGGTGCTCCATCTGTGGTGAGGCTTCAATTATTCAACATTTATATCTTTTTTTTCCCTTATATTGTCCTCTGCTTTTCCTTTACAAGTCGAAATATGAAATGGGAAACGAAATTCTTTGTCTACTCCCTCCCTGGCACATTCATAGATTCATAGTCATGTCTGTCAGTACACCACCGCAGCCTCCTCTCGTTCTGCTGACAGTGCCAGGAGGAGCAGCCTTAGGAGATTGGCTTTCCTGCACTTCCTCTCCCCTATTTTCCAGGCTGGTGTTCTGTGTGCTTGGCATCGGCAGTCCCCTAATATAAATGAAGGCCTAATCTTCAGATGTTAAAGGGGTTGTCCGGGACTTACTTATTGATGACCTTTCCATTGGATATGTCTTCCATATCAGATCGGTAGGGATCAGACAACCTGTACTCCCACAATCAGCTGATATCAACTCTCGCCGAAACGTCATCCTACCTTGTTTTGTAACCTTTTAGTGATGATGCAGTACAAGAAGAATTAGAAATTTCTCGTGCCTTGGTAGTCCATTTTTTGTTTGTGCTAAGTACTGCATAGGAGATATTGAGCTGTACTCGACTGCAGCAGCTGAAAAATAAATGGAGTTGCGATGTTACACTTTATACATTGTTGACGTCCTGCTGCTCATGCCAGACCCCCACCGACCTCATATTGAGGCTACGATGTAGGTTAATATGTAAGGGTCCCGTTTCACTTAGCGACGCACCAGCGATCCCGACAACGTTACGACCTGGTAAGGATCGCTGGTGCGTCGCTGAATGGTCGCTAGTAAGCTGCCAAACAGGCAGATCTGTTCAGCGACTCAGCAGCGATCTGTGTAACGACCTCTCCTGTCGTTGGTACCTTGTCACACAGCAGCTTTTCAGACGATTCCCGCCTGCGTCCCTGTGTTCTGCTTCGCCAACGAGGCGATGCGCGCTGGCCAGCAGGACGCCGACGACTAAAAAATGGCCCAGGACATTCAAGCACGATCAGCGATATCCAGCGGGGGGGCCGGTCGCCGCTGCGTGTCACATGTAGCGAGATCGCTGTTGCATCACAAAATCGGTGACGCTTCAGCGATCTCACTATGTGAGAAGGGGGCTTTAGTCCCAAACAACCCCTAAGGCCAAGTTCCTACTTGGCATTTTTACATCATTTTTTGTGCAATTTTTTTGAGCTGCATTTACAGTACCGGCAAAGTCCAGGAGAGTTCATGCACACGGGTTGTTTTTTTGTCATGAGTATTTTGTGCTTTGCATGGCTTTTTGCACAATGGCGCATGTCACCAATCCTGCCCCCCCCCTGCCTCATACATCCCACTAATCCCCACCCCTATCTTTCTCACACCAAGAGAAACTACTGCAATCCCTCAAACTTAAAACCTGTGCCACTGACCCCCTCCCTCCCGCACCCTCTTTTTGGAGCACTTTGGAATGCTCGCTCCATCTGCAACAAGCTCCACGTGATCCACGACCTCTTTACCTCCCGCAAACTTTCCTTCCTGGCCCTCACTGAGACCTGACTGACACCCCCTGACACGGCCTCCCCGGCCGCATTGAATTATGGCAGCCTCCACTTTACCCACACTCCTCGCCCTGGCAACAGACAAGGTGGAGGAGTGGGTTTCCTCCTTTCTAAACACTGCTCCTTCAACCCTATCCAACCCCCCACCCTCCCATATCCTCCCCTCTTTCGAGGTTCACTCTGTCTGCATTTATTCTCCCTCTAATCTCCAAATGGCTGTTATATACCGACCACCGGGCTCAGCCACTGCCTTCATTGACCAATTCTCCACCTGGCTCCTCTACTTTCTCTCTTCTGACATCCCCACCATCATCATGGGGGACTTCAGCATTCCCATTGACACCCCCCCAGCCAGCAGCCTCCAAACTCCTGTCACTTACCTCATCCTTTGGACTTACTCAGTGGTCCTCCACAGCCACCCACACAGATGGACATACATTAGACCTCATCTTCACCCGCCTCTGTTCCCTATCTAATCTCACAACCTCTCCCTTCCCGCTATCCGACCTCCATCTACTCACCTTCTCATCCTTGTCCTTCTCACCTGCCCCCCATGTCCAGCCACTAGCACATCCTCGCAGAAACCTCGCACAGCTAGACATCCACATACTCTCAGACTCTCTTCTACCTCTGTCCTCCATATCTTCACTCCACAACACGTACAGTGCCACCTCTTTCTACAACGCCACCCTCACATCAGCCATAGACTCAGTCGCTCCTCTCATGCATGGCAAAGTGCGACAAACCAATAGGCAACCCTGGCACAACAACCTCACCAAAAAACTTCGACAAGCATCCAGGGACGCGGAGCAGCGTTGGAAGAAAACTCACCTGCCAGACGACTTCACTGCTTTCAAACAAGCTACACTTGCCTTTAAATCAGCCCTCACCTCTGCTAAACAGACCTATTTCGCAAACCTTGTATCTTCATTATCCCACAACCCTAAACAACTGTTCAGCACATTTAACTCTCTCCTCCGCCGACCACTGCCACCTCCAACTCCCCTCATCTCTGCTGAGGACTTTGCCACCTACTTCAAAAACAAGATCGAACAAACAAGGCAAACCTTTACAGTTCCACCACCCCAACCGCTCCACATACCAGACCTCTGCCCTTCCCTAATAACCTCCCTCTCGAACATCACTGAAGGAGAGCTTACTCATCTCCTTTCCAAATCACGCCTCACCACCTGTGCACTTGACCCCATCCCTTCCCACCTGCTCCCCAACCTCACTAACATGATCATTCCAGCCCTAACCCATCTCTTCAACCTATCCCTAACTTATGGTACCTTCCCCTCTGCCTTCAAACATGCCACCATAACACCCATCCTCAAAAAATCAAACCTTGACCCAACTGCTATGCCCAGCTATCTGGCTTCCACCCCCACCACTCCACTGAAACTGCCCTGACCAAAATTACTAATGACTCACAGCTCAAGCCAACAGACAGTTCTGCATCCTCCTCCTTCTTGACCTGTCCTCTGCCTTTGACACAGTTGACCACTGCCTACTGCTACAGATTCTTTCTTCCCTTGGCATAAAAGACCTTGCCCTGTCTTGGATTTCCTCATACCTTTCTGACCGCACATTCAGCGTTTCCCACTTCCACACTACCTTCTCATCCCGCCCCCTCTCTGTTGGAGTCCCCCAAGGCTCTGTCTTGGGGCCCCTACTTTTTTCCATCTATACTCTTGGCCTAGGGCAACTCATAAAGTCCCATGGCTTCCAGTACCACCTTTATGCAGCTGACACTCAGATCTACCTCTCTGGCCCAGATGTCACCTCTCTGCTGTTCAGAATTCCGGCGTGTCTATCAGCCATATCATCCTTTTTCACCTCTCGCTTCCTAAAACTCAACGTAGACAAAACTGAACTCATTATCTTTCCTCCATCTCGCGTATCTTCCCTACCCGATCTATCTATTCTGGTAAACGGCATCACGCTCTCTCCTGCACCAGAAATTCGCTGCCTCGGAGTAACTCTCGACTCTGCCCTGTCCTTCAAACCACACATCCTAACTCTTGCCACCTCCTGTCGCCTCCAACTCAAAAATATTTCCAGAATCCGTCCCTTCCTCAGTCCTCAATCTACTAAAACTCTTGTACATGCCCTCATCATCTCCCTCCTAGACTACTGGAACACTCTCCTCTGTGGCCTCCCTGCTAACTCCCTTGCACCACTCCAGTCCTCAATTCTGCTGCTCGACTAATCCACCTCTCTCCTCGCTACTCCCGTCTCTCCCCTCTGCAAATCCCTCGATTGGCTCCCAATTCCCCAACGAATCCAATTCAAACTACTAAAACTGACCTAGAAAGCCATCCACAACCTTTCCCCTCCCTATATCTCTGAACTGATCTCCCAATATCTTCCCTCACGTAATCTTCGATCCTCCCAAGACCTCCTACTCTCCTCCACACTTATTCGTTGCTCACACAACTGCCTCCAAGATTTCTCCCGAATATCCCCTATCCTCTGGAATTCCATGCCTCAACAAGTCCGATTATCCACCATCCTCGGATCCTTCAAATGGAACCTGAAAACCCATCTTTTCAGGAAAGCTTACAGCCTGCAATGACCATTCTGCCGCCTCACCACCGCCAGAGCTGCCGCCTCATCACCACCAGAGTTGCTGCACCCCCGACCTTCTGTCTCTTCCCCACTATCCCGTAGAATGTAAGTGGACAAGGACAGGGTTCTCTCTCCTCTGTACCAGTCCGTCATTGTAAATTTGTTTAGGCCTGTTTCACACTTCCGTTTTTGACCATCAGTCAAAATCCGCCGTTTTTGCAAAAAAAGGATCCGCCATTATTTTTGTTGGATCCGTTTTTTTCCTCATTGATTTGCATTACCGGCAGATCTTGACGGATGGCCATCCGTTGGATCCGTTTTTTTGCGGATCCGTCAATTATTTTGCGTCCGCCGAGATGCCTGGACGGACCATGTAACATTTTTTGTGCTGAAGGATCCGCATTTTTATAGTGCGCATGTCCAGAGGAATGATGTCAGGAGGAAATTTAACCCTGAAATCATTTCTGGCGGACAGAAAAAATTCTCTTTCTCTCTCCCTCTCTCTCTCTCCCTCTCTCTCTCTCCCTCTCTCTCTCTCTCTCTCTCTCTCTCTCTCCTTCCCGGGCAGCGGTTCCTTTAAATTTCTTCATTCGGCGGATCCGGTGGCATCCGTTCACATCAGTTAGGAACGGATCTGTTTTCCGCCTTTTTGGCGGATTTTAACTGACACAAAAAACTGAAGTGTGAAACAGGCCTTACTGTTAACGATATCTATAACTTTGTATGTAACCCCCTTCTCATGTACAGCACCATGCAATGGCGCTATATAACTAAATAATATTAATGTCACTTCTTTTAATGTTTTTTCAGCGTTTTTCACCCATTGAAATGAATGGGTGGTGAAAAAACACATAAAAAATGTAGGTATCAGGTTTTCCTGTGTTTTTTTGTGCTATAACCTGATTCTACGGATTAGGAATTTTTTTGCCAACACTGAACTTTATCAGCATGCACAAGAGATGAATCTAGCAGGCCAAAACCGCAGCAAAAAACGCAAGAAAAGCAAAGGAAAACCTGCTTCTTTCCTGCCAAGAGATCAGGTTTTGCTGCAGAATGAAAACCGCTGAAAAAACACCTAGTGTGAACTTACCCTTATTGTTGCTGGCAATGACAATTGCAGAATTTTTTTAAGGTGGTGCCTTCCAATTTGATGTCCCACGGTACAAACCCCAAGATTCTCCTTCTGCCTCTAAATATGCTCACCAGCTTTCTACACGTACTATATCACTGATTTCTACCGGAGATTAGTATTACTAGTGAGATCCCTAATCCCTATAGGTCCAAAGTGGTTTATGGGTTAAAGGCAAATATCAGTGCTGAGATGTAACCAATAATATGTGATTAGGGGGCTAATGCTGCAAATCCCTGCAAATTTAGGTAGATTTGAAGTGATTGCTTAATATTGCTAGAGACGTTATACAAATTAGATATACAGTAGCATACTGTACATTTAAAATCAACACGTCCAGATAAATTGGCCGGGAGGACGGTTTTATATGGATGATTATCCTCTATGTCACGTTGCTGACACTATAATATTCAGAATATACTGTATGTACAGCAATTGTGACCCGCTCCTGATATATGCCCATATAATGCCATTACCTGACACCCGCCAGCTCATCATCGTTTCATGGCACTGCAGTCCCAGACAGCAATGTTCCTTCCACTGTACTGGGGCCTCGATCAAAGCTCAACCATATTATTTCTAGCCCTGGGGTTTATTTAGATGAGAATTTACACAGGGGAAATCGGGGTTTCAGCACTGCCATGCCAGTTCTCCCGAGGGCCATGTCTTCACCTGGGGGACATTTAACCCCTGACCTGGAGCACGGATAGACATGGTCAGTGATAAATCTTCATTGCTTACTTTATTCATAGGATATTCATAGAATCATAGAATCGTAGAGTTGGAAGGGACCTCCTGGGCCATCTGGTCCAACCCCCTGCTCAAAGCAGGATTCGCTAAATCATCCCAGTCAGATGTCTGTCCAGCCTCTGTTTGAAGACTTCCATTGAAGGAGAACTCACCACTTCTCATGGCAGCCTGTTCCACTCATTGATCACTCTAACTGTCAAAAAGTTTTTTCTAATATCTAATCTGTGTCTCCTCCCATTCAGTTTCATCCCATTGCTTCTAGTCTTTCCTTGTGCAAATGAGAATAAAGTTGATCCTTCTACAATGTGACAGCCCTTTAGATATTTGTAGACAGCTATTAAGTCTCCTCTCAGTCTTCTCTTTTGCAAACTAAACATTCCCAAATCCTGCAACCTTTCCTCATAAGACAGGGTTTGCAGACCGGTCACCATTCTGGTTGCTCTTTTCTGAACTTGCTCCAGTTTGTTGATGTCTTTTTTAAAATGTGGTGCCCAAAACTGGACACAATATTCCAGATGAGGTCTGACCAAAGAGGAGTAGAGGGAAATAATGACTTCACGTGATCTAGACTGTATGCTTCTGTTAATACATCCTAGAATTGCATTTGCCTTTTTTGCTGCTGCATCACACTGTTGACTCATATTCAGTCTGTGATCTATTAGTATACCCAAGTCTTTTTCACATGTGCTGTCACTTAGCCCTATTCCTCCCATTCTATATATGCTTTTTTCATTTTTATTGCCCAGATGTAGTACTTTGCATTTCTCCCTGTTAAAAACCATTCTGTTAGTTGCTGCCCACTTCTCCAGTTTATTTAAATCTTTTTGAATCCTCTCTCTCTCTTCTCTAGTATTAGCTATCCCTCCTAGCTTTGTGTCATCAGGAAATTTAATCAGTTTACCCTCAATTCCTTCATCTAAATCGTTGATAAAGATGTTGAACAATACAGGGCCCAGGACAGAGCCCTGTGGTACCCCACTTGAGACATTCTTCCAACTGGATGTGCAGCCATTTACGACCACTCTTTGGGTCCGATCACTAAGCCAGTTATGAGTCCACCTAACAGTTGCCTTGTCCATTCCATACTTAGTCATTTTTTCAATAAGGATTGTATGAGAGACTTTGTCAAATGCTTTGCTGAAGTCAAGATATACTATATCTACAGCATTTCCTTGATCCACCCAATCAGTGATACCGTCATAGAAGGAAATGTTGCCCAGGTGTATACCCAGGTTTAGTTTATATAACTTATTTCTTTTGGGGAACGCTGAATAGTTTCTTCCATACTCAGTATAATGTACCCTGAAAGATTTTTTTTTTTTCACTTTGAAGTCCATGCCTGTAGAGCTGCGTCTTTACAATATAACACAATGATGTGTTGTACAGACCTGTCATTGCCGCAAGTAGCATCTGTCACAGACACACAGAGACGCATTGTGATGAGCTATTGGGCTGCAAAGGGTGCGTCTACTGTTTGCTCATATTCTATACATACTGTATATATCTCATATTCTTGCTAGGCTATGACTTCGTACTCTTGGGACTGAGACGTGTGACGGGTGGGCTTGGAGAATGCCCAGGCTGTAGATCCTGTTGCGTCAGAAAGTTGATCTGCCCTTTTCTTTTACACTAAAGCCCCCTTCTCACATAATTCCGCTATTTTCCTGACAGAAACTTCGGACTTGTACGTCCCCCATAGTATCTGTTTAGTGGATAAGTCATGAAAAAACTCAAGATGTATTTGTTAAATGGATGCCATACAACAGCATTTATCATCTAAAGGATTCCATGTATACTAAATCACAATATACTTTTTTGCATACCTGTATATGAAATGGCAGGCGGACTCACTGCTCTATACAACCAAAGTAACAGAAACCTGACCTGTGCCAGCTAGATAAGGGCTAATAGGACACTCTTTGGCCTCATCTTCTCAATAAGGGTCCATACATGGTTAACATATGATCGAGGCGCTCTACTGATTCATACCGCAAAGGTACATGGCCAACGTGGTGTGAAAATAGCATAAAGAGGACTGGTCACGTGCCAGAAATGTTTGTTTTTTTTACCTGGTGTAAATGCCACTCTTCTATGTTTTTCTTTTGTTCCCGTGCCTCTCTGATCCTGAGCTATGACCTCCTCTTTCCCTGTGTGTAAAGCCCCCTTCTCACATAGCGAGATCGCTGAAGCGTCACCGATTTTGTGACGCAACAGCGATCTTGCCAGCGATCTCGCAGTGTGTGGTACGCATCAGCGACCACCCCCCCCCCCCCCTCTCCGGATATCGCTGATCGTGCAGGAATGTCCTGGGCCATTTTTTGATAGTTGGTCTCCCGCTGGCCAGCATGCATCACTGCGTGTGACAGCAAGAGACCAACGATCAGTGAGCTCCCAGCGCTGTAAGCAGACGCTGGGAGCTGGTATCCAGGGTAAACAGCGGGTAACTAATGCAGCGCGTGCTTAGTTACCCGCTGTTTACCCTGGATACCAGCGTGCTCGCTGGACCTGGTCGCTGGTGACTCTGCCTGTTTGGCAGCTTACTAGCAACCAGGTAGCGATGCACCAGCGATCCTGACCAGGTCGTATCGTTGTCGGGATCGCTGGTGCGTCGCTAAGTGAGACGGGACTCTAAATCTAGTCTTTGTTAGCCAAGTGGGAGTAGTCATCAGCTCTTCTGCATGGGAGTCTGGAGGACCACGCCGCCTAACTAAGTAGACCAGATGTAGGGCACAGACAGACCGTCCTATAATTTGGAGCGAAAGGCCAATATCACAATGTAGTGCACGGACTGGTCAGTGGCTCACCCGGCCCGAGTGTGACAGCTGCATAGAAATACTGAAGCTGTCAGGCTTGGGTCAGGAGAGCCGCTGGCCAGTCTGGGCACCGTGCTGTGGTCTCGCTCCAGTTTATATGGCTGTCTGACTATGCCTTTGCATACAGAGAAAAGAGGGCCATATCGCAGGGATGGAGAGGCATAGGGACACAAAAATAAAGGCCAGATTCAGGAGAACAACAATATTTACACCAGGAAAAAATCTAATAATGGCAAGTGAGAGGTCCTCATTACGTCATCAGTGGAGCTGGCTTGTCCACTAAGCTAGAATGATAAATCACAGGAGCAACGTCTTTCAGGTCCCCAATAATGCCACAACACAAGCTCCTATAGCGGCTTTGCCATCATAGCTGGTTCCTAACGAGCTTTGGATCGCTCTTCTGCTCCTAATAGACTGTTTTTTGCCTGGGGACAGAGCAGCTGTAGGCAATGATGCCATTTTGGAAGACCAGAATGCCTGACTAGGATTAATGCCAGATAGAAAGCCTGATCACCTTCTGCAGAAGCCTCGCAGCGTGCCCTGCTGATGTACCAGCCTTTTATTTTCTGCAGACATTTGGTGGGCTCATTTTGCTCTGTGAATCACTGGCATGATTATAAAAGTAGTAGCCTACTCATCTGAGTGCGCCGTCCCCGTGTTAACACTTGGGGGCAGTGTTACTCATGAATTTTGCGGAACAAAGAGAGCAGAGCATAAAAGTGAACAAAGTAAGGGACAGGGTTGTGCTCTTACTTTTTGTTTTTTTTATATTATTTTGGCGATGTGTTTGAATTGCATGTCATTTCATATGCGTGTAGACTGCCTGTAAAATTCTAATTGCCTAAACGTGTAATTTTAGCGGTCTGCATCTGCAATGCAAATAGTGTTTTTGCTGTAAAGGTGGTTGTTAAAAGCAGAAACTGTTTCAACTGTTACTGGAGAGGGAAAAAAAACAATTGTATATCAGAATCTGGTATTTTTATGGATAGGATTTACAAAAGTCCCTTTAATACTGCTGTGATTGTAAGCGTATCTGCATTGCCCCAGCAGTACAGTCATGGCCAAAAGTTTTGAGAATGACACAAATATTATATTTTCACATGATCTGCTGGCCTCTGGTTTTTATGTGTGTTTGTCAGATGTTTTTTATCACATACAGAAATATAATTGCAATCATATTATGAGTAGCAAAAGGTTATATTGACAGTTAGAATGAGTTATTGCAGCAAGTCAATATTTGCAGTGTTGACCCTTCTTCAGGACCTCAGCAATTCTCCCTGGCATGCTCTCAATCAACTTCTGGATCAAATCCTCACTGATAGCAGTCCATTCTTGCAAAATCAATGCTTTTATTTTGTCTGAATTTGAAGGTTTTTGTTTGTCCACCCGTCTCTTGATGATTGACCACAAGTTCTCAATGGGATTAAGATCTGGGGAGTTTCCAGGCCATGGTCCCAAAAATCTCTGTTTTGTTCCCTGAGCCATTTAGTTATCACCTTTGCTTTATGGCAAGGTGCTCCATCATGTTGAAAAAGGCATTTTTGATCTCCAAACTGCTCTTGGACGGTTGGGAGAAGTTGCTCTTGGAGGACATTCTGGTACCATTCTTTATTCATGGCTGTGTTTTTAGGCAAGACTGAGAGAGAGCCCATTCCCTTGGCTGAGAAGCAACCCCACACATGAATGGTTTCAGGATGCTTGACAGTTGGCATGAGACAAGACTGGTGGTAGCGCTCACCTGGTCTTCTCCGAATAAGCCGTTTTCCAGATGTCCCAAACAATCGAAAAGGGGATTCATCAGAGAAAATGACTTTACCCCAGTCCTCAGCAGTCCACTCCCTGTACCTCTTGCAGAATATCAGTCTGTCCATGATGTTTTTTCTGGAGAGAAGTGGCTTCTTTGCTGCCCTCCTTGAGACCAGGCCTTGCTCCAAGAGTCTCCGCCTCACAGTGCGTGCAGATGCACTCACACCTGCCTGCTGCCATTCCTGAGCAAGCTCGGCACTGCTGGTAGCCCGATCCCGCAGCTGAAACACTTTTAAGAGACGGTCCTGGCGCTTGCTGGTCTTTCTTGGGCGCCCTGGAGCCTTTTTGGCAACAAGGTAACCTCTCTCCTTGAAGTTCTTGATGATGAGATAGATTGTTGTCTGAGGTGCAATCTTTCTAGCTGCGATACTCTTCCCTGTTAGGCCATTTTTGTGCAGTGCAATGATGACTGCACGTGTTTCTTTAGAGATAACCATGGTTAACAGAAGAGAAACAATGATGCCAAGCACCAGCCTCCTTTTAAAGTGTCCAGTGGTGTCATTCTTACTTAATCATGACAGATTGATCTCCAGCCCTGTCCTCATCAACACCCACACCTGTGTTAATGGAGCAATCACTGAAACGATGTTAGGTGGTCCTTTTAAGGCAGGGCTGCAATGATGTTGAAATGTGTTTTGGGGGATAAAGTTCATTTTCTAGGCAAATATTGACTTTGCAAGTAATTGCTGTTAAGCTGATCACTCTTTATAACATTCTGGAGTATATGCAAATTGCCATTAGAAAAAATGAAGCAGTAGACTTTAACAATTAATATTTGTGTCATTCTCAAAACTTTTGGCCATGACTGTATATGGTTATAAACATGAAGTTGTATAATTTCTGAACTGCTTTAGACCCTAATGCTGACCTGTGTTATAAAATTTTTTTCTGATTGCCAGCTACCCGCAATCACTGCCAGGCCACTGAGGATAGTCATGCATAATGGATGACTTGTGACTTCTTCCTGAGATACAGTTGGTTGAGGCTCATTATCTTAAAAAAGTACATGTTTAACCCACAATCGTCTTTTTGGTGCAAAGTTTGTGTTGGATGTTACTTCCAATGGAAATCTAGTTTGCTTTGCATCATGCATGTCCATGGATCCAGATAGTCACGAGGTTGCCCAGCTTTAGAAAAACATGGCCCGAGTTTGTACGTGGTAACATAGCTCAGTCTCATTCAGCACAAAGCTCCTGAGCTTCCATTCCAGACCTATTTCATTAGTAGATGTTTTTCCGACTTCCAGAATATGATAACCATGTTTTTCTAATCCCATATAAAACCTGATTGATCATGGTTAAAGGGAATCTGTCAGCAGACTTTTGCTGTATAATCTGAGAGCAGCATAACATAGGGTAGAAAAGCCTGGTTCCAGGGATATCTCATTTCTGTGTTGCTTCGTATAGTTTTCATAGAATCCCTTTTTTGTCTGATGTAGCTGAGCTAAGACGTCTGAGCTGTGTATAACCCTGCCCACACCCCTGACTGGCAGCTTCCTGGCCTCCCCCCTCACTTGACTTTCTCCTCTCCAGTCCATCCTTAATGCAGCTGCCAGTGTCATCCATCTTTAAATCCAAACTCTTGGTGTTATATCCCTCCACTAAAGGCCCCGTCTCACATAGCGAGATGGCTAATGCGTCACCGATTTTGTGACTCAACAGCGATCTCGCTACATGTGACGCAGCAGCGACCGGCCCCACTGCTGGATATCGCTGATCGTGCAGGAATGTCCTGGGCCATTTTTTCGTCGTCGGCGTCCCGCTGGCCAGCATGCATCACTGTGTTTGATCGCTGGATCTTTGCTGCGTTGCTGAAGAGATCTGCCTGTTTGGCAGCTTACTAGCGATCATTTAGCGACGCATCAGCGATCCCTACCAGGTTGTATCGCTGGTGCGCCGCTAAGTGAAACGGGACCCTAACCTACCCATGCCCGACATTACCATTTCCATGTGTGGTTCTACCATTACTCCCCAGCAACATGCCCGCTGTCTTGGGGTCATACTTGATTCAGATCTTTCATTCACCACCCCACATCCGATCACTGTCTCGCTCTTGTCATCTCTACCTCAAAAACATTTCTAGAATTCAACCTTTTCTTACTTTCGACTCTGAACAAACTCTTACTGTAGCTCTTATTCATTCTCGTCTGGATGATTGTAACTCTCTACAATCAGTCTCTCTCTTACTAAACTCTCCCCTCTCCAATCTGTCCTCGATGCTGCAGCCAGCATCACCAACCGTTACACCGATGCCTCTGCCCTGTGCCAGTTATTGCACTGCTTACCCATCCACTTGAGAGTTCAATATCACTCTCACCTACAAAGAGCTCCACGGTTCAGCACCACCCTACATCTCCTCCTTTGTCTGTCTACCACCCTTCCTGTACCCCTCCATTCTGCTAATGACCTAAGATTAAACTTCTCAATAATCCGAATCTCCCACTCCCATCTCCAAGACTTCTTGCGTGCTGCAGCAATTCTTTGGAATGCACTACCCAGGACAATTTGATTAATCCCCAATAGCCACAATTTTAAGTGTGCCCTAAAAACACATTTTTTCAGACTAGCCTACCACCTCAACATATTTATCTAACCATCCCGATGTTGCCTATTCAAAATTTTCTTCAAAACTAGGACCCTTGTATCATCTTCTCACACGTTTTAGGCATTTAATAGCCCTCTGTGTCTGTACTTTTACACATACAGGTTCATGCAGCTTTACATGAACTCCCTGCTTATTATATTGATGGCTGGACCGTACAATGAAAGCAATTGTTACCACCCACCTTTCGTGTCTCCCGTTTCTCCTCATAGATTGTAAGCTTGCGAGCAGGGACCTCATTCCTCTTGGTATCTGTTAATTTATGTGATATTTTTATTCTTAATGTTACTTGTCTGTACAAGTCCCCCCTAAAATGTAAAGTTCTGTGGAATATGTTGGCGCTATAGAAATAAAATTATCCAACTGGCTAATCGTTACTCAGACGCCTCAGCCCTATGGCAGTTATTACTCTGACTGCCCATACATTATAGGATCCAATTTAAATTGCTTGTTCTCTCCCACAAAGCTCTCCACCCTACATCTCCTCCGTCATTTCTGTTTATCAGCCTACCCGTTGTCTACTCTCCGCAAGCGACTTTCGACTGACATTGGTACTAATCCGTACCTCTCGCTCCTGGGTTCAAGACTTCTCCCAAGTTGCGCCAATCCTTTGGTATTCTCTATTATCTGAGCGTGCTCATGTGCTTATGGTGTCTTCGATGTGCTTGAATAATTTGTTCCCCGCAGCTCCATGTCTTCTGGTTGTTAGGCCGGTTTCACATTTGCGTATGATGGAGCTGCGGACTTCCTCTGTGAAGCTCTGCCCACGGCCGCTCTTCCTCAGGTCAGCTCTGCCTCCGTCGGAATGCGGCCTGCATACCCTATCTTTAGCATTAGGTACGCAGGTCGTGCCGATGTATGCGGATGCCACCGCATGCGTCGTTTTGAGGGTGCGGCGACCTGCACCGAATCCAACTGATGGCATACAGATTACATAGAGATGTAAACAACGGAGACACAGATGGCATACAGATTATATACGAAAGTAAACCGCGGACACACTGATGGCATACAGATTATATACGGATGTAAACAGCAGACACACTGATGGCATACAGATTACATACCGATGTAAACAGCGGACACACTGATGGCATACAGATTATATACGGATGTAAACAGCAAACACACTGATGGCATACAGATTATATACGGATGTAAACAGCGGACACACTGATGGCATACAGATTACATACGGATGTAAACAACAGACACACTGATGGCATACAGATTATATACGGATGTAAACAGCAGACACACTGATGGCATACAGATTACATAGAGATGTAAACAACGGAGACACAGATGGCATACAGATTATATACGAATGTAAACCGCGGACACACTGATGGCATACAGATTATATACGGATGTAAACAGCAGACACACTGATGGCATACAGATTACATACCGATGTAAACAGCGGACACACTGATGGCATACAGATTATATACGGATGTAAACAGCAAACACACTGATGGCATACAGATTACATACGGATGTAAACAGCGGACACACTGATGGCATACAGATTACATACGAATGTAAACAGCGGACACACTGATGGCATACAGATTACATACGGATGTAAACAACAGACACACTGATGGCATACAGATTATATACGGATGTGATCAGACACACTGATGGCATACAGATTATATACGAATGTAAACAGCGGACACACTGATGGCATACAGATTATATATGGATGTAAACAGCAGACACACTGATGGCATACAGATTATATACGGATGTAAACAGCGGACACACTGATGGCATACAGATTATATACGGATGTAAACAACAAACACACTGATGGCATACAGATTACATACGGATGTAAACAGCAAACACACTGTTGGCATACAGATTACATACGGATGTAAACAGCAAACACACTGATGGCATACAGATTACATACGGATGTAAACAGCGGACACACTGATGGCATACAGATTACATACGGATGTAAACAGCGGACACACTGATGGCAAACAGATTATATACGGATGTGATCAGACACACTGATGGCATACAGATTATATACGGATGTAAACAGCAAACACACTGATGGCATACAGATTACATACGGATGTAAACAGCGGACACACTGATGGCATACAGATTACATACGAATGTAAACAGCGGACACACTGATGGCATACAGATTACATACGGATGTAAACAACAGACACACTGATGGCATACAGATTATATACGGATGTGATCAGACACACTGATGGCATACAGATTATATACGAATGTAAACAGCGGACACACTGATGGCATACAGATTATATATGGATGTAAACAGCAGACACACTGATGGCATACAGATTATATACGGATGTAAACAGCGGACACACTGATGGCATACAGATTATATACGGATGTAAACAACAAACACACTGATGGCATACAGATTACATACGGATGTAAACAGCAAACACACTGTTGGCATACAGATTACATACGGATGTAAACAGCAAACACACTGATGGCATACAGATTACATACGGATGTAAACAGCGGACACACTGATGGCATACAGATTACATACGGATGTAAACAGCGGACACACTGATGGCATACAAATTATATACGGATGTAAACAGCGGACACACTGATGGCATACAGATTACATACGGATGTAAACAGCGGACACACTGATGGCATACAGATTATTTACTGATGTAAACAACTGACACACTGATGGCATACAGATTATATACGGATGTAAACAACGGACACACTGTTGGCATACAGATTACATACAGATGTAAACAGCGGACACACTGATGGCATACAGATTACATACGGATGTAAACAGCGGACACACTGATGGCATACAGATTACATACGGATGTGATCAGACACACTGATGGCATACAGATTACATACGGATGTAAACAGCAGACACACTGATGGCATACAGATTATATACGGATGTAAACAGCGGACACACTGATGGCATACAGATTACATACCGATGTAAACAGCAGACACACTGATAGCATACAGATTACATACGGATGTAAACAGCGGACACACTGATGGCATACAGATTATATACTGATGTAAACAACTGACACACTGATGGCATACAGATTATATACGGATGTAAACAACGGACACACTGTTGGCATACAGATTACATACGGATGTAAACAGCAGACACACTGATGGCATACAGATTATATACTGATGTAAACAACGGACACACTGATGGCATACAGATTACATACAGATGTAAACAGCGGACACACTGATGGCATACAGATTACATACGGATGTAAACAGCGGACACACTGATGGCATACAGATTACATACGGATGTGATCAGACACACTGATGGCATACAGATTACATACGGATGTAAACAACGGACACACTGATGGCATACAGATTATATACGGATGTAAACAGCGGACACACTGATGGCATACAGATTATATACGGATGTGATCAGACACACTGATGGCATACAGATTATATACAGATGTAAACAGCGGACACACTGATGGCATACAGATTATATACGGATGTAAACAGCGGACACACTGATGGCATACAGATTATATACGGATGTAAACAACTGACACACTGATGGCATACAGATTATATACAGATGTAAACAGCAGACACACTGATGGCATACAGATTATATATGGATGTAAACAGCGGACACACTGATGGCATACAGATTATATACTGATGTAAACAGCGGACACACTGATGGCATACAGATTATATACGGATGTAAACAGCGGACACACTGATGGCATACAGATTATATACGGATGTGATCAGACACACTGATGGCATACAGATTATATACGGATGTAAACAGCGGACACACTGATGGCATACAGATTACATACGGATGTGATCAGACACACTTATGGCATACAGATTATATACGGATGTAAACAGCAGACACACTGATGGCATACAGATTATATACGGATGTAAACAACTGACACACTGATGGCATACAGATTATATACCGATGTAAACAGCGGACACACTGATGGCATACAGATTATATACGGATGTAAACAGCGGACACACTGATGGCATACAGATTATATACGGATGTGATCAGACACACTGATGGCATACAGATTACATACGGATGTAAACAGCGGACACACTAATGGCATACAGATTATATACGGATGTAAACAACTGACACACTGATGGCATACAGAATATATACGGATGTGATCAGACACACTGATGGCATACAGATTATATACGGATCTAAACAGCGGACACACTGATGGCATACAGATTACATACGGATGTAAACAGCGGACACACTGATGGCATACAGATTACATACGGATGTAAACAGCGCACACACTGATGGCATACAGATTATATACGGATGTAAACAGCGGACACACTGATGGCATACAGATTATATACGGATGTAAACAGCGGACACACTGATGGCATACAGATTATATACGGATGTAAACAGCGGACACACTGATGGCATACAGATTACATACGGATGTAAACAGACACACTGATGGCATACAGATTATATACGGATGTAATCAGACACACTGATGGCATACAGATTACATACGGAGGTAAACAGCGGACACACTGGTGGCATACAGATTATATACGGATGTAATCAGACACACTGATGGCATACAGATTATATACGGATGTAATCAGACACACTGATGGCATACAGATTATATACGGATGTAATCAGACACACTGATGGCATACAGATTACATACGGAGGTAAACAGCAGACACACTGATGGCATACAGATTATATACGGATGTAATCAGACACACTGATGGCATACAGATTATATACGGATGTAATCAGACACACTGATGGCATACAGATTATATACGGATGTAATCAGACACACTGATGGCATACAGATTACATACGGAGGTAAACAGCGGACACACTGGTGGCATACAGATTACATACGGAAGTAAACAGCAGACACACTGATGGCATACAGATTATATACGGATGTAATCAGACACACTGATGGCATACAGATTATATACGGATGTAAACAGACACACTGATGACATACAGATTATATACGGATGTAATCAGACACACTGATGGCATACAGATTACATATGGATGTAAACAGACACACTGATGGCATACAGATTACATACGGATGTAATCAGACACACTGATGGCATACAGATTATATACGGATGTAAACAGACACACTGATGGCATACAGATTATATACGGATGTAATCAGACACACTGATGGCATACAGATTACATATGGATGTAAACAGACACACTGATGGCATACAGATTACATACGGATGTAAACAGACACACTGATGGCATACAGATTATATACGGATGTAATCAGACACACTGATGGCATACAGATTATATACGGATGTAAACAGCAGGCACACTGATGGCATACAGATTACATACGGATGTAATCAGACACACTGATGGCATACAGATTACATACGGATGTAATCAGACACACTGATAGCATACAGATTACATATGGATGTAATCAGACACACTGATGGCATACAGATTATATACGGATGTAATCAGACACACTGATGGCATACAGATTACATATGGATGTAAACAGACACACTGATGGCATACAGATTATATACGGATGTAAACAGACACACTAATGGCATACAGATTATATACGGATGTAATCAGACACACTGATGGCATACAGATTACATATGGATGTAAACAGACACACTGATGGCATACAGATTACATTCGGATGTAAACAGACACACTGATGGCATACAGATTATATACGGATGTAATCAGATACACTGATGGCATACAGATTATATACGGATGTAAACAGCAGACACACTGATGGCATACAGATTATATACGGATGTAAACAGCAGGCACACTGATGGCATACAGATTACATACGGATGTAATCAGACACACTGATGGCATACAGATTATATACGGATGTAATCAGACACACTGATGGCATACAGATTACATATGGATGTAAACAGACACACTGATGGCATACAGATTATATAAGTATGTAAACAGACACACTGATGGCATACAGATTATATACGGATGTAATCAGACACACTGATGGCATACAGATTACATATGGATGTAAACAGACACACTGATGGCATACAGATTACATACGGATGTAAACAGACACACTGATGGCATACAGATTATATACGGATGTAATCAGACACTGATGGCATACATATTATATACGGATGTAATCAGACACACTGATGGCATACAGATTATATACGGATGTAAACAGCAGACACACTGATGGCATACAGATTATATACGGATGTAAACAGCAGGCACACTGATGGCATACAGATTACATACGGATGTAATCAGACACACTGATGGCATACAGATTATATACGGATGTAATCAGACACACTGATGGCATACAGATTACATACGGATGTAATCAGACACACTGATGGCATACAGATTATATACGGATGTAAACAGACACACTGATGCCATACAGATTATATACGGATGTAATCAGACACACTGATGGCATACAGATTACATATGGATGTAAACAGATACACTGATGGCATACAGATTACATACGGATGTAAACAGACACACTGATGGCATACAGATTATATACGGATGTAATCAGACACACTGATGGCATACATATTATATACGGATGTAATCAGACACACTGATGGCATACAGATTATATACGGATGTAAACAGCAGACACACTGATGGCATACAGATTATATACGGATGTAAACAACTGACACACTGATGGCATACAGATTACATACGGATGTAATCAGACACACTGATGGCATACAGATTACATACGGATGTAATCAGACACACTGATGGCATACAGATTACATACGGATGTAAACAGACACACTGATGGCATACAGATTACATACGGATGTAATCAGACACACTGATGGCATACAGATTATATACGGATGTAAACAGCAGACACACTGATGGCATACAGATTATATACGGATGTAAACAGCAGACACACTGATGGCATACAGATTATATACGGATGTAATCAGACACACTGATGGCATACAGATTACATACGGATGTAATCAGACACACTGATGGCATACAGATTACATACGGATGTAATCAGACACACTGATGGCATACAGATTATATACGGATGTAAACAGCAGACACACTGATGGCATACAGATTATATACGGATGTAAACAGCAGACACACTGATGGCATACAGATTATATACGGATGTAAACAGCAGACACACTGATGGCATACAGATTATATACGGATGTAAACAGCAGACACACTGATGGCATACAGATTATATACGGATGTAATCAGACACACTGATGGCATACAGATTATATACGGATGTAATCAGACACACTGATGGCATACAGATTACATACGGATGTAATCAGACACACTGATGGCATACAGATTATATACGGATGTAAGCAGACACACTGATGGCATACAGATTATATACGGATGTAATCAGACACACTGATGGCATACAGATTACATATGGATATAAACAGACACACTGATGGCATACAGATTACATACGGATGTAAACAGACACACTGATGGCATACAGATTATATACGGATGTAAACAGCAGACACACTGATGGCATACAGATTATATACGGATGTAATCAGACACACTGATGGCATACAGATTATATACGGATGTAAACAACTGACACACTGATGGCATACAGATTACATACGGATGTAATCAGACACACTGATGGCATACAGATTACATACGGATGTAATCAGACACACTGATGGCATACAGATTACATACGGATGTAAACAGACACACTGATGGCATACAGATTACATACGGATGTAATCAGACACACTGATGGCATACAGATTATATACGGATGTAAACAGCAGACACACTGATGGCATACAGATTATATACGGATGTAAACAGCAGACACACTGATGGCATACAGATTATATACGGATGTAATCAGACACACTGATGGCATACAGATTACATACGGATGTAATCAGACACACTGATGGCATACAGATTACATACGGATGTAATCAGACACACTGATGGCATACAGATTATATACGGATGTAAACAGCAGACACACTGATGGCATACAGATTATATACGGATGTAATCAGACACACTGATGGCATACAGATTATATACGGATGTAAACAACTGACACACTGATGGCATACAGATTACATACGGATGTAATCAGACACACTGATGGCATACAGATTACATACGGATGTAATCAGACACACTGATGGCATACAGATTACATACGGATGTAAACAGACACACTGATGGCATACAGATTACATACGGATGTAATCAGACACACTGATGGCATACAGATTATATACGGATGTAAACAGCAGACACACTGATGGCATACAGATTATATACGGATGTAAACAGCAGACACACTGATGGCATACAGATTATATACGGATGTAAACAGCAGACACACTGATGGCATACAGATTATATACGGATGTAATCAGACACACTGATGGCATACAGATTACATACGGATGTAATCAGACACACTGATGGCATACAGATTATATACGGATGTAAACAGCAGACACACTGATGGCATACAGATTATATACGGATGTAAACAGCAGACACACTGATGGCATACAGATTATATACGGATGTAATCAGACACACTGATGGCATACAGATTATATACGGATGTAATCAGACACACTGATGGCATACAGATTACATACGGATGTAATCAGACACACTGATGGCATACAGATTATATACGGATGTAAACAGACACACTGATGGCATACAGATTATATACGGATGTAATCAGACACACTGATGGCATACAGATTACATATGGATGTAAACAGACACACTGATGGCATACAGATTACATACGGATGTAAACAGACACACTGATGGCATACAGATTATATACGGATGTAAACAGCAGACACACTGATGGCATACAGATTATATACGGATGTAATCAGACACACTGATGGCATACATATTATATACGGATGTAATCAGACACACTGATGGCATACAGATTATATACGGATGTAAACAGCAGACACACTGATGGCATACAGATTATATACGGATGTAATCAGACACACTGATGGCATACAGATTACATACGGATGTAATCAGACACACTGATGGCATACAGATTACATACGGATGTAAATAAACACACTGATGGCATACAGATTATATACGGATGTAAACAGCGGACACACTGATGGCATACAGATTATATACGGATGTAAACAGCAGACACACTGATGGCATACAGATTATATACGGATGTAAACAGCGGACACACTGATGGCATACAGATTACATACGGATGTAAACAGCGGACACACTGATGGCATACAGATTATATACGGATGTAAACAGCAGACACACTGATGGCATACAGATTATATACGGATGTAATCAGACACACTGATGGCATACATATTATATACGGATGTAATCAGACACACTGATGGCATACAGATTATATACGGATGTAAACAGCAGACACACTGATGGCATACAGATTATATACGGATGTAAACAACTGACGCACTGATGGCATACAGATTACATACGGATGTAATCAGACACACTGATGGCATACAGATTACATACGGATGTAATCAGACACACTGATGGCATACAGATTACATACGGATGTAAACAGACACACTGATGGCATACAGATTACATACGGATGTAATCAGACACACTGATGGCATACAGATTATATACGGATGTAAACAGCAGACACACTGATGGCATACAGATTATATACGGATGTAAACAGCAGACACACTGATGGCATACAGATTATATACGGATGTAAACAGCAGACACACTGATGGCATACAGATTATATACGGATGTAATCAGACACACTGATGGCATACAGATTACATACGGATGTAATCAGACACACTGATGGCATACAGATTACATACGGATGTAATCAGACACACTGATGGCATACAGATTATATACGGATGTAAACAACAGACACACTGATGGCATACAGATTATATACGGATGTAAACAGCAGACACACTGATGGCATACAGATTATATACGGATGTAAACAGCAGACACACTGATGGCATACAGATTATATACGGATGTAAACAGCAGACACACTGATGGCATACAGATTATATACGGATGTAATCAGACACACTGATGGCATACAGATTATATACGGATGTAATCAGACACACTGATGGCATACAGATTACATACGGATGTAATCAGACACACTGATGGCATACAGATTATATACGGATGTAAACAGACACACTGATGGCATACAGATTATATACGGATGTAATCAGACACACTGATGGCATACAGATTACACATGGATGTAAACAGACACACTGATGGCATACAGATTACATACGGATGTAAACAGACACACTGATGGCATACAGATTATATACGGATGTAAACAGCAGACACACTGATGGCATACAGATTATATACGGATGTAATCAGACACACTGATGGCATACAGATTACATACGGATGTAATCAGACACACTGATGGCATACAGATTACATACGGATGTAATCAGACACACTGATGGCATACAGATTACATACGGATGTAATCAGACACACTGATGGCATACAGATTACATACGGATGTAAACAGACACAATGATGGCATACAGATTATATACGGATGTAAACAGCAGACACACTGATGGCATACAGATTACATACGGATGTAAACAGACACACTGATGGCATACAGATTACATACGGATGTAATCAGACACACTGATGGCATACAGATTACATACGGATGTAATCAGACACACTGATGGCATACAGATTACATACGGATGTAAACAGACACACTGATGGCATACAGATTATATACGGATGTAAACAGCGGACACACTGATGGCATACAGATTATATACGGATGTAAACAGCAGACACACTGATGGCATACAGATTATATACGGATGTAAACAGCGGACACACTGATGGCATACAGATTACATACGGATGTAAACAGCGGACACACTGATGGCATACAGATTATATACGGATGTAAACAGCAGACACACTGATGGTATACAGATTATATACGGATGTAATCAGACACACTGATGGCATACATATTATATACGGATGTAATCAGACACACTGATGGCATACAGATTATATACGGATGTAAACAGCAGACACACTGATGGCATACAGATTATATACAGATGTAAACAACTGACACACTGATGGCATACAGATTACATACGGATGTAATCAGACACACTGATGGCATACAGATTACATACGGATGTAAACAGACACACTGATGGCATACAGATTACATACGGATGTAATCAGACACACTGATGGCATACAGATTATATACGGATGTAAACAGCAGACACACTGATGGCATACAGATTATATACGGATGTAAACAGCAGACACACTGATGGCATACAGATTATATACGGATGTAAACAGCAGACACACTGATGGCATACAGATTATATACGGATGTAATCAGACACACTGATGGCATACAGATTACATACGGATGTAATCAGACACACTGATGGCATACAGATTACATACGGATGTAATCAGACACACTGATGGCATACAGATTATATACGGATGTAAACAGCAGACACACTGATGGCATACAGATTATATACGGATGTAAACAGCAGACACACTGATGGCATACAGATTATATACGGATGTAAACAGCAGACACACTGATGGCATACAGATTATATACGGATGTAAACAGCAGACACACTGATGGCATACAGATTATATACGGATGTAATCAGACACACTGATGGCATACAGATTATATACGGATGTAATCAGACACACTGATGGCATACAGATTACATACGGATGTAATCAGACACACTGATGGCATACAGATTATATACGGATGTAAACAGACACACTGATGGCATACAGATTATATACGGATGTAATCAGACACACTGATGGCATACAGATTACACATGGATGTAAACAGACACACTGATGGCATACAGATTACATACGGATGTAATCAGACACACTGATGGCATACAGATTATATACGGATGTAAACAGCAGACACACTGATGGCATACAGATTATATACGGATGTAAACAGCAGACACACTGATGGCATACAGATTACATACGGATGTGATCAGACACACTGATGGCATACAGATTACATACGGATGTAAACAGACACACTGATGGCATACAGATTATATACGGATGTGATCAGACAGACTGATGGCATACAGATTATGTACGGATATAATCAGACACACTGATGGCATACAGATTACATACGGATGTAAACAGACACACTGATGGCATACAGATTACATACGGATGTAAACAGACACACTGATGGCATACAGATTACATACGGATGTAAACAGACACACTGATGGCATACAGATTATATACGGATGTGATCAGACACACTGATGGCATACAGATTACATACGGATGTAATCAGACACACTGATGGCATACAGATTATATACGGATGTAAACAGACTCACTGATGGCATACAGATTATATATGGATGTAAACAGACACACTGATGGCATACAGATTACATACGGATGTAATCAGACACACTGATGGCATACAGATTACATACGGATGTAATCAGACACACTGATGGCATACAGATTACATACGGATGTAATCAGACACACTGATGGCATACAGATTATATACTGATGTAAACAGCAGACACACTGATGGCATACAGATTATATACGGATGTAATCAGACACACTGATGGCATACAGATTATATACGGATGTAAACAACTGACACACTGATGGCATACAGATTACATACGGATGTAATCAGACACACTGATGGCATACAGATTACATACGGATGTAATCAGACACACTGATGGCATACAGATTATATACGGATGTAAACAGCAGACACACTGATGGCATACAGATTATATACGGATGTAATCAGACACACTGATGGCATACAGATTATATACGGATGTAAACAGCAGACACACTGATGGCATACAGATTACATACGGATGTAATCAGACACACTGATGGCATACAGATTATATACGGATGTAAACAGCAGACACACTGATGGCATACAGATTATATACGGATGTAATCAGACACACTGATGGCATACAGATTATATACGGATGTAAACAACTGACACACTGATGGCATACAGATTACATACGGATGTAATCAGACACACTGATGGCATACAGATTACATACGGATGTAAACAGACACACTGATGGCATACAGATTATATACGGATGTGATCAGACACACTGATGGCATACAGATTACATACGGATGTAATCAGACACACTGATGGCATACAGATTATATATGGATGTAATCAGACACACTGATGGCATACAGATTATATACGGATGTAAACAGACTCACTGATGGCATACAGATTATATATGGATGTAATCAGACACACTGATGGCATACAGATTACATACGGATGTAAACAGACACACTGATGGCATACAGATTATATACGGATGTGATCAGACACACTGATGGCATACAGATTATATACGGATGTAAACAGACTCACTGATGGCATACAGATTATATATGGATGTAAACAGACACACTGATGGCATACAGATTACATACGGATGTAATCAGACACACTGATGGCATACAGATTACATACGGATGTAATCAGACACACTGATGGCATACAGATTACATACGGATGTAATCAGACACACTGATGGCATACAGATTATATATGGATGTAAACAGACACACTGATGGCATACAGATTACATACGGATGTAATCAGACACACTGATGGCATACAGAATATATACGGATGTAATCAGACACACTGATGGCATACAGATTATATACGGATGGAAAAAGCAGCATTTTTTTGGACAAAATAAGCGACAGTTTTGCATGTTTGTGTGAACCCGGTCTTATAGGACTTGTACATTATTGTCCTGGGAAGTAGGCGATGTGCTCTTGGAAATTACCGAGCAGGGGTCAGTCCATGCCGATAAGATAACAGGTTTTAGTCATAGACCATCTGAATGTGTTACATAATAATGACACACCGGCCTCTTCAAGGATTTCTGCTGTCCTGTCCGTCACTTAAAGCGACAGCTACATTTTTTGTTGTTTTCTTTTTCCCATAACTGTGATTTGTATGTGTCAGGGATGAGCGTAATTTAATATTGCCACCAGCCTCAGTAGAGAATGAATCTGCTGGGTAACTCTTCATGCGGTTGCTTTAGAGTTGGTGCATAAATAAACACCTATAATGACGATAAGTGTTATAATTGTAAGATTTGCACAAATTATAATAAAACAGTGATTTTGACACTGAAGGGAAATCAGCGCGGTAACAGTACCCGTCTCGGTGACTGTCTTCCCTCTGGGGATCTAGCAGACTGTGCTCTGCGTTCTGCATGTACCACGTGCCCCAGACACAGATGTCTCATTTACATGTGTGTACCCAGCATCCTTTGTGTTAGCGGCCTCCTGATGAGTGCTTGGACCTGGCGGGGTGTGAGGAGGGATAATTTAACACATGTTTGCTGGGTTGCAGTTTTCTTCCTTTTTTGTTGTATTGTTTTATTTTTTCCGGCTCATTTAACAGCGGTAAGCATAAGTGATGTATGCGGTGCCAATTCATTAACAAGTAGTGTTAACTCTTCATCTTATCGTAGTAAGGAGAGACTATTAATACATTACACTATTTCTACTACTATTACTCCATGATGACTAAGTTGGGACTTAGTGTCTAAGCAAGAGATAAAACTCATTGTTCTCGGCAGCACAGAATATACGCTGCCAGTAACGCGCCGTGTGCACAGAATGATCGTATTAACATTTGTTTCATGTGCATGGAAGTCCGGTCGGCCTGCCTAACCGGGCCACCAATCCACGGTGACTATGAACTAGTGTTTAATGGCTTTGGTCAGCTTGTCTAAAATGGGGCCTCCAACGCATCACCCCCATGTTGGGTTTTTTTTTGTGGGGAAAAAGAAATCACAAATACTTATCAGTTTTTGGTCCGAGGTGCATATCAAAGTGGCCCATACAACGCCATAGGTCCTTCTGTGTGCAATTCATGTGCTTTCAGTTTTAGCATTCGGTAGGAGATGCCTTGACACATTTACTGTGTGTGTGTGTATATATATATATATATATATATATATATATACACACACACTGTGTTCCAAATTATTATGCAAATGATATTTTTCTATGATTTTCCTAAACAGTCAGTACAAATGACAGTCAGTCTAATAAAAGTCATCTCCCGTTAGAGTATACATCAAATTTTATTGAAGAAACCTCCCAATGATAACAGTATAATCTCCAAAATGCAAAAAAACTCATATTGCACTGTTCCAAATTATTAGGCACAGTAGAATTTCTAAACATTTGATCTGTTTTAAAGAACTGAAAATGCTCATATGTGGAATTTGCAGCATTAGGAGGTCACATTCACTGAACAAAAAAGCTATTTAACTCCAAAACATCCTAACAGGCCAAGTTACATGCTATCATAGGAACCCCTCTTTGATATCACCTTCACAATTCTTGCATCCATTGAACTTGGGAGTTTTTGGAGAGTTTCTGCTTGTATTTCTTTGCATGAAGTCGGAATAGCCTCCCAGAGTTGCTGTTTTGATGTGAACTGCCTCCCTCATAGATCTTTTGCTTGATGATACTCCAAAGGTTCTCTACAGGGTTGAGGTCAGGGGAAGATGGTGGCCACACCATGAGTTTATCTCCTTTTATGCCTATAGCAGTCAATGACTCAGAGGTATTCTTTGCAGCATGAGATGGTGCATTGTCATGCATGAAGAGGATTTTGCTCCTGAAGGCACGTTTCTGCTTTTTATACCATGGAAGACAGGTGTCAGAAACTCTATATACTTTGCAGAGGTCATTTTCACACCTTCAGGAACCTTAAAGAGCCCTACCAGCTGTTTCCCCATGATTCCGGCCCAAAACATGACTCCTCCACCTCCTTGCTGAAGTCGCAGCCTTGTTGGGACATAGTGGCCATCCACCAACCATCCATCTGGACCATCCAGGGTTGCTCGACACTCATCAGTAAACAAGACTGTATGAAAAATAGCCTTCATGTATGTCTGGACCCGCTGCTACAATTTCTGCTTGTGAACACATTTTAGGGGTGGCCGAATAGTAGGTTTATGCACCACAGCAAGCCTTTGAAGGATCCTACACCATGAGGTTCAAGGGACTCCAGAGGCACCAGCAGCTTTAAATATCTGTTTGCTGGTTTGTAATGGCTTTTTAGCAGCTGCTCTCTTAATCCGATGAACTTGCCTGGCAGAAACCTTCCTCATTCTGCCTTTATCAGCACAAACATGTCTGTGCTCAGAATCAACCACAAATCTCTTAACAGTACGATGGTCACGTTTAAATTTTTGGGAAATATCTAATGTTTTCATCTCTTGACCAAGGCATTGCACTATTTGATGCTTTTCAGCAGCAGAGAGGTCCTTTTTTTTCCCTAAATTCCTTGAAACCTGTGCCCTGCTTAATAATGTGGAACATCATTCTTAAGTAGTTTTCCTTTAATTGGGCTCACCTGGTAAACTAATTATCACAGGAATTTGAGATTGATTTCAGTGATCCAAAGAGCCCTGATACACAATAGCATCTGTGAGTTTATTTGAAAAACAAAAAATTACATCTTTATGACACTTAAATCCAATTTGCATAATAATTTGGAACGCAGTGTAATATATATATATATATATATATATATATATATATATATATATATATATATGTATGTATGTGTGTGTAAGAAAATGACTGATTAAATAAAGATGGTAAAAACTGGCACTACCCAAATACCAATGAAAATCTGATCCAAGATACTGAATAAAATCTATTTTTTTTTACCCTCATGTCTGAATGAATCCTAAGAGTGGCTGCACTTGGCAGTCCGTACTCAGTGTAGTTTTAGGCTGAGTGCAGACGGACTTTTTGGCCCTGCGGATTTTTCCGCGCAGAATGGAAGAAATCCGCAGGTCAAATTACCTGCATTTTTCCTGCGGATTTCTTCCATTTTTCCTGCGGTTTTCTTGCGGTTTTTGTGCAGTTTTCCACTGCGGTTTTCCCCCTGCGGATTTGGACACAGGGGAGGTGGAAAACCGCACAAAAGAAGTAACATGCTGCAGATTTTGTACCGCAGGAAAACCGCGCGGAAAAATCCGCAGCGTCTTTTTTTTTCATTGATTTTAAGGCTACTGTACATCACAATGCGGATATGCAACGTTTCTGCGCGGTAAAATCCGCTGCGGATCCGCTGCAAATCTGCATCGTGTGCACACAGCCTTAGGCCTCGTTCAGAGCTCCATTTTTTAATTGCACTTAATAAAAATTGATCATTGTTTATCTGACTTTCAGCCTGTTTTTGGTGTCTCCCTTTTTTATAATCAGCATCACATTTATTTTTCTCATATGTCACAAAATTAAATCGATTTTTCAAGCTTTACTTACCTATTAGACATTATAAAATGCACAATAACCAGATGCCATGTGCAGTCCTACCTTATCCCGTTTTCATAGACGTGAATGTGCTATTTAGAGCCGCAGTAGATTTTTTTTTTTTCGCTGCCATTGTCTGCAAACGTAACACAAATGTGTGCACATCCCCATAGACTGTAATAAGTACATGTTCTGTCTATAAAAAACAGTGAATGAGACCTTGCGCATTAATAGTAATGTCTTCAGAATGAGATGACTGGTCTTGGGCAGGAATACAGATCACTCCAACACAATATAAGCCTTATAATAAGATTGCATCCTTTACTACCACTTCCCAAGGACTGTAAAATAATTTAAAAACTTCATATGCTGGACCCATTAAAGCAGCACTCTAGCATCATGTTTTTTTATTTTAGAGCTGGAGTGCTGGCACTAATTTAAGTTCCTTGACCCTAGCTGGTATTATACCTACCAGCCATGGTCTTCAACTATTCCCAATGTCACTCGGATCCGGCACCACCATCTTGTATCTGCAGCTCCTGACTGACCAGAAATCACAGGTAACAATCATAAGCTCCCCTTGTAAGTCTATGAAGGCCTTGTTCTGTCTCTCATAGAATTACATAGAGATGTGACTTCTGGGTCACCCAGCAAACACTGAAGCGATCCGGCAGCTCACAGACTACTGGTGAACGACCGGAGCACCCCCGATAACAGATGAAGATGGCGGATGGTGAGTTTAAGGGTTCGCTCACACTGGCATATAAAAAATCGGTCCAATTCTCATACAGGAGAGTGGGATGAGTGTTATCCATATAACCTTCCGTATGTAATGCGAGTGCATGCCGAGTGAGCGATTATTTTCTCATATGTAATCCGTATGCAATGTGTTTTTTCCGCTAACTTTTACATTGTTCCATAACATTCTATGTATCTTAACATGCCTGTTTGATTGCTAACCCTATAAAAGCATGCTTCCGAAGGTCATATTATGTGAGCACAAACATATTTTTGGCATATCCCCATGTAATAGTATCCCTGCTGCTCATTGACATTAAACTCTCTCGTAATATGCCCTATAATTTGTCATTCTATCACTCTGAATGTGTTCTTTTTGACTGGGTGCTATCCAGAGAATTTGTTGTAAGGTACTCAGTCATTGAGGAGGAGTAAGGTACCCAGCTATTGGAGGAGTAAGGTACGCAGTCATTGAGGAGGATGTGGCACAGACTATAGGTCCATTCTCTCCTTTGCCAATGGGCCATAAAACACCACTACCTTCAGCTTTATGGAGATCTACAAAGGCATCCTGATAAATGTTTTGATCACTGGCTCATGCACCTACAGACCTTTTTCAAGGCCACAAGACTGGTAACAAATTGCTGGGGGAATTTTCAAAAGAAGGCAATTCCCTAAATTTATTGGGGCCCTGGATGGCAAACACATCCATGTAAATAATACGCTGATCTCAGCATCCCAAAACTTGAATTTTGCACAATACTTTACCTGACTGCTGTTGGCCTTGGTTGCCAGGGTTTATATGTTTCTACTGGTGCATATTGTGGCTTATGGAGCAACTGGAGATTCTCAAATCATCAATTTTTACATACGGTAATATTCCTGTGGCTTTGGAAAAATGATTAGAGTGTCCCACACTTACGGCTCCTCCCTGGCTCCAGTGCTGAAGCAGCTCCATATGTTGAGTTAGGGGTTGAGGCCTTCCAACAGGCAAGACATGTTATGAGGCCCAGAACACACTGAGGGCTTGACCACTGTCACCACATTTTCAACTATCAGCTCATACGTCCATTGTGATTGGTGTAATGAATGTTTGACATTTTGTGGACCAATTAGAGGCACCTCATGTCTGGCTTATAATAAAGCAAGCAAAATGGGAAATGGCTCATTAAGGCATGTATTAGCAGGGCTGTGGAGTCAGTCGGTGTCCATTTTGGTGGAGTCCGTATAAAATGGACAGACTTCTAAAACATATAAGAAATTGGGTACAGTAGTATAGTGCAGGATGTGCTGTAAATGTTTTTCATAAGAATTTAGGGAAGTTATGAAATGTCCTATAAATGTCTGTTCCTGATCTGGGCTTTTAGCTGAGATGAATCTGTGCTGCACTTTATGTACATGTTCAGTAGTGACCAGTGTTGAGGAGTCAGTAGTCGGAATCAGGGAAATTGAGGAGCTGAAGGTTTGGTTTACTGACTTCACAGCCCTGTGTGTTAGCTTCCACAACTACACCTGTATCGATCGCTGATCGGAGGATGTGGTTGATGTTGTTGGCCACGGCCCCATTCCCAGCCCTGATCCACATGTTGGCACTAGACGCTTTGAGTCGGCTTTTTGTCTAAACATAAAACAAGCAAGGCGCCTCTCACCATATCTTTACTATATGGTGATCCATATAAATTAACAAGAAAGGCCAATCTTGGCCGCATTCCTGTAAACAGGCTTGTAAACTGAAAGCAAACATATTTTATAACGTACAAAAGATTTGGGAAAGAATAAGGGTGAGCTGAGGGCTGACCTGGAGTAACAAAGGATAAAGAGTAGGGATTTTGGAAAAAGTAAGAATACATATGGTGGGACTGTGTTGGCTATTGGAATGACCCTCCATGTCCAAAATTGTCAGCCTGCAGGCCCCCAGAGTTCGGCTTGTGTCCTATGCTGAATGGCTGGCCATGTACCTGGGGACATGGCCAGACTGTCTTGGGTGTGTAGGTGCTGTTGTCCAGCTACTTGGGTAGTTGGTGCAGGCAGAGGCTGAGCTTCCTCACTTGCTGCTAGTGGCTGTGGGCTCCCTGGCTGCTGCCGGCAGTCATGATTTTCTGGAGATGCTTGCCACCGTAACAGAAAATCAAATTCCACCTGCAAGTTGTTGGGACCAGTGGCAGCATCCAATATGATTTGGAGGGCAGCCCTTATCCACAACCTCTGAGGATGCACAATTTCCCTCAAGTATTTGGCCAGACTATGACAAAAACCCACCTCCACATCATCAACCACTCTGTGAAATAGATGGGCACTTGCACCTCTTTGGCCGTGGCGCCTTGGGCTAAAGGAGGAGAGGGTCCTTCTTCCTCTGCCTAGTCTTTGGCTTGGTGCAGCTACAGGGTGATGTGTGCAATGGCTTCCGATCACTTTGGCTACAGCTAGTGGATCCGCTGCTGCATTCTTCTCAACTGAATCCTGCAAAAATCCCCGCCTGCGCGGCATTGTCCCGCTCTTGTGTGTTGGAAACGGATCTGCAAGTGTCAAGCAGGGGTTTTAATACTTTAAATAGCTACAGATTGAATCACAACAGGAAAACAGTGCAAACGCTGGTACTTATGGATGCAAGTCCATAATTGGCACAAGTAATTTTAGCTGCTCGCAATAGATGCATGGCCTTTTCTTTGGGGTCGCAGATCCATTTCTCTCGTGCTATTGGTCATCGTGCCAGAATTGATATCGGCAGCTGCGCTATCTTTTGGTCAGGTCAATATATACATTTTGGAATGTGTGGGTGGTCACCTTAGTTAGGCCATTTCTGAAACTTCATGGTGGGTTGAGGGTGGGTTACTTTTCAGTATTTATGGATATCATTGGCCCTAGTCTGTTTTGTTTAGGAAAATGTGTGTTAATATAATGTCTTGTTTAAAAATGTTTTATAAAAGCATAGCCTGAAAGGGGTTGTCCACTATTAGGACAATCCCTATTTGACCTAAATGTTTGGCCCTGATAAAAAAAGAAATTTTATACTCGCCTTCGATGCCGGCGCCGCTCCAGCGCTGTTGGTTCCAATGCTCTTGTGCAGTTGTATGACATGTGGTGTCCAGAGCCCAGTCAGGTCTGACTTCGCTCTCCCCGCCTTCATACGAATTGAACGTGGAAGAGGAAGTCCGGGCTGCAGCTAAACTCTGACTTCCTCTTCATGTTCAGTTCGACAGAAGTTGGGAACATTGCTGACATCATGTGTCATACAACCGCACAAGAGCCTCGGGACCGTGGTTGTTGACACCGCGGGAATTGAGCCAGCACAGGAAATGAGTTTTTGATTTTTTATTTTATCGGGGCCAAACCTTTAGATCAAGAAGGGATTGTCCTATTTATGAACAACTCCTTCAATACATGTTATGCAGAATGTAGTTAATTACGTAGGCACTAGAGGAGCGACTTTGGTCGGATCGGGTTTCGTGAAACCCGAATGAAACAAAATTTGAGTCGGATGAAGCTGGTCCGACTAGGGCAAAAAAAGTCGGCGTTTCGTCCAAAACCCGACCCCAATGCAAATCAATGGGGGAATAAAAGTCGGCATTGAGCGGATGACATTCATCCACTCAATGCCGACTTTTATTCCCCATTGACTTGCATTGGGGTCGGGTTTCGGACGAAACTCCGACTATTTTTTCCCTAGTCGGACCAGTTTCATCCGACTCAAATTTTGTTGCAAAAATGACAAAAATCTTGGCACTCAATATGTGAAATATTCAGACACTTTTATTTTGTGCATCCAGACAGAAAGGTTTAAACGCTGATAGCAGTGGGTATACAACCTCTAGAATTGAATTGCGCCGTGAAACCCTGGTCTGTGGTCTGGCTGCCCTGTGTGGAAGACTGCTATCAGCGCTGTCTTCACTCCTTATTTTAGTGACCCTGGAGGTCCCTTTTCTGAAGCCCTACTCTGTACAGCTGCCTGTTCTAATTTTGGATGGCTCAGTCCACATACGCTTTCCAGACGCCAGCCATTTAACATTTCCACTGGCCATCCAGACTCTCTACTTTGTCCTTCTTTTGGCTACCATTGCAAGGATTTATTTCAGTAAACGAGATTTTTCTGATGAAGGTCCTATGCTGGACCGAAAACGTTTAAACCTTTCTGTCTGGATGCACAAAATAAAAGTGTCTGAATAGTTCACATATTGAGTGCCAAGATTTTTGTCATTTTTGATTGATGGGTTGGATACCCGACTTGAGCACCAACAACCAAACTATTCCTGAGTGCCGTGCTCTCTTAGGCTGGTTTCACATTAGCGCTTTTTAAGCGCACGCACGGCCGGGGGTAGCTCCGCCCCCGAGCCGGCTCTCTGCCCGGCGTGCCCGCCCCTTGCTTGTAGCGCCGCCTCCTAGCGCACAGCGGCGCCTGCGATCGGCGCACCCTATCTTTAGCATAGGGTGCGCAGATCGTGCGCAGGCCGTGCGCTAGTTGCGCTTTGACCTGCGCTGCGCACTTTTGACGGTGCGCCGTGCGCGCCAAAATCCGAAAAGTTTGATTTTGGCGCGCACGGCGCACCGTCAAAAGTGCGCAGCGCAGGTCAAAGCGCAACTAGCGCACAGCCTGCGCACGATCTGCGCACCCTATGCTAAAGATAGGGTGCGCCGATCGCAGGCGCCGCTGTGCGCTAGGAGGCGGCGCTACAAGCAAGGGGCGGGCACGCCGGGCAGAGAGCCGGCTCGGGGGCGGAGCTACCCCCGCAGTGCGTGCGCTTAAAAAGTGCTAATGTGAAACCAGCCTTAATAGGCTTCAAATTTTGTTGCATTCGGGTTTCACGAAACCCGTTCCAACCAAAGTGGCTCAACTCTAGTAGGCACGTAGAAAATAAGTGTACTTACAGATTCTTGAACCTCTTGTGGGCACTCCACGTATTCTTAATCTGTATTGATACTTTTGAAGCTGTACTAACCTATCAATAGTTTATTACTCCATGTGAAGACCTTTATAAACTTTATTTTTATTTTAATGATCACTCATGCTAGAGAAGTATTTAGCTGGTATGCCAACTATAATGACGTCAGCACGTGACCGACCTAACATCCACTTTAGTGTTGGCTTTCTGTTACTGTACATTAGTGGCGCTTCTGTTTTTAGCTATATAGTAGAGTTCCAGGTTTCCACATCACCTTCAATTTTGTACACACTTGTATGGTTAATAGGGCATAAGTTACTATGCTTATAGAGCTGCCGATGTGCATTATGACTTCCTCGCTATGGTATGCACTCATTCCTGGTAATATACAGCCAGTGGATGGATCTGTAGACTGAAGACCTGCTAATGACTTACAAAGTGGCAAGCAGATGTTTCTCTCTACAGAGGAATGTAAATTCACAGAATAGCTTAGATTTGATGGAAAGAAAACATAATTAGTTACTGTATTACAAGTCTCGCCTTTAATCAGATAGATTTTCCAATTAGTCATTCTTTTAATCTAAATTTTATATTCTTGGTGGTTGTGATTTCCTCTGGCAGTGCCACCCTCTCAGAATGTTAAAATTCTGACATTTTTCTGTCTCGAAGCCAGCCAATGACACAATTATTCCAATGGCTCCACATTGATTCAAGCTATCAAATCTATACATTCAGGTTGTGGCGTTGGTTTATTTCCTTTAGCCAACAGGCTCTATGTGTAGATGTCATGGTACCAAGGATAAATCTAAATGGACCTTGCCTAAAAAGCTCAGTCTTCTATCAATATAATGTCTCAATTATTAAATTTTTACTGAAATATTAGTTACATTAAATAACTAGAAAGGTGAATACACTTTTACTGCCCCTTCTTCTACAACAGACAATCCAGATCGTGAATGTGCAGTATATGCGCGAGTTACTAGTAGTCTGCAACCATGGAGTTTCATGAATCTATTAAAGCACCACTCCAGTGTTTTATTTTTTATTTCACCACTAGAGTGGCGCTTAAAATCCATGTCCTCTGTCTGATACTCACCTTGCGGTGTTTTCACCTGTTTTCACTGCCTTTCTGGTTTGTCTCCTGCAGGTTGTGACTTGCCAGCTGCTCCAATGTTTCATGGAGCGCTCGAGCAGGAGGTTGCTTTCAATGCAGCTCTATAAGAATCTCTTTCTGGCTCTCATAGACTTGCATTGAAAGTTTGTGACGTAACGTCTGACTTCCAGCTAGTCAGAACCAAGATGGAGCCATGGGATCGGAGCGGCGCTGAATAACGGCCACGCCCATTAGCTACTAAAGAACATATCTGCACTGTAGATGCCACCATTATTGGCTTCTTGGGGTAAGAAATTCTGCAGATATGATGTCACAAGATGCCGATTGCCCATGGATATGGGTTGTTTAACCTTAATGTTATTTTTCTGGCTGCTAGGAATTAGTACTTAAGTGTTAGAGTGAAGCTTCTCCTCTGCCTGTTTGTTAGTGCTGTCGAATGGAGAAGTGCCTGCTGATTTTCAATAGTTTTCCTGTAAAATGATAGTAGAGTGAATATTTCATCCTCTGAGTCATATGAGGTCTGCACGCACACGTTGCTTGTCCTCATAATGCAATCTGATGATTGATTGACAGGCTTTGTCCGTGGTTATCACACGCTGCCAACATTTTTTCCTGGAGCGCTTGCATTAGAAGAATCCTCTTAATATTCTGGTCAGCGTGTTATAGCACAGTCAGGCGTGTGCTCATCCAGTGCTGTCTCTCTACACTGCACTTGACCAGCGTAACCTATATGTATTTGTAAGTGTGGTGACTTTTATAAGGATAAAGATGTTTCAGAACTATTTCTTTATTTAACTTTATATTCTTTCTTCGCATTTCCGAACCATTATCAGGAAAAGTTATGGCAGCACTAGTCTAATAAGTCTAGTTTTTTTGTTTTTTTTTTAAATTAACGTTTGTTCATTTTTAGAGATGACGTTTTATTTGGTTGTGCTTCCTCTGACGAAGATGTGGAAAGTCACTGTCACACTGAGATATTAGCAGATCTAAAGTAGCAATGAGAGCATGAACCACTGATGAAGCCTCTCCCATCAATAGGTAAACTGGTTTTCTGGGACCTTGACATCGAAGGCCTGCTGAGCTGCAGTACTAGACGCAGCCACAAGTACCAACAAGCTGCAGTGTCTGGAAAAATGGCCAGCTTCAGCGCTGTTCTTACAAGCTGGACAGCAACGGTGTTTTTTCTCCTAAACACGAGCTATGATCAAAAGCAAAGTGTATGTACATATTCTAAGTATACGCCATCAATTACAAGATTTTAAATCCTAAAGACCTCCCCCACCACAACCATCACCAGCCTGAAGGGATATCGCAAACTGTAAAAGCCCCATACATACCCAACAGACCTTCTGATTCTCCCCAACATCATCTAATGGGGACCTGGCATTTTGAGTCTAAGCACCCAATCATTTTCTTCTCCCTGAATACAAACCGCTAATAGATGTGTCTGGTAGTAGCTTACACTAATCTTGGGCTGGAGAGAGATCTGATGAGTATTGCCCGTAGAGTATGTGTCTTCATTATTAGGAATTATTGGTTTATTTAATGAAAGACGCACTCCTCCCATCAAAATATATGTCTGCTTAATATATCGCAGTCATCATATGATATAGCACCGTGCGCTTACAATTTCTCATTTTGCCTTTCCTCCCAGCGAATTCTTCTCTTTTTTCTACTCTATGTAAAAGTCTCTTTTCCCTGCAGAAATCTTTCCCCTCTTCAACTTCTGACCCAGCTGCTCCCCCCTGACAGTGACTTTTGCTGTGACTTTTCAGTCATACAGAGAAAATTGTCCTCCTGTTTTTACACAGAGCTAAGAAGGATTTTGTAATCACATGATGTCATAGACCTAATGGAAAAGAGAAGGATTAAATGGGGTAGAAGAACAAAATGAGCAATTGTAAGCACACCGTGCTTTATTAGTATGATGATCGCAATATATTAAGGGGATACAAATTTCGATTGGACGAGTTCTTCTTTAAAGGGAACCTGTCATCAGTTTTGGCCGATATAAGTTACGGTCATCACCTATAAGAGCTGACATACAGCATTTTATAATGCTGTATATTGGCCCCCAACCCGCAGGTGTTGGGAAAGGGCAGAGAAGTACACCCCACAGGAGTGCGACACGAAGGAAGCAGGAGGACGGTGATCATATGTAGATGTGCGGCGCCAGACCTGGACCAGTGACAATCCTCGGACCGGACCGTCCCGCAGGTGAGTATAATAAGCTATTTTTCTACTTACAGGTCAGGTTGGGGGCCGATATACTGCATTATAGAATGCTGTATCTCAGCCCTTAAAAGTGATGGCCGTAACTTATATCGGTCAAAACTAATGACAGGTTCCCTTTAAGCCTCTGTCAGAAATAATGAAGGTGTATGTTTGGGTATTTTTTTTTATTATTCTCCTAAGACTACATTACACCAAACACCATTACTCTTCCTCTTTTATCTTTCCACTGCTTCTGCATAAATTATATATCCTAAATCTGGCCAATACATATTAGATGGCTGTCGGACGATCATTTGGCCGGAAGCCATCTTAAGCCATGCTCACAAAAGCTCTCGTTAATCCGAGTGTTCCTTTGTACTCTATGAGAAAGCCAATGATGGACACCGTGGCTTATCTCTGGCAGTCCGAAATCGGACATGCACTATCGTCATTTCTACCACCAGTCATCCGGTGCCCCCGTGGGCATTAAACGGTTGACTCAACCTGTTGATATCAGCGGGTTCAGCTGACATTAGTCTCCTCTGTATTGGGGCCTGAGCTGTGCATGTCTTCACCACGGCTCCATAGGAGTGAATAAACCTGCTGCACACAAGCTCAGTAATAAACTCCTGGGAGTTTTCTACTTCTCCTATATTGCTTAGGTGACTTGATGACCTTTCATCAGAAGAGCGTGACCCATTACATTATATGCCCTGCTGTACGGCACAACTGATAAAGACATTAATGTAACCCAATATAGAATGAGTCATTTTTTCTTCTTGCATTGGTGTGTAGGCGTTCAGGCTGCGCATTTATGCTAATATTTTAAGCTTGTTTCTGTAAGTAGCAAACAGCGGTCAGGTTTCTAAAGCAGCTGACATTCCTCATTTCTTTTGTCTGCGTGTTTTTCGTCTGTCTTGAAGAAGGGGCAGCGCAGTTGTTGCTTTCGTTGTGGGTGATACATGATCTCTCACTTGTCAGACAATTTAAGTCAGCAAAAATATCTGCCAGACCAATGTACTTTGTGAAAGAAAAATCTAAATTCTTAGTGCCTGGCAGGCATAGAAGATAAACGGATCTTCTTTTTCATTCTGTAGAATGTGTTATTGCATGTAGCCATGTCGTAGACAGGGTATTTCCTGAGAGTGAAGAGTTTCTCTAAGGGTACACACCTGGAATTGCTGGACACAAGGTCTGCAACATTTCCAGTGTAACACCGATGTCACACATCCATGGTTCATAGATGGCTGCCGGGTTCGGGTCAGGAGATTCGTGGTCAGAGTACAGACCATGAAACAAGAAATTGAGAAGCCAAAGTAGCAATCCACAGCAATATAGCCTCCTCTAATTTTGGTGATTTTCTCATGGATTTGCCAAAAATAAAAACATAATTGAAATACCATACATAGTTCAACCTCTCCCAGCACTTTTACAATAGTGTAAAGCGCCATGGAATAAATGGAGCTATAATAATAAATAATAATAATAATAGTGCTCGCCTGACCATGCTGCAGTTGCCTGTACAGCAGGGCATTGATAATTCAGGGACTTGCGGGCTAGGAACATTTGTAGATACTGTTTTGTTTTCTCGTGGCGGATACGCTGTAAATTTTCTGTAGTGGATTATGCCGATGAACATTCCAAGGTGCTTCAGGAAATGCCGGCGGTATTTTTACTGAAGGATCTTCTTAGGCTACTTTCACACATCCGGTGTGTGGGGTCCGGCGGCGTGCGGCGAAAAGCCGGGCCGCCGGATCCGGCCTGCAGCCGTGACACCGGATGTGTGTGCGGCGAGATGATACGGCTCGGACATTATTAAAGGAGCCGCAGGACAGAGGCAGCCAATGAGACAGCTGCTGAAAGGGAGGTGAGGGGAGGAGAGGATAGGAGAGGGGAGGGGAGGAGAGGGGAGGGGGGTGGAGAGAGAGAGACATGGGGGGTTAACATTAGTGTCCAGGCAAGAGAATCTCTCTCTCTTGCTGGGCACTTGTGGGGTTAACCCCACAGAGAGATCTCTCTCTCTCACCCAGACACTGTGAGTGTTAACCCCACAAGTGCCCGGCGAGAGAGATCTCTCACAAGTGTCCGGGTGACAGAGAGAGATCTCTCTCTCTCTCGCCAGGCACTTGTGGGGTTAACATTCACAGAGTCCGGGCATGCGCTGTGGAAAAACCCGGTCCGGCGCTGCCAAAAAACGTTACATGGAACGTTTTTTCCAGACGCCGGACAGGCTGTTTTTGCCGGATCAGGCAAAAACCGGATACGCCGCATAGGTATCCGGCGCGATGCGGCAATAATGAAACTGAATGGGGGAAAAACCGGATCCGGTGGCAACCGGCGCCGGATCCGGTTTTTACACTTTTCGCCGCATCGCGCCTGATGCTGAAAACCGGATGTGTGAAAGAGGCCTAACATCTCTTTGGTAATTTTTAGCTTTTCGCACCAGCCTTTTCTTTGTGACTTGTATCTGATAGTGAGTGGCTTCCAAGTGGAAGCCGCCTGAAGAATGGTCCGGTCACTTCTTTTATCTGCTTCACGTCTTTAGAAAGGTCAAGTGTTTAAAAGATAATCAAAAACAGTTAGTTGATTTGACATTTTAGGGCATAGTTTCATTTTTCTTAATATTTATTAGGCACTTTTCCAGGAGGGTTTTTGAGTGGAACTGCCTGAAAAAGACGTAGCTGCATATCCCCTCAAGCTGGCTTCACACATCCGTGAAACACTGACCATCACAAGACCTGGACAGATCGCTTGGTCTTCTGACTTGAATGAAATGCCTCCTATATACCTATGAGGCAGTTGGCTCAGGTGAGGAAACCCATCGGTAGGGCCGGGTGGTTAATGCGAGCATAGTCTGTATTTCTTGGGTGTGGGAAACCGGTCTAGAAGTTGTAAACGTCTGTGGATTTTACTCCCGATCCACAGATAATATACAAGAAAATCTGCAATCTGGTTTTCTTATGAATCTTGATTTCCCTATTGAATTCACCTTGGGGAAATCTATAACAAATCAGTAAGAACTGATTAAAAAGTCTACATCGCAGGTCAGTTTCTGCCAGGACAGTTACCTCATGTAGATAAGATTTGTGTGTATGTGTGAGACAGTGTAGTGTATGTAGATTATCTGCTCAAAATCAAAGCAGAAAATGTAGCTGCAAGTGACCTTACCCTGGAAAGTTAAGTTATAGTTTTTTGACTGTCCTCTTCTGTAAGGTTGTTAAGAAATGGTCTACCTAGATGTGCATTGGTACTTGAAAATGGCTGCAATCAAAAAATTGCAAATTTACCTGATCATGTAAAGAACGAGTTAGTAGATCTCCGTATCTTTTGGGCCCCTTTTTTGGGGGTTGCACATGAACACAGCCTTAATGTTTTTACGCAGTTATGTCATGGCTGATTATCTGCTGCACCAACAGCATCTGGTTGACTATCAAAGGAATTTCAGTGACTGCTTTTTTATACCTTAATTCCCTTTTCATCCTAGGAGGCTGGTGCCTCTCACAGACTACACCAGGCTACATTTAGGTTTTTGTACCCTTGCTTTTTGAGACTATGCGCTGCAAGTAATGCAAATCATTACTGCTAAATTAAGGTCTTTGCATAGTGAAGACAAGGGTAAAAATATATTGTAGCTCTAATTACACTCCTTGCTTTCTGATGGGATTAATGACCGTCTTTCTAAAGGAGAGTATCCAAGAGATCTGACGCCCAAGGTGAGGTCAATAGGATTGATTTCTGCAGAACCAGAAAAGATGCTGATCCACACATTTTCTGCTCAAATATCCAGTTCTAAAAATAAGTATTCTGGCTTCATCGATGCCAGAGAGCTGTTCTGTATTTCTAAGGTCAGTTTATTTGGTAATATACGTCTTTGATCCCTGTATAAATAAACCAGGCAAGACGTTTTCCAATACTGGGGAGTAAACCATGTAAACCTGATGCCTAAAGACTTCATTAATTTTAACACCACTTCTAATCGACAGCTGGCATGGAACAGATGCAAACTTTTTACCTTAGACGACAAATTAGGAAAGTGGTATCCACGTATGCAGCTTATGTTGGGGCATTAGGCTATGGAGAAGGAATGGAAAGAAGCTACTTATTTCTGCAGTTTCTTGTTTTTCATCTCCTGTCTTGACGCTACCCTAATGGCATGTAAAGTGATGTCAGTAAATCCACAAGTTCTCCGGAGAGGGAGTGTTTTTTTTTTTTTTTGTTTTGTTTTCAAACGTTCTTTTAATTTGTGGTTTTGATAATACAGCAGGAACATCTGGATTAACTGTTTAGATGTCTTTAGTTGCACGTTAATGTCTGTGGAAATGATATAAATATGTATGTAGTGGTATTTTTATAATTGTTCCCTTTTTGATGTCCAAATAAACATTTATTAAACCTCTTATTATCTATTTTAAATGTAGTCTATCTGCAAAAATGACCGATCAAACTTATGCAGTTTATAAATGAAGGGTCTATTATTAAGCAAAAAAGAAATCAAAACTTACAATGCGCTCTGTGAAAAAGTAATTGCCCCCCTCCACTCCCTTAAAGCAAAAATTAACTGTGGTCTATCACATCTTTGGGAAGCAGAGTGTGATGTACTGTGTACAATTCATATGGCGTCTTGTGCTTGGGTGCAAGGAAAAACACAGAAGACGCAGGTGTGATTAGAAAGGACTTGTGTTACTTCATACAAGTAAGCCAAAAGGTTTCACACAGTTAAGGTACTGTCACACTTGGCGATGTACCAGCGATCCCGACCAGCGATATGCAGCGGTCAGGATCGCTGGTACATCGCTAAGTGGTCGCTAGTGAGCTGCCACACAGGCAGATCTCACCAGCGACATAGCAGCGGTCGGGGGTCGCTACTTACCTGTCACACTAGGCGATCCTGCGTCCTCCCGCTCGTCTCTCCACAGGAAGCTGACGACGAAAAGAGGTCCAGGACGTTCTCGCGCGATCAGCGATAACCAGCGGGGGAGCGGGTCCTAGGTAAGTATCAGACACAGCGATATCGCTAGCAATATCGCTATAACGTCACAAGTTATAGCGATTATTGCTAGCGATATCGCTTAGTGTGACAGTACCTTTAGCAGATACAAGGCATGAGACACAGCAGGCCAGAGTAAATGAGACACAGCAGGCCAGAGTAAACAAGCGCAGCAGAACTTCCACAACAGGTTCATGGTCTCTCTCTGTTACTTCCCTTGCAACTGTGGATTTAGCAGGCAGCAGGTTTCCAGTGTCCACAAGTGTTCAAAAGTTCCTCAGCAGGAGATGGCTGGAGTACCAAGTCCAAGACTTCCAGGAGCAGGTCTCAGGCTAACTGCAGACTTGATTCTGAAGCACTGATTGCTCAGCTGAGGCTGCTTAAGAGGCAAGAGGGAGAGAATCAGGGCAGGAACATGAAAGCTGGAAACTCCATATTAACTGAGGGCAAGATAGCTGCAGCAGGACAGAAAGCAAAATGGCCGACGGAAAAAACTGAATTTCAAAAACATGTCAAAAAAGACTGAGAACCTTACACAGAGTTCAAATTCCCTAGCCACACGCAGGCCTGGTTACTGCCGCACCTGTTCTCATTCAAGAAATCGCTTAAGTAGGACCTGACTGACAAAGTGAAGACCAAAAGACCCTCAAAAGCTAGACATCATGCCGCGATCCAAAGAAATTCTGGAACAAATGAGAAACAAAGTAATTGAGATTTATCAGTCTGGAGAAGTTTATAAAGCCATTAATAAAGCTTTGGGACTACAGCAAACCACAGTGAGAGCCATTATCCATAATGGCAAAAACATGGAGCAGTGGTAAACCTTCCCAGGAGTGGCAGGCCAACCAAAATTACCCCAAAAGCACATTGACGCCTCATCCAAGAGGTCACAAAAGACCCCACAACAGCATCTAATGAACTGTAGACCTCACTTGCCTCCAGTTAAGGTCAGTGTTCATGACTCCAACATAAGTAGGAGACTGGGCAAAAATGGTCTGCATGGCAGAGTTCCAAGAAGAAAACACCTTCTAAGCAATAAGAACATAAAGGCTCCTCTCAGTTTTGCAAGAAAACATCTTGATGATTTCCAAGACCTTTGGGAGAATACTCTGGGGACTGAAAAGACAAAAGATGAACTTTATGGAAGGTGTATGTCCAATTACATCTGGCGTAGAAGTAACACAGCATTTCAGAGAAACAGCATACTAACAGTAAAATATGATGGTGATAGTGTGATGGTCTGGGGCTGTTTTGCTGCTTCAAGACCTGGAAGACTTTCTGTGGTAAATTGAACATGAATTCTACTGTCTACCAAAAAAGCAGTCCCGGGGTGTGATGCCGCCGGTCTGGTGTTGACGGTGAGGCAGAGCATGGAGCAGGGTCCCTTCCTCAGGATACCAGCGGCAGAAATATGTTGACACCGTGGCCCGGTGTCCATGGCGAGCAGAACCAAGTGCGTCATCTGTTTTTCGGCGGCCATCTTCCTGAGGCCACGCATGCGCAGATTGAGATCTCTGCGGCCCTTGACGTCTGGAAAATGGCCGCCTAAATCTCAATCTGCACACACGTGGCCTCCGGCGGCCATTTTCCTGAAGCAGAGGGTCACAGAGATCTCAATCTGCGCACTTGCCGCCTCAGCTTCAGGAAGATGGCTGCAGGGAAACCGGTGATTCGCTCGTCTCTGCTCGCCATGGACACCGGGTCACAGCGTCACCACATTTCTGCCTCCCGATCCTGAGGAAGGGACTCTGCTCAGGTGCACTCCGCACTGCCCACTGCTGACACCGAGCCTCGGCATCGTCACATCTCTGCCGCCACCGGTTCCACTGCTACACCACTACCGCAACGTTTCGGACTATAAGACGCCTCCCCCCCCCCCGTTTTCCTCCCAAATACGGTACATTCCAGTCCTATTGGAAGCCATTTTGGATTTTTGAAATTTACGTTGCTTTTCCTAAAGTAATGACACTGGACTTGTCCATTAAAAAGGTTTTACCAAGTAAAAAAAGAATCTCTCATTAAAAGGATAGGGCATAATTTATTGGTCAGTTGGGGTCCAATGTTTAGATCCTTAATGATCAATACTTTTACCCTATCAATAGTGAATAAATTATATCATCAGCACCACCCCTTTATGGCTCCTATACCAATACTAGTCCCAAGAAGGGGATTTTACATATATGCAAACATACTTTTGTGACTGCAATTAGCTTCGCTTTGAAGAGAAAAGGACCTTTGATTACTTTTTGAAAATGAGCTTGCAAGACTTTCAGGTTGGTGCTTCAGCACTTCTCAGTAAAGCCTGCCCAGTGACTCTCTTGGCCATGATTGGTCTCTCTCTTGGAATAGTGTCTGCAGCTTTTGTACATCACCTCCCCCCCAATCTGTCATCCATTCCAACCACTGTCTCCAAGTTGCTGCCTGTGACAAGTAACCATTGCCAAAATGAAAGACAGGAAAGAGAGGGGGAATATATATCCAGTTATAAAGAGGAAAAGGTGCAAATCATCGACCTGGTAGAGTAAGATAAGAACAGTAAGGGATGCTGGAAAAGGCCCATCAGAGAGTGAAGTATATGTTAACCCCTTCCCGACATGCACCATACAGTACATGTACGAAGCGTGTCGTGTCCCTCCGTTTGATGTGGGCTCCGGCAGTGAGCACACTTCTTTCCCGGCATATGTCAGCTGTTTTGAACAGCTGACCTGTGGCCCTAACAGCCGCGAGTGGAATCGCGATCCACCCGTGGCTGTTAACTCAGATAAATGCCGCTGTCAATCTCGGACAGCGGCATTTAATATGATCACACCGGAAGCACGTTACTAATCCCGCCCATCCGCGCCGGTGTCACATGGCCACGGGTTGCTGATTGATTGGCATGACAACCCGTGGTCTGCAGGAGACCCCTGTGGTTGTCATTACCGGATCGCTGTGAGCACCGCCCAGCGGTCGGCGCTCACAGCAAGTTTCTGCTACACACATGCGATCGACACTACAGGTATCGGAAAATGGCGTTTTTTTTTTTTGTTTTTTTTTACGAACTTTGGGATTTTTTTTTCACCTTTTAAATAAAAAACAACCTAGATTTCGAGTACACGATTTGGTAAAACCAATGGTGTTGTTCAAACGTACAACTCGTCCCGCAAAAAACAAACCCTTACATGGCCATATTGACCCCCATAGTTAATGGGGTCATTGTGGTCGGCCCCCCCAGCGATTGGAAAGTATTCGCACGTCCCGTAGACAAGGGGCAACTATTATTCTTGAGAAGTCCTCTGTAAATGAATTGTGTGACCCTTCTTCTCGCTACCTAGGGCGTCGCTTTCCTCACATTCCCCACCAGCCTGCTCCATAGATACATCCCTATGTTGTATCAGTGGATTTGAACAAAAAATGTCAGTAAAAAGTTTTGAACCTTTTTTTACAGCTTAGAATTGCCCAAAGGTTCTTTTCTCTAGGAGTTCACGTGATTTGACTATTCATGTTGATATTTTTTCCTTTGCTTGCAGCTTATGGACCCTGAATTACCAGTTTCTGTCTATAGCTATTAGTGCTGTATGCAAGTAATGTATATTATATACCATAATAATATAGAAGACTCCTTTTCCTTGCTTAAGAACTCCCTGCTGTATTTAATCCGCCTTATTTGGTGAATGGCATCTACATAAGAGGCTGTAGCCCTTTTGTAAAGCAGCCGAATGAGTCCACATTTTCTTCTGCTGGTGCCTGATCTCGACTGGATGAAGCCATTCAGCCAAGAAGTGGACTCCGAGGTAGCGCAGCCGCTCGCATAGGGAGTCTATGTATGTAGAGAAAGCACTGAAAGCGGTTCATGCCATGTTTCTGGTCACAGTGATAAACCCTAGAACTATCTGCTGTAGAGGTCGTTTACTCAACTATATGCTGCCTTAAAAGTTTTTCTTTAAATCTTAATAAGAAATTACCTTTATTACCTTTAAGAATTTCCCCTTATATTACAGCCTATAAGGGCTCAATGTTTTGTGCTTTTTATCTTTACTTTATTCCTGCGACTTGAGCTAAAAGGATCTCTGTCACAGAACGGACATGGTTATAATAGGAAGTTGCCCAATACCGTGAATTTATGAGTCGAAGTAAGCAGGTGAGTATTGATGAGCGAATATGTTTGTGTAAGGTGTTATATCAGCATGCTCATGTGCTAACCGAGTGACTTCGGTGTGCTCGAATAATGTGTTTGAGTTTCTTCGGCTTTCTATAGCCTCCGTGTTTCTTTCTCTATTGATGGCTACAGAATGAGTTTACCGAGAATATGTCAGTGAGCTTACTAGGATGTTTTGCACAGGAATTTGTAATACTTTTTTTTTATGTCTTTTTTGAGCTCCTCTCAGCTGATTCATGAGCACAGAACACATTAAAGTAGAATGTGCAGGGAAGCAAAGAGCCTGCATAGGGTTCGCATGTAGACACAAAGGGCGATTCACCAAGACTAGTGTTGTTCATGCTAGTCTTGATGAGGGGGATTTCTGGAGTCTCCTAATTCTGACGAGCCTTATTAGCCTCATTGCACTCTGCAAAAAGTCTCACTCCATTCAGGTACTGTACTGAGATTTTCTGGCATTCAGAACGGCACAGGTCGTTATGAATTAGACGAGCTGTAGCACCACGTCCCCGCTACTCCGTCAGTGCTTCGACAAATCTTTCCCCAAATTGCCAAACTTGTAATAATGTGTATTTGCAAAGTTCTCATTTTTTCATTCTATAGAAAAAATGTAATTTTCAAGGTGTTCACGTTTTGTGCTGTAAATTTGCGTTAAATCCTTGATTGTTCTCTCTGATGACTTCTAAGCGATCAGTTGTTGGCTTTATATATATATTACTAGCTGAAGATACTACGGTTAGTAATAACAAATTTTAATGATTATATCTATATACATATCTAAAGCTGATAGTACAGCCCCGCCCACTCCGTATAGCCACATTCACTATAATATCCCACATCAGCCCGTCAGCCAGAGCTACCGGACTACTACCCCTAATATCCCACATCGTCCCTTCAGCCAGAGCCACCGAACTACTACCACTAATATCCCACATCATCCCGTCAGCCAGAGCCACCGGACTACTACCCCTAATAACCCACATCATCCCATCAGCCAGAGCCACCGGACTACTACCCCTTATATCCCACATCATCCCATCAGCCAGAGCCACCGGACTACTATCACTAATATCCCACATCATCCCGTCAGCCAGAGACACCGGACTACTACCCCTAATAACCCACATCATCCCATCAGCCAGAGCCACCGGACTACTACCCCTAATATCCCACGTCAGCCAGAGCCACCGGACTACTACCCCTAATATCCCACATCATCCCGTCAGCCAGAGCCACCGGACTACTACCCCTAATATCCCACATCATCCCGTCAAAGCCACCGGACTACTGCCCCTAATATCCCACCTCATCCCATCAGCCAGAGCCACCGGACTACTGCCCCTAATATCCCACCTCATCCCATCAGCCAGAGCCACCGGACTACTACCCCTAAGATCCCACATCATCCTGTCAGCCTGGGGTCAGAATCAGAGCACTGAGTGGAACGGTCTTAACTTCCATACCAGGGATCCCTTTAAGAGAGCCTAGGGTCAAAACCAGAATGCTGAGTGGAATTGCCCTAACTTCCATACCAATGATCCCTTTAAGAGACCCTTGGGTCAGAACCACAGCGCTGAGATACCGGGGATCCCTTAAAGAGAGGTCTGGCGTCAAAACCAAAGCGCTGGATGGATTTTCCCTGACTTCCATACCAATGGTCCCTTTAATAGAAGCCTGGGGTCTCAATCAGAGTGCTGAGGGATTTGCCCTAACTTCCATCCCGGAGAACCCTTTAGGGTATGTGCACACGCTGCGGATTCCGCTGCGGTTTTGGCCGCTGCGGACCCGCAGCAGTTTTAGCTGCGGTGTACAGTACCATTCAAATGAATGCTATACAAAAACCGCTGTGTAGACGGTGCGGATAAATCCGCGCGGATTTCCTGCGGTTTTGAAACCGCAGAAAGAATTGACATGTCAATTCTTTCTGCGGAATCCGCAGCGGTTTCCTATCTCCACCATTGTGGAGATGGTGAAACCGCAGGACCAAACCGCAGGCTAAACCGCAGATAATCCGCAGGTCTTTTGACCTGCGGTTTTATCTGCGGTTTTTGCAAAATCCGTGCGGATTAATCCGCAGCGGATTCCGCAGCGTCTGCACACACCCTTAAGAGAGATGTGCCTGTGGGATGGAGGATGTGGGATGGGGATATGGGCAGGGAGGGGGTGATTCATTTCTGTCATGTGCGCTTTGCTCCTTTCTTGGGGGCAGACAATGGCTGAGAGCTTATGTTCCCGGGGATGCTAGATTTCTCCCACCCGGTCAGTGTCTGCTGAGGTGTTTTGGAGTGGGAAAACTGTTGCTCACAGCAACCAATCACAGCTCAGCTTCTTTTAAACAGCTCTGGTGAAATGAAAGATGCTTCGTGATTGGTTGGTGACACACATACACTCAATTTTATATATATATGACTGATGTATTCAGTGGTCGCGTCATCTGTGTAACTCCTCACATGAGTAGTGTTGGCGGAGTCTATCCCGCAACCCTGTCCGCCATCAGCGGCAATACTTTACATGCTGGGTTTTCTGAACAGTATCGGACATCGATCTCCTTATTCTTGGCCTGTGTCTTGTTTTATGACCTCGTACATTAGCAGTGAATATGAAAAATGTTTGACAGTTTGTGAGTCACTGTCACACAGTGTCTGCTTGTAGTTTTATATTTCCTTGTGATCTTACAGCTCTGTAACTTTTTTTGGCATTTTTTAAGAACTCAGCAAATCATTAATTTTCTATAATTGTTTTTATTATGACATAAATTTGACAAACGGACCGGAAAGGTTTACTGCTTCCATCTGAGTCACCCTTCAATCGTTAATGGTGAGGTCTTATTATACTGTAGAATATAATTCATGAGGTCTGTCTGTGTGGAATCCTGACAAAGGGGTTGTGCGACCCTGTAGCGCATTGATTTCAAGTGGAAATGCTGATGGCTTGCATCTTGTACTACCAGCGCAGCACCACCTCACTGTCCCCTTTATCACCTACCAGTACTGATTGATTTTGACTGTAATGAATGACTCTCCTATCTAATAACCCCCCCATCCCGTCCACAATTAACACTACTACTGTGATCTGTTACACTGTAGATACAGCAGTGAAAAAGAGACAACCGGAGAAACCTATGGAACTCAATCATTCCAATAGCAACTTTTGATGGTTTTGGCCATAGTGCTAAAAAGAAGACTAGCACTTATAGTACCGCCGATGCTTAAAAAAAAATCATGTTACTTGCCTTCCTAAACCAACAATGGCGCAGGATTTTGTGCAAATATTATTTATAAGAAAATTTGTTTAAGAGGAATTTGGGGTTGCGACTTAATTTTTTTTTCATTTTCTCAAGAACCATATTATGTAACTAGATGGAGGCCCGATGCAATCGCATCGTGAGGGCGGTAGTGTCTCGATGGGGGCAGGCTTTGTAGTGTTGAGAATCTCTCCCCCCCATGTGCTCACTCACCTATCCACTCTCTCTTTCCCCATGTGCTGAATTCTCCCCAGGGGAGGAAGCAAAAGACAATACTGACATTACAGCAGGAGATCAAAGAGGATTCATTTTGTGAGGTAAAATATTGTTTAAAAACAATCAGTGAAATATTTTACCTCACAAAATGAATCCTCTGTGATCCCCTACTGTAATGTCAGTATTGTCTTTTGCTTCCTCCCCTGCCCAGGAGATGTGGTATGCTTCGTACGCGGTCAGACTCAGACAATTTTTAAAATGATCTTTCGCTCGTGGGAAAACCCCTTTAATGTGAACGGCATCCTCTGCCTGTAGACACCTTCGCGCATCTGCCACCGGGATCAGCCATATGATTCACTGCTCCTGGTGGTACTGCGCAAGAGGCTGCATACAGCTCATACAATGTGTGTGGTGCGTACGGCATACACAATGTGTGTGTGGTGCAACGGTGTTCCGCTGGTGATACCGCAGCTAGAGGCTGGTACCACCAGCAGTTTCCATATTGAGACACCTTTCACTTGCGTGTCCCAACATGCCGGTCGGTGAACTTCCTCCGCTTGGAATTCTGGTATCTGGACCGGATGTGAAGACATCACAAGGTAAGTATATATTAGAATGTATATAATATGACACAGATGATGGTTGTGTCACCCCCCCCCCCCCCCCCGTTCGTCTGCCAGTAACCGCAAGCAAGCACCTGTCACTGCTATTAACCATTTACATGCCACTGTCAATCACTTGGGAACTAGCTCCAGCTCGCATCACCCACCCCTCGTATGCCAATTGGGTACAATCACAGCTGGAGACGTGCTGAAGACCCCCATGGCTGTCTGGTTGATCGTTATCCAAAGCTTAGCCTGTGGAGGGGCTTCATAGGAGAACCTCAATTTATCTGTATCCTGCAGTTCTGCGGTATTGAAGTCTATAGTATAAGAGAAAATGATCGCTATTTCAAGGGGACTAAAAAATAAAGTACAAAAATGTTTTTTTAACTTTTTTATTTTAATACTTTTTCCAGTGTCAATCTGAAAGAAATAAAAAAATATATATTGGTACTGTTATGTCAATAAAAGTCCAATCTTTCAAAATTTGACATTATTGAAACCATACATTAAAGTTCTAAAAGAAAAGTTGTGAAAAGTCAGAATTCTTGTTTTTCAGCTGTCGCACCTCTCCTAAATGTGTGATAAACTGTGACGAAAGCATTGTATCTACCCAAAGATGGTTTCAATAAAAGCATCAGCTTAGCATATATCTACTGTAAAAGAAAAAAAAAAAACCTCACCTAGCTCCATAAATAGAAAAACAAGAAAGCTATGGATATCAGAAAATGGCGAGACAAAGCTAATTTTTTTTATTGTTTGCTATTACTGTAGTTTTACCAACATGAAGATTCATCTTTCCAGGTTATTTTTATCACAAAATGAACACCATACAAGCAAAACACCAAAATCAATGGTGGAATTACGTTTTCGTTTTGTTTTCACTATTTTCCTGTTTCTCAGAACATTTATATTTTACAATGAATTGTCACAAAAAACAACTCATCCCCTAAAAAACAAGTTCTTATACTGCAATGTCGACGGAAAAATATAAAGTCATGGCCCGATCATGAAAAGGTTACCATGGATAACACACCAATGGCAAGCCGTAATAATTGATTAAAAATTGTGCGTGATGTGTCCAGCGCGCTCACACTGATAAGAATTATATTAGCAGCATTTATCGTGAACTGTAAAATGATGATGATCATTTATATGACTTTCACAAAGTTAAAAAAAAAACACTAGTTTTCCCATGCATCATCAATGTTTTGGATCAGTGTCTTGGATCCAAGTGCCGTCAGTGTTTTAGATCAGTGTTTTGGATCAGTGCATCATCAGTGTTTTGGATCAGAACGTCATCAGTGTTTTTGGATCAGTGTGTCATCAGTGTTTTGAATCAGTGCATCATCAGTGTTTTGGATCAGTGCATCATCAGTGTTTTGGATCAGTGCATCATCAGCGTTTTTGGATCAGTGCATCATCAGTGTTTTTGATCAGTGCGTCACCAGTGTTTTGGATCAGTGCGTCATCAATGTTTTGGATCTGTGTGCCATCAGGGTTTTGAATCGGTGCATCATCAGTGTTTATGGACCAGTGTTTTGGAACTGTGTGCCATCAGTGTTTTGGATCTGCATCATCAGTGTTTTTGGATCAGTGTTTTGGATCAGTGTGCCATCAGTGTTTTGGATCAGTGCATCATCAGTGTTTTGGATCAGTGTGTCACCATTGTTTTGGATCAGTGTGTCCATCAGTGTTTTGGATCTGCATCATCAGTGTTTTGGATCAGTGTTTTGGATCAGTGTGTCATCAATCTTTTGGATCAGTGTGTCATCAGTGTTTTGGATCAGTGTGTCACCATTGTTTTGGATCAGTGTGTCCACCAGTGTTTTGGATCAGTGTGTCACCAGTGTTTTGGATCAGTGTGTCACCAGTGTTTTGTATCAGTGTGTCATCAGTGTTTTGGATCAGTGTTTTGGATCAGTGTGTCATCAATCTTTTGGATCAGTGTGTCATCAGTGTTTTGGATCAGTGTGTCATCAGTGTTTTGGATCCGTATGTCATCAGTGTTTTGGATCAGTGCGCCATCAGTGTTTTCGATCAGTGCGCCATCAGTGTTTTGGATCAGTGCGTCATCAGTGTTTTGGATCAGTGCGTCATCAGTGTTTTGGATCAGTGTGTCACCAGTGTTTTGGATCAGTGTGTCAGCAGTGTTTTGGATCAGTGTGTGACCAGTGTTTTGGATCAGTGTGTGACCAGTGTTTTGGATCAGTGTGTCACCAGTGTTTTGGATCAGTGTGTCTTCATTGTTTTGGATCCGTGTGTCATCAGTGTTTTGGATCCATGTGTCATTGTTTTGCATCAGTGCATCATCAGTGTTTTGGATCAGTGCGTCATCAGTGTTTTGGATCAGTGTGTCATCAGTGTTTTGGATCAGTGTGTCATCAGTGTTTTGGATCCGTATGTCATCAGTGTTTTGGATCAGTGTGCCATCAGTGTTTTCGATCAGTGCGCCATCAGTGTTTTGGATCAGTGCGTCATCAGTGTTTTGGATCAGTGCGTCACCAGTGTTTTGGATCAGTGTGTCACAAGTGTTTTGGATCAGTGTGTCACCAGTGTTTTGGATCAGTGTGTCACCAGTGTTTTGGATCAGTGTGTCACCAGTGTTTTGGATCCGTATGTCATCAGTGTTTTGGATCCATGTGTCATTGTTTTGGATCAGTGCATCATCAGTGTTTTGGATCCGTGCGTCATCAGTGTTTTGGATCAGAACGTCATCTGTATTTTGGATCAGTGCGTCATCAGTGTTTTGGATCTCTGTGTCATCAGCAGACGGCACATGGACTGTATACGGATGCCATCGGTGTTCTGTATATGATTCTCACGGACCCATAGATTTGTATTGGCCATTGTCATCCGTGCTGCCAGAAAAACACGGACATGTGCGTAGCAGCATAGATTAGAATGCATTGTATCTGTGAAAAAAACAGGTAGAACACGGACGGCTAGATGAGGCCTTACATTCTTACATCGCCTTTAATGTAGAGAGAGTAATGTCCACATTAAGTTATTTTCATTCACATGGCGTCTGGTGTAGTAAATATGTGCCATGTGCACTTTTATAGTTTTCATCAAGGCACTGACGAAACATTACCTTCTGAGCAAATGACCCACAGCTGCAAAAACCTTGAACAGTGGAAGAAATGTGTTTTTAAGCCTCGCGTGCAGATCAAGTGTGTTTTTCAGGAAATATCTAAGTTTTCACAAGCGAAGAATCTAAAACATACATATTTGTGGGCCGATTTGCCCTCGTTCTGTTTGTTTATGTGTGTATTTTATGAGCTTGTTAAGTGATGTGTAATTTATGAATACATTTTTAATTTAGTTTTTTAAATAGGTTTCGCTGTTGCAAACATAAGTGTCTTTACTCTGTTTCCTCCATTCTGTGTGGTGTGTGCCAATGAATGTTGTACTGCTGAGCTACATCATTAAGTGTAGTATAGTACTAGCTAGAACTATCCTATATAGTACTGGCCTACATATAATTTTGTTGCTCTCATTAGCTACATTAAACGGTTTCAGCTTTGTGGGAACTAATAGAAACTGAATTACCAAATGTTCTAGAGTTCTGGACAGTGAGCAAAAATGTTTGAAATGGGGAGCAGAAAATTTCTGTTGCGTAGACTTCCACTTTTGATCGTTTGAGGTTGCAGGTTATTTTACAACAGGAGGGATGGCTCACACATTAAGGCTACATTTACAGCTAAGTTTTTTCAGTCTGCTTGCTGTGGAAGAAATTGAAGTCACACGGACAGCACTAGGACCAATATTATTTAATTGGGTTGTTCAAATACCGGTTTTTCACACAGCTCAAATCTGTGTGTAACACAAATCTACAGTGTCATGCCGGTGACTCACATTGATTGTAAACGCCATCCTACACATTGCGTGCTCCACTCTTCTCCTCCCAGTGTAAGACCATCTCTCTGAGCTGCCTTGTGCAGCACTTCCAGCAGTGCTATATTCTCCTGTTGTTGGAGTCTCCACCCAGCGATAGGGAGCTTCGGCCAGACTCTGCAGAAATTTAAAACCTCTGAGTTTTGCTTCCTTTTCCTAAACCCTGCCAGCATTGGATATACTAGGCATCTCCTCCCTCCACACTTTGCCTGAGTGTAGGTACTAGTAGGTACCAGTTGCAATGTGTTTCTAATTTCCTGTTAAGATGCATTACGGTTTTGTCTCTCCTGTTACCGACCTGGCTTGTTTTCTCGTTTTGTCTGATCTTTTTGGTCCTGACCCTGGCTTCTTATTTTGAACCTGTGCTGCCCGCCTGATCTCGGAGTGTCTGGCCACATGTCTGTCTTCGCCCCCCGGACAACGTACTTCCACCGTGACCCTTGGTTAAGCTGCTGCAGGTCCAGAAACAACCCTGGAGTGGTACCTGGTGTCTACCCAAACAGTCCAAACCTATCCTCACCATCAGAGGCTCTAGTAAAGACCAGGTAGTCACTTAGTTACACACCTCCAGAGTAAACCCGGCCTGTGGTGCATTGGATCCATACCCACCATCATCAAACACTGCATGAATTAGTTTCTCCTGCATTTCAGATAAGATCAAACATATAGCGTCCAATTTATATGGACTCGTTGTCGTTATCAACATAGGAAACTGTTTGGTCTTGTAAATGTTAACAACTGCTTATGTATAAAAACAGATGCCACATGGATGGCATGCAAATGACAATACAGTGGAAAAATTCTACATTTTTTGGGGATGAAAATCAGACCGTTTTTCTTATACACTAATAAGACACAATGGAGGAAAGCCTGGAGAACATGTTGATGTAATCAAGTAGATCGGATTTGTAGTCTGGGGAAGAGACCAAACTGCAGTTTTATGACATGTCAAGTTTGACATATGCTTCCTTTCTTTGAGCAAAGGTTGACAGGTCTGAAAGTGAAACAGTTATCGAGAGACTTAACCCACCACCTGCAAGTATGTGTTGTGAAGCCATGTTTGTTGGCAAATCGATGTGATTAGAGTGGAGTCCACCAGCAAGATAATGTCCAACTGTCTTTGGATGTTTCACACTAAGGCAACGGGGAATGGACAGGTTGGGATTTTATCTGTCTGAGGCTTTGTTTTCTTCAAATTAAGCATGTCTACCAAATAACACTTTTTAAAATGCTGAACATTAACTTATAGGATTGCTATTACCAATGGATTACACTACAGACCCCCGATATCGTCCACTGTAAAGAGTCTATTTGTAAATGCTATTTTGTAAGTAGCATTGTATGGCTTAGCCAGGTGGGTCTCCTCAAGGAGAAATTTTAACCCTTAAAGCTCACATTGAATATCCCTCACCTAATCAACCATTCTCTTACTGGACACCAATAAGGGAAAGAACCTCAAACATCTGTATGCAAATGTAGGTTTGGGTTTGGCTTTCTCTCCTATATCTTGTTGCAAGGCTGTTTTGAAGGGTTGATACTTGTATGATTGCCACTTCCAGTAGGTGGCACTAGAGATCCCAATCTCTTCCTCTGTGAAGAGGCTATTTGCATACATGATTATGTATTTTAATTAAATAGATTTTGCTTGTTTCCAAAGCACATTGGAAGATTCAGAAGAGCCACAAAACCTAAAGTACAAAGCTTGTGATCAAAGAAAATGGTTAGTCAGTGGTCATCTGTAGGGTTTGAAAGGGCCCAGTGTTTCCAGTGACCAGATATTACCTGAACAAGGCTGTGGTTAAATGTTTAATTGGTGAGGTCACATGCACACAGTCTGGGCAATGTGTTCCTAAGCCCGGAAGACAAGTGAGTAGTAGTAGTATTTGTTTGCCTGTGCTCTGTACCAAGTCTTGATCATTTCCTTTCCATTCCTCCCCTGAATGGGTTGACAGCTTGTTTTTCTAGGCTCTGATTGTCACATGATTATAGCTGTGTCATTTTAGAAGCAACATCTGTTTTTCAATGGATCCAATGTTTACAAATTATCAACAGATGGGCGCACTGGAGCACAGACAGGTCAGGCAACTTGTGCAAGGTCAAAGGGGAACGCAGGAAGAGGGAATCATCGGCTTATGCTGCCTGCGGAGTCTCAGAAGCTATACAAAGGAGCATTTTATGGTGAAGCGGACAGACAGAAGAGCCTGAAATATGTCTACTTATTTCTTAAAAATCAACCTATTTACTAGTTTAATATAACATTTAATATATTATAGCAATGGATAGTTACCGGTATATATAAATTTTTCTACACAGCTCTGCTTGTGTGTATACAGCTCTGGCAAAAATTAAGAAAACACTGCAAAATTTTCAGTTTGTCTGATTTTTCTCTTTATAGGTATATTTTTGATTAAAATGTAAATTGCTCTTTTATTCTATAAACTTCTGACAACATGTCTTCGAATTTCCAAGCACTAAATTTTGTATTTATTTTCTGAAAATGAGAAGTGGTCAAAATAACAAAAAAAATGCAGTGCTTGCAGACCTCACATAATGCTAAGAAAACAAGTTCATAATCATTTAGAAACAACAATACTAATGTTTTAACTCAGGAAGAGTTCAGAAATCAATATTTTGTGGAATAACCATGATTTTTGATCACCGCTTTCATGCGTCTTGGCATACTTTCCACCAGTCTTTCACACTGCTTTTGGGTGACCTTATGCCACTCCTGGTACAAAAATGTAAGCAGTTCTTCTTTGTTTGATGGCTTGTGACTATACATCTTCCTCTTGATTACATTCCAGAGCTATTCAATATAGTTCATGTCTGTAGATTGGGCTGGCCATGACAGGGATTTGATGTGGTGGTCCTTCATCCACACATTGATTGAACTAGCTGTGCGACATTGCGCATTATCCTGCTGGAAAAACCAGTCCTCAGAGTTGGGGAACATTGCCTGAGCAGAAGGAATCAACTGTTTTTCCAGGATAACCTTGTATTCGGCTTGATTCATGCATCCTTCGCAAAGATTAGCCTGCCCAGCCTTGCTGAAGCATCCCCAGATCATCACCGATTCGCCACCAAATTTCAGAGTGGGTGTGTTAGGCTGGCGGAACGCACCAAATAATAAAATGATAATGAGGTGCGTTTGCAGCATGGGGTCCATCGTGCAGAGATGGTATACTGCTGCTAGGTAATGGCGGAGTTTTATCTGTACACCGGTGGGTAACCACTGACCCGGTGCGTATAGGAGCGAACTCTGTTACTTCACAGAGCCGCTGTAAGTAAAGCCAGAGCCTGTTAACCTCACAGGACTCGACTGGGGGAGACCCTACCTCAGAGACAAGAGAAAGGGTCCCTCTAGACAAGCAGCGCTCAGTGCTGCAATTGCGGTGAGAGCGAAATGCGCAAGTGTGCTCGGCACCTCACTGGCATGTGCCACTAATCGCCCAAGGCTGGACTAAACAGCGCACAACTTGCGCATGGCGCTGCACTGGCGGGTGCTGACTTGGGGCGATACGGCAGTGCCGTGTACAGGATGACACCACCGGACGCTAGTGTGTGACAATGCTATGAGCATAGTGGCGGAAAGATAGCCACCCATTGGCGCTGACTCAGATACCCTAACACATGTGTATCAAAGGAGGGCGGTAATATAATGAGTCGTTAAGCAGATTCATGCATCCATCATCACACATACCAATAACATAATGAGTCTATACTAGCGCAAGGCCAAGTGGCCATGCGAACCTTTTGTAGCGGCATCCTTCCAGGACCTTCTTGATGGTGCAATGCGAGCTGGAGAAGGACCTGAGCATGTGACCTCCGATCTTCAATGAGAGATCGTCCCATGGGCATGCTCCCAAAAGGAGGACTTAGTCCCTGGAGTACCTCGCTGCTGACCAGCATGCAATGCTATAGCTGGACCAAAGGTGGCAGCAGCAACCAAACCCTCAGTGCTAGTCTGAACAGAGCGCCGGGATCAACGAGTCTGCTTAGCAGCCTCCTCTGCGGCTGGAGTAGAATGGGAGATTGCCGACGGCAAAGCTCGGGATTCCTGCTGTGCAGCGACAGGAACCCGACGCCTAACAGGGTGTAAGACACTGTGGCTTGTACGCCTCTCCAGGTCTCCATCTAACCATTAGATGACCAGTTGTTGGGCAAAGCTGAAAATTAGACTCATCAGAGAAGATCACCTTACTCCAGTCCTCTATGGTCCAAATCTTATGGTCTTTGGCAAACTTCAGCCTGGCTTTCCTTTGCTTCTCATTGGTAAAAGGCTTTTTTTCTAGTTTTATATGACTTGAGTCTTGCCGCTAGGAGCATGTTACAAACTGTTCTTGCCGTGCACTTCACCCCAGCTGCCATTTGCCATTCCTTTTGTAGGTCACTTGATGTCATCCTGCGGTTGCTGAGTGACATTCGAATGAGATGACTGTCATCCTGGTCAGTGGAGAGTAGTTTTCACCCTCTCTGGTTTTCTGGTCTGTAGCTTTGTTGTCCCCAATGTGTGCTGTTTGACCTTGTTGTAATGGACTGCCGTCTTAGAGATTTTAAGGGTGGAGGCAACATGACGCTCACTGTATCCCTCTGCTAGTAAAGCCAGAATTGAGCCCTTCTTTTCCTCACCCAAGACTTTTCTTTTCAACTCCTTTTGCATGGTTAAAAGTTATTTTTTCATTCCTATTACTTTTGGGATATTACTAGCACTTGTTTTGCCATCCAGCTTGTCCTATTGCAAGAGGATTGTGAACACCACAGCAAGGTTTTTTATACTTTCCTTCGTTAAATTGGTTCAGGTGATAACCTAATCAGAAGCACATTAAGTAGAATGAGGTGTACTCTGGTTAGAATTCAACTGACACTTTCTTTATTTTTTTTTTTTTTTTTTTTTATATAGCGCTAACATATTCCACAGCGCTTTACAGTTTTGCACACATTTTCATCACTGTCCCCGATGGGGGCTCACAATCTAAATTCCCTATCAGTATGTCTTTGGAGTGTGGGAGGAAACCGGAGTACCCGGAGGAAACCCACGCAAACACGGGGAGAACATACAAACTCCTTGCAGATGTTGTCCTTGGTGGGATTCGAACCCAGGACCCCAGCACTGCAAGGCTGCAGCGCTAACCACTGAGCCACCGTGCTGCCACTGGAATGGAATGGCTGTCAGACATGTAGAGAAGCTGATTTTTATAAAACTGTGCAGTGGTCTCGTAACCCCTTCCCGACCAGTGACACAGCGTATGCGTCATGAAAGTCTGTGCCAATCCGACCAATGACGCATATGCTGTGTCATAGCTTGAAAGCCCCCCTGCGGGTCGGGTGACAGGGGTCAATGAAAGTTCATCCGACCTGCAGGTACAAGGGGCTTTGTACTTCGTCCCAGGGTGGGTGGCTTTGATCTCTCTGATTGGCTGTTTCACTTTTAACAGCCAATCAGAGCGATAGTAATATTTCATCAATGAAATTTGATAAAATATTACAATCCAGCCATGGCCGATACTGCAGTAGCATCGGACATGGCTGGAGACACCGATCCGACCCCCCACCGGCTAATGGGGGTGATCTGCCCCTGCCATCGACCGACATCGGCGAACTGCCTCCGCAGTCACCATCTGCTCCCCGTCCCCGTTACCTCCTGAATCAACGTGTCACTCCCGGTGTCCCTCCTCCCTGCTGCAAGGGTACCGCCATCTTCCAAAATGGCGGGCGCATGCGCAGTGCGCCCATCGAATCTGCCAAACGGCAGATTCCATTCATTTATTTTGATGACTGTGATAGATCCTATGGCAGTGATCAAAATAAAAAAAATAGTAAATCACCCTCCCCCTTATCACCCCCATAGGTAGGCACAAATAACAAAATAAAGAAAATATTTTTATTTTTATTTTCCATTAGGATTAGGGTTAGAATTAGCGTTAAGGTGGGGTTAGGGTGGAATTAGGGCCAGAGTTAGGGTTGGAATTAGGGTTAGGGTTAGAATTAGGGTTAGAATTAGGGTTAGCCTTAGGGTTAGGGTTGGAATTAGGGGTCTAGTTTCCAAAATGGGGTCACTTGTGGGGGGTTTCCACAGTTTAGGCACATCAGGGGCTCTGCAAATGTAACATGACGCGTGCAGACCATTCCATCAAAGTCGGCATTTCATAACATCACTACTACACTTCTGAGCCCCTACGTGTGCCCGAACAGTGGTTCCCCCCCACATATGGGGTACCAGCGTACTCAGGACAAACTGTACAACAACCTTTGGGGTCCAATTTCTCCTGTTACCCTTGTGAAAATAAAAAAATGTGGGCTAAAAATCAATTTTTTGAGGAAATATATGATATTTTATTTTCACTACTCTGCGTTATAAACTTCTGTGAAGCACCTGGGGGTTCAAAGAGCTCACTACACATCTAGATAAGTTCCTTAAGGGATCTAGTTTCCAAAATAGTGTGACTTGTGGGGTTTTTTCACTGTTTAGGCACACAGGGGCTCTACAAATGTGACATGGTGTCCGCTAACGATTGGAGCTAATTTTCCATTCAAAAAGTGAAATTGCGCTCCTTCCCTTCCGGGCCCTGCCGTGCGCCCAGTGGTTTATGACCACATATGAGGTATCGGCATACTCAGGTAAAATTGCCAAACAAATTTAGGATCCATTTTATCCTGTTGCCCATGTGAAAATGAAAAAACTGAGGCTAAAAGAAAATTTTTGTGAAAAAAAAAGTACTTTTTTTTTTTACTGATCAATTTGTGAAGCACCTGGGGGTTCAAAGTGCTCACTATGCATCTAGATAAGTTCCTTGGAGGGTCTAGTTTCCAAAATGAGGTCACTTGTGGGGGAGCTCCAATGTTTAGGCGCACAGTGGCTCTCCAAACGCGACATGGCAACCGCTAAATATTCCAGCATATTTTCCATTCAAGAAGTCAAATGGCGCTCCTTCCCTTCTGAGCCCTGCCGTGCGCCCAAACAGTGGTTTATGACCACATACAGTATGAGGTATTGGTGTACTCAGGAGAAATTTCCCAATACATTTTAGGATCCATTTTATCCTGTTGCCCATGGGAAAATGAAAAAATTGATGCTAAAATAAATTTTTTGGGGGAAAAATTAAAATGTCCATTTTTTCCTTCCACGTTGCTTTAGTTCCTGTGATGCACCTGAAGGGTTAATAATCTTCTTGAATGTAGTTTTGAGTAGCTTGAGGGGTGCAGTTTTTAGAATGGTGTCACTTTTGGGTATTTTCTGCCATATAGACCCCTCAAAGTGACTTCAAATGTGAGGTGGTTCCTAAAAAAATGGTTTTGTAAATTTGTTGTAAAAATGAGAAATCGTTGGTCAACTTTTAACCCTTATAACTTCCTAAAAAAAAAATTTGTTTCCAAAATTGTGCTGATGTAAAGTATACATGTGGGAAATCTTATTTATTAACTATTTTGTGTCACATAACTCTCTGGTTTAACAATAAAAATTTCAAAATTGCAAACTTTTCGCCAAATTTCCGATTTTTTTCACAACTATACACAAAAATTGTTGACCTAAATTTACCACTAACGTGAAGCCCGATATGTCACGAAAAAACAATCTATCGCTGGATCCGTTGAAGCGTTCCTGAGTTATTACCTCATAAAGGGACACTGGTCAGAATTGCAAAAAATGGCCTGGTCATTAAGGTCAAAATTAGGCTTGGCCATGAAGGGGTTATTTTTTTTGCCAGAGCTGTATATATCTATAAAGCTGAGTGTATCTGTGTGTGTATGTATATGTATGAATCGAGCCACGCCCACTCCACATAGCCCCACCTACTCCTTATAGCCCCACTCCACACACAAAGCCCCGTCCACACGGCCCACGTTGTTAGCGCAGAATGCTCCTTGCAGCCTTTCTGGGATTGATGCTGTGTGTGGATGGATCCCTGCAGCCCGTGATCTGCAATCAAGCATCAGATGACTTTGATTGAGGGGAGGACAATGCCTGGAGGGGGGGGGCTGGTTTTGCCACGAAACGCGTAGGCTTATTAAAGAAGTTTTTTATTATATGGACTGCCAAAGGTGCGCTTTTTTCTGGTCAGCGCGGTTTATTCAGCCCGGCTCTTTTTTCCACTTTGGATTTACCTCAATATTTAGTCATTGGTTTGCCTCAGTATTTGGTCAGTATTTTACCTCAGTGTTTGGTCGGTATTTTACCTCAGTATTTAATCATTATTTTACCTCAGTCCTTTAGCATTTTATCTCAGTGTTTGGTCAGTTTTTTATCTCAGTATTTGGTCAGTATTTTACCTCAGTATTTCACCTCAGTATTTGGTCTTTATTTTACCTCAGTATTTGGTCTTTATTTTACCTCAGTATTTGGTCGGTATTTTACCTCAGTGTTTGGTTAGTATTTTACCTCAGTATTTTACCTCAGTATTTGGTCAGTATTCTATTTTTTTTTATTGCAATTAGTGCAGTTTCTCTTGGGATATATATATACACACACACACACACACACACACACACACACACACACAGTTGTGTGAATAAGTGTGTGCCCCCTTCCTGATTTCTTATTCTTTTGCATGTTTGTCACACTTAAATGTTACAGATCACCAAACTATTTTAAATATTAGACAATGATAACTCAAGTAAACAGAAAATGAAGATTTTAAATGAAGGTCTTTATTATTAAGGGAAAAATAAGTCCAAACCTACAGGGCCCAGGTGTGAAAAAGTGATTGCCCCCTAAACCTAATAGCTGGTTGGGCCACCCTTAGCAGCAACAACTGCAATGAAGTGTTTGCAATAACTGGCGATAATATTGTGAATTATTCATTATTGAGGTTGAGTACCATATGCAGAAATACACGCCTTGCCATGCTATAAATGAGGTGATGAATGATTGTCAGAGGAATGTTCTGCCACTCTGAATTCACTTGGGCACACAAATCATGAAGATCCACTTTGCAATTGCCAAGCAACTATGTCCTAGATGTGCTCAATGGGAGACAAGTCTGGAGACGTTGCAGGCTATGATAGCATGTTTAGGCCAAACAGGCTGCTCACAGTACCACCCGCAACGTGTGGCTTGACATTGTGTTAAAAACAACTCCTGGGACACTTTCACGTTCCTTCATGAAGACATCAGTACATCCAAAATCGAAGCTGAAGAGGATAGATCTCCTTTCTAGCCTCCATTACCATCTTGCTCTGTACCATGATAGCCTTTGAGAGCAATGGCGGGGGGGGGGGGTTTCTAATTTGTGTAGACATTGTTTGACACCTTAGGTATTGTATGTAACATCTAAGGGTACTGTCACACTTAGAGATGCACCAGCAATCCCGACAACGATATGGATCGCTGGTGCATCACTAAGTGGTCGCTAATGAGCTGCCAAACAGGCAGATCTCACCAGCGGCATAGCAGCGGTCGGGGGTTGCTACTTACCTGTCAGACACGGCGATCCTGACGTCCGCCGGTGCCACAGGAAGCCCAGCACCTCCAAACTTGTCTCCCATTGAGCACATCTGGGACATCAGGTCCTGATCGGCAGGGAGCTGCCAGCAGCAGATCTTGATGATTTACCCGAGTGTATTTAGCAAGAACATTCCTTAGACAACCATTAATCTCCTTGATAACATACGGTAGTATGTAAGTATGGTTATATCTGCATGTCACGCTCATACTCAAGTCTGAATGAATAGAGATATTTTGAAAATTGTGTTTCCATTTTTCGTCACTTGTGAATCATTACCGAGTCTGTCAATCCATAACTTTCCCTTCTTGGTGTTGAAATTTCAGAGCTTGTGGACAGTCAGTCCATGTATTAGATGATTGGTAATTCTTTGGCGCAACCTCATGTAATACTTAATTTTCCTTGCAAAACCAATTGTGTGCTGTTGTCTCAGGAGCCAGGCCAGTGACAATAAATAGTTTGCCATGGCGGTTGGCAAAATAAAAATAATTAGTAAAAAATATTCCATCCCGGGCGCACTTCTCTTTTCAGTTTTGGTTTCTGCTTTATTTTTATCTTACACTCTTACACATTAATTTCCAAATTAATGTATATTATTAGTTGCACTTCCATCCACAAATCTTATCTCTGGACGAGTGCTGTTGAAGTAGGTTGTAAAGTAGATTTCATTTCTGTCATCCTTATAGTTACCTTTTTATACCTGATTTAAAATATCATTTAAAACCATTAACTGTGTTTAATCAAAATCATTACACAACAGCCTAATGGAGGTGAGTCACAAAATCGCAATTTAACAGTATTAAATGATGTCTACTCTATCTTTTCTTAATTTCCACAAATTATGCTTTAGTACTATAGATTAATGAATAAAAGGCTGGAAAGTGAAGATCTATAAGTATATAGAGGATGAAAGGAGAATACTTAGGTTTTAAATAAAAAGAAAAGGAAATTTCCTGTCTGATGATAATCATGTGCTTCAAAAGAATAGAAGAAATGTGACATTAAGGCTAAGTGCACACGTACCGGAACTCTCGCGGAAATTACCGCGAGAATTCCAGAATTCCATTCCGCGGGAAAATCGCATTTTAAATTCCCGCGATTTTCCCGCGGAAAAACTAGCATTTTGCAAGCGTATTTAGCTTGCAAAATGCTAGCGTTTTCCAAGCGATCAGTAGCATCGCTTGGAGAACTGATTGACAGGTTGGTCACACTCGTCAAACATAGTGTTTCACGAGTGTGACCAACTTTTTACTACTGAGGCCGCCTATGCAGCATCAGTAGTAAAAGATAGAATGTAAAAAAAAATAAAAAATGGTGTTATTCTTACCTTCCGACGTCCCGCGCATCCGTTCCCAGTAATCCTTTGCGAAAATGCCCGCGATGACGTCCGTTCTCGCGGGATCGCGATGTTGTCGCGCGAATGACCGCGAGACTTCACGATACCGCGAGAACGGACGCCATCGCGGGCATTTTCGCAAAGGCTTACTGTGAACGGGAGCGTGGAGAGAGGTGGGAATGCTGCGCGGGACGCCGGAAGGTAAGAATAACAATATTTTTTATTTTAAATTCTATTTTTTACAGGGATATGGTACCCAAAGCCCGGAGGACAGTCTCCTCTCCTCCGGACCGTGGGTACCATCCGCAATTGTTCTGCTTACTTTCCACGTGGTGTGCACAGCCACATGTGGAAAGTAAGCGGAACAATGCATTCCTATGGGTGCGGGATCGCCGCGATTCCGCAAATTAATGAGCATGCTGTGTTTTTTACCGCGAAGCGATTCCGCCGCGGTAAAAACCACAGCATTAGCACAGCATTGCGGAATCCCATAGGAATGCATGGGATGCCTATTTTTCGTGTTTTTGCGGCAAAATCGCGCGGTTAAAACCGCCGCGGAAACGCGAAAAAAACGCCACGTGTGAACTCAGCCTAAGTGTGTATGTGTATATATATATATATATATATATATATGTATATAAATATATATATAAATATATATAAATATGTGTGTTTAGTGTGTATATTCATGTATAATATATACGCTAGACCCATCGGGGGACAATGTTGGTATTGTCATAACCACTACACAGAAACACAAGGGGACCTGTAGTGCCACTAAGGGTACCGTTACACCTAGCGACTCACCAGCGATCCCGACCAGCGATATGACACGGTCAGGATCGCTGGTGAATCGCTGGGTGGTCGCTAGTGAGCTGCCACTCAGGCAGATCTCACCAGCGACATCGCAGGGGACGGGGATCGCTACTTACCTGTCAGACGCGGCGATCCTGCGTCCTCCCGCCCGGCTCCACGCGTCGCTCATCGTCACAGCAGGAAGCGCCGCAGGAAGTGGACGACGAGGAATGGTCCAGCCTGTTCTCGCGCGATCAGCGATAACCAGCGGGGGAGCCGGTCGGAGGTAAGTATCACATGCAGCGATATAGCTAGTAATATCGCTGTAACGTCACAAAATTGGTGACTTTACAGCGATATTGCTAGCGATATCGCAGTGTGTAACGGGGGCTTTACCATAGGAATATCAACACTATTGATCCCATTTCAATTGCCTTCATTTAATTAAAAATCCATTGTAAGGATACAGGATCCAGAATGAGGACTACATATAAATAGTATCCATTAATATCATCACTGTCCTACAGAGATCCTGCTGCTTCGATAGTCCATCAGTGTGTGGCCAATGTCAGCGTCTTTTTGTATTTCACCCAACAAAAAAAGGAAAGAAGACCACATAAAAATGCACACCACCGATATATATAATAACAGGAAAAGCTTTACTGACAGCAATATAAATTTAAAACATGTAAAAACAAAAAGGGAATACAATCCCCCTGTTAGTCCTGATCAATACAATAATGAATTGAGTCTCATGCATATATCATCAGCATAAATAAAGGAACAAAAAAAGGAAAAACATCCACAATAAGGTGTATCCATATGATAGATGTAAATATATAATTACAGCAAAGAGCACCTAATGGCGCACAATCCTGATCAAATCGCCCTAATACTGGAGACTCTCACAATAAAATAGCCTTCACGTGGAAAAATACCATGGATCTCATGTCAATCACAGCTGAAGTGCCACATAGTCTAATAGAAAATATAACATCCACAATACTTGAGATGAAGGTCCAGAAAAAATATATGTAGACCAGCGCACAACATGTGCACAAAATGGTTCAATCCCATAAAGATGAATAAATAAATAACCGCACTGGATGCTGAGCTGCACACACAAAACCACTTAAATGAGTGGTAATAAAGTATCAAACAGGCAGATATTATTCAAGAAGCCATGATAATACCAAGTAAAAACCACACTAATGTGGATCTGCATGAAAGACGCCACATAAATAAGTGGCAATAAGATAATCAGGCAAAAAAATGCTGTTGAAAAACAGCCAAGTATGCCCAGTGAATGGCAGCCCTCTCACGGTTAGAAGCAACAGCTCACATGTGAAACAGGTATAATGAAATGCATGAAAGGTCCATACCAAGGCCACAGTACAGACAGGACGGCAGAAGGGAGGAAACCCAACGCGTGTCGCCGTATCAAGACGCTTCATCAGGGGGATTGTATTTCACCGTCGCATCTTGGCACCGTCCAGGTTGAAAACTGTTTAACTCCCAGACAAGGATTACGGCGTGGGACAGAACAACGGACAGGTGAGGGATATGGTTGTTTTTTATTTTTGTTTAATAAAGGAGACAATGGCTTCAGTGGAATGGACAATGACGTTGAGTATGGTTTAATTTAGAGTCATTAAAGGAGTCTGTCATTCTTTGAATTACAGGACTTTATTCTTGCTGTGTGTTTATTTGCAATAGAACTATGCGATTAGTAATGGATAGGTGTCTTATTGATCTCTCTCTATTACTAATCCGTGGGCTTGATGTCAATGGAAAATACAAAGGTGATATCAACCCCACAAATATGAACCCCTCTTGCCACCACTACAGGGCAAGTGTGAAGAGCTGGACAAAGTGCCAGAATTGGCTTATCTAATAGATGTTGCTGCTGTTTTTAGCCTGAGGCATGGCAGTATCAATAGCCCCTTACTAGCCTGAGAATACCTGCCCCCCAGCTGGCTGCTTTACCAAGGCTGGTTGTCAAAATGATGTAAATAATTTTAAAAAACAGTGTGTGAACCTCTCTATTTTTGATAACCAGCCTTTATAACGCTGACAGCTGAGGGTGTTCGAGTGGGGCGAACCCGAATAGTAACACGGACTTCCTGGTGAAGTCCGTCTTCGATATCCGTGCCTGAACAGTAGGTGTTCGGTACGGACATGGAACTTTTACTGCTCGGGTTCTACAATCTCTACTCCTGACCTGAAACATACAGTCTCATAAATGTCTATGAAGCTATAAGTACAACCCAGCAGTGAGTTCATGCATTGTGGTCCGTATACTGATCATTAAGTACGTCCATGCAAACCTGGCCTTACGCTACGTTCACACATCTGTGTGTGTTCCCATTTCAAAGAAAAGGACCATTTTTTTTCTCAGACTTGATCCTCATTGCATTACTTTCTTAGTCTCCTTTTTTTTATAAGAAGCAGGTAAACTTTCTGAACTTTTATTTATCCATTAACTTGTAACAAAGGATTAAACCGTTTTACACAACTCCCCATAGACTTTAGTGGCAGAGTCTGATCCACAAAATAGCCTAGGATTATTCATTTATTATGCCTTGCTTATATAGCGCCCCTCATATTCTGCAGCGTTTTACAGACATTATCATCACTGTCTTTGGAGTGTGGGAGGAAACCGGAGTGCCCAGAGGAAACCCACACAAACATGTAAAGAACATAAAAAACCCTTGCAGTTTTTGTACATGATGGAATTTGAACCCAGGACCCCACTGTTGGAAGGCTACAGTTCTTACCACTGAGTTACCTTACTGCCCAAAAAGTCATGCTCCGAGTCTAGTGGGCTGGAGACCCAGACCTGTTTTTAAAACTGATGAATGGATGGATCAATTAGATTCTATAGGTTCCTATGTTGTCCAGGAAAAAAAAACCACCCCATAAACGGACACACAAATGCAACTTTAGTCCACATTCAATTACTTATAGTATTTGAGGTTAGTGATAAACTTTCAAAGTCTTAACATGGTCTTAGGCTACTTTCACATTAGCGTTTTTTAGCGCAGCGCTTCGTGCGCAATAGAAACGCATGCAAAAAACGCATCATGCGTTTACGTTTAGGCGCATGTTGTTTAACCAGCTTCCAGCCATGTTAACTCCTAAAACGCATGCGTTTTGTAATGCATAGACTGTAATGCGTTTTCTCGCATTGCATGTGCAAGTGTGCGCATGCAGGTTTTTTTTACGCCGTTGGACGGACCCAAAAATGCAACAGGTTGCGTCTGGCGCGCCTAGGCGCACACCTTAAAAAAGCGCATGTGCACGAAAACGCATATGAACGCGTACAAACGCTAGACCATGCGCATGCCATGTTAAACATAGGTGCGCATGAAGTGCTGCGCAAAAAAACACTAATGTGAAATCAGCCTTAAATAAGATATATGTAGATACATGATGGTTAAATGATGGAAAAACAGTAAGGAGATAATGATGAAAAGTAAAATCTGACCATAAGCAAAAATAGCAAATGAATGTTAAGTATAGGGTTTTAGAGTATTTGCATTATATAATCACACTCTAGAATGACAATTAAAGGGAATCTGTCACCACATTTGACCTACCTAAATTGTTATTATGGGCATAAGTTACATACTTCTGAGGAGATTAATCCCTGTATGCCTCATATCAGATGCCTTGTTGTTGATAAATCATCTTGTATCTCTTTATATAACTGACCACTTCTAGGCTCTGGGGAGGACACTGCCCAGGAGATAACTCTGCCTCCAGAGCTTATTTTACTTGAAGGGGAGTTACCAGTGTGAGACAAGTAACTAACACAGAACTGGAGGAATTAACTTTATCTTCTTGCAAACACATTTTTATGCAGATTCTCTTTAAATAAAATAAATGGAGATGTTATGTTTTGATGTTACATGTCAAAGAAGTTTACACAACCAGTGCCTAAAGGTAAAGGTACTGTCACACTTAGCGATGCACCAGCGATCCCGACCAGCGATATGACGCGGTCAGGATCGCTGGTGCATCGCTATGTGGTCGCTAGTGAGCTGCCACACAGGCAGATCTCAGCAGCGACATAGCAGCGGTCGTGGGTCGCTACTTACCTGTCAGGCGCGGCGATCCTGACGTCCTCCCGCCCACGTCCACGCGTCGCTGCCGGTGCCACAGGAAGCCCAGCAGGAAGCTGACGACGAGAAACGGCCCAGGCTGTTCTCGCACGATCAGTGATAGCCAGCGGTGGAGCCAGTCGGAGGTAAGTATCAGACATAGCGATATCGCTAGCAATATCACTATAACGTCACAAAACCAGTGACGTTATAGCGATATTGCTAGCGATATCGCTTAGTGTGACAGGCCTTTAAGTTTGCTTGCAGTACATAATGAATCACTATGCTCCTTTCTTCAAACCTGACAAGACCACATGAGCAACACCATTAAGAGACCTTCATGAGGAAACATTACACTGGTCCTACTCTCAGAAATATGGTGTGGGGTGACATAATGTATGGTAGATGGACCCCTCTAGTCTTTATTCCAGATATACTCTCAGCTCAGCGTTACATTGATTTGGCTGTGGAAGCAGTGGTACGGCCATTTTTTGATAGTGTATCAGGAGTCATTTTTCAACACGACAGCATGTTTCTTGTACTACCATGAGCAGCTCGTGGCGCCATAGGAAGCCCAGCAGGAAACTGACGACGAGAAACGGTCCAGGACGTTCTCGCGCGATCAGCGATAACCAGCGGGGGATCGGTCGGAGGTAAGTATCAGACATAGCGATATCGGTATAACGTCACATAAACCAGTGACGTTATAGCGATATTGCTAGCGATATCGCTTAGTGTGACAGGCCCTTAAGTATCAGACAGGTGGGACTAAACATATCCCAGATTATTATTTTGGCCTACAGTGCATCAGCGTTAATGGAGTATATGTGATCCATCACCCTTCCTTAGAGCGATGATGGGTACTGAGTTCATATGTAATGGAGGAATACAACCACTTCAACATCTCTGCCTACCTGCCTTAATTCTCCTCTGGGCAATTAACGGTACATTTAACACCATTAGCTGAACAACCTTTTTCATTCTTTGTTTGTGTTTTTCCTTGGGTGATGACAGCTTCTTTTCTGTCGTATTTCTTGGTTGTTGTTGAATACTATCTTGCCACTATTTTATTTCTTGTGCATGCTCACGTTATCTATTGCTATTTCACACTCTAATACAAGGCTAAATGCCCAGTGTTGCCTTATATATGTGATCAGCATTAATGGTTATTTCTTCAATGTAAGCTATGTATGGGATTTTAATCACATTTTTTTCAAGAAAGCAAAATCTAATTTTTTAAGTCATGCCAAACACCAAAACATGTTTCCAAAAATTGACTTCAGAGAGAGAATTATTTTTTTTTGTTTTTTTTTTGTTCACTGAGGCTTTAGGGGCATAAAACAGAAGGTGTCATTTTAGCACCAGGCAACCATATTTTCCTATGTAGGTCCTGTTAGCAGTGCCCACATTTAACTTTCAACTGGTTAAATATATCACTCAGCAGCTCTAAAGCTACAGCACGGGGCCCATATTTGGCCCATGATGCTACTCTGTGTGGCCAACATCCGGATATCTTGTGACTTTTCACTACTGGTACTAATGGTGCAGTGTATGGATATTTCTGTGATCCCCATATATCGGCAAATTGGGAATCTACTGACACCTGTATGTCACTAGAGTAAGGAGGACATGAGGTGCAGGTAGCCATGCATCTATTTGGCTATCTCCATGGAAGTTTTATAGCAAAGCGGTTCACTAACACACGTACGAGTGCTGTGCGATGTTTTATCGATAGCTGTGTTAGGTTGAACAATAAGAAATGTTCACTAGTTGCCTGCTCCTGGCCTAATGGATATTAATCAAGTACATGCACTAGAGAAATAACACCAGACGCACACAGTAGGATGTAATCTCTCCTTGATCAATGTATGGCTCAGCTCCAAGAGGCTTTATTTAATCCAAACATAGATTTATATAACCCCTGTAAGGGGGCTCGGTTATCTCTAAAATGAGAGTGATTGGATGTATTCCATTGGTTAGTGAGTTGGGCAAATGAGCTAGTCCATGGGCGGATCCATGAAGTCATCAGGCTGGGTTGGTCCATGAGGTCATCAGGGTGGGCATCATTGTGGGAGGATCCATGAGGTCATCAGGGTGGGTTGGTCCATGAGGTCATCAGGTGGGTGTCATCGTGGGCGGATCCTTGAGGTCATCTTGGATACCAGAGCATGGTGTATGGTGAAATAGGAAATTACAGCCATTTTTGGTGGCATGGTTTGTTCTGAGGAAGCTTATGTAAGGTGAAATAATACACTTTATGGTTCATTTCTCTCAATCTCTTATGTCTTGAGGTTAATTAAGTATTTGATCTTGTGGATCTCCTCAACAGCTGTCCGACCAATGTTATACTATGGGGCAGTTCTGGTTTTTTTTATGCAGACTGAATCAGTCTATGGAAAAAATCACAGCATGCTGCCATTGGCTACAAAAATAGGGGCAGCACAGTGGCTCAGTGGTCCTGGGTTCGAATCCCCCCAAGGACAACATCTGCAAGGAGTTTGTATGTTCTCCCAGTGTTTGCGTGGGTTTCCTCCGGATACTCCGGTTTCCTCCCACATTCCAAAGACATACTGATAGGGAATTTAGATTGTGAGCCCCATCGGGGACAGCGATGATAATGTGTGCAAACTGTAAAGCACTGCGGAATATGTTAGCGCTATATTTATAAAAATAAAGATTATTATTATTATCACGCTTACCCAAAACATCGGACTACACTTGGATGACTTCTGAGTGCTTTGTGACATCTATAGGCTAAAACAATAAAGATGGAGAGATTAATGTCACATTCGAGAGAATCGGCTCCCAGTAAAGTGACACTCTGATCACAGTTTGACCCGAAAGTCAATACCATAATCGATTTGATTCTCTCGGAAGAGATGATCATCACTCGTGTGAGCGAGCCCTTAGTGAAACCGTCAGTCATCAGCAACTCACATAAACCACAGTGAGAGAGCTACATGCATGTATGGCGGGGCTGCATCATCTTTGGGCCAGGACACCTTCCAGTCTGGCCTATGGCCTATCTGTTGTACCTCATATTTTAGACACCTCTTTGTTTAGTACTTTGGAGAGTAATGGATGGTTGTGCATGAATTAGGCCTTTTCTATTGTAGTTTATGGGGGAATGTGATACTGCAATGGAGATAGGCTTGCATATGCATTGCCACATTAATGACTTTTCCCTGTAGTGACCACTGGGGTAAAGTTTATAGTGTTTTTCAAAACTTTTTGGAGTGCATTTTTATTTAATCTGTAATTTAAAAAAAAAAAATTGAAATCCCCCCCCCCCCCCCCCACTGACCACATTCTTCCTATTCCATCAGGAAATCAACACCTGCATTAGAATCTGAGCCAGTCTATTGCTGCTAGCTTTTGTACTGAGCATTTAATGAGAGTGTACAAAAGTCATTGGAAATGAAGGGGGAAGTGTGATGTCGCCCATCGGGAATGGTCAAGCCTTTATTACCTATGTATCTGGTGTTGGAATACTTGTATTGATAATGAGACTAATTGTAAAGAACAGAGAGTTTGCCTTTAAAATTGCTAAAGTGGCCAGTGTGAAAATTGCTAAATTTATTTCCTTTTTTCTAATAACACAGATTAGATTGTGATATATATAAAAAAAATTGCAAATATTTGATAAGCATGCAAAACCTTGATGTAAACAATAGGCCATTTCTTGTTGATACATTCCCTTAAGAGGATTTGTCTTGCCCTTTTTTTGTTTAGGAACAGACCGCTCCCCAGTTTTCTGGCGACCTTGCCTCTGCAGGTTCCAAAGAGCATTAAAAAAGAGCTTGCAAGCGCTGCACATGTTTGGCCACCGATGGCAGACAACAGTAGTGGCGGTGTCCTAGGCAATAAATAATAAACATTTTACTATCAGGTGAACGATGTGGAATTTTATTAAGAAGTAAATTTTAAAGTTGCATATTTTTAGAAGCACTTCCCAATAATACCCTTGTTCTAAGATGGGGCTGACCCTTTAATGACATTAATGTCATTCAAACCTTCTGATTTTGATGGCATCTGCCCCCCCCCCCCCAAAAAAAAAAAAAAAAAAAAAAAAAAGCAACAAATTAGATCAGGGAGCAAAAGATTGGAAATATGTTGACTTATAACGCCTACTCCTTTTATTCTAAGAGGAAATAAGCCGCAACCGGTGGTGCCAGGTGCCCCGCTTCATACACCTGTATCAAGTCAAGGAGGAAAGGGGCTGGAGAAAGACAGCTGACGTCTGGCAGATACCTGATATTTTCAAGTTTCCCTTGGGAAAGTTTGTTTCAGCCAATGTATGTAGGTATTTGATATATTGGAAGAGTTGTGAATTCTGGTTTATGGAGCGCTGTATGTGTGGTCGTCTTGCACGCTTTTGTAGTCCTCTCTGGAGGGGGACACAAAGTGAGGAATCGTCTCAGCGCGTTTATGTGGAGCATTAGATTTAGCGCTCTTGCTGATTTCTTACTTACTGAACAGTGGAGTCTGCGGCACTTCAACTTTGCTCTTTTTTTTCAGACCTGAGAGCCTGATTCTTTCTAAGCAAACAACCCTGATAAGTGGTGATAAATCCGAGAGCAGACAGCTTTGTTTGGCAGCTTATTTCATTAACTCCTGGTTTCAGCCGGTAAACTTCAAGAATTAAGGAGAGGGATGACAGCTCCTTATTCCCTAGAATATTTAAGTGTTGATGTCATCGGTTTAGCGAGATAACGATTCTGGGGACAGATGTGCTCCGCTTCCTTTACAATGTGGGAGCAGTTGAAATCTAAACAGTCCTAATTTTGTTTGCTTCTATTTTTACTACAGAGCTAAATTATTCTTAAAGCCTCTTTGTGCCTGCTATGTCTGGAGAAATGTGAGCCCAGTCTGGAGGTCGGGGAGCAGAGAGATGTGCTACAATCCTGCCATATACTTTTTATCTATTTATTTTTGGGCTTATAATAGCCTTTTAGTATTTCTCTGCATATTTTTGGTTTATTGGGAATTTTGTCAACCAGGTATAAAGTATCCAAATAAGTTTTCAGCTTATGTTCTTAATATATGCAATATATAATTGCCACTGTAGTTCCTGAAAACGTTCCCAGCTAAGGCCTGTTTCACACTTCAGTTTTTTTGTGTCAGTTAAAATCCGCCAAAATGGCAGAAAGCGGATCCATTGCTAACTGATGTGAACGGATGCCACCGGACCGTTTTTTTGACGTATCCGATGAATGAAGAATTTTAAAGGAACCGCAGCCCGGGGAGGAGAGAGAGAGACTTTTTTTCCAGCCGCCACAACAGACTTTAGGGTTAAATTTCCGGCTGAGTGAAGTCTTTCAGGCATGCGCAGTGTGAAGTGCGGATCCTGCCGGCCGAAAAAACGTTACATGCTCCGTTCGGGCATGTCGGTGGACAGCAAAATTTTGGCGGATCCGCAAAAAAACGGATCCAACAGATGGCCATCCGTCAAGATCCGCCGGTAATGCAACTCAATGGGGGAAAAAACGGATCCACCCAAAAAAAATGGCGGATCCGTTCTTTTTGCAAAATGGCGGATCTTGACTGATCGACAAAAACTGAAGTGTGAAACAGGCCTAAGCAGTCTTTTCTTAGTGAAAATTACTTCTTCCTTTGCCCTGGCTTACATAAAATAGACCTGTTTGGTACTTAGTAATAACCAGATTTTTAATAATAATTTATTTGAACCTTTTGGAACTGTGAGGCAGTCAAAAAAATAAAACCAGTAATTCCCCCAAAGCTTTCTTTTGGGTTGGAGAGAGATTTTCTGGTCACGAGTGTTGGACTATAATATACCAAGCTCATCCACACTCATTTCCTTCTGTTTGTATGTGGCCGTCATTGTGAATATGCAATCCATACAGGGCCGAACGAGTGTGAGGGTGTGTGCACACGATGCGGATTCTGCTGCGGATTTTTCTGCACAGATTTGGCTAAATCCGCAGGTCAAATGACCTGCATTTTATCAGCGGATTTGCCTGCGGTTTTCCCCTGCGTTTTGACACCTGGTAATGGAGCAGGTGTGAAACCGCTGCAGATTCCGCACAAAGAAGTGACATTCTGCGGATTTAAAACCGCAGCAAATCCGCGCGGAAAAATCCGCACCATGTGCACTGCGTTTTTCATTTGCCTTTTAATATAAAGGTACTGTACAATGCAGCAGAAACCGCTGCGGATCCGCAGGGCCAAATCCGCTGTGGATCCGCAGCAGAATTTGCAACATGTGCACACACCCTTAGGCTAATAGTTTATATTTATATTGTTCATTTTTTTACCAATCTGTGTAAGCATCGCCTTGGGGAAAGTTTACACGCTACCGATTTGATGCATCAATTTCTCCATCTATAAACCAGATACAAACATGAGTAATTTTTTTTTTTCCTGTGGCATTTGCATTGATCTCTATAAGCCTTATTCCTTTATTGGATAGTATCAGAAATTTCTGCAATCAATCATTTGAGCAGAAAATCTGTGGTATATGAAGAACTCATTCAGGTGATAACTGTTTTCTGCAAAACCCCGTAAGCTAAACATGTATGTGTTTTGTAGGAGGACAGAGTAAAAAGCGTCTGCCAAATACCTATTGCAATGACTTTTTTTTTTAATCAGTCTTTAAAAAAAAAAAAAAATCCCAATTCCTTTTATCTTTTAATGCATCGGCCATGACCTAGAAGGGGGTTTGGATAAAGGGGATGGCCACCACTTTTCAACTCCAGCTTAATCAATTCAGGATCCTGATACAAATAAAGATATAGTGGCTACTCACTTTAAGCTTGGGTTGTCCAGTAGAAGACAGCTTCTTTAACTGTCAAAATCAACTAGTCAGACAGCGCCTTCTGCACACACTATAAAAGAAAATATAAGAAAGGAAACATTTTTAAAAAAATAGCATGGTAAATTTACTATACTGTAATGCATGCTAGAAAACTCTTTCTGCTGCTCCGACAAACATCAAAATGTACCAGACATCATAACCCCTTTAACCCCTTTATCATAACATCTTTCACACTTCAGTTTTTTAGAATCAGTCACAATCCGTCAAAGTGTTGAAAAAACAGATCCTGTGCAAATTGTAAAAAACTGATGCACCGGATCCGTTTTTTTGATGGATCCATTGAAGCAACAGTTGTAGAGAGAGTGAGTGGCTGTGGGGTTAAATTAAAGGAAGATTGTTCCGGGCATGCTCAATTTGAAAATCTGAATTCAGCGACGGATCCGTCTTTTGACGGACAGCAACAGATCCTGCGCCCATAGGCTTCCATTATAGCCAATGACAGACGGCGCTGAATCCGTCGCAGTTCCGACTTTTCGACTTACACAAAAAGCGTTACTTTATCCGTTGTCTCCGGACAAAGAATTTATGACGGATCCATCAAATGACTGATGAAACGGACGGCCATCCGTCACAACCCGTCACCAATACAAGTCTATGAGAAAAACAGGATCCAGTGGCATCATTCACTGGATCCGTTTTTTTTTTTAAAAAAGACGGATTGTGACTGATGGCAAAATCTGAAGTGTGAAAGAGGCCTTAGTGACAGAGCCAATTTGGTACTTAATGACCAGGCCAATTTTTACAATTCTGAACACTGTCACTTTATGAGGTTATTGCTCTTTAACGCTTCAATGGATCCCACTGATTCTGAGATTGTTTTTTGCGACATATTATACTTCATGTTAGTGGTAAAATTTCTTCGATATGACTTGCGCTTATTTATGAAAAAAAATGCAAATTTGGCAAAAATGTTGCAATTTTCAAACTTTTTATTTTTGTGCCCTTAAATCAGAGTCATATCGCACAAAATAGTTAATAAATAACCTTTTCCACATGTCTACTTTATGTCAGCAATGTTTTTGAAACAATTTTTTTTTTGTTAGTGTTTTGTTAGCGTTAAAAGTTGACCAGCGATTTCTCATTTTTGCAGCAAAATTTACAAAACCATTTTTTTAGAGACCACCTCACATTTGAAGTAAGTTAATATAACAGAAAGTACCCAAAAATGACACCATTCTAAAAACTGCACCTCTCAAGGTGCCCAAAACCACATTTAAGAAGGTTACCCTTCAGGTGCTTCACGAGAACTAAAGCAATGTGGAAGAAAAAAATGAACATTTTACTTTGTTTCACAAAAAAATTACTTTGGAACCAAACTTTTTTATTTTCACAAGGGTATCAGGAGAAAATGGACCACAAAATTTGTTGTGCAATTTCTCCTGAGCACGCTGATACCTCGTATGTGGGGGAAAGCCACTGTTCGGCAGGGCTCAGAATGGAGGGAGCACCGTTTGACTTTTTGAATGCAAAATTGGCTGGAATCAATGGTGGGCACCATGTCGCATTTGGAGACCCCCTGATGTACCTAAACAGTGGAAACACCCCAATTCTAACTCCAACCCTAATACAGCCCTAACCACAACACACCCCTAATCCTAACCCAAACCACAACCCTAACCCAAACCACAACCCTAAACCTACCTATAACCCCAACTATTGCCCTAACCATAACTCAAGCCCAACCCTAACCCTAGCTATAACCCGAACCATAACCCTAGCCCCATCCCAAACACTAGGTATAACTACAACTATTGCCCCAACCATAACTCAAGCCTAACCCTAACCTTAGCTATAACCCCAACCATAACACTAACCCTAGTGCCATCCCAAACCCTAGATATAACCCCAACTATTGCCCCAACCATAACTCAAGCCTAAACATAACCCTAACGGAAAAACTGAAAAAGATAGGTAAAAATAATAAAATATATATATATATTTTTTTTTTTTAACTAAAGGAGTGATAAAGGGGGTTTGATTTACCATTTTTTTTTATTTTGACGACTGTGATACACCCTATCACAGTATGAAAATGCACCAATAGGAGAAATCTCCTATTGTGGCCGGATGCCAGCCGGCAGATCTCGGCGGGCGCATTGCGTATGTGCCCACCATTTTTTTTAGCAGAATACGACGCCGGGGACACAGCCAGAGTGGCTCGGGGGACCCCAGTTCACTCTCTGATGTGCTAGATCATATCAGAGGTGAGAGAAATAAATAGTAAATCAGACTTTTTTTTTGTGGTCACCATTATTCCATGAATAACAGTGATTGCAACACTCGGGTTGGTAAAAACCAACCCGAATCATGTTCTCAGGGATCTCAGCTACCCCTAGTAGCCAAGACCCCGGAGATTTTTGCAACGTTGAGGGGGGTGTTATATCTTTATTTTTCAGTGCTGTTGAAAAGCGTCACTGAGGAATAAATATCCTTTGCTGCCGTAAAAGGCGTCGGCGGTCGTTAATGGGTTAAGAAGTGTGCACGTCTTTATTAATTTGGTGTACTTTTGGGCTAAGGGCTTCTGTTTCCATGCTGACACATGAAACTCCGGTCTTGAAAAGTTCTTCCTTGTCTACTCACACAATATTATCCTTGATTGAGTGGTTATGGCCATTAAGTCCCCCACATACCTTAAAGAAGCAGTCCCAAGAAAATTTGTATCGTCTTAATTTATTATTATTTACAATTGCTCATTTTGCCTTTCTACCCCAATAATTCTACTGTTTTCCATTAGGTCTATAACAGCAAGTGTTTACAAACTGACTAGTTGAATCCTTCTAAGCTCTATGCAGAAACAGGAGGTCAATTTTCACTTCATGAGTCACTGCAAAAGTCTCTAGCAGTAGGAGGAATGAGCAGCTGGGTCAGGAGTTGAAAAGGAGCATTACTTCATGTTTATATTTAGAGCAGAGAAAGGAAAATCAATTCTGTAGAAAGGAAAAATGAGCAATAGTAAGTACATTGCTATATAATATGATGACTGCAATATACTAAAAGGATAAATAATTTGATGGAAGGAGTGCTTCTTTAAATTGTCAACTAGTGAACAGTTGTTTGACTGACATTGGTCTCACAACTACACCTGAACTTTCAAATTAGCTGAGCACTCTGGACTCCACCAGACTCCTCTGACATCGGCTTACCTGCACCCTGAACAAATGGATCAGCTGTTAAAATTCAGCACCCGAAAACTTATCTCCCTCAATGTGATTTGTTGATGAAAGTTGGAGTTCCTTGTTAACATTGCACTGTCAGGGGTCTTTAGGTTAACATGGGGGCCTTAAAATGTCTCGATCAAAAACCTAATAGAACCCAAAAGTGGCATTTATTGTACTTTCTGCAATTAGAGCTTTGCCTGCGATCACATCCTATTAGCATCCCCACTACACAGCAGTTGTACATTTGTGGGATTACATCACTTTGGAAATTCCCTATGCATTGCATGGCTAAAACATTATTTCATTTGTAAGGGTGGAGAACGTTCAACGTTTTTCAGTCTGTTAATAATCATTTGTCTTTGCTCAGGCTTTTTTGATTGGATAGTCTCATAATCTAGAATATGTTAATAATTTTTTCTATTTTAAGTGCCAAAGCCTCATAATTTAATGGGTTATTGGATGTTGCATGTTGTGTATACACTTGTACAATTGTCTTTTTAATGTGTTTTGGCATTACAATTTTATTACACTCTAGATTTATGTGACTTTTTTTATTAGTTCCAATAAAGAAATGTTTGATTCTTATTGATCTTCTATTGTGACAAATAGTATTCAACTATTTTTGTAAGAAAAGTGATTCCAGCTTCAATCCATTTAATTGTCAATGGATTATTTCATGATTAATAATGAACATGGCAATATTAAAATATGCCTAGGCATAGACATGATTGGGGGATAAGGGTAACAAGAAGGTAAAACCGGACACTTTTCAAATGACTGCTGCATTCTTAGACTGGATCTGATGGAGTGAGAGTCAGAGAAATGAAGCTTTAAAGTCGCTGTGTGATTTGGACAATGATAGTGATGAGTGAACGTGCTCTGATAAGGTGTTATCTGAGCATGCTCGGGTGCTAACCTAGTGTCTTCGGAGTGCTCGAAAAATGTTTGAATCCCCGCAGCTGCATGTCTCGTGGCTCTTAGACAGCCACAACACATTCAGGGATTGTCTAAGAATCCGGTAATCCCTGCATGTGTTACACCTATCGAATAGCTGTGAGCCATATTTTTCAAGCACGCCAAAGTCACTCTGTTAGCACACGAGCATGCTCGAATAACATTTCATCCCAGCATGTTCGCTCATTACTAAATTTAATCTAAAATGCTTACTTGAAACTGGCCTTGTTAGCATTTGTCATCTTGAAGCCCAGCAATTTTTTTTTTTTTTTTTACCCACTGTTTTTTCTACTGGCAAAAAAAGAGATTAAAAAGCAAACCACTTATATATATATATACTTTTACAGCTCTGGCAAAAATTAAGAGACCACCACATGAAAACCCCGTCATGGGCAGCCCATTCTCCAGACCTGAACCCCATTGAAAACCTTTGGAATGTAATCAAGAGGATGATGGATAGTCACAAGCCATCAAACAATGAAGAACTGCTTAAATGTTTGCGCCAGAAGCAGTGTGAAAGACTGGTGGAAAGCATGCCAAGACACATGAAAGCTGTGATTAAAAATCATGGTTACTCCACAAAATATTGATTTCTGAACTCTTCCTGAGTTAAAACATTAGTATTGTTGTTTCTTAATGATTATAACTTGGTTTCCTTGCGTTATTTGAGGTCTGAAAGCACTGTTTTTTTTTATTTTTGACCATTTCTCCTTTTCAGAAAAAAACCCAAAATTTAGTAATTGGAAATTCGGAGACATGTTGTCAGAAGTTTGTAGACTAAAAGAACAATTTACATTTTACTCAAAAATTTACCTATAAAGAGAAAAATCAGACAAACTGAACATTTGAAAGTGGTCTCTTAATTTTTGCCAGAGCTGTATATATACACATAACACATACATAGGACAAATAAGTGGTTAATAGTATAACTTAATTTTGACGATTGAAGTGTAGCCCTGCAGGAAATATTTTAGTGTTGCCATGTTAATTTTTAATCACAAAATAAAGGATTTAAATTATATAGCTAGAAGCTGAATTTACTTTCCTCCCAAGTATATCCGCGTTTGGCAGAGACGAGATTGTGGGTTTCTTTACACTAGAAACTTATATAAGTTTCTATGAAGGGCGAGCTAAATTTTTTTTGCAGTCCTTAATTCATATACAGTAGTTTCCCAGTTTTCTATATTGTTATTTTTTACAAAAATGCATCTTACATCTCTATATATAAAAATGCATGTGTGTGTGTGTGTGTTACCAACCAATCATGAAGCATCTTTCATTTCACCAGAGCTGTTTAAAAGAAGCTGAGCTGTGATTGGTTGCTATGAGCAACAGTTTTTCCACTCCAGAAAACACCTCAGCAGACACTGACATGGTGAGAGAAATCTAGCATCCCTGGGAACATAAGCTCCCAGCCATTGTCTGCCCCCAGAAAGGAGCACAGAGCACGACAGAAATGAATCCCCCCCCTCCCGTTTCCATATACACATCACACATCCTCCATCCATAGGCACATCTCCCTTCTTAAAGGGATCTTTGGTACGGAAGTCAGGGCAAATCCATCCAGCGCTTTGGTTCCAATCCCAGGCCTCTCTTAAAGGGATCTCCGGCACAGAAGTTAGGGCAATTCCACTCAGCGTACTGATTCTGACACCAGGCTCTTTTAAAGGGATCCCCGGTGTGGAAGTCAGGGCAATTGCCTTCAAATGCTCTGGTACTGACCCCAGGCTCTCTTAAAGGGATCTCCTGTATGGAAGTTAGGGCAAATCCCTCAGCTCTTGGAATCTGACCCCAGGATTCAATTAAAAGGATCATTGGTATGGAAGTCAGGGTAAATCCACTCAGCGCTCTGGTTCTGATCCCAGGCTCTCTTTAAGGGATCCCCGGTATGGAAGTGAGGGCAAATCCAGTCTGCGCTTTGGTACAGACCCCAGGCCTCTCTTAAAGGGATCTCTGGTATGAAAGTTAGGGTAAATCCCTCAGCGCTCTGATTCTCACCCCAGGCTTCTATTAAAGGGATCCCTGGTATGGAAGTTAGGGCCATTCCACTCAGCGCTCTGGTTCCGACCCCAGGCTGATGGGATGATGTGGGATATTAGGGGTAGTAGTCCGGCAGCTTTGACGGGATGATGTGGGATATTAGGGGTAGTAGTCCAGCGGCTGTGACGGGATGATGTGGGATATTAGGGGTAGTAGTCCGGTGGCTATGGCTGACGGGATGATGTGGGATATTAGTAGTCCGGTGGCTCTGGCTGACGGGATGATGTGGGATATTAGGGGTAGTAGTCCGGCAGCTTTGACGGGATGATGTGGGATATTAGGGGTAGTAGTCCGGTAGCTCTTGCTGACGGGATGATGTAGGATATTATAGTGAATGTGGCTATGCGGCGTGGGCGGGGCTCTACACTCAGCTTTATATATATATATACACTCACTGGCCACTTTATTAGGTACACCATGCTAGTAAGGGGTTGGACCCCCTTTTGCCTTCAGAACTGCCTCAATTCTTCGTGGCAGAGATTCAACAAGGTGCTGGAAGCATTCCTCAGAGATTTTGGACCATATTGACATGATGGCATCACACAGTTGGCGCAGATTTGTCGGCTGCACATCCCTGATGCGAATCTCCCGTTCCACCACATCCCAAAGATGCTCTATTGGATTGAGATCTGGTGACTGAGGAGGCCATTTGAGTACAGTGAACTCATTGTCATGTTCAAGAAACCAATCTGAGATGATTCGAGCTTTATGACATGGCGCATTATCCTGCTGAAAGTAGCCATCAGATGTTGGGTACATTGTGGTCATAAAGGGATGGACATGGTCAGCAACAATACTCAGGTAGGCTGTGGCGTTGCAACGATGCTCAATTGGTACCAAGGGGCCCAAAGAGTGCCAAGAAAAAATTCCCCACACCATGACACCACCACCACCAGCCTGAACCGTTGATACAAGGCAGGATGGATCCATGCTTTCATGTTGTTTACGCCAAATTCTGACCCTACCATCCGAATGTCGCAGCAGAAATCGAGACTCATCAGACCAGGCAACGTTTTTCCAATCTTCTACTGTCCAATTTCGATGAGCTTGTGCAAATTGTAGCCTCAGTTTCCTGTTCTTAGCTGAGAGGAGTGGTACCCAGTGTGGTCTTCTGCTGCTGTAGCCCATCTGCCTCAAAGTTCGACGCACTGTGCGTTCAGAGATGCTCTTCTGCCTACCTTGGTTGTAACGGGTGGCAATTTGAGTCACTGTTGCCTTTCTATCAGCTCGAACCAGTCTGCCCATTCTCCTCTGACCTCTGGCATCAACAAGGCATTTCCGGCCACAGAACTGCCGCTCACTGGATTTTTTTTCTTTTTCGGACCATTCTCTGTAAACCCTAGAGATGGTTGTGCGTGAAAATCCCAGTAGATCAGCAGTTTCTGAAATACTCAGACCAGCCCTTCTGGCACCAACAATCATGCCACGTTCAAAGGCACTCAAATCACCTTTCTTCCCCATACTGATGCTCGGTTTGAACTGCAGGAGATTGTCTTGACCATGTCTACATGCCTAAATGCACTGAGTTGCCGCCATGTGATTGGCTGATTAGAAATTAAGTCTTAACACACAGTTGGACAGGTGTACCTAATAAAGTGGCCAGTGAGTGTATATATATATATATATATATATATATATTGTGAGGTAGCGCTGTCATGTAAGTAAGGGGTTCTCGCTTGCAGCGATCGAAAAACACATCCGGCACAGGATTTTCCAACAAATCATAGTCTATGAGGTTTATTCATCCTTCATAAACCTCCAGCAGCAATATACACAGCATTACAGGAGAGCGTCCATTATACAGGCTATTTAGCCCCAGGGTTATCTCACCCACGTCAGGGTTCCCCTATGGCTGTTTCTCCAGGCCGCAGAAGTCCACTCACTCCTCAGGGACTCTCAGATACTGGCCGCCATTACACACACAGCCGCTCCACAGGCTGCTGTTAGTGAGGAGAGCCTTCTCCTCACGGGACCTTCCAAACTGGACCAATCAGGTCCCAGCATTCACTCCATGTGACCTAACCTGGCCACATTATATGGTCCATAGCCACGCCCACCGGGTCACATGACTATGACCTCACCACAGGTCCTTCACACAGACATATATACTTTACAATAGCATTCATAAACATACATATGTCTCTATCTCAAGGTCACCCACCTTGAGATACATAATGGCTCTTCAACCACTCACACTCTTGGGACATCCACACAGCGCCCCCTCGTGGACACAGTGGTCATTACACCACTATATATATATATATATATATATATATATATTAGTCATTATAATTTGATATAACTAACCGTAGTTAGTTACTATGCCCGTGCAGCGCCGGGCTCTTCAGCTAGTGATAATATGAAAACGAGACAATTATAAAGCCTGTTCTTTACCTTGACTTGTGGAGTTAAACCTTCTCAGCAGATTGCACATACGGTAATTCCTTCACTTTATTCTTGTATGATCTATTTTGTTTATTCTGGATTCTTTAATTAGATATGGGACGGTAGTTTGGGGTCCATTGGAGAACGTTAGAAATATTTATTTGCTTAGCACCAAACACAACATATGCTGCAGCTTTGCATCAGTAAATCAAAGAAACAATGCAGGGTGAAATATGTGCATCCTGCGTGCCTTACGGGGATTGAAATGTATGTGTATGCCGGACCGGAAGATTCTGTATCAAATGTGTCAAATTCGAGGATAGTATGTCTTTTAGGAATACTAGGCCTTAGGCTAAATGCACGCTGTTTCTGTGCACTTAGTGTTCAGTATACATCAGGAGCTTTTCCTGACGTATACTGTAATGTTCCCACAGGCCCCAATTTTACAGATGGAGGCCCATAGTGAGATCTTTTGGCCTCCGTCTGGCCGGTGTGAATATTGTTTTAGTGTATAGAAATGAGACATTCCTCTTTCCTGTAGAGGGGTCACTGTAGAAAAACATACATCATGCGGGATACATTTTATCTATATCTATCTGTCTATATATATCTATATATATATATAATTGCCTTAAATTGTCTGTCATCCACGGTCTTTCCTGCCGGCTGGCCACTGCCAGGCCCCCCCCAACCACTGGACCTGCCGCTGGAACCCCCCCCTGCCTGTACTCACATACATACACACACACGTATTCACACACACACACACACACACACACACACACACGTATTCACATACGCACACACATACTCACATACACACACACGTACTCACATACACACACACGTACTCACATACACACACACGTACTCACATACACACCTACTCACACACACACGTACTCACATACACACACACGTATTCACATACACGTACTCGCATACACGCACTCACATACACACACATACACACACTCACATACACACACATACTCACATACACACACACACACACGCGTACTCATACACACATACATGTACTCACATACACACACACGTACTCACATACACAAACGTATTCACATACACACACGTATTCACATGCACACACGTACTCACATATACACACATACTCACATACGCACACGTACTCACATACACACGTACTCACATACACACGTACTCACATACACACACACGTATTCACACACACACACACGTATTCACACACACACACGTATTCACATACACACATATTCATATACACACACTCACATACACGTATATACATACACACCCACACATACACACACACACGTACTCACACACACGTACACACACACTTCCCTCCCGAAAAATCTAAGATAGAAACAGAATGAGCATATACCTTAAAAAAACAATAGTGCATATAAATAACAGAGTACTTAGTTAATGCTGTTTTTGATTTAAATTTTTTTTAACCCCTTAATGATCGTTGATACGCCTTTCAACGGCGGCAGATAAGGGTAATTATTTTAGCATCGGAAAATCTCTGGGGTCTTGACTACCGGGGATAGCGGAGACCCCAGAGAAAAAGATTTGGGTCGGTTTTTACTGACCCCCGTGTTGCGATCGCTATTATTCACAGAATAACGGCGACCGCAAAAAATAAAAAAACACCTGATTTCTTATTTATTTCTCTCTCCCCTCTGATATGATCTAGAACATCAGAGGAGAGATAATAAATAAATTTCTCCTATTGGTTCATTTTAATCACTGTCATAGACACTATCACAGTGATAAAAAAAAATGGTCAATCAAACCCCCCTTTATCACCCTCTTAGGTAAAAATAATAAAATAATTTTTTTTTCCATTTTTCCGTTAGGGTTAGGGCTAGCGTTATGGTTGGGGTTATAGCTTCGGCTAGGGTTAAGGCTAGGGTTGGGGTTAGAGTTCTGGTGTTGGGGTTGGAATTAGGGTTAGGGGTGTGTTGGTGTTAGGGCTGTGTTAGGGTTGAAGTTAGAATTGGGGGTTTCCACTGTTTAGGTACATTAGGGGTTTCCAAACGCAACATGGCGCCAACCATTGATTCCAGCCAAGTTTGCGTTTAAAAAAATCAAACGGTGCTCCCTCCCTTCTGAGCCCTGCCATGTCCCCAAACAGTGACTTTCCTCCACATGTTCCCACAGGAGAAATTGCACAACAAATTTTGTGGTCCATTTTCTACTGATACCCTTGTGAAAATGAAAAAGTTTGGTTCCAAAGTAAATTTTTTGTGAAAAAAGTAAAATGTTCATTTTTTCTTCCACATTGCTTTAGTTCTTGTGAAGCACATGAAGGGTTAATAGACTTCTTCAATGTGGTTTTGCACACATTGAGGGGTGCAGTTTTTAGAATTGTTCCACTTTTGGGTATTTTCTGTTATATTGACCCTCCAAACTCACTTCAAATGTGAGGTGGTCCCTAAAAAAATGGTTTTGTAAATTTTGTTGGAAAAAATTGCTGGTAAACTTTTAACCCTTATAACGTCCTAACCAAAAAAATTATGTTTCCAAAATTGTACTAATGTAAAGTAGACATGTGTGAAATGTTATTAACTATTGTGTGCGATATGACTCTGATTTAAGAGCACAAAAATTAAAAGTTTGAAAATTGCAAAATTTTCAAAATTTTTGCCAAATTTCCATTTTTTTCATAAACACAAGTTATATCAAAGAAATTTTACCACTAACTTGAAGTACAATATGTCACAAAATAACACTGTCAGAATCAGTAGGTTATGTTGACGCATTCCAGAGCTTTAACCTCATAAAGTGACAGTGGTCAGACTTTGGCTTGGTCATTAAGTACCAAATTGACTCTGTCACTAAGGTGTTAAAAGTCATCCCGCCACGATAAGGTGTACCCGTCCGGTCTTATTTTCTAATATTACAACCTCATCTAGTGTCAGCTGACCTCAATGTAGATGGGGGGAAGAGCAGGACCAGGGCCCGACTGTATGGACACTCAGTTATGGCAAACTATATAAATGAAATGCCCGTCCCCGAAAAAGTGGAGCCACACCCTTGTTTGTACTGAGTAGAAGCGACTAAAGCAAATCCAAAGAAATGAGGTGGAGTATAAGTTGGTATGACTGCAGAATATTGGAACATGTTCACACTGGCCATTTACCAGACAAAACCTAAGGTATACAATGGGTTCCTATGGTGGATGAATTCCTGGGTTGACTTTGGCCACTGTTGGGTGCATACCTCTTATATACTTACATCTAACAGTGGGCACAGATGACGTATGTGGCTAGCTAGTTTATTTTCACTTTTGGCATTTCACTGAACTATGGGGAAGAGGCTAAATAATTAGTCATTCAGAAGTATGGACTTTCCAGAATCCATAGGCCAATGTCCTGAAAGAGGTCCCGAATAGCAAAAGCAGATAGTGTAGATTGTATTCCGGTGGCCTCGTGCTAGTTCGGCAGTGTCTGTCTACGAGATGTGATGGAAAATCCCTTCCAGTCCTTTTCAGATGCAAGCGTTTTATGGCTACTTATTCATGTCCCTGAGTATTACCAAGTGCTGTTTGACACAGACGTGGCTATGGCTATAATTCTCTCTTAAGCCTCCGCTTATTTCCATGCCGTATAATTTTGACTATGCCAGGGGCTGAAGTATCTCATGATGACTTGCACATAAATTACTTCCAAGTGTTTTATGGTTGTGGTGTAAATATGTTTACTTGTTGTCAACCGAGCAAATATTTCCTTAGACTATCAATCTTGTACAGTCTTGTCATCGGTGATTCGATCAGGATATCTGTTCACGCTGTGGCGGTGTCCAGGTCTCCAGCACATTGCAGCTGTAGTCTCTGATGTAATGGTCATAATGGTCAACAGATTATTGAGCAGACATTTAGTATAATTTACACCGGCAGCTAAATCCCTCTAACATCTGCGGACATTCCACATCCAGTGCAGGTGAATGGGGTCTTGGATACTGTAGGGATAATCTGCATGGCGTAATAACAGCAACACAGATATTGGAATCTGCAGCACATGGATTTTACTTGTAGATCAGTCTCATTTTCATTGAAAAGACACAATCTACATGTGGATCCTGTGTCACATCCACAGCAGGAATCCGGGAGTCCACCTCGGGTTTCTGCCCCGCATTTCTCAATTATCGGCTGCTGTTTTCGTCAACACTGTGTAGACATTGTAGCAGAAGGGCCCATGCTCGACCGTCAGTGCTCTAACCACTGACCCTCATTGTAGTGATCATGGAGGTCCCAGCAGTAGGGCTGGGAAATGTGTTGCTTTTCTTGGTCAACTGTTGGAAAAGTTCTGTATTTCAGCATCTACGCCCTACTCAGATGATCTAGTGTGGACAGGTCCATGAAGATAATGTATTAACGCACTACATATCAGCATTCCCTCTTCTACTATCGATCAAGCACTGCAATGAATTTATTTTAAAGCCTTGTGGAGCCAAAAGATAAGAGAAGGAAAATAAAAGTGGAGGCAGTGCATTTCTCTGATGCATTTGATCTTCTAGAAATGCCTACTATAACTTTTCAGCTTCTTGGATCCAGCTCTCCAGCAAGGCGAGGTCAGTAGCAGAACTGACTTTGGCAGAAAGTACAGCCACAGCTATCAAACAAGAAGACGTGTGAGCACAGCCAAATTTATGTTTTGGAGCAACGATGCTCCTCATTAATTTGAATGGCTACGTCACCAGTGATAAATGAGGCAGCTTAGAAGAAGCAGGAGATACAGATATTGTAACCTGCACCTAGATCCCTGCGCCGTGCCCCAGACTGCAGCAGTGTCAGTGGGCTGTGCGGAGGTGATAGATCAGGCTAATTGTACAGTGCAGTGGGGCTCGCTGCCTAATTTATCCATATCCAGTATTAGCACACACTTCACTGCCAATTAGCCTAATTACGATATTGATAGAGAGAACATGCAGACAAATCCCTAGTCTTATGACCCTGTGGACCAAGTACTACAAGGAAACCGTTGTAAACCCTGGGCATCCATATAAATGTGTATTTGTGAATGTATATGTGTTATTAGTGCCAGTAGAATAATACAGTCTGTACAATTTATGGGCTGGCATGCCGGAGGCACTGGCGTGTCTATCTAGTTGATTCCTTTTAATGACGAATTGTGCTGATAATTTAGAACGCCATTTTTTACCTACATGTTCTATCCATGTTTTTCAGAGAAAGGAATGGGCTGTTCACATGTAGAGTTGAGCGAATTTGTTCGGATTCAGTTCCGAATACGATCGGACTCGAATATTGTTTTTGCAATATTCATCAAACACAGCCGAACGTCATTAGAGTCAATGGGAGTAGAAATTACCGAATCTGTTCGGAACCGATCATAAAACATACATTCAGCACGAATATTGTTTGAATATGACATGAATATGTCAAAATCTGAACAAATTCGCTCATCTCTATCAAATGTCCTTGTTGTTTCAGGAACATGGTTTTCATTCAGTATTGCATTTTGTTCCCTTTTTTTTTTTTTGTCTAGCTTTTGCTTTTCTTCATCTGTGTCCATGAACAAAAAAAAAAAAAAGGTTCCACTCACCTTTCAATTATAAGGTTCCTTTTATTGGTTCAACCCAAAACATACCAGCAGGAAGGTGAGTGTTTCTCTCCTCCCACTGTCATCCAGTGTGTACCACACGAATACCTTTCTGCTGGTATGTTTTGGGTGAACCTTTGAACCAATAAACCAACCTTTTAACCCCTTTCTGTCATGTGACGTACTATCCCGTCCATGTGCCCTGGGACTTAATTTCCAGGGACGGGATAGTACGTCACAGCGATAAGCGGCGCCCACGTGGTGAGCGCCGCTGATCGCGGCCGGGTGTCTGACACCCGGCACAATGTGTCAGGGGCGGTCACGGACCGCCCCGACACGTTAACCCCTTGCACACCATGATCAAACACGATCGCAGTGTACCAGGGGTTAAAGGTAAGCATCGGCAGGGAGGGGGCTCCCTCTGTGCTTCCCTGAGCCCCCCACACCAGCGCAATGTGCAGCGCTGCTGCAGGGGGCTCCATCCCTGCAGGTCCCCGAATCCAAGATGGCGACGGGGGCCTTCGGGGGCCTGCAGGGAGCTGGCTTCCTCATGCCAGCAAAGCGCAGGCAAGGAGGAAGCCGTGTGCAGTGCCTGTGACAGATTGCTGATCTGTCACAGTGATCTGTGATGTGACAGATCAGCGATCTGTCACAGGACAGCGATGTCCCACCTGGGACAATGTAATAAAGTTAGAAAAAAAAAAAAAAAGTGTAAAAATAATTTTTTTAAAAATCGCTAAATAAATTTTAAAGAAAAAAATTCCCTAATTCATTTTTTGGAAATAAAAAATAAATAAATAAAAGTACACATTTTTGGTATCGCCGCATCCGTAACGACCCGCCCTATAAAACTGTCCCATTAGTTAACCCCTTTAGCGAACCCCTTAAAAAATAAAAAACGAAGCAAAAAATGATTTATCATACCGCCAAACAAAAAGTGCAATAACGCGCGATCAAAAAGACACATATAAATATTCATGGTACCGCTGAAAATGTCATCTTGTCCCGCAAAAAATGAGCCGCCATACAGCGTCATCAGTGAAAAAATAAAAAAGTTATAGCTCGCAGAATAAAGCGATGCAAAAATAATTATTTTTTATATAAAATTATTTTCATTGCATAAAAGCACCAAAACATAAAAAAAGACATAAATGAGGTATCGCTGTAACCGTACTGACCCGAAGAATAAAACTGCTTTATCAATTTTACCACGCGGAACGGTGTAAACTCACACCACAAAAGAAATTAATGAAACGCTGGTTTTTGTTCATTCTGCGTCCCAAAAATCGGAATAAAAAGCGATCAAAAGATGTCACGTGCCCGAACATGGTACCAATAAAAGCATCAACTCGTCCCGCAAAAAATAAGACCTCACATGACTCAGTGGGTCAAAATATGGAAAAATTATAGCACTCAATATGTGGTGATGCAAAAACTATTTTTACAATAAAAAGCGTCTTTTAGCGTGTGACAGCTGCCAAATATAAAAACCGCCATAAATAGTAAATCAAACCCCCCGTTATCACACCTTAGTTAGGGGAAAAAAAATACCCTTAGGAAAATAAAAAATTGGGGGCAAAAATATCATTTTTGTGGGAAAAAATGTTCTTTTTTTATTTTCACACCCGGGCATTATAAACTTCTGTGAAGCACTTGGGGGTTCAAAGTGCTCACCACACATCTAGATAAGTTCATTGGGGGCTCTAGTTTCCAAAATGGGGTCACTTGTGAGGAGTTTCAATAGCTTAGGTACATCAGGGGCTCTCCAAAGGCAACATGACACTCGCAGAACATTCCCTCAAAGTCTGCATTCCAAACCGTGACTACTTCCCTTCCGAGCCCCGACGTGTGTCCATACAGTAGTTTTCTCCCACATATGGGGCGTCCGCGTACTCAGGACAAATTGGACAACAACTTTTGGGGTACAATTTCTCTTGGTACCCTTGGGAAAATAAAAAAATTGGGGACTAAATGATCATGTTTGTGGAAAAAATACAATTTTTTTTATTTTCATGCCCGGGCATTATAAACTTCTGTGAAGCCCTTGGGGGGTCAAAGTGCTCACCACACATCTAGATATCTAGATAAGTTCCTTAGGGTGTCTAGTTTCCAAAATCGTGTCACTTATGGGGGGTTTCCACTGTTTAGGTACATTCGGGGCTCTCCAAAGGCAACATGACACCCGCAGAGCATTCCATTAAAGTCTGCATTCCAAAACGTCACTACTTCCCTTCCGAGCACCGACGTGTGCCCATACAGTAGTTTTCTCCCACATTTGGGGTATCAGCATACTCAGGACAAATTGGACAACAACTTTTGGGGTCCAATTTCTCCTGGTACCCTTGGGAAAATAAAAAAATGGGGACTAAAAGATCATGTTTGTTGAAAAAATAGGATTTTTTTACTTTCACGCCCGGTCGTTATAAACTTCTGTAAAGCACTGGGGGGGTTCAAAGTGCTCACCACACATCTAGATAAGTTCCTTAGGGGGTCTAGTTTCCAAAATGGGGCCACTTGTGGGGGTTTCCACTGTTTAGGTACATCAGGGGCTCTCCAAAAGCAACATGACACCCGCAGACCATTCCATCAAAGTCTGCATTCCAAAACGTCACTACTTCCCTTCCGAGCCCCGATGTGTGCCCATACAGTAGTTTTCTCCCACATATGGGGTATCAGCGTACTCAGGACAAATTGGACAACAACTTTTGGGGTCCATTTTCTCCTGGTACCCTTGGGAAAATAAAAAAATTGGTGACTAAAAGATCATGTTTGTGGAAAAAATGCAATTTTTTTATTTTCACGCCCGGGCGTTATAAACTTCTGTGAAGCACTGGGGGGTTCAAAGTGCTCACCACACATCTAGATAAGTTCCTTGGGGGGTCTAGTTTCCAAAATGGTGTAATTTGTCGGGGGTTTTCACTGTTTTGGTACATCAGGGGCTTTCCAAACGCGACATGGTGTCCGATCTCAATTCCAGCCAAAAAGTCAAATGGCGCTGGTTCCCTTCCGAGCTCTGCCATGCGCCCAAATAGTGGTTTACCCCCACATGTGGGGTATCAGCGTACTCAGGAAAAATTGCACAATAACTTTTAGGGTCCTGTTACCCTTGGGAAAATAAAAATTGGGGGTGAAAAGATCATTTTTGTGGAAAAAATATGATTTTTTAATTGTACCGCTGTACGTTTTAAACTTCTGTGTAGCCCTTGTTGGTTCAAAGTTCTCACCACATATCTGGATAAGTTCCTTAGGGGGTCTAGCTTCCAAAGTGGGGTCACTTGTGGGGGGTTTCCACTGTTTAGGTACATCAGGGGCTCTCCAAACATGACATGGCGTCCGATCTGAATTCTAGCCAATTTTACATTGAAAAAGTCAAACGGCGCTCCTTTCCTTCTGAGCTCTGCCATGCGCCGAAACAGTGGTTTCCCCCCCACTTATAATAATAATAATAAATTTTATTTTTATAGCGCCGACATATTCCGCAGCACTTTACATTTCAGAGGGGATTTGTACAGACAATAGACATTACAGCATAACAATAATCACATACAGTAGATTATAACAAATACCAAGAGGAGTGAGGGCCCTGCTCGCAAGCTTACAGTCTATGAGGAAAGAGGTAGACACGAAAGGTGGGTGGTAACAGTTGCCCTGATTGTATGGACCAGCCATAATGTTAAGTGTGTAACAGTACAGACACAGAGGGCTAATGGATGCATAAAGCATGTGGGAACATGATGCTGGGAACCTGGTTATGGTAAAACTTTTGGCTCTGCCACACAGGGATAGGTTAGGTTAATGTGTTGAGGCGATAGGCCAGTCTGAATAAATGCGTTTTCAGGACACGCTTAAAATTGTGGGGATTGGGGACTAATCGTATTGACCTGGGAAGTGCATTCCAAAGAATTGGCGCGGCACGTGTAAAGTCTTGGAGACGGGAGTGGGAGGTTCTGACTATTGAGGATACTAACCTCAGGTCATCAGCAGAACGGAGGGCGCGGGTAGGGTGGTATACTGAAACAAGGGAGGAGATGTAGGGTGGTGCTGAGCCATGGAGGGCTTTGTGGGTGAGGGTAATAAGTTTATACTGAATTCTGGAGTGGATGGGTAGCCAGTGTAATGACTTGCACAAGGTAGAGGCATCGGTGTAACGATTGGTGAGGAATATGATCCTGGCTGCAGCATTCAAGACAGATTGGAGAGGGGAGAGTTTTGTAAGAGGGAGACCGATTAGAAGAGAGTTACAATAGTCGAGACGAGAATGAATAAGAGAAACAGTAAGAGTTTTTGCAGCGTCAAAAGTAAGAAAAGGTCGAATTCTAGAAATGTTTTTGAGGTGCAGATGACAAGAGCGAGCCAGTGATCGAATGTGGGGGGCAAAGGAAAGCTCGGAATCAAGTATGACCCCAAGACAGCGGGCATGTTGCTGGGGAGTAATAGTGGAACCACAGACGGAAATGGCAATGTCGGGTGTAGGTACATTAGTAGCGGGAGGAAACACAAGGAGTTCAGTCTTTGACAGGTTCAGTTTCAGATATAGTGAGGACATGATATTAGACACAGCGTTTAGACAATCGCCAGTGTTTTCTAGAAAGGCTGGCGTGATGTCAGGAGAAGAAGCGTATAATTGGGTGTCATCAGCATAGAGATGGTAGTGGAAACCAAATCTACTGATTGTTTGACCAATAGGGGCAGTGTACAAGGAGAAGAGGAGGGGGCCTAGAACCGATCCTTGAGGAACCCCAACAGTAAGGGGAAGGTGAGAGGAGGAGGAACCGGCAAAAGAAACAGTAAAGGAGCGGTCGGAGAGATAGGAGGAGAACCAGGAGAGAACGGTGTCCTTGAGGCCAATGGAATGGAGCATAGTGAGGAGGAGCTGATGATCCACAGTGTCGAATGCTGCAGAGAGATCCAAGAGAATTAGCATGGAGTAATGACCATTTGATTTAGCTGTTAGCAGATCATTAGAGACTTTAGTGAGGGCAGTTTCAGTGGAGTGTAAAGAGCGGAAACCGGATTGGAGAGGGTCGAGAACAGAGTTTTCTGAGAGATAGCGGATAAGACGGGAGTGGACCAGGCGTTCCAGGAGTTTAGAGATGAAGGGAAGATTAGAGACAGGTCTATAGTTAGCGGCACAGTTTTGGTCGAGGGATGGTTTTTTAAGTAGTGGATGTATGATGGCATGCTTAAATGAGGAGGGAAAAATACCAGAAGAGAGAGAGAGGTTAAATATTTTAGTTAGGTGAGGGGTGACAGCAGGGGAAAGGGACTGGAGGAGATGTGACGGAAATGGGTCACTGGTGCAAGTAGTTGGGCGAGAAGATGCAAGGAGCCTGCTTACTTCTTCTTCTGTGACTGGTTCAAAATCAGAGAGTGAGTTAGATGCAGTGGGGGAGGGAGGACAGTGCATGGTATGAGGGGATTTGGAGATAATTTCCTGTCGGATCTGGTCAATTTTTTCTTTGAAGTAATTGGCCAGATCGTCAGCTCGGAGCTCCGTGGTTGGGGCCTGTACTCTTGGATTGAGTAGAGAATGAAAAGTGTCAAAGAGACGTTTCGGGTTATTGGACAGTGAGATGATGAGGGTGTTGAAATAGGTTTGTTTGGAGAGGTGAAGGGCAGTGTTGTATGTTCTAAGCATAAACTTAAAATGGATGAAATCTTCGTGTAGATTGGATTTTCTCCACAGACGTTCGGCGCACCTGGAGCACCGCTGCAGGAAACGTGTTTGCACCGTGTGCCAGGGTTGTCGCCGTCTGCGTTGTGGTGTTCTATTTATAGGGTGTGCAAATTCATCCAGGGCAGTTTGAAGTGTTTCATTGTAATGCTTCAATGCAGAATCAGGACATGAGAGGGAGGAGATAGGGGCCAATGAAGACTGCAAGTTCTTCAGAAGTTTCTGGGTGTTAATGGCCTGTATGTTTCTATAAGTCTGGACAGTGGGGGTGACCTGAGCAGCCTGGCAGTTCTTTATAGAGAATGAAAGAAGATTGTGGTCAGAGAGCGGGAGAGGGGAGTTTGCAAAATCATCCACTGCACAAAGCTGAGAGAAGACCAAGTCGAGGGAGTTTCCGTCTTCATGCGTTGGAGAATTAGTAAGCTGCGAAAGGCCAAATGAGGAGGTTAGAGATAAAAGGTGAGTAGCAGATGGGGAGAGGGGAAGAGCAATGGGGATGGTGAAATCTCCCATGATGAGGGTAGGGATGTCACAGGAGAGAAAATGTGGAAGCCAAGTGGCAAAATGATCCAGGAACTGATGGGAGGGGCCGGGAGGACGATACACCACCGCCACTCGCATGGAGAAGGGGGTGTAGAGTCTGACGGCATGGACCTCAAAAGAAGGGAAGACAAGTGAGGGTACTTGAGGGATAACCTGAAAGGTACATTTTGGTGATAGGAGCAGACCAACGCCTCCACCAGCTCTATTGTCAGGGATCAGCGTACTCAGGACAAACTGCACAATAAGTTTTGCAGTCCAACTTCTCCTGTTACCCTTGGTAAAATGAAAAAATTGAACCTGAAGTATTTTTTTTGTGAAAAAAAGTTAAATGTTCATTTTTTTTTTTTTTAAATATTGAAAAAATTCCTGTGAAGCACCTGAAGGGTTAATAAACTTCTTGAATGTGGTTTTGAGCACCTTAAGGGGTGCAGTTTTTAGAATGGTGTCACTTTTGGGTATTTTCTATCATATAGACCCCTCAAAGTGGCTTCAAATGTGATGTGGCCCGTAAAAATAAAATGGTGTTGCAAAAATGAGAAATCGCTTGTCAACTTTTAACCCTTATATCTTCCTAAGAAAAAAAAATTTGGGTTCCAAAATTGTGCTGATGTAAAGTAAACATGTGGGAAATGTTACTTATTAAGTTTTTTGTGTGCTGTATCTCTGTGATTTAAGGGCATAAAAAGTTGGAAAATTGCGAAATTTTCGCCAAATTTCCGTTTCTTTCACAAATAAACGCAAGTTATATGAATGAAATTTTACCACTAACATGAAGTACAATATGTCACGAGAAAACAATGTCAGAATCACCAGGATCCATGGAAGCGTTCCAGAATTATGACCTCATAAAGGTACAGTGGTCAGAATTGTAAAAATTGGCCCGGTCATGAACGTGCAAACCACCCTTGGGGGTTAAGGGGTTAATGGAACGGTGAGTGCCACCTTTTTTTTTTCTTGTTCATGAATACTATTATTATTATCTATATATATATGAGGCATCGTGATTACTCGCTAATCCCGCCCCCTGCACAGTAGCTCCGCCCCCACCAAATCACCACACATAATCCCGCCCCCCACCCCATTACCACACACAATCTCACCCCCACCCCATTACCACACACAATCCCACCACATTACCACACACAGTCCCGCCCCCCCACCACATCACCACACATAATCCCACCCCCCACCACATCACCACACAATACCACCCCCCACCACATCACCGCACATAATCCCGCCCCCACCACATCACCGCACATAATCCCGCCCCCCACCACCTCACCGCACATAATCCCGCCCCCCACCACATCACCGCACATAATCCCGCCCCCCACCACATCACCGCACATAATCCCGTCCCCCACCACATTACCGTACGTAATCCCGCCCCCACCACATTACTACACATAATCCCCCCCACCACATTACCGCACATAATCCCGCCCCCCCACCACATCACCGCACATAATCCCGCCCCCCACCACATTACCACACATAATCCCGCCCCCCACCACATTGCCACACATAATCCCGCCCCCCCACATTACCACACATAATCCCGCCCCCCCACATTACCACACATAATCCCTCCCCCCCACATTACCACACATAATCCCTCCCCCCACATTACCACTCGAGGCTCCGTCCCCACACATTACCACACGAGGCTCCGTCCCCACACATTACCACACGAGGCTCCGTCCCCACACATTACCGCACGAGGCTCCGTCCCCACACATTACCGCACGAGGCTCCGTCACCACACAGTACCGCACGAGGCTCCGCCACCACACATTCCCGCACGAGGCTCCGTCCCCACACATTACCGCACGAGGCAACGTCCACACACATTACCGCACGAGGCGCCGTCCCCACACATTACCGCACGAGGTGCCATCCCCACACATTACCGCACGAGGCGCCGTCCCCACACATTAACGCACGAGGCTCCGTCCCCACACATTACCGCACGAGGCTCCGTTCCCCCACATTACCGCACGAGGCTCCGTCCCCCCCACATTACCACACGAGGCTCCGTCCCCCCACATTACCACACGAGGCTCCGTCCCCCCACATTACCACACGAGGCTCCGTCCCCCCACATTACCACACGAGGCTCCATCCCCCCACATTACCACACGAGGCTCCGTCCCCCCACATTACCACACGAGGCTCCGTCCCCACACATTACCACACGAGGCTCCGTTCCCACACACTACCGCACGAGGCTCCGTTCCCCCACATTACCGCACGAGGCTCCGTCCCCCCCACATTACCACACGAGGCTCCGTCCCCCCACATTACCACACGAGGCTCCGTCCCCCCACATTACCACACGAGGCTCCGTCCCCCCACATTACCACACGAGGCTCCGTCCCCCCACATTACCACACGAGGCTCCGTCCCCCCACATTACCACACGAGGCTCCGTCCCCCCACATTACCACACGAGGCTCCGTCCCCACACATTACCACACGAGGCTCCGTTCCCACACACTACCAAACGAGGCTCCGTCCCCACACACTACCACACGAGGCTCCGTCCCCGCACATTAAAACACGAGGCTCCGTCCCCGCACATTACCACACGAGGCTCCGTCCCCGCACATTACCACACGAGGCTTCGTTCCCGCACATTACCACACGAGGCTCGGTCCCCACACATTACCACACGAGGCTCCGTCCCCCCACATTACCACACGAGGCTCGGTCCCCACACATTACCACACGAGGCTCGGTCCCCACACATTGCCACACGAGGCTCCGTCCCCACACATTGCCACACGAGGCTCCGTCCCCACACATTGCCACACGAGGCTCCGTCCCCACACATTACCACACGAGGCTCCGTCCCCACACATTACCACACGAGGCTCCGTCCCCACACATTACCACACGAGGCTCCGTTCCCACACATTACCACACGAGGCTCCGTCCCCACACATTACCACACGAGGCTCCGTCCCCACACATTACCACACGAGGCTCCGTTCCCACACATTACCACACGAGGCTCCGTCCCCACACATTACCACACGAGGCTTCGTCCTCACACATTACCAAACGAGGCTCCGTCCCCCCACATTACCACACGAGGCTCCGTCCCCCCCCCACATTACCACACGCAGCACTTCCTTTCTATGTAATTCAGCCACTTCAGCCAAGGTAAACGGACATTTAATTGCATCCGCATTCTCCCAAACAAAATGAGCCAAGAAGAGTCGCCAGGTCCATCTCACAGGCCGCAGGAAAATCCGGACAACGATGCAGCAGCTGCTCGACAACAACAATATCGACAAAATCGTAGGATTGGTTATCAACAATGAACACCTCAGCAGATTGATAAGGACAGAGAGAGATATCACAAGGTTTATATCAACCGAGTGACAGAAAGAAAGGAAGCTGATATATATAACCAGCGTCGACGAAGAAGGAATTTGACACCTGCGGAAGTTGAAAACAACAATGCCGATCGACGTAAACTGCTACCACCTTCGAGGTATGCAGCAAGAAATCCAGAGAATATACCCAGTGAACACCACGTGGGAAAGCGAGACGTTACGTGTAGTGATTACGGTGCATCTCACTTTTGGAAAGAAAAATTACACAGTGCAAAGTTTGCATCATGCTGCGGATGTAGAACTATACACTTACGTGAAGTAAATGAATATCCTCAGCAGTTTCAAGCATGGTTAACTGAAGATACGAACAAGGCAAAAAGTTTTAGAAAGAACATCAGAAAGTGCAACAGTGCTTTTGCCTTTGCATCCTTTGGATTTCAGTGAATGAAATTTTCCGGTGGCCCACCCGTTTTAGTCATTCATGGACAAGTGTACCACTGTACATCAACTTCTCTAAGGTAAAAGACCTGAATACAATTAAATGTATGTTTTTAATTTATTCCTGCTCTTTTTTTAATAATTAAAAATATATTTGTGCTTTCTTTAGATCTGATACTCCTTCATATTCACAACTCTACATATTGGATCCTGAGTATGCAAACATTCAACGATTAAATAACAAGCAAAATGAAGGATGCAAGAGGGACATAATGAATACTATTGACTGTTTACTCAGAAATATCAACCCATTTGCTCAGACTTTCAAGATGATGAAGGATTTGATTGATCAGCGTAGCTACGACCAGCATAAAATCGAAATGTGGATAACCAAGGATAGACAACACGACCCTCGCCGATACAACTTGCCGACAGCCAATGAAGTTGCAGCTGTGTTTGTCTCCGATGATGGAGAGCCCCGATCAAAAGAGACATTGCCGTTCATCCCATTGGGCAGCGAGGACTACAGAATATTGTGTACCATAGCCCAAACTGTGATCCAGTGGTGTATCCACTCCTCTTTCCGTATGGTGAACACAGATGGCAACCTGGAATACGGAAGCAAGGGAGACGTGCAAAAAGGAAAAGTCATGAAATGGAGGAAGGTGACGATGAAGAACAGAAAGATATCAGTCACGATGCAGGGGAACAAGGAAAAAAAAAAAAAAACAAATGTGTCGAAGAGGGAATTCTATGCGTACCGCCTTCAGGATCGACAATCCTTCAACCCGCTGTTACATTCTGGCAAGCTGGCACAACAATACATAATTGATGCCTACCTAAAGGTTGAAGCACAGCGACTGGACTGGAACAGACAAAACCAAAAGAAACTCAGTAGAGTTATATGTCGGGCTTATGGATTATATCAACAGTGGGGCTGAACAACAAGGTCTGAGACCGGTTCGCATCGTCATACTTCCCTCTAATTTTTATTCTTTTACCGGTGGAAAACGTGCCATGACACAGAATTACCAAGATGCGATGACTTTGGTAGCAAAATTTAGAAAGCCGGATTTATTTATTACGTTCACTTGCAACCCAAAGTGGGAAGAAATTCAGTCCGGCCTTTTACAACATGAAACAGCTATAGACCGCCCAGATTTGGTATCTACCATATTCCACTTAAAGCTACAAGAGTTACTAAACGACTTGACTGCAAAAAAAGGTGGAGTGATGGGACAAGTAAAGGCATACACCTACGTCATTGAATTTCAAAAAAGAGGTATTGCGTACATTCATCTGAATGTTCGTAACAGTAATGTTAAGAATGGAATGATTAATAATGCACATTTAATGCATCCTTTTATTATTTCAGGTCTTCCTCATTGCCATATGCTCTTAATTCTGGACGACGAAGACAAGTTTCGAGAAGCTATCGATTGTGACAATGCTGTTTGTGCAAAAATTCCTGACCCTGATATTAACAAGGAGCTTTATGATGTTGTCACCAGCTGCATGATTCATGGGCCCTGTGGAGAACACAATAGAAATTCACCGTGTATGGAAGATGTAAAAGGAATCCGGACATGCTCCAAAAAGTTTCCCAAAGACTTCAGCGAAGAAACAAATATTAATATGGATGGTTATCCAGTATACCGCAGACGAAAAGATGGCATTAAGCTCAAGATTAGGGATGTGGAAGTTGACAGCCGCTGGGTTGTACCCAGTGGTGGGATTCAAATTTTTAACAACAGGTTCTGTGTTTGTGTGTAGGAAAACCACCCCCATTTTAAGCCACACCCATTTAAGACACACCCATTATTAAGCCACACCCATTTACACACTCCTTTTCCTCAAACATATACAAGTAGGGGCACAGTCAAACAGATGAAAAAAAAATGAATTGGAATGAGATCAGAACAGTGCACATTCTGGCCAGTGGCTCTCCTGACCCGAAGTATGACAGCTGCATATATTTCTATGCAGCTGTCTCACTTGACTGTCCGGCTGGCCAGGCTGTGCACTACATGTCTGCGTCCTAATGGAAATTAAAAGTGAAAATCACCATACCCTTCCTGTAAACTGGTGTTACTCAAGTCTCATCTATGTCAAACAATGATGATTTTAATTGCAGGGTTAAATTGGCATATTTCCACAACTAGAACACCACAAAAAGAATGGTTCATGAAAATATCACAACCACAAGTATAATCGACAGAGTAATAATAATTTATTCATGTATAGTACTTATAAAATCACATCAGAACTACAAAGTGCCAAATCCCCAATAGGCAGGCACAGGTCCCCAATAGGCAGCATTGTTCCCTAATAGGCAGCACAGGTCCCCAATAGGCAGCACCGGTCCCCAAAAGGCAGGCACAGGTCCCCAATAGGGAGCACAGTGCTGCACAGGTCCCCAATAGGGCAGTACAGGTCCCCATTAGGCAGGCACAGGTCCCTAGTAGGCAGCACAGGCCCCCAATAGGCAGGCACACAGGTCCCTAATAGGCAGCACTGCACAGCACAGGTCCCCAATAAGCAGCAGCACTGCACATATACAACTGACCTGGTGTTGGCCTGTGTGTACCACAGGCTGAAGTTGAACTGAAGATTGAAGTAAATAATCCCGCGGTGAGGCAGGCGGGCGGCGGGCCACGGTCACCACACACAGACTAGTGTCCTCCTGTCCAGGCTCAGGCGCTCAGCTCACTGGGCAGCCGCAGCGGCGGGTAACTCCTGAGTCCAGTCCAGCGAGCTCCAGTCTAGTTACCTGCCAATTATAACCGCACTGCGCCGCAGGAATCAGTGCATGGGCAGCGTGGGCCGCCGGGGTGTGCTGTGCTGCTCTGTCCAGTAGTCAGCAGACAGAGAGCAGCACGTCAAGTATCAATGCGAGCGCGGTATCCGACAGGAAGCAGCGCAAGAGTCCTCCTCTGCTCCTTGCCTGCAGGCAGCGCCGCCAGCAACATCAGATGACCGGATCGCGGCTATGGATCTCCCCGGTTCGGGGAACCGGCTGCTTTTTTAACAACCGGTTCCACCGAACCGGGGAGAACCCGCTGAATCCCACCCCTGGTTGTACCATACAACCCCTACCCCTCTCAGAAATACAGCGCACACATAAATGTGGAAATCTGCTCTTCCATCCAGACCGTCAAATATATTTTCAAGTACGTGTACAAAGGACATGATGCAGCCATTGTTCAAGTGAACGAAGTCAGCAACACTGGCACCTACCACTGGAACGAGATTAAGACTTACATCGACACACGATATTTGGCATCGCCTGAAGCAATGTGGCGGCTGTGAAAATTTGAGATGTCTGCACGTTCCCATGCTGTAGAAAGACTTCCGGTACACCTACCTTTCCAACAATCAGTTTACTTTGAGGATGGAACGGAGCAGCTTTCTGTGGAAAAAGCTCAGCGTGATGGCACAAAACTTACGAAATGGTTCGTTCTAAACCAAACTGATCCATCAGCACATCAGTATTTATAATGTGAAATACCCTACCATTATGTCTGGACAAATAAGTTTTGGTAGACAAGAAAAAGAGGTGCTGACAAGATCCTTCCAAGAATGTACTCTGTCTCTCCACAAGATATGGAAAGATTTTCCCTGCGCCTACTCCTGATGCATATCAAGGGTAAGTCATATTCATCTAATTGTACGTTATTAGATCATCCTGACTTTTTTATAATTTTTAGTTATTTTCTTTATGTTGTTTACAGGTGCTACATCATTCGAAGATCTGAGAACAGTGGAAGGACACACATATGAAACTTATATTCTGGCAGCAAAGGCCATGGGATTATTGCATGACGATTCAGAGTGGGACAAAACAATGGAAGAAGCATCTTTATTTAGAATGCCCGGTGAGCTTCGACAGCTATTTGCTGCAATCCTGAACCATGCCAACATCACAAGTGGACTTGATTTATACAACAAATATAAAAATAACATGATGGAAGACTTCCTCCTGACTCATAACGAATACATGGCCGAGCAGCAAACACTTGACGATATCCAAGACCACTTACGACAGTTTGCTAAAGATTGCAAAAGTTGTGGACTACCTTCCCCATCAGATGCGTATAAAATGTGTGACATTGTTGATGTGGAAAGGGAAAAACAAGAATCTGAACGACTGCAGTTTCTGATGAACCTAGAACAACGAGGCGCCTTCGAAACCATCATGAATGCAGTTAATAATCCAACCACATCACAAAAATGCTTTTTTTTATCTGGTGCAGGAGGTTGTGGAAAGACTTCCGTGTACAAGGCTTTGACATCTACTATATTTGGGAATGGTGGCATTGTAAAAACAGTTGCTCCTACCGGTTTGGCAGCTACATTACTAAAAGGTAATTTTAATTACGATTACAGAATACTGAAAAACGTAAATTTAAGATGTCTGTATTGAATATTTTTTTTTTAGTTTTACACAGGTGGTAAAACAGTCCATTCCGGATTTGGAATTTCAATTCATTTGAATGAGAGAACTGTATCAAGTATTAAAGAAGGAACCTCAGTCTGCCGATAGCTTCGGGATACTAAACTTATTATATGGGATGAAATTTCAATGTCTCACGTTCATCTTTTCAATGTCATTGATAGAAGCTTACGTATTCTCCTTCACAATGAAGAACCTTTTAGTGGGATCCCGATTGTTGTTGGAGGAGATTTTTGTCAGCAAGCTCCAGTTGTACTTCATGGAAATCGCATTAGTATTTTAGAGGCGTGTGTCAAGAGCAGTCCAGTCTGGATATCCTTCAAGGAACTGAAATTAATCAGGAACATGCGAGTCAATCCTGATGAGGTTGAATTTTGTGAGTGGCTGCTAACTGTTGGATCAGGAGTTGAAGATGGGAATCTGGTGGATTTTATGAAGCTGAGCAAAGTCATTCTGATTCATGACGTCGTGACGAGCATATTTGGGAATGACCTGAAAACTCTCACTCCTGCTGATCTTGCTTCCAGAGCAGTACTATGCCCTAAAAACTGTGACACGCTGACAGTCAGTGAACAAGTGTTCAACGTGCTTAGAGGTCAGAAATCATACTTCAGTGTTGACGATATTTCATCCTGTGAGACAGAAGAAGAAAGAGCTCAGTACCCCATCGAATTTGTACATTCCCTAACTCCTATGGGCCTCCCTCTTCATATGCTGAACCTTAAGAAGAACTGCTGTGTCATGCTACTCCGCAATCTAAATCCAAAGAAAGGACTGTGCAATGGTACTCGATTAATTGTAGAAACTCTTGGCGCAAGTCTCATCGGCTGCAGTATTTTTTCTGGGGAGCGTCGTGGTCAAAAGGTTCTCATTCCAAGAATAACATTGGACACTAGCGAAAATTGCGATATCCCGTTTAAGTTAACAAGAAAACAATTCCCACTTCGTCTGGCTCATTACATGACAATTACAAAATCACAAGGACAAACATTCGATAAGATTGGCGTTCTCCTACCTGATCCTGTATTCACACATGGTCAATTATACACTGCATTCTCTAGAGTAACAAGTTATAAAGGTCTTTCAGTTCAAATTGTACCTGTAGAAGTCAAGGAAAGATCTTTGACAATGACTATACATTTAATTGTGTTTACAGAGAAATTTTAACTTAATTTATGCTTCGTTATGAAATTTGTTTAGATGCTGGAATGAATAAAAAACGCACATCTTACTGAATCCAGTTTGTTTTTGATTTTACACTGTGAATAAAATGTATCATTATTATTCCGATTTTAATAATTATTATTGTTATTAACTTCATTTTAATTTAATTTACCACCTGCGTAAGCGCTATTGAATGTTGTCATTATTTACTTTAGTTTAATCACCAGCAGCATTAATTAGATAGCAATGAGCGTGCCGAGCGTTAGCTGGCTGGAAACAGCTAGTTTATTTATATAGCACTATTAATTTCATGGTGCTATACATGAGAAGGGGGTTACATAAAAAGTTATAGATGTCATTAACAGTAAACAAATATACAATGACAGACTGATACAGAGGGAGAGGACCCTGTCCTTGCGGACTTACATTCTATGGGGTTAATGGGGAAGAGACAAGGTCAGGGTGCAGCAGCTCTGGTGGTGATGAGGCAGCAGATCGGGTGGTGGTGAGGCGGCAGAATAAACTATATGAATTGTTTTTTCTCATGGTGAGCACCCGAGATTCCAGGCGCAAGGTGTTAACTGCTTTCAGTTGCACGTTGGCTACTGGTGCTATAGCGGTGCCAGTCTTTCCTCTCAACTGCTCAGAATTATCTTCATTTGTGCCTTGTTCGAATTTGAATTCTGTCTTTCTTAAAGTCTGTTTAACTTGTGTTCTCTATTTTTTTTTATTTTATTTCCAAATGTTTTTGGCTAATTTATCAATTGACACTTTTTTAAAAGTTGCAAAATTTTGGCACAAATGTACTTCAGTCACCACATAATTTACTTTTATGTGCGCTGGAAATTTTGTGTGCAAGTTTTGCGTCACATGACATTGCACTTAGCGGTTGCTCAAAATAAATCTTAAAACCAAAAATAAAGAGCGTCTTTGATTTTGCGCAAAATTCATGAACCGTGTGCACGATTTGAAAGAATTTTGTGCAGTAACTGTGAACGGATACCGCAATGTAAAAAGAATAAGAAAAATGTCTCTTTTTAATACAAATTGTGCATTAAAATCGTCCATTCAAATTAAAGGGATTATTAAAAAGAACAGCACTCAGAATCCGTCTAGATGTCGGATGAAACACTGAGGGTAAAAAAAAGATACGACCAAAGACAGATGGAAAGCTGATCAAAATGCTGATGAAAATCAGTCTATTGCTTTACGAGAAAAAAAAGCCTTATTTATATGTACGTGAACGTGAAAATTCCATTTCTGGGTATTCTAGAAGACTTTATTTGAAAGGCTGATTTGTGCCTGTTCTCCGCAGTCCATCAGGTTGAGTGCGTGTTGGTAGCTGCGGTCTGTCTGCAGCTGGTCGGAGACAGATATCGGCACAGCCTGGTGACTGTAACACGCTCCTGTACCCAGTGTCATCATTTACATTGATTGGAGCAGAACTCTCCAGCTGGAAAGCAGGCACGTTGTTCTGCAGTTACATTCCTACTATGTGTCCGTCCAGGAGAATCTGTCTGCTCACAGCCTGTACAGCAGCCAACAAGTGTGTTCTCGGGGCAGCGTCGCACCACGCTGGGGAGCGCGCGCCGCTTTCTGCTGTGCAGACATTTCTCCATGAACAATGCTTCCATCTGTAAGTGATGCAACCTGTGCGGATTATATGTCTAGGACCAAAGAGGCGAGCGCCCGGCTTTTTACAATGTTGCGGTCATTGCTGTAAACATACACAGTGCGGATCCCTGCCTGCACCTGTGAAGCATAAGTCATTAAGGATTTTACCATGTGGTCCTGTATTCCACCGTCAGCGTTCCTCTTACTTTCTGTGTTTAGAATGCAATTAGAGACTGTGAAAAGCGGCATTATGCACTTTGGGACTCACTGAAACCGGTATCCGCAAATTGGAAAAAAAAATATGTCTGAAATATGATACTTCTTTTCCTTGCTCTGTGTGCCATATATGCTATGGATGTCTGTGACCTCTCAGCGGGATACATCATGGCTCTTATAATGACCTCCTTTCACCCTTGTGCTCTAATAATCACTGCTAAATGGAATTGTATCTCTCCTACCGCCGACAATATTGTCTAAAACATGGAAGAATGAAAGGGAAATTTGCTCTTAACCCCTTTGGTTATGATTGGGAAGAGAAAGCTTGGTGGTATTTAGGTGATCAAATGTGAAAGGAGTCTGTCAGCACAAAATGACTGTTCAAACCAAGCACAGGTGCTCAATGCACGTTTGACATGACTGAATAATTCAATTGAAAAGGAAAGGATTGGATATAAAACAAGAGGGTTGCATTGAGCCACATTTAGGGTTCTGTTTCACATAGCGACGATCCATCGATCCCGACAACGATACGACCTGGTAAGGATCGCTGGTGCATCGCTAGTAAGCTGTCAAACAAGCAGATCTATTCAACGATGCAGCAACGATACGGCGATCCGTATGACGACCTCTGCGGTCTTTGGGACCTTGTCACACAGCAGCTATTCTGATGACTCACGCCTGCATCCCTGATTTCTGCATCGCCAACGAGGTCACTCGGCGTCAAACACAGCGATGCATTCTGGCCAGCGGGACGCCAACGATCAAAAAATGGCCTAGGACATTCGAGCACGATCAGCAATATCCAGCGGGGGGGGGGGGGGGGCGGTCGCCGCTATGTGTCACACATAGCGAGATCGCTGGCGAGGTCGCGGTTGCATCACAAAACCTGTGACGTTTCAGCGATCTCGCTAACAATCTCATTATGTGAGACGGGGCCTTAAGGGTGCACTGAAAGGTCTCAACAGTCACTTTGTGCTGACACACTCTAACAAAAGTCTATCCCGTCAGATAGCGGCCAGTAACTATTAGGCCACCTCTTCATTCCCGGTCTTTGGCCAGAACAGGGCATTCAAGTACCTTATCTTTTTGTTTTATGCCACTTGCAAATCAAATCTAGGCAGATTTAATCAAGCTATTGGACTCCCCCCCCCCCCCCCCCCCCCCATCGTAGTTTAATTAAAGTGGTTGTCCATTACTTGGATAAACTCTTTATAAAAGCTTAGTCCCCCATGTAACTTAAATAAAAAAACGTTCATACCTCCCACACCAGTGTTATACAGGTGATGAGACTGGCTGAAGCACCCATGTGCATAACAATCAGCGAAAACTGATGGGCTTCTCCACTCACACTTTCACTGGACGTAAAATAGGTTTTTTAAAATGCATTTTTTGTGTGCTTTTACTTACATTTTTTCCTATTTATTGGACTGGGTAAAAAACGCCGAAAGAGATGACATGATTCAGATTTGTTAAAACGCTTTAAGGCTGTGTTCTCACTATGAGCTTTTGGTAAGTCTGTGACGCAGCAGAATCTCTGCACTTATTATTTAAAATAGGTTATGTCATAGGGTGACCTCAACAGAGAGGAGCCTGAAGACCACAGCGTCTGATTGCTCCTACTCCTGCGCTGAAAAGAAGCACTTCACCTTTTTTTTAAACGATGTTTATTTCTTTTGGCAGAATAGGGGTTATTCGGCCATGTTGTGAGCTCTGGGAGTCTGGGCTCTCGGCTGAGCTCAGTTAGCCACTCCTATCCCCTATATAATCTGGGTGACGATTCAAACACATTGTCAGAGCAGGTTTGGATGAGAGGTGTTTTGGTGCTTATTATGAGGAGCTTAGAGGAGTTATCTGTGACTGTTGCTTGGGTTTGTAAGTGTGATAATTCCCTTCCCTCCTCTTACTTTAGTTTTTCTCTGTCCTCCACTCCCCGGTGCATTCCTCTCTTATATGGGAGTTAATATTTGAATGCCTGGTATTTTCAGATACCCCTTGTTAGTGTTGCCTTGATCAACGGGTTAGTGTACTGCGGTGCACGACAGCTCCCCTGTTCCCTGGGTGGGGGAAGGAAACAGAGGGCTGATTCAGGACATAAGGCAAAGATGGCGGCCTTGACATCTTCACTGTCAGAAGTATCTCGAGGAATAGGGCAAGCTAGGACTCCCCCTAGTGTTAATGACAGGGAAGAAGCCCCTGTCTCAGGTTACCCAACAGCTGAGTCGTGACAGGCTACTTGCGTTTTTTTCATTGCGTTTTTACGTGTGTATTTTTTTTTTTCATTCTTTAATTTAGTTATATCATAGAAGAGATACAATCATGTCTAGGGAACAATCAAAGTACCTAACATCTTATGATAATCCGACATGTAGGATATAGTATAGGGAAGAAGGTGGAGCCGGGGAAGGGTAGGGAGGAAAGGTAAGGTGAGTGAGAGAGGAGGGTAGGAAAGGTTATCAAGCGGGTAAATCAGAAAACAGGTCTAGGTACACATAGCAGAGCTAAGAACCACGTCTACAATTCATCAGAAGGCAATATGAGGGAGCCAAAGACACCTATGGAATCACGCTGAGTGAGGGCCATACCCAAGCTAAGGAGATTACTAATGTACCAAACCCAACCATGAGAGTAAGATCCTACTTTGGAGTTGCCTCTTGAAGCTTTTTCCATTTAGACCATATTTTGTTACAGATTTCATGGGAATGTGTTTCCCAACTGGAAAGTTCCTCCAGTCGGGAAATTTGATTTACCTTAGCGGTCCATTCTCGTAGAGTGGGAGGAGACTCATCTCTCCAATGTATAGTTATTAGATGTTTCGCCGCATTAACCAGTAATGGGAGGAGCCTATGTTTCAATGGTTTAAAACTTTTGGATGGGCAAGATAGCAGAGCTTCAGTAGCTTGTAGATCGGAATCAATAAGTTTTAGTGTTTTGAGATTAAGATTGATGCCGGACCAAAATTCCCTGAGTATTGAGTAATCCCAAAAAATATGAGTATGGTGACCAGTCTGTGACATTTCCAACACGCGTTAGTGCCAGATCAACCCATGTGATGAAGTTTGACCAGAGTCATATGCAATCTAGTTAAAATCTTATAGGAGTTTTCCTGGAGTAGAATACATCTAGAAAAACCGTGGACATTGAGTAAGATTTTGGTAATTTGTTCTTCTGAGAAACTAACATTAAGTTCTGATTCCCAGGAATATATGAAAGAAGGTTTAACTTAAGGGGAGGAACACTAAGGCGAGCATAGACGGGAGATAAGTTTTAATCTTGGAGATGGTAATTTAGTCATGATATCTAGCCAGGACCAATTAGACTTAGAAGGATATTGTTGTCTAAATTGGCATAGGTTCCGCCTAACATGTTGCAGTTGAAGAAAAATTTTTGGATGAGGCAAGGCATCAACAGGCCACTCATTATTCCCCAAAATCTTAATGTCATAGAAACTGGTCAATATTTCTCTAGGTAATGCAGACCAGAGGTTATATGGATCGTTAAAATCAAGATCTATTAGATATGGTATAGAGCCAATAGGTGTCAATGTACATGGGAAAGAGGCAGCCGGAAGCTCACTAATCGTTTAATCCGAAGATTAGCAGAGAGGATTCCATCTAACCTAAAAGTGTCAGGGGGATTCGCTTGAGACCATAGATATGGTTTCCCTTTTGCCCCCGAATAAAATCAAATCCATATCCTCCCGATCTCCTCTTTGGTAATTTGGAACTATTCTTAGCCATCTACCCAAATGTATAGCTTTATAATAAATATAAGGATCAGGGACTCCCAAACCTCCTGAGGCAATCGGGTATGAAAGGAATTTGAAAGGCAATCTCGTTTTTTTCCGCTTCCACAGGAATCTAGACATTAGAAGTTTTAAAGTTTTGAAAAAAGTTTGGGGTATATTTATGGGAATCATATTCATAGTACAGTATATAAAATTATCAGCATAATATATGCTTTGAATATATTGACACGTCCCATCCAAGAAAGTGTATGTAGGTCATAAGATTTCATTAATGTTTCTACTTTCTTCAAAAGCGGAGAATAATTAGTTTGGAATAAATCTACGGAATTTTTGGTGATGTATACCCCCAAATATTTTAAGGCTTTCGTGGACCATATAAAGGGAGCTAGCTTGCAAACAGTAATTACCGTATATACTCACGTATAAGCCAAGATTTTCAGCCCATTTTTTTGGGCTGAAAGTCCCCCTTTCAGCTTATATACGAGTCATATAACAGGGGGTCGACGGGGGTGTCAGGTCAAACTTACCCCCCCCGGCGTGGTCTCTGCAGCCCCCCTGCTTCTCCCGGTCTCAGGCTCCTTCCTTCAGCGGTCACTTGGTTTAAGTCATGAATATGCGCATATTTATGACTTTAATGAGCGTTACCTCGTGACCGCCGAAGGAAGGGAGACCGGGAGAAGCAGGGGGCTGCAGAGACCGTGCCACGAGGGGGTGAGTATATGCTGTATTCACCTGTCCCCGCTCCATCGCTGCGCCCTGCTCTGTCCTCTCCTCCGTGTTCTCTAATGTTCAGGTCAGAAGGTGCGGTGACGTAGTTAGTGCACGCCACGCCCTCTGCCTGAACGTCACTAACAGAGGGACCCGGCAAAGAGAGCGACGCGCAGCCATGGAGCGGGGATTGGTAAATATCGCCAGTGCCGTGGTCCTGAGCCAGATGTGACACCGGCACCTGTCCCCGCTTGCTCAGGACACCGGCACCTGGCCCCCCAGCGACGAGAGGTGAGTATATCATTTTGTTTTATTTGCAGCATATGGGGGCATAATTATGGAGCAGCATATGGGGACATAATTATGGAGCAGCATATGGGGGCATAATTATGGAGCTGCATATGGGGGCATAATCTATGGAGCAGCATATGGGGGCATAATCTATAGAGCATCTTATGGGGCATAATTATGGAGCAGCATATGGGAGCATTTTATGGGGGCATAACCTATGGAGCATCTTATGGGGCATAATTATGGAGCAGCATATGGGGGCATAATCTATGAAGCAGCATATGGGGAATAATCTATGGAGCATCTTATGGGGGTATAATCTATGGAGCATTTTATGGAGTAGCTTATTGGGCATAATCTTTGGAATATCTTATGGGGCCATAACCTTTATGGGAAAACATATGGGGCATATTATTCTATAGAGCATCTTATGGGGGCATTATTAACCTTTGTGCAGCATTATATGGGGTTTATTTTGTGTGGAGCATCATATGGGGCCATCATGAACTGTATGGAGTATTATATGGGGCTACTGATTCAGTATGGATATTCAAAAACATTTAATCTACTGATGTCTCAATTAATTTTACTTTTATTGGTATCTATTTTTATTTTTAAAATTTACCAGTAGCTGCTGCATTTTCCATCCTAGGCTTATACGCTAGTCAGTAAGTTTTCCTAGTTTTTGTGGCAAATTTAGGGGTGTCAGCTTATACACGGGTCGGCTTATACACGAGTGGTAATTGTGAATTTGGCAGATAATTTCGTGCTTCTAATTTCGTGATATTGATTTCAAAGTTAGATATATGACCGAATAATGATAATGCTGCACAGTGAGTGGCCCCAGATAATTCTGCACAGTGAGTGGCCCCAGATAATTCTGCACAGTGAGTGGCGCCAGATAGTGCTGCACAGTGAGTGACCCCAGATAATGCTGCATAATGAGTGGCCCCAGATTATGCTGCACAGAGTGTGGCTCAAGATAATGCTGCACAGTGAGTGACCCCAGATAATGCTGCACAGTGAGTGACCCCAGATAATGCTGCGCAGTGTGTGGCCCCAGATAATGCTGCACAGTGTGTGGCCCCAGATAATGCTGCACAGTGTGTGGCCCCAGATAATGCTGCACAGTGTGTGGCCCCAGATAATGATGACAGTGAGTGGCCCCATCAAGAAAGCACTGGTGAACTCATCAATGCAAAAAGACCTGGGCGCCCACGGAAGACAACAGTGGTGGATGATCGCAGAATAATCTCCATGGTGAAGAGAAACACCTTCACAACAGCCAACCAAGTGAACAACACTCTCCAGGAGGTAGGCGTATCAATATCCAAATCTACCATAAAGACAAGACTGCATGAACGTAAATACAGAGGGTTCACTGCACGGTGCAAGCCACTCATAAGCATCAAGAATCAAAAGGCTAGACTGGACTTTGCTAAAAAAACATCTAAAAAGCCAGCATAGTTCTGGAAGAACATTCTTTGGACAGATGAAACCAAGATCAACCTCTACCAGAATGATGGAAAGAGAAAAGTATGGCGAAGGCGTGGTACAGCTCATGATCCAAAGCATGCCACATCATCTGTGAAACACGGCGGAGGCAGTGTGATGGCTTGGGCATGCATGGCTGCCAGTGGCACTGGGTCACTAGTGTTTATTGATGATGTGACACAGGACAGAAGCAGCCGAATGAATTCTGAGGTATTCAGAGCCATACTGTGTGCTCAGATCCAGCCAAATGCATCCAAACTGATTGGTCGTCGTTTCATACTACAGATGGACAATGACCCTAAACATAAAGCCAAAGCAACCCAGGAGTTTATTAAAGCAAATAAGTGGAATATTCTTGAATGGCCAAGTCAGTCACCTGATCTCAACCCAATTGAATCATAGAATCATAGAATCGTAGAGTTGGAAGGGACCTCCTGGGCCATCTGGTCCAACCCCCTGCTCAAAGCAGGATTCGCTAAATCATCCCAGTCAGATGTCTGTCCAGCCTCTGTTTGAAGACTTCCATTGAAGGAGAACTCACCACTTCTCGTGGCAGCATGCATTTCACTTGTTAAAGACTAAACTTCAGACAGAAAGGCCCACAAACAAACAGCAACTGAAAACCACTGCAGTGAAGGCCTGGCAGAGCATCAAAAAGGAGGAAGCACAGCGTCTGGTGATGTGCATGAGTTCAAGACTTTAGGCAGTCATTGCCAGCAAAGGGTTTTCAACCAAGTACTAGAAATTAACATTTTATTTACAATTATTTAATCTGTCCAATTACTTTTGGTCCCTTTAAAAACAGGGTGGCACATGTTAAGGAGCTGAAACTCCTAAACCCTTCATCCAATTTTAATGTGGATACCGTCAAATGAAAGCTGAAAGTCTGAACTTCAACTGCATCTGAATTTTTTGTTTAAAATTCATTATGGTAATGTCTAGAACCAAAATTAGAAAAATGTTGTCTCTGTCCAAATATATATGAACCTAACTGTAAGCTTCTGTGTTTTTCCCCTAGAAAAAAATGCGGGTAAGGCACAGCGTGTTAAAAAGCCCTAAGGGTTTGTTCAAAATTGGTGTTTTTGTACCATTCTTTTCTGCACCAGGAATATTGCTGCATACAATACGTACATTTTTACACCTTTTAGGGAATACCATCCAAAATTAATAATTCGCCCCACAGCTATATTATAAAAGAACTGGTAGTTTGGCTGGCAAGGAGATGTCTGGTAGTGTAAGGTCAGCATTGGCATCTTCAGCAGCAGTACGCTATAACACAGCTGGCAGCCAGGAGATGTGTGTTTTGTGTGGCTATGCACTGGACAGAAGCTACACGGTGTAAAAATGACAGAGCGGGCATGGAGGTGTATGGCAGCAACAGTACAGTATGGCCCTATAAAGCACAGTGGGTAGGCAGGAGATGTGTCCATGACGTGGCAGATATTGCACAAAATAGGAATATGATAAGGCAGGCAAGGAGATATCTGAATCTAGGGCCAGGAACTGCAGCCACGGCAGCAGCTGTACATGATAGATAATTTGATGGACGGGGGAGTAGATGACCAGCTGGAAATGGACCATCTGCACTAGTGGAAGCAGAACAGTGTATAAGACAATCTAATAATTGACATGAGCCATAGGTGATCGAAAGGCAGCACTGATCCATGCCTGAATTATTTTAATAAATATAACGTTTTTCATGCTTGCTGGCCCACTAGGTTTTGACAAAGCCACCAGCCTTGTTGCATACCTTCTACGACACAACTCTGGAGACTGGACATGACAGTATGCCAAAAGCAAACTGGGTCAGTTTATTTATTTTATTTATTTTACTCATTTATACAGCGCCATTAATTCCACAGCGCTTTACAGACATTATCAGCACTGTCCCTGATGAGGCTCACAATCTAAATTCCCTATTAGTATGTCTTTGGAATGTGGGAGGAAACCGGAGAACTCGGAGGAAACCCACGCAAACACGGGGAGAACATACAAACTCCTTGCAAATGGTTTCCTTGATGGGATTTGAACACAGGACCCAGCGCTGCAAGGCTGCATTGGTAACCACTGAGCCAACGTGCCGCCCTTATTGCCGCAGGTCCAATCTGAACCAGAAGTCCATGGAATTGGTGCATTCAATCTGTCACAGTTTAGATACAACTGAATCTGCCTGTTCAGCCAGTGCATCTATTTGCTGAGGTGCAGCAGCGCAATGACTGAAAAGACATCTGGTCCATCTGGTCAAAGTTAGTCGTCACTGCTGCTGGATTTGGTATTTTGGTAGCCTTAACTCTGGCACAGGCAGTGGAGCCGAGAGAGGTCTATGGTCAGCCGCCATGTGGTTAACAGGTGTACACTCTGCAAAAGCTTAGCCATGCAGGGAGCATTTTATCCTAGTGATATGCCAATTTGTACTCCCAGTTTGGCTACTCATTAATTTGGCTGTTCTCAGACATGTAGCATTGAATTCCAGTGGGTTGAGATATTGCAAATAAGACGACTGCAAAATTAAATTCAGGATGTGGACCATGCCGGGAGTGTGCTTAACTTTGCCCAAACATAAGGCAGATAGAATATTCTAGACATTGTTGCTCCCTGCAATTCCCAGCTAGAGTTGAGCAGTCATCGAGAGTGATATTTGCTGCTTGATGCACAGTAGCAATTCACCGTTGTATGGCTTTTGTCCCTCATGACTTCAAGCTGTAAATCCCTGCATGAACTAAAAGACATAGGGCGGTGTGTAGAATCAGCGCTGTGCACTGTTGCTGCTGGGGATGGTATCATGTCTGTTCAGTAGGATGCATGGAAGGTGTATGTGGAGACAAATAACCGCTTTCTGGAGCTGGAAACAGGCATAGCTCATAGTCATAAATAGTACATTACCCATCCTGGTTTTGTTGGTGCATTGCTACCACAAGGACACATTCACCCTGTTGACTTTGAGACTCTTGTATGTTTCTGCCCATAGTTGCTGCTCCAGAAGTTTGTTGTGTTTTATACTTTGGAGCTCATGTCAGTCAAGAATACCGGTCAATGTTGTCCTGTTCATGAGCTTAGGTTAACCCCACAGGATCTTTTAGCCACATGTCATCTCTGTGTATCACTGAGAATAACAATCCTTTAACATCACCTCTTCAGCACCACTATCTGGTTCCTCTGCATCCCTTTCTCTGCTGCATCTGTGTGGAGTAAGTCCTGAGCTCTTTGCCATCACCCACCTCAAGATTTTCCTTTGCTCAGGCAGTCATTACTACTGCCCCACCACGTCAGCTGGCAGAGCCAGCGATGTAGTTAAAGGGGTTGTCCGGGCTTTTCACATAATTTCAGTACATATCTGGGTTGCAGAATTCTGACAATAAGTAATTTACTTTCTGTCACTAGTTTGCACGGTTTTCTAGATATTCTGAACAGAACGTCCATTTTTGTTTTGTTTTTGTTTTCCTTGCTTTTTTGGATTCTGCCATTCCCTGCTGGGATGAGCTGAATCTCCTTTTGCTGGTTGCTCTGTCTTCAGAATATTCCTGAGTACTGACATAGCTTTTTGAAGCCTAGCGTCTTCAGGGCCTTTTTCACTGTCAGTCTGTTGGCTCTTATTTTCATAGGGTTTTTCACGGATTGTAGACAGCAGCTTTCCTGTCCTTTCCTATTTAGGTAGTTTGGGCCCCGTTTTTGCTCAGTCTATCTTTCTGTCTGTGTTAGTGTTTTCATCTTGCTTCACTGTCATTATATGTTGGGGGCTGCCTATTGCTTTGGGGTCTGCTCTGGGGCAGTTTAGATTTCCCCTTTCTTTCTTTAGGCCTATTTAATTCTCCGGCTGTGATCGAGGGGTCTAGGGCATCGTAGGAACCCCCCACGGCTACTGTTAGTTGTTGTGATAGGATCAGGGGTCTGCAATCCGATAGCTGCCAACCTCTCTGGTTTTCTTGACTTAGCTAGCATTTCTGTTTTTGCCTCCTACGGTGACTCAATCATAACAGAATCACCGGCCATACCACAGATCCTAGGGTACTCAATAGCAGGAAAGAATTGTGTTTAAAAAAAAAAAGGTGTGTGTATATTCTTTCATCTATATCTCTGAGGCCGTAGGGGGAATTTTTTTTTTCTCTCAATGGAGATAAAGCAATTGTCTGATCGTGTGGAGCAGCTCGCTGCGGAAGTGCTGGGAATTTCCGCCTACTTTGCTCGTTCGCATGCTGTTGAACCAAAGATCCCTACATTTGATGTATTTTTTGGGGATCGATCTAAATTTTTGAGTTTCAAAAATAATTGTAAATTATTTTTTGCCTTGAAGCCTAACTCGTCAGGGAGCTCCGCGCAGCAGGTTAAAATTGTCATCTCTTTGCTGCGTGGCGATCCCCAGGATTGGGTGTTTTCTTTGAAACCAGATGATCCTATTCTGACTAATGTGAACGCAATCTTTCAAGCTTTGGGGTTGTTGTATGACGAACCTAATGCTATTGATCAGGCTGAAAAGACCCTGTTGGCATTAAACCAGGGTCGAGATTCTGCAGAGTTGTACTGTCAAAAGTTCCGAAAGTGGGCGGTCCTTACTACCTGGAATGATAATGCCTTGGCTGCTCTCTTTCGGAAGGGTTTGTCAGAAGCCGTAAAAGATACTATGGTGGGATTTCCTGTTTCCTCTGGTCTGGACGATTTTATGTCATTAGCCATTCAGGTTGATCGGCGTTTACGTGAACGCAGGATTGCACGAGAGGTGTTGCCACCGGTTGAACAGACATCTGAACCTATGCAATGTGATAGAGTTTTGTCTAAGGCGCAACGTCAGGAGTTCAGAAGGCGTAATAAGCTGTGTTTTTTCTGTGGAGATGCCTCGCATATTATTTCTGTTTGTCCTAAACGAGAGAAACGCTTTGCACACACGTTTTCTGTTGGTGGTGTTCAACCTAAGTTTCTTCTGGCAGTTACTCTGATCTGCTCACTGTCCACATTTTCCGCCAAGGCTTTTGTGGATTCGGGAGCAGCGCTAAACCTAATGGACTTGGATTTTGCTAAACGTTGTGGATTTCCGATGACACCTCTGCAGACGCCTATCCCTTTGAGGGGGATTGATGCTACTCCTTTGGCTAAAAATAAACCTCAGTTTTGGACCCAGGTGGTCATGCGGGTCACCCCAGAAAATCAAGAAAATTGCAGATTTTTGGTGTTGCATGGTCTGCATGATGCCGTTGTTCTGGGGTTTCCCTGGTTGCAAATTCATAATCCAGTTTTGGATTGGAAGTCTGTGTCTGTGGTGAGTTGGGGTTGTCGGTGTGCCTTTAGTGAGGCTCCGTTTTTTTCCACCTCTCCTCAGTCGCATGATGTTCCTGACTATTTGGCGGATTTTTATGATGTATTTAGTGAGAATGAGTCTGCGTCCTTGCCTCCTCATAGGAGTTATGACTGTGCAATTGAACTGAGCCCGGGGTGTAAATTTCCCAAGGGTCAGCTCTTCAATTTATCTGTACCCGAGCACGAGGCTATGCGGTCCTATATTAAGGAGGCGTTGGAGTAGGGTCATATTAGACCATCCTCTTCACCCTTAGGTGCCGGGTTTTTTTTTGTGGCCAAAAAGGATGGTTCTTTAAGGCCTTGTATTGATTATCGTGCCCTCAATAAAATTACTATTAAATATCATTATCCGTTACCCCTGATTTCGGATCTATTCTCTAGAGTTAGAGGTGCTTGCTGGTTTACCAAGCTTGACCTCAGGTTGACGTATAATCTTATCCGCATTAAGCAGGGGGATGAATGGAAGACGGCGTTTAATACTCCGGAGGGACATTTTGAGTACCTGGTGATGCCTTTTGGGCTCACTAATGCCCCTTCTGTCTTCCAGTGCTTCATGAACGATATTTTCCGAGACTTTGTCGATAAATTTTTGATTATCTATCTGGATGATATTTTGATCTTCTCCAAGGATTGGGATTCTCATGTGGAACATATTCGGACTGTGTTCCGGATCTTGAGGTAGAATTCCCTGCATGTCAAAGGATCGAAATGCCTTTTTGGGGTACAGAGGATTTCATTTTTGAGATTTATTTTGTCTCCGTCAACTATTGAAATGGACCCGGCCAAGGTACAGGCCATTTATGATTGGGTTCAGCCCACTTCTTTGAAGGCCCTCCAGAAGTTTTTGGGTTTTGCTAATTTTTATCAGAAATTTATAGCAAAATTTTCTAGTATTGCCAAGCCATTGACTGATCTGACTAAGAAGGGTGCTGATGTGTTGAATTGGTCTCCGGAGGCTGTTGCTTCCTTTCAGGAGCTGAAGCGAAGATTTACCTCTGCCCCGGTTTTGCGGCAACCTGATGTCTCACTCCCGTTCCAGGTAGAGGTGGATGCTTCTGAGATTGGTGCAGGAGCTGTTTTGTCCCAAAAGGATCCTGTAACATCTAAAATGAATCCCTGTGCTTTCTTTTCCCGAAAGTTCTCTCCATCTGAACGTAACTATGATGTGGGGAATCGGGAACTGTTGGCCATGAAATGGGCATTTGAGGAGTGGAGACATTGGTTGGAGGGAGCTAAACATCAAGTTGTGGTCCAGTCCTGTGTGACTTGTTCCCGGTCTAAATCTTGTTCTCGCTCTAGTGGGTTGTTGATGCCTTTGCCGGTCCCCAGGAGGCCATGGACCCATATTTCAATGGATTTCATCTCTGATATGCCGGTCTCTCAAAGAATGACTGTTATTTGGGTGATTTGTGATAGGTTCTCTAAGATGGTTCATCTTATACCACTCCCTAAGTTGCCATCTTCCTCTGAGTTGGTGCCCCTGTTTTTGCAACAGGTGGTTCGCTTGCACGGAATTCCTGAGAACATTGTATCTGACAGAGGAGTTCAGTTTGTGTCTAGATTTTGGAGGACTTTCTGTTCCAAGCTGGGAATTCAGTTGTCCTTCTCCTCTGCTTTTCACCCTCAGACCAATGGGCAGACAGAGAGAACAAACCAGACCTTGGAGTCGTATTTGAGATGTTTTATTTCCGCTGATCAGGATGATTGGGTTTCATTTTTGCCCTTGGCCGAATTTGCTTTAAATAATAGAGCTAGTTCTGCCACTTTGATGTCACTTTTTTTTTGTAACTTTCGGTTTCATCCTCGATTTTTTTTCAGGGCAGGTGGAGCCTTCTGCCTGCCCAGGTGTTGACACTGTGGTGGAGAGAATGCACCAGATCTGGGACCAAGTGGTGGATAAGTTATCTCTCTCCCAGGAAAAGGCCCAGCGGTTTTCCAATCGACATAGGACCATTGGTCCCCAGTTTAAGATTGGTGATATGGTGTGGTTATCATCAAAAAATATTGCTATGAAGGTGGCTTCTCCTAAGTTTAAGCCTAGATTTATTGGACCTTACAAGATTTTGGAGATTATTAATCCGGTCTCTTTTCGTTTAGCTCTTCCTGTCACATTTAAAATCCATAATGTGTTCCTTAAGTCCTTGTTGAAGAGGTTTGTTGAACCAGTGGTTCCTGGGGTGGCACCTCCAGACCCTGTATTGGTTGAAGGTAACATGGAATATGAGGTAGAGAAAATACTGGATTCCCGTCTGGCTAGACGGAGACTCCAGTATTTGGTTAAGTGGAAGGGATATGGTCAGGAGGATAATTCCTGGGTCTCTGCCTCTGATATTCATGCCAAAAGATTGGTGCGTGCCTTTCATCGGGCTCACCCTGATCACCCTGGTGGCGTGGTTGAGGGTTCGGTGACCCCTCCTCAAGGGGGAGGTACTGTTGTGAGTTCATTTTCCCCTTCGTCACTGAGGTCTGGTGAACTCCCTATTCTGGTAAAGGAAGGTAATGAGCCTGATTATCAGGCACCTGAACTTAGAGGATGACTGGCTGAGTGGAGTCACTGACTGGATATAAGGCTGCCGACGCCCTTCTGCCCTGCCGGTGATTTCTCTGTGGACTTTTAGGACACCAGTCTGATTCCTGCTTCCCTAAAGCTAAGTTTTCTGCTTTGCCTGTTTGCATTTTTGTTTTGTTTTTGTTTTCCTTGCTTTTTTGGATTCTGCCATTCCCTGCTGGGATGAGCTGAATCTCCTTTTGCCGGTTGCTTTGTCTTCAGAATATTCCTGAGTACTGACATAGCTTTTTGAAGCCTAGCGTCTTCAGGGCCTTTTTCACTGTCAGTCTATTGGATCTTATTTTCATAGGGTTTTTCACGGATTGCAGACAGCAGCTTTCCTGTCCTTTCCTATCTAGGTAGTTTGGGCCCCGTTTTTGCTCAGTCTATCTTTCTGTCTGTGTTAGTGTTTTCATCTTGCTTCACCGTCATTATATGTTGGGGGCTGCCTATTGCTTTGGGGTCTGCTCTGGGGCAGTTTAGATTTCCCCTTTCTTTCTTTAGGCCTATTTAATTCACCGGCTGTGATCGAGGGGTCTAGGGCATCGTAGGAACCCCCCACGGCTACTGTTAGTTGTTGTGATAGGATCAGGGGTCTGCAATCCGATAGCTGCCAACCTCTCTGGTTTTCTGGACTTAGCTAGTATTTCTGTTTTTGCCTCCTACGGTGACTCAATCATAACAACCCACAGTTTTAAGGGTGGCCTAGAAACGCATTTCTTTAGACTGGCCTTTCACCCCACCTCACATATCTAACTATCCCCATTTGCCCATACTACATTTTCTTCCAATCCTGGTCCCTCGTTGCATCTGTTCACACCCTCCATGCACTTATAGCCATCTTTGTCCATACACATACTGTCTGCAGCGTTATGTGAATACCCTATTTATATTATGGCTGGACCATGCAATATAAGCACATTTTATCGCTTACATTTCCTGCCTCTCCTCTTTCCTCATAGATTGTAAGCTTGCAAGCAAGGTCCTCACTCCTTTTAGTATCGGAGTAATGTCTTTATTATCTGTACAAGTGCCCTCTAAAATTGTAAAGTGCTGCGGAATATATTGGCGCTATAGAAATAAAAATTATTATTGCATGATGACAAACTTGCAAGGAACCTCCACCATGCTTCACTGTTAGCCTACAAACGCTCATTACTGTACTGCTCTCCAGGCCTTTGAACAAACTGCCTTCTGTTACAGCCAAATATTTTACATTTTGTCTCATCAGTCCAGAGAACTTGCTGCCATTTTTCTGCACCTCAGTAACCTCTCTACTCAATTTCTCAAAAAATTTCTGTTTTTTAAAGCATTCCCACTTTTCAGCTTTTCTCCACACCTGCGTAAAACATGTGCACAATCCTGTATATAAATTTATAGGGATATTAGTAGGAAGGGTCAATGAATCCAAGTCAGCAATGCTTTACCAAGCTTCTACTACACAGACTTTTGCAACACATGGTTTTTGGTGTATTCACATAATTACTGGTGAAAAATGCTGATTTGGGGGAGGGTATTCTTACATGAAAATATTAGCCATGTGAAAAGAAACTACGACAGTCATTTATGAGGCATTTACCGTATGTATCTCCTCTTTGGCAAAGCAAGATTGTAAAGTGGCTTTAGACATTCAGATCCTTAGTAATAATATAATTAATATTCTTATTATTTATTGTGGACTGTGCTATAACAGGTAATAATTATATTCAGGGTAGTATTTCTGATTTAATCTACTAGATCAATAATTCATTGAGGATGCGTTCTCTTCCTCTGCTTGCCAGTGTCCAGCGGATGGCAGCACTGAGCCCGTCAGGGAGGACTGGCGACACTGCAATCGGCTTCCTCCTGTATCCTGATACGAGTTCACCCTACAAGACATAATCTAGTAAAACCCTTTTTTTATGTTAATTTCCTTACAGTTCAGCTGTGGAATTTTTACTAGTCCGTTGGTAATTGGATGAGTTATGACTGGATCTGCTCTTTTGGGTATAGGAGGGGTTGGGTGTTATCCGGCTGTGCTTCAGATCTGATATATCAATATGACGCCTGGCGAATTTCTCACAAATCAGCAGCAGCTCGGCCCACCTAACCTGACGATGATCCACTTCTTTCTGAATGTTGACTCATGTTTTTGCAATTTCAAGGTCATGTCCTTACTGAACAGAATACAATGTTGTGAAAACATTTTTTAAAATATCTTTATATTTTTTTTTACATCGGGAAACTTTTACAGATGTGGTTCTGTTTTGTCTTTAAACATTTCAGCAGCTTTGCAAGAAAGGTTTTTGATGAATGAATTCTGAGCATGTGTTCTCCTACGTGCGGAGGGGCATCTCTTACTTTGTATGTGCCCATGTGTGTATTATATATGTGAATGCTGTTAGTCCATAATATGAAGCACATGTTAGTGTAGATCTTTTCTGCTCATACTTAGTCTCACTACATTTGTGTTTCCTGTCACCTACGTCTGCTTGTAATAAATGGCTTGCAGAGCCATAGCCTGAAATATAGTTATAAAATGTTTTAGAAACATCAGAAGAGGTCGCTCTTTATTCCTGTTAATCCCTATGACTTAACTGCACTTTCAATAACAAATCAATAGGAAAGGCAATTATTGAGACTTTATAATGCACCTTATCAGAGACATCAGCTTCGTTCCCCACTTACCAGACACTTCTTACCCTACCCCTTGGCTTCATGAACTTTCCATCCACTGAGAAAAAGCAGCTCAAGTCTTGATCAATGGAGATGAGGAGAACCTCAGGCCCTAGGCCGTTTATCGCACTTGATGACCTTTTATCTGACCCCTGCACAGGTTCTCGGGGACTGCAGCGCTTGAGCCGGCAGCTGTAGTTTGACTGCCGTCAGCCCTTTAATTTCTTCTTGCAGTGTGAGCACACGCCCTCAGTGTTCACTACTGAATGCTGAGACGTGTGCAATGAAACATTGCACCCTGACACCAATACCGGTGTCAGAACGTTTTTTGTAGGCGGAGTTAGAGCACGGTTTGTCCATCCCCCGAAGGATGGTATAAATATTCAAATGACCTGTGGCAGAACAAAGATTCCCCACCCCTGCTCTATGGACAGGAGAGGAGGAAGAGTGAGCACCAGTGAAGGGTACAGGCAGAGGCAGACAGACATCATGCGGAGCTCTATAATAAGTGTTTTAACTTACATCAGAGGCTGATTTAGATCAACACAGCTCAGCTCTGCTGTATAGTGTCCTCCATATTGCAGCAGATTGTCTCTGTGAGCTAAAAGTGAACAGAGCAGGCATTCCCCTCTCTGTGCTGTCTATGGAAGAAATCACTGCAGCTCACCTCCTTCCCCAGCTCAGGACAACGGGTGAGAATGCAGGAAATAAGTCACATTTTGGCCAGATGTAGTGTTATTCCTCATGTACTCGCACAAGAAACCTTATTCTAAAAAGTTACTTCAAAACTTTGTCATAGTGTATCAGCAGGTACTGTCAACGTTTGATGCTCATTTATGCAAACCTTCCACAGGAAGAGCTCTTGGATTGTACTCACGTTTGCGATAACTTCTCAGTAAATTGTCCATTTGTTTTGTATTTGACACAATGACAAAATAAGAGTTGCCTTTTCAATAGCGAAAACCAATTTGGCTATACTTCAGGTAGTCAGATTTTCAGAAATGTCTACCAATAAAAGAAACAGAAAATGGCAAGATTTCTACAAGCAAAATGACCCTTGTTATAAATCTATGCCCCCCCCTAACTATATCTATCTAGTTATTGGTATATTGTGGGAGAAAATACTGACTGTTGTTATCCGCAAGGGAAAGTATTTGAAGAAAATTGTGTTTGCTGGCATCGCAGTCACTTTTTTTTGTTTTGAAATTGTGTTTTCAGTACATAATTATCAATTTAGCTCTGATGTTTTAATTTGTAGTTATTAGAAATGCACAATTCAGTTTGTGGTACCACGGTCCAATCGAGTACTCCATGGCGGTCGGTCTTCTTCCCAGCATCCTGGGTGCCCCAGTTGCTTACTATGCACCATGATCTTGTTGCCACTCCTGGCAAAGTGGGGCCTACTAAGTGGCAGAGGACCCTGGCCCGTGGAGAGATGACCCGCTGTCATGATGTGCCGGACTGGACACCGTACCAAGGCAGCGCAGATCAAATAACTCCTTTATAGTGGCAATATCTAATTATGAATGGGAGTATTATAAATAATGGGTTGTTATCAGGTTTACATGCCACTGTTATGTCAGACTGCTTGATGTTGTTTTATGGATAACGTGATCAATCGACAATCTGCACATCATTTTTGTTAAAAATGTTTTTTGTTTTTTTTCTTACTCCTGAAAAGTCATCCTGTAAGTTCCTCCCAACTGTCCATCTTGCTATCCACTGCTTGATGTCAGTGGTAATCAGTTTCTAACAGCAGATTCACCAACCAGGCAGGTTGCAGAAAGTGGAGGAGGGTCTTTTTCTCTTTGCTCCTGCTCTCCTGTCTGTCAAACTGCACACAGGCATAACAGGACTGCAGAGTTTTGGTTAAGGGCAGTCAAAGCATTAGACGATGGCATTACCGGAAGTTGGGAAAGAAAGTTCCAGCATCTATAGAGCTGGAAGAATGCTGATGGTGAAAATTTGGCCATTCAAAAAGTGAGGATGGCAAGTTAGAGGGTGTGAGAACTGGAAAATTTCCTATACAGATTAGATGTGCAGCAAGCTGTTTTAACTTGTTAGGAGAGGTAAGGGGGGGACTGTTGATGGCAGCAAGACCATGCATTTCTACAGGCTGGGTTTGGAAGGACATGACCATATTGATTCACAGTACCTTGGTCTAGTGGCAGTGGCCATGTAAGTAGTTCTAGTAGTCCATGACCACCAGGTATGAGCCCTCCAAACCTCGTCTTACCTGTCGGCATCCCCGACGCCTTTTCTGATTAGTAGGCCCAATGCAATGTCATGCTCGCATCTTACTGCGACAATGATGTCGCACAGGGCCTAAAATTTGAATAAGTGCCCGAGATTCTGTCTGGTAGAAGGCTGTCCGCAGGCGACCAATTACTGACGCGACCACTGGACCGGGATCCTACGAATCAAATTGCTTATTTCTGGTTTTGATATTATAATTTTTATCCATCAAAATAGCAAAAGGACCTAGAGAAACCTTGACCGACATCATGCATGCTAATATCATTAATGTGATGCTATAAAAATGGGGTTTACGAATATCCTGCGTGTTAGGATGAGAGTCCATAAACTGCTTGTGCTATTAGTATTACCCAGCAGTGTCCAGTGCTTTCAAGAATGTGCATCCTTTCCAGTCACTGACACTGTAATCATCTGAGAACTGTGACTCATTGGACTCTGGAGCAATGTAATCTATGGCTCCTGAGGGAGCGTCTGCCGGGGAACGTAAATAAACAACTTATTTGTCATTGTGTTAGTCACAGCTTAGAGACTTTCTCCTATATTACAGAGCTGGAATTTACCTTAACATTCTCTTCAATAGTCGCACTCCAACAAAATGAATGTCTGCAAAGCACAGCAAATTAACCAGCTGCTAGGTTTTTAATAAGCTTCTCTCATCTTGCATATATAATAAATACCCGTCAAAATGTTTTTCCCAGAAATGAGACATTAAATTGGATTTGGCATCAGCTTTCACATACAAACTGTATATATTCTATATTATGACATTGATCCTTATGAAATTATATTCATATATTATGATATTGATCTTTCTGACCTGATCAGGCTGGTGTACTTACTTTGAGAATCTACACCGTGTGCAGAATTATTAGGCAAGTTGTATTTGAGAGGATTCTTTTTATTATTGAATAACAACTATGTTCTCAATCAACCTAAAAGACTCATAGATATCAAAGCTTAATATTTTTGGAAGTTGGAGTGGGTTTTTTTTTAGATTTGGCTATTTTAGGAGGATATCTGTTTGTGCAGGTAACTATTACTGTGCAGAATTATTAGGCAACTTAATAAAAAACAAATATATACTCATCTCACTTGTTTATTTTTACCAGGTAAACCAATAGAGCAACACAAAATTTAGAAATAAACATTTCTGACATTCAAAAACAAAACAAAAAAAATCAGTGACCAATATAGCCACCTTTCTTTACGATGACACTCAAAAGCCTTCCATCCATAGATTCTGTCAGTTGCTTGATCTGTTTACGATCAACATTGAGTGCCGCAGCCACCACAGCTTCCCAGAGACTGTTCGGAGAGGTGTAATGTTTTCACTCCCTGTAGATCTCACATTTTATGAGGGACCACAGGTTCTCTATGGGGTTCAGATCAGGTGAACAAGGGGGCCATGTCATTATTTTTTCTTCTTTTAGACCTTTACTGGGCAGCCACGCTGTGGAGTATTTGGATGCATGTGATGGAGCATTGTCCTGCATGAAAATCATGTTTTTCTTGAACGATACCGACTTCTTCCTGTACCACTGCTTGAAGAAGGTGTCTTCCAGAAACTGCCAGTAGGTCTGGGAGTTGGGCTTCATTCCATCCTCAACCCGAAAACGTCCCACAAGTTCATCTTTGATGATACCAGCCCATACCAGTACCCCACCTCCACCTTGCTGGCATCTGAGTCGGAGTCCTCTCTGGCCTTTACTGATCCAGCCTTGGGCCCATCCATCTGGCCAATCAAGAGTTGCTCTCATTTCATCAGTCCATAAAACCTTAGAAAAATCAGTCTTAAGATATTTCTTGGCCCAGTCTTGACGTTTTATCTTATGTTTCTTGTTGAAAGGTGGTCGTTTTTCAGCCTTCCTTAGCTTAGCCATGTCCCTGAGTATGGCACACCTTGAGCTTTTTGATACTCCAGTAACGTTGCAGCTCTGAAATATGGCAAAACTGGTGGCAAATGGCATTTTGGCAGCTTCACGCTTGATTTTCCTCAATTCATGGGCAGTTATTTTGCGCTTTTTTTATCAACACGCTTCTTGCAACCCTGTTGGCTATTTGCCATGAAACGCTTGATTGTTCTGTGATCACGCTTCAAAAGTTTGGCAATTTCAAGACTGCTGCATCCCTCTGCAAGACATCTCACAATTTTTGACTTTTCAGAGTCCGTCAAATCTTTCTTCAGACCCATTTTGCCAAAGGAAAGGAAGTTGCCTAATAATTAAGCACACCTTATATAGGGTGTTGATGTCATTAGACCACACCCCTCCTCATTACAGAGATGCAAATCACCTGATTTACATAATTGGTAGTTGGCTTTCAAGCCTATACAGCTTGGAGTAAGACAACATGTATAAAAAGGATGATGTGATCAAAATACTCATTTGCCTAATAATTCTGCACCCAGTGTATATCAGACTGGGTGTATATTTGCTTGAAATTAAAGTGAGAATTTTGTCAAAAGTCTTTTATCAAAAAGACTCATCGTGTCAAAGAGAGATCTATTGAACTATGTTTGTACTGTGTGCTGCAAAATATGGAGACGTGTGCTTTAAAGCAAATGTTTACCTTTCATCCCAATTTTGCAAAAATAATATACATTAAAGATTGAGGATATGTTTTAAATTGTTTACCTTGTAATGCTTCTGTGTATGTTTTGGCCAGAGAGGTGTTTAACATTTTGCTGGTTATTATTGGAAACTGTTATTGAGCTTGTTGATGGACCATCTCATTGATAGACAGCTTCTGGGTGTCCATCTCAAGTAGGCGTATACGCCCGGAACTGAGGCACGTCAGAGCACAGGTTCACTCTGTCAGCACCATTATAGTCTATGGATTAATCGGCACATACACCCGAATCTCGTTCTGCAGAAGGGTCTGGACATAAGCCCTGATGGGAACCAATAAACGTGGGAAAAAGCACTGTGTGTAAGCACCCTAAAGCTCAGCACAAGTTTTGCTGTAATACATTCAGCTATTAGTGGTTTGTTCTGCGTCTACACTGTTTTAATTCTATTTACACATACTAATAATGGGATTTGAACAAGCACATGGCTTACGACAGTGAGAGCTGTTATTAGGAGATCTGCTCTGGGAGAAGCAGATGCTGCAAACTGGTGATTTTGCAAGACTTATAACAGCAGCTTGTCAGGAGTTGAGTCAGTGGGCGGAAGATGACATAACTGCTGTTTAAATATCAATGGGCTTTGGAAAGTTGACTGGTATTTTAGTAGTTAACTCCTCTCTTAGACTGTAACTACTGCACACTCTCAGCCAGTGTTTGGGTAGGCACTAGTGGCTCAGTTCCGTGGAAGCTAGCTGTACACTATGAGAGATAAAAGCTTTAATTGCATGAGAAGGCCTGCATATAAAAATAGCAAGTCAACTGCAAACATGCTTATTTTCATGCTGTCTAACTGGAGCAATTTAATAATTTGAAAATGCCCCTTTAATGCTTGTTACATCTGTATGTTTTTAGTTTTAAATGTGATTGTTCATTCTATACAGTTATTTATTTACTTCTGTTTTATGTGCTTATGCACTGGTGTTTTCTTCTACTTAGGTATAAGCGGCTTGGAAGACTTCGTATTGAAGTCTGCTACACTATCCACAACACCAGCATGTCCACCATTTATCCCATTGAACTTTGAAGCAAACCCAATTGTGCGAGTAGCTGTTGAACCAATGCATCCAAGTGAGTATTAGTATAGCACCCAATAGAAGAGGACACATTGGGGCACATTTAGCAATTCTGTCAAATAGAGATGGATGAATCAATTTGCAGTACTCCAGTCAATCGTCCAGGTCAGTAACAAATGACTGCCGGACAGGAGCCCTGAAAATCTCCTTAGCTCCCAGCACTCCCAGCTCAAAGTCATCATTGTGGTGTGAAGAACTGGGAATGGCAGAAGATAAGGAGAGTTGCAAGCCTCGCACCCGATGCTCACAGATTAGTGGTCTGACCAATGGACTGGAGTCCAGAGAATGGATTCGCCAGCTCTGCTGTGTAATTAGTAGACCATGCAAGCTTTGACTAGACAGTCTTTAAAGGCCCCAGATTTCTCAATGTTGTTCATGCCGTTTGATAAATATGGTACATCTTTAGATTGTCTAGTCTAAGCTTGGTTTACAATAGCCAACCAACATGTTTGCAGTTTGGCATTCGTTTTATAGTCCGTTTAAACACGTAGACTGTGCTTCAGATGCGACCTGAACAACTAGTAAAAGATTGTTCAGTGTGCTTAGGCTGCCATTGTTGTTGGCAGCACAGGTCCTGTTTACACAGGACAGTGTCCATCCAAGAACGATGATCTTTTGTCCAATCCAGAGACCATTTCACATAATTATCGATTATTTTGCTCGTTCGTCAGGTGATTGGTTGCCTATTTTCATTTCTTGATTATTGGGAACAGGTGCTCCTAAGAATGCTTATTCCTGAAATCGTGCAGTGTAAGTGCACCTTAAAGCGAACCTGTCAGCAGGATTTTGCTAAGTAACCTAAAGACACTGTCAGGTTGGCAATGTTAAACTGATTAAATGATACCTGAAGTGAAGAAATTCGTCCTGTAGTTCTTGTGTAATCCGTGTCTTATCTTCCTGCTCTAAGCCAGAGAAACCAAGGAGAGACTAAGGAGAGACCTGCTCACAGGCCGCCCAAAAGCACAAACTTGTTCATCATCATAAAGACAGACTGTTTGTGCTTCGGGGTGGCCCGTGGGCAGGTCTTTCCTTGGTTTCTCTGGTTTTGGAGCAGGAAGATAAGACTCTGCCTACAGTCCCACCCCAGGTCACAGGCATATGATTAACTGAAAACTTCTAACACTGATTACACGAAGAACACAAGATGGATTTCTTCACCCCAGGTATCATTTTAATCAGTTTGACAGCAGCAACATGACAATGTCTGTAGTTTACTTGGCAAAATCCTGCTGACAGGTTCGCTATAAATTTACACCACCTACTAATGAGCTGGCTTACTTTGTGCCAGAAATTTGCAAGAAACATTTGGTACATTTTTTACATACCTGTTGAAAGTTAAGCCACAACTTTTCCAATAAGCCATGACCCCTTTACAAATAATATGCAGAATATTTCTAATACAAAATAAATCTGGTTCAAGTCATGAAAGACAGTGTATTGACAACAATAGCACCAGATTCTGGGACATTTAACTTCATAAATGTTTTTTTGTTTTTTTTAAGGAAACTTAGATGAATATGTTGATTTCATGCATGCCTTTCTTTTGCCAGCTATAAAGTTCATTCTTTGTGTAAGTTGTGTTCTTACAAAGGAATTTAAGGATATTTTAAGTTATCTAAACTTACATCCTTGGCAGGAAAGAGGTTATCTTATATATCCTTGCAGGGTGACATCTTAATAGCCAAGGACGTATGAAATTGTTCCTGGCTACTAATGGCCATATCTCAGATAAGACGGCTACAGAATAAAAAAAAATTAGAATGGTGTCCGCACACCTTTCTTATTAAATACAGGTGACATACGCTATGTGGCCAAATACAAAGACATACATACACGATGCGTCAGCACACTGTGATTAATGACTACATGAAGTCTACTATTAGTTAACATTTTTTCATCAAAAAGTACAAAATCACCCAACCATGTCATATGGATGGTCCTCATCACGTGTCTCGCCTCACTTTGCTCCACACCAGGCCTCATCTGAAGTTGGGAAGTAAAAGGAAATTAGGTGTAGCTCGTAGCTAAAACCTTGCTGGGAAAGATGAGTGGGTAAGGGTGCAGAGCCTGGAGGGGGCCCCAAAGTATACAGCAAAAAACAGCTGGCACTCCTTTAGTATTAAATTACTGTACTGTTGCACAAATATGTTGTGTAGCCAATATACATAAGGACAGCTACAGGATTGATTGAGGGCTCCAAAGGTACAGTAGGTTCTCAGCTTTAAACTAAGCCCTGAATCGCTCCTATAAGCTACAATCCATACTTGCATACAGCCTATTAAAGAGACACCCTCCCGACATCATCCAGTGTGAAGGCGGCAGTGGGGGAGGCGATAGGCTGCACGGACACCAGAGAGATGATGTGCAATCTCCTTTCCCTGTGTAACACTTGCTTTTATGTCTATCACCTGCAAACTAGAAAAATAAAATTAAAAAAACTATAAAACTCGCTTGTCACACAACTCTAATAAAGAACGCCTTAAAAAAGCGAGATTTGATATTTTATGATCACGGCGTCTTGAAAAATTCTACCAACTAATATTACAGTCCATCCCACAGAACACAATTCCATTCGTTGCTGAGAAAAAAATAGTATTTAAAGTGAACCTGTCATCAGGATTTCACTAAGTAAACTAGAGGCATTGTCAGTTTGGCGTTATTTCACTGATTAAAATGACGGAGGCGCTTGCGCACTAGCATCTAGCGACGTTAGATGCTACTGCTCAAGCGCTGCCGCCATTTTGTTGCAGACAATTTTTTTCCTTCCAACAAAATGGTGGCGCATGCGCAGTAGCATCTATCGGCAAGTGATAGATACTACTGTGCATGCGCCGCCATTTTTCTATAGTTGTGGGGGGTTAACCCCTTCATGACCAGAGGTATCTTCGTTTTTGCGTTTTCGTTTTTTGTTTCCCTTCTTCCCAGAGCCATAACTTTTTATTTTTCTGTCAAAATGGCCATGTGAGTTCTTGTTTTTTGCTGGACAAGTTGTACTTTTGAATGACACCATTAGTTTTAATATATCGTGTATTCCATAGTTGTTTTTTTTTGTTTTTTTTTTTGCGTTCATGGACACCAAACATGTCTAGGTTCTTTTTTTATTTTAAGTGGTGAAAAAAAGCACCATTTTCTGAGACCTGTAGCGTCTTCATTTTTTGTGATTTGGGGCTGGGGTGAGGGCTGACGTTTTCATTGATAACATTTTGTTGTAGATGCGATGTTTTGATTGCCCATTATTGCATTTTATTGCAATGTAGCAGCGACCGAAAAAATGTATTTCTAATGTTTTGAATTTCTTTATTGTTATGCCATTTAGCGATCAGGTTAATTCCTTTTTTATATTTATAGATCGGGCAATTCTGAACACGGCAATACCAAATATTTGTGTTTTTTATTATTTTTTTATTTTGAATGGGCGAAAGGGGGTGATCTGAACTTTTATATTTTCAACATTTTTAAAATATTTTTAAAACATTTGGTTTTTTTTTGCTTTTTGCCTGCTTCAAAAGCTGCAGTTGTCCGATCTCCTCTGAAGTTGTCAGATCGCCTGTGTGTGTAGCGGAAATGCTCACTTGTTATGAGCCCCGACCACCGGGCGGCGCTTATTGCAATCCAGCTATGACAACCAGAGGTCTGCTGGAGACCTCTGGGTGTCATGCCAACCCATCGGTGACGCGCGATCACGTGACGGGGTCACCAATGGGTGGAGTTTTCAGAAAGCGCAAGTTAAATGCCTCAGTCAAAGATTGACAGCGGCATTTAACTAGTTAGCAGCCGCGGGTGGATCACGATTCCACCCGCAGCTGTTAGAGGCACATGTCAGCTGTTGAAAACAGCTGACGTGTCGGGAAAGATGTGGGCTCAGCGCCGGAGCCCACATCAAAGGGGGGGATACCGACGTGGGCGTAGCTTGTCACACAGCGTCCAACTTCGGAAAGGGGTTATAGACCACAATATGAATTACACAAGTGCATTATTTAAAAAAGTTGACAGGTCACTGAAGAATCAGTTACCTGTCATTTAAGCCAATAGAGATGAATATGAGAACAGAGCACCAAAAAAACACCCACCCACATCTCCTCCCACTGCCCCGCCCACAGGCCGCCCAGGGGCATGAGAATTTCATTAGCTGAAAGCTGCAAATAAAGATTACGCAACAACCACAAGACGGATTTCATCAACCAAAGTATCATTTTAATCAGTGCAACAGCGCCAACCTGACACTGTCTCTAGTTTACTTAGCAAAATCCTGATGACAGGTTTTCTTTAAAGTATGGCTTTTAGAATATGGCGATGCAGTTTTTTTTTTAGATTTTATTATGAGAAAGTACTAAAGTATTAATAAACTATATAGATATTTGGTGTAACTGTGTCCATAAAAACCCAAATTGTAAAATGAGTACACTATTTATCCCACCCAGAGTCGGAATAAGGGTCTAGCGCCCCCCAGAGTCGGAATTTCTCTGGGGTCTCGACTACCGGGGGTAGCCGAGACCCCAGACAATATGATCTGGGTCCGTTTTTACCGACTGCAAAAAGAAAGTCGGATTTTGATTTTTCCATTTAATTTCACTCTCCTCTGATGTGATTGCACATCAGAGGAGAGAGAAATAGGGTCCCCCCCGGTACCTCCATTGTCCCTGCAACCCCCCATGAAGTCCCCCGGGCCGCCGGCGTCGTCTTCTGGGAGAAATTGGTTTGCACGTGTTCACTGTGCCCGCCGAAATCTGCCGGTCAGCACCCGGCAGCTTTCGTCAGGTGAAGCTGCGGCTAGCAGCGATACGCGTAGGGCTCCCCACATCACTTTTGTCCTGGGACCATTGCTCCTTTTGTCCTGACGTCCCTGATGCTCTGACATGAATTGCTCTGTTTGGTGACTTGCTGGCTATTTGAGCCATCATTTATCTATTGGCGTTATCTCTATTGCAGTTTACTTTTGTCTCTGCACGTTAGGGAGACCTCCCTTTGCTTTAGGGACATCTTTCCAAACATACATTTTCTTTCCCATAGCACTCTATGGGCTTTCTGATGCTTTATACAGGGTTCTTCTCCTCACAGCCCCCTGGGGACGCCCAGGTCGACATTATACTCATGCATTAGGAGACTGTTTATATACACTGCTATTTTCTAGGGACTGTTTTCCCACATGTATATGCCTTTTCTATGTGGTATTGTATTTTGACATATTGTTGTTCCATGGGACTTATAGTGATGTGTTTTGTCCTTTTTTAAATGATTTTATCGTGGTCTTTTTGTCTGCCAATAAAATTTCAATATATCTATACACATATTTGTATGTACTGTATATATGTCTATTTTTGGGTGTGTGCCTTTAGGCTACTTTCACACTAGCGTCGGTACCGGCCCGTCGCAAGGAGTCGGGCCGACATACCGACGCACGTTGTGAAAGATTTGCACAACGGGGGCAGCAGATGCAGTTTTTCAACGCATCCGCTGCCCCATTGTAATGTCCAGGGAGGAGGGGGCGGAGTTTCGGCCGCGCATGTGCGGTCGAAAATGGCAGACGCGACGCACAAAAAAGTTACATGTAACTTTTTTTGTGCGTCGCGGCCGCCAAAACACGACGCATCTGTCGCACGATGGATGCGACTTGTGGCCATACGTCGCAATGTGACGCTAATGCAAGTCTATGGAGAAAAAACGCATCCTGCGGGCAACTTTGCAGGATGCATTTTTCTCCAAAACGGCGCATTGCGACGTACGTCACACGACGCTAGTGTGAAAGTAGCTTTATATGCATGAATCTTTTTCTCTTCTTCATTGCATGCTACTCTCTGTGCATTGTGCTGCACCCCTATACGTATTAGATTCTATTTTATATATACCCTTAAGTAGTGCTCCCTATTTCTTTAATCTTCCACATACTGTGATAGACCCTATCACAGTGATCAAAATAAAAAAAAATTAGGGTTATGGTTGGGATTAGGGTTAGGGGTGTGTTGGGGTTAGGGTTGGAGTTAGAACTGGGGTGGTTTCCATTGTTTTGGTACATCAGGGGGTCTCCAAATGTGACATGGCGCCACCATTGATTCCAGCCAATTTTGTCAAATGGTGCTCCCTCCCTTCTGAGCCCTGCCATGCACACAAACTGTGGCTTTTCCCCACATATGGGGGTATCAGAGTACTCAGGAGAAATTGCACAACAAATTGTGTGGTCCATTTTCTCCTGATACCCTTGTGAAAATAAAAAAGTTTGGTTCCAAAGTAAATTTTTTGTGAAAAAAGTAAAATGTGCATTTTTTTCCTTCCACATTGCTTTAGATCTCGTGAAGCATCTGAAGGGTAAAGAAACTTCTTGAATGTGGTTTTGGGCACCTTGAGGGGTGCAGTTTTTTAGAATGGTGTCACTTTTGGGTATTTTCTATTATATTGACCCGCTAAACTCACTTCAAATGTGAGGTGGTCCCTGAAAAAAATGTTTTTTTTTATTTTGTTGGAAAAATAAGAAATCACTGGTCAAATTTGAACCCTTATAATGTCCTAACAAAAAAAATGTGTTTCCAAAATTGTGCTGATATAAAGTAGACATGTGGGAAATGTTATTTATTAACTATTTTGTGTGATATCACTCTCTGATTTAAGGGCACAAAAATTAAAAGTTTGATAATTGCTAAATTTTCCAAAATTTTTGCTAAATTTCCATTTTCTTCCTAAATAAACACAAGTCATATCGAAGACATTTTACCACTAACATGAAGTACAATATGTCATGAAAAAACATTCTCAGAATCAGTGGGATACGTTGAAGCGTTCCAGAGCTGTAACCCCATAAAGTGACATCGCTCAGATTTGAAAAATTGACCTGGTCATTAAGTAGCAAATTGGCTCTGTTACTAAGTGGTTAAAATTTCACGTTTTGCCATTTCTCCAGAGTGTGTGACTAAATTGGTAAATGTTACCATTCTCCTTGTTAATAGGGTTTGTTGCTATATTGCTACAGTATGCTGACAGTATGAACATGGATTGGGCTGCGTTAGATGTTATTGAATGGTTTCGTCACTTGTTCATAAATATTTAGGAAGACAGAGCAGAAGTACTGATACTTACCTACAACCGGCTCCCCCACTGGTTATCGCTGATCGCGCGAGAACAGGCTGGACTGTTTCTCGTCGTCAGCTTCCTGCGGCGCTTCCTGCTGTGACGACGAGCGACGCGTGGAGCCGGGCGGGAGGACGCAGGATCGCCTGGTGTGACAGGTAAGTAGCAACCCCCGTCCCCAGCGATGTTGCTAGTGAGATCTGCCTGTGTGGCAGCTCACTAGCGACCACTTAGCGATGTACCAGCGATCCTGACCGCGTCATATCGCTGGTCGGGATCGCTGGTACATCGCTAAGTGTGACAGTACCCTAAGGCCACTATTTGGCCATGAACTGCTTTGGCAAACATCAGGACCACACAATCATGATCTCTGCGTGTCAATTAGATTAAAGCGGAAGCCCCCACAATCTATTAACCATTTATTTGATGTAGTCACTTTTGACAGCAGCAACTAAGGGGTTAAACAGATATGGATGGTGACAACACTGATCGTTTATGATACAGCAAGTTGTCAGCTATAGTATACAGTTGACAGCTGCTGGATTGTCACCTGTATGGGGATGATATTCTCATATCTCAAGTCAGTTAAAAGAACTATTGGCTGTCATTAAGGGGTTAAATATATACTTTTATGAAAGCGTTTAAACAAATGCCATATTTATTTACAATCATTTATTCAGTAAGCTCAAGTCCTCCTGTGTTGTGTAGCTGCACCCCATATGTGGACTCGAGCTTAATGAATGAATGATTGTAAGTAAATATGGTGTTTCTTTTGAGGATTACATACAGTGAGTGCATAAAGTATTCAGACCCCTTTACATTTTTCACTCTTTGTTTCATTGCAGCCATTTGGTAAATTCAAAAACGTTCATTTTTTTTCTCATTAATGTACACTCCACACCTCATCTTGCCTGCAAAAAATAGAAATGTAGAGATTTTTGCAAATGTATTAAAAAAGAAAAACTGAAATATCACATGGTCATAAGTATTCAGACCCTTTGCTCAGACACTCATATTTAAGTCACATGCTGTCTATTTCCTTGTGATCCTCCTTGAGATGGTTCTACTCCTTCATTGGAGTCCAGCTGTGTTTAACTTAGGCTACTTTCACACTTCAGGTTTGTGCCATCAGTTGCAAACCGGCAGAGTGTGAAAAAACGGATCCGTTTCATTCTTGCAACAACCTGATGTAACCAGATCCGTTTTTTGGACGGATACGGCGCACTAGAAATTTAAAGGAACAGTGATCCAGAGATCTCGTAGATGAGAGAGAGAGATTTTTTCCGCCGCTTCCAGGGTTAAGAATCATGCCAGAGGAAAATTGCTGGGCATGCGCAGTGGAAAAAAACGGTTCGGCAAAGGAAAAAAAAAACATTGCATGGAACGTTTTTTCATGACGCCACACCGTCACTTTTTGCTGTATCCGGCAAAACCCGGACACGCCGCGTATCCATGCGGCACTAATGTATGTCAATGGGGAAAAACCAGGATCCGGCACCACATATCGCCGGATCCGGTTTTGCAAATTTTCGCCACAGGGTGCCAGATTCAAACAGCTGGAAATGTGAAAGTAGCCTAAACTGATAGGATTTGATTTGTAAAGGCACACACCTGTCTATATAAGACCTCACAGCTCACTGTGCATGTCATACAAAATGAGAATCGTGAGGTCAAAGGAACTTTCCAAGGAGCTTAGAGACGGAATTGTGGCAAGGCACACATCTGGCCAAGGTTACAAAAGAATTTCTGTAGTACCCAGTACCCAGAGCACAGTGACCTCCATAATCCTTAAATGGAAGAAGTTTGGGACCACCAAAAGTCTTCCTACAATGTGTTCCAAATTATTATGCAAAAAATATTTCCTCATATTTTCTCTAAATTAACTATATGAATTGCAGTCATTGTTATTTTCCAGTCATCTAATATTCTAGTATAATTGCAATGTTTTTGCACAAACTGCCTATGAAAACAGTATATTTTTAAAAGTAAGAAACACTCAAAATGCTTGTTCCAAATTATTATGCACAGCAGAGTTTTCAACCTTTTAATATTTTTATTTTGAACAAAAAAATGGTTAATTGTGAAATTATTAGCATTATGAGCTTATTATAAAATGAAATCAAACAGTTTTCAAGTCAAAACTTTATTCTAGATGATGTTACATTTGCACATAGGACCCCTTGTTCGAAAGAAGCTTCTGATCTCTCTCGTCCATTGAATTTGTCAGTTTTTGGATGGTTTGTGCTTCAATTGTTTTGTATGTGGACAGAATACCCTCCCAGAGCTGTTGCTTAGATGTGAACTGCCTCCCGCCATCATAGACACTCCTTTTGATGATGCTCCAGAGGTTCTCAATGGGATTGAGGTTAGGGGAAGATGGTGGCCACACCATAAGTGTGTCCTCTTTTATGCCCATAGCAGCCAGAGATGCAGATGTGTTATTTGCAGCATGAGACGGTGCATTATCATGCATGAAAATGATCTTGCTGCGGAAAGCACGGTTCTTCCTCTTGAACCATGGCAGGAAGTGCTGTTTTAGAAACTCCACATAGATTTACCCCTTCAGGGGTCCTAAAGGGGCCGACAATCTCTCTTCCCATGATTCCAGCCCAAAACATTACCCCACCTCCTCCTTGTTGGCGCCTTAGCCATGTTTTCATGGGGTGTCCATCAACCAGCCATCCTCCACTCCATCCATCTGGACCATCGAGCATTGCACGGCACTCATCGGTGAACAAAACAGTTTGGAAGTCAGTCTTCATGTATCATTTGGCCCACTGGAGCCGTTTCTGCTTGTGTGCAATGGATAGAGGTGGTCGACAGGATGGCTTACGCACAGCTGCAAACCTCTGAAGGACCCTGCATCTTGTTGTTCGGGGGACGTTGGAGGCATCAGCAGCTTCAAAAACTTGTCTGCTGCTATGACAAGGCATTTTTGCAGCTGCTCTTTTAACCTGACGCAATTGCCTGTTGGAAAGAGTCCTCAATTTTTCCTTATCAGCACGCACACGTGTGTGCTGGGAATCCGCTACATACCTCTTGATTGTGCGATGGTCACGATGAAGTGTCTTGGCAATGTTGATTGTAGTCATGCCTTGACCTAAATACTCCACAATTTGTTGCTTCTCAGCAGCCGACACATCCTTTTTCTTTCCCATTTTGGCAAAAAATGTAGGCTGCTTAATAATGTGGAACAGCCTTCTTAAGTAGTCTTGCCTTTATTTGGACACACCTGCCAAACTAATTTGCACAGGTATCTGCAATTGCTTTCAGTGATATAAAGAGCCCTGACACACATCACCATCAATGAGTTTAAATGACAAACAAAAAAATTGTAACCTTATCACTCCTAAACTCTTTTTGCATAATAATTTGGAACACAGTTTAGACCTGGCCATCCAACCAAACTGAGCAATCGTGGGAGAAGCCTTAGTGAGAGAGGTGAAGAAGAACCCCAAGATCATTGTGGATTTGCTCCACAGATGCAGTAGGGAGATGGGAGAAAGTTCCACAAAGGAGTTTGCTCAAAAACATATGAAGGACTCCCAGACTATGCGAAATGAGAATCTCTGGTCTGATGAGACGAAGATAGAACTTTTTGGTGATAATTCTAGGTGGTATGTGTAGAGAAAACCAGGCACTGCTCATCACCTGCCCAATACAATCCCAACAGTGAAACGTGGTGGCAGCATCATGCTATGGAATTGTTTTTCAGCTGCAGGGACAGGATGACTAGTTGCAATTGAAGGAAACATGAATGCGGCCAAGTACAGAGATATCCTGGATGAAAACCTTTTCCATAGAGCTCTGGACCTCAGACTTGGCTGAAGGTTCACCTTCCAACAAGACAATTACCCTAAGCACACAGCTAAAATAACAAAGGAGTGGCTTCAGAACAACTCTGTGATAATTATTGACTGGCCCAGCCAGAGCCCTGACCTAAATCCAATTGAGCATCTCTGGAGAGATCTCAAAATGGCTGTCCACCAACGTTCACCATCCAACCTGACGAAACTGGAGAGGATCTGCGAAGAAGAATGGCAGAGGATACCCAAATCCAGGTGTGAAAAACTTGTTGCATCACTCCCAAGAAAACTCAGGCTGTACTAGCTCCAAAGGCTGCTTCTATTCAATACTGAGAAAAGGGTCTGAATACTTATGACCATGTGATATTTGTTTTTCTTTTATAATAATTTTGCACAAATTTCTACATTTCTGATTTTTTTTCAGTCAAGATGGGGTGCAAAGTGTACATTAAAGAGAAAAAAAATGAACTTTTTTGAATTTACCAAATGGCTGCAATGAAACAGAGTGAAAAATTTAAAGGGGTCTGAATACTTTCTGTACCCACTGTATAGCACTTAGCAATGTGTACATCTGCACTTGCACTTCTGTATTTTTCGGACTATAAGATGCATCGGACCATAAGACGCACCCCAATTTTCAGAAGGAAAATAGGGAAAAAAATAATAATGTGTCAAATGGGGGCCCGTCTTACCGTCCGAATTCAGCTTACCTGGGAAGGGATCTCGCACAGGTGGAGGAGTGGTCACAGGCGTCATTCAGTGGTCCAGGCTCGTGCGGTGGCGGCTCCCTGCTGGGGCAGGTTGGTTGTGCTGGGGCAGCTGGGCTGTGCTGGGGCAGCTGGGCTGGGGCAGCTGTGCTTGGGCTGGGGCAGGTGGGCTTTGTGGGGTGAGGGTGGCGGCTCTCTGTGCTCCGGTGCAGGGGCGGCGGCTCCGCCGGCATTTCCTCCAAGCCCGGAGGCCCCCGCACATCCCTTGCTGGCCGCCGCCATGTTGCGGTGGCCTCCGGTAACATGGACGCCGGGAAGATGGCCGCCGGTCCAGGGACGGCTCATGCGCAGGTTCAGATCTCGTTGCCGAGATTTGAATCTCGTCCCCCGAGATCTCGGGACGAGATCTGCGCATGCGCCATCCCCGGACCGGCGGCCATCTTCCCGGCGTCCATGTTCCCGGAGGCCACCGCAACATGGCGGCGGCCAGCAAGGGATGTGCGGGTGCCTCCGGGCTTGGAGGAAATGCCGGCGGAACCGCTACCCCTGCATCGGAGCACAGCCCGCTGCCACCACCGCACTACAGAGCCCCGCGGCACCAGCCTCCAGCCATGATTGGAGACTAGTATATTGCAACCATAAGACGCACCCCCCACTTTCCCCAAAAATTTTTTGGGGAAAAAGTGCGTCTTATGGTCCGAAAAATATGGTATATCCTGATGAGCACACCCAGTTTCTATGTATTTTCAGTCACTTATACTGCTATGTATGCATCTTCCTTGCTTTTTTATGGCATTTTATGTATATTTAAATAAAAGCTATTTTGAATGTACTATAGCATATGTATCTTAACATGAGGTTGAGGTGTGACCCTTACTAGAAGCAGATTTTACATCTATGTGTTATACTTGTTCATACAACCTTGGTGGAACACTACATGTGGCTAGGGCATGTATAGGAACTTGCTCATTTGAAGGGAATCTGTCAGCATATTTTTGCTACCTCATTTGAGAGCAGCCTGATGTAGGCAATGAGAAGCTGAATCCAATCTGACATAATGAGAGCTTTTAACTCCTTAACCCCCTAGGGTGGTTTGCACGTTCATGATCGGGCCAGTTTTTACAATTCTGACCACTGTCACTTTATGAGGTAATAATTCTGAAACGCTTCCATGGATCCCGGTGATTCTGACATTGTTTTCTCGTGACATATTGTACTTCATGTTAGTGGTAAAATTTCATTCAAATAACTTGCGTTTATTTCTGAAAAAAATGGAAATTTTGCAATTTTCCCACTTTGAATTTTTATGCCCTTAAGTCACAGTGATACGGCACACAAAAAACTTAATAAATAACATTTCACATATGTTTACTTTACATCAGCACAATTTTGGAACCAAAATTTTTTTTTGTTAGGAAGTTATAAGGGTTACAAGTTGACCAGCGATTTCTCATTTTTGCAACACCATTTTATTTTTACGGACCACATCACATTTGAAGTCACTTTGAGGGGTCTATATGATAGAAAATACCCAAAAGTGACACCATTCTAAAAACTGCACCCCTCACGGTGCTCAAAACCATATTCAGGAAGTTTATTAACCCTTCAGGTGCTTCACAGGAATTTTTTGAATGTTTAAAAAAATGAACATTTAACTTTTTTTCACAAAAAAATTAATTCAGGTCCAATTTTTTTTTATTTTACCAAGGGTAACAGGAGAAATTGGTCTGCAAAAGTTATTGTGCAATTTCTCATGAGTACGCTGATACCTGATATGTGGGGGGAACCACTGTTTCGGCGCATGGCAGAGCTCAGAAGGGAAGGAGCGCCGTTTGACTTTTTCAATGCAAAATTGGCTGGAATTCAGATCGGACGCCATGTTATGTTTGGGGAGCCCCTGATGTACCTAAACAGTGGAAACCCCCCACAAGGGACCCAATTTTGGAAACTAGACCCCCCAAGGAACTTATCTAGATATGTGGTGAGAACTTGGAACCCACAAGGGCTTCACAGAAGTTTATAATGCCCGGGTGTGAAAATAAAAAAGTCATATTTTTTCCACAAACATGATCTTTTAGTCCCTAATTTTTTATTTTCGCAATGGTAACAGGAGAAATTTGAACCCAAAAGTTGTTGTCCAATTTGTCCTGAGTACGCTGATGCCCCATATGTGGGAGAAAACTACTGTGTGGGCACACGTCAGGGCTCGGAAGGGAAGGAGTGATGTTTTTGAATGCAGACTTTGATGGAATGGTCTGCGGGTGTCATGTTGCCTTTGGAGAGGCCCTGATGTACCTAAACTGTGGAAACCCCCCACAAGTGACCCCATTTTGGAAACTAGACCCCCTAAGGAACTTATCTAGATGTGTGGTGAGCACTTTGAACACCCCAGTGATTCACAGAAGTTTATAACGCCCAAGCATGAAAATAAAAAAATCATATTTTTTTCCACAAAAATGATATTTTTGCCCCCAATTTTTTATTTTCCTAATCGTAACAGGAGATATTGGACCCCAAAAGTTGTTTTGCAATTTGTCCTGAGTAGGCCGATACCCCATATGTGGGGGTAAAACACTGTTTGGGCACATGGCAGAGCTTGGAAGGAAAGGAGCACCATTTGACTTTTTCAACGCAGAATTGGCCTCTAATTGAGATCAGACGCCATGTTGCGTTTGGAGAGCACCTGATGTGCCCAAACAGTGGAAACCCCCCAATTCTAACTCCAACCCTAACCCCAACACACCCCTAACCCTAATCTCAGCCCTAACCCTAATGGGAAAATGGAAATAAATACATTTTTTTAATTTTATTATTTTTCCCTAACTAAGGGGGTGATAACGGGGGTTTGATTTACTATTTATGGTGGGTTTTTATGTTTGGCAGCTGTCACACGCTAAAAGACGCTTTTTATTGTAAAAATAGTTTTTGCATCACCACATTTTGAGAGCTATAATTTTTCCATATTTTGACCCACCCTGTCATGTGAGGTCTTATTTTTTGCGGGACGAGTTGACGTTTTTATTGGTACCATTTTCTGGCACGTGACATTTTTTGATCGCTTTTTATTCAGATTTTTTGGACGCAGAATGAACAAAAATCAGCATTTCAAGAATTTCTTTTGGGGGGTGCGTTTACACCGTTCCGCGTGTGGTAAAATTGATAAGGCGGTTTTATTCTTCGGGTCAGTACGGTTACAGCGATACCTCATTTATGTAGTTTTTTTATGTTTTGGCGCTTTTATGCAATGAAAACAATTTTATATAAAAAATAATTATTTTTGCATTGCTTTATTCTGCGAGCTATAACTTTATTTTTTCGCTGATGACGCTGTATGGCGGCTCGTTTTTTGCGGGACAAGATGACGTTTTCAGCGGTACCATGGTTATTTATTTCCGTCTTTTTGATCACGCTTTATTGCACTTTTTGTTCGGCGGTATGATGATAAAGCTTTATTTTTTGCTTCGTTTTTTTATTTTTTAAGGGGTTCAATAAAGGGGTTAACTAGTGGGACATTGTTATAGGGCGGGTCGTTACGGACGCGGCGATACCAAATATGTGTACTTTTATTGTTTTAGAGTTTTTTTTTTTCCAAAAAATGAACTTATTAGGGAATTTTTTTTTTATTATTTATTTAGCGATTTTTTTATAAATTATTTTTGCACTTTTTTTTTTTCTTTATTACAATGTCCCAGGGGGGACATAACTGTCATGTGACAGATCGCTGATCTGTCACATCACAGATCGCTGTGACAGATCAGCGATCTGTCACAGGCAGTGCAGAAGGCTTCCCTAAACCCCCGGTACACTGCGATCGTGTTTGATCGCAGTGTGCCAGGGGTTAACGTGTCGGAGGCGGTCCTTGACCGCCCCTGACACATAGTGCCAGGTGTCAGCTGTGATAATCAGCTGACACCCGGCCCGATCAGCGGCGCTGACCACGTGGGCGCCGCTGATCGATATGACGTACTATCCTGTCCCTGGGAATTAAGTCCCAGGGCACATGGACGGGATAGTACGTCATATAGCAGAAAGGGGTTAAATTTAGAATGCAGCAGAGCTGAGGAATCTAACCCCTCCCACACCAGGCTCTCCATGTACAAAGTCTATAAACAATGAGGTGCTTATCACAGGAGAGGGCATTACCAGACTAATGTAATCCAGCAAGGGTAATCGCTTAGTGATAAATCCTTCACAGTTAGTACATAACAGCAGCTTTTTCACAGGTGACACATCCCTTAATTCTGTGCCCCAGCCTCTATCTTCTTCTGTTTTCAGATTACATAGCAAAAACCTGCTTGCTGACAGATTCCCTTTATATGGTACCTGATTACAAAATAGCATTATATTTTCCAGTTTCCCGTCATAAATCCAAATAACTTCTGATTGTGCAGGTTTTCACATTTGAGGCGATTTCCATAATTTTTTTGGGGCCTGTTACTGCACATTCTGTCTTTTGTGTCTGGTTCTGAGGGTTAAATGATATACCGTAAATACAGCCGATAGTGCAGACATCTGGACTTTCTGTACCTGCAGGCAGTGTGATATGTGATGAGCTCTGATTTCTTCAGAGGGATGAAAATGTTGGTAAGTGTTTGGATGCTTTTATTAAGCAGCTATATGAACTGGCAGAAAACTCATTTTGGCCTTTAAAGGCAGAGCACGGAAGTTATAAACTGGTGATTGGGATCACAGGCACCGAGTTATCCGAAAAGCTCCAGATGCAGAACTGTTTTAACCCTGAGCGCAGGAATGCCAGGGAAGATATGATCAAAGGAACCACGGCAAAGTGGTGTTGGAAGCCATCTAGATAAGAACGGATCATCTTCCGTGATTGCTGTATAGTTTATGATGCTGGATGTGGCCTGAAGTCCGTTGCCAAATTGATAACCGAAGTTATAAAATTGTTTATTACTTTATCCTAATCTCAGAGTTAATGTGGGAACCAATTATCATCTCCTTCATAATTACAAACCCAATAGCCACTGAACTTCAGATATTATGAGATCACACGCTAAGCCATTTTTTTCTGTTGGGATGCAGTTAACACATATAATCTGTGGGCTTTACTGCTACTTTTCAGTCCTCCTCCTGTTACTTTGAAGCATTTTTTTTCTCTATTTTCCTCTTATTTTAGGGGGGTGGGGTATCTTAATACAAGCCTGTGAAAGAGTATAGTGGCCCCATGCTAGATAGTAAACAGACGTTCCTCTCTAGTAATATTGTATTCTGTACTTCTGCAAGGAACCTGTCTTCTGAATTATGCTGTCCCACCATGGACAACATGAATCAGCCTTGCAGTATGATTTCTCTCTGAAATGCTTCGGCATATATAGTTTGAATTTCCGAGAGAGATGAGACTGTTGCAGCACCGTCCCTGAGAGAAACCTGTCAATCACCTGCATCCATGCTGGAAGAAGGCGGCCAGGGACGTCGCCCGTATTATCTTTGGTCCTAGGTCAGATCTTCTAACTATATTTTATCTGATACGCCGCTGCATTTTAGAGAAAATTGTACCTGTCTGCAATTTTGCAGTCAGGATTTGATTCATTTTGCTTATGGATTGTGCATCATGAATCAGCTGACCCAGTCTCTTTAACTGCATATCCTTGAGAGTGTAAATACAGGAGAATGAGGAATAATCAGGTTGAAAAAGTATAATATCTTTTTTATTTAGGTATTAATATAAAACTTACAAAGTATAGTGACAAAAGATGCATACAGACAAATATACAGGGTCAAACAAAGTCAATATATAAACCCATCATACCCTTGAGAAAGCGGTGTGTCAAACGCGCGTTGGGGTCTCGCCATCCGGCTCAGAGTCATCTATTGTCTGTCCCTCGGTAAGCTTTGCCCCTGTATCTTCATGTGCTTTCTATGTGTTACCACTTTGTCTGATTTATCACTATTACAATCTATGGTTTACGCAGCGACTTTCTTATTCCCGGGGTATATGTTAAGTTCTCATTATGTATTACTAATTACCCTTGTTGGGTTTATATAGTGACTGTTTGACCCTGTATATTTGTCTGTATGCATCTATTGTCACTTTACTTCGTAACAGCTTTATATTGATACTTAAATAAAAAGATTTTATACTTTTTCAACCTGATCACTCTTCATTCTCTTGTATTTACATGTTCTATTGCAGATGGTTTTGTTCCAGTGGGATGAGTTGTACACCTCGTGTAAACCGCCCTGACATCTAGAATGCATCTGGGGATTTTGTTTGCATGTCCTTGAGAGGTAGTAGAAAAACCTGTAATACTGTAAAAAGACTATGTTGGAATATTTTGGTGATTATATTAAAGTTTTCCTTATGATCTCATTAAAGGTAGTGTGTCTTCAGAAAATGTTCTATGTGTATTTTTTTAAGATGTTGTTAATGGGTTTTTGTTCTCATGATCTTTATTTAAAAAGCAAAAAGAATAATCTTGCATTTTTTACACTGGCCACTAGGCTATTTTAAACTCCTACTTCCTATCCATTTGGGAAGAGTTTTCAGCAGTTTCCATATCATCAGGGGCAGAGATACAATCACTGATGACACCTCTATCTATAGCTGATAGCACAGGATCCACCAATCACAGTAGGTGATGTCACTGGTGACCCTGATCACACTCCCTTCACAATGTCCTTACACGCTCATTAGATACTCCAATACAAAAGATACTGTCAGGTAGTTTATTGTTGCTAATCTGTATCTGAATTTCTTGAAACAACAAAATTAGTCTAAAAAGTCCCTCTGACCAGTGTGAAAATTGCAATATTTCTATTTTTAATAAAGCTTATGATGTGAAAAAAAGATTGCCAAAAATAATTACAAAATACATTTAACACAAAAACCTGATTTAAATATTTCTCATAAGACATTTTCTTTTAATGGATACCTTAGTCTGATTAATTTTTCCTTTTTGATTTTTAAATGCTAAAATCTGATTTTTAAATGGTCTCCAATAAAAATGGTTGCTGAAGAGTCTGTGTAAGGCTGGTTTCACATTAGCGGTTTTGTGCGCAGCGTTTCATGCGCACCTAAAAACGCATGACAACGCACCCTTTTTCCGACACATGCGTTAAAAGCGCTGCGCTTACATGCGTTCGTATGCATTTTTTGCATGTGTTTGCGTTTTTATGCGCATGCGATTGAAGAAAAAAAAAAAGGACAGATGAAATTCAATGATAAACACCACCAATGGGACACAAGTGGGCGTGTCTCATGGGATTTCTGTATGTATATATACCCTTGCAGAGATGAAATCCTCCCATTTTGCTCCTGTATCCTGCTTCAAGATGGATCTTCAAATGGACAGTTTGTACCGCAATCTGGATTTGGATCTCGGCTTGTTTTTTGCTTTTGTTGTAGCTTGTGACGAAGAACGGAAGAGAGAAAGACGGAGAAGTCAGCGATTTTGGTGACACCCTATTTTGGAAGTCCGGGAGAGCTTTGGAGCTTACCACTCTTTATTCACTGAGCTAAATAACAATCTGGAAAAATATTACTACTATACGAGGATGTGTCAAGACAGTTTCCTTTATTTGCTTCAACGCATTGAAGGAGCCGTCACCAGGCAGGATACCCAGCTCCGGAGAGCGATTCCTGCTGAGGAACGTCTGTTGGTGACACTACAGTACATAATATTTCAAACTAAATGCCTCTCATGCCTCTCAATGTACTAATTTTTTTTTTTTTTTTTTTTTTATTCTTTATTTTTATTTCTTTATTTATTAGATTCCTGGCTACTGGAGAGACCTTAACATCGCTCCATTTTCAGTACCGGATTGGCATTTCAACACTTTCTGGGATTGTTGCAGACACTTGCTGGGCTTTCTGGGACGTTCTTCGTGGGGAATACCCACCACGGAAATATGGAAGGACAAAGCTGGAAAATTCCAGGAAGTTTGTGATTTTCCTAACTGTATTGGAGCACTTGAAGGCAAACATATCCGGATTACCAAACCGGCAAGAACTGGATCTGAGTACTTCAATTCTAAAAAATATTTTTCAACAGTGCTCATGGCCATTGCCGGTGTAGACTGCAGCTTTGTGGCCGTGGACATCGGATCATTTGGACGTGCTAATGATTCGAGAACATTTAAAGACTCGGACATGGGCCAACGATTATATCTGAATAATTTCAATTTCCCACAGCCACAGCCTCTTCCCAACACTGAAGGACCTGCAATGCCATTTGTTGTGGTTGGGGGTGAGGCCTTTCAGATGTGTGCCGTCCTCCTTAAACCGGGACTTGGACCATACTAAAAGGATTTTTAACTGCAGACTGACCAGGGCACGAAGAACTGTGGAGTGCGCCTTTGGTATCCTGGTCTCAAAATGGCGCATTTTGCAAACAGCAATTCATCTTAAAATTAACAGTGGATGAGGTGGTCAAGGCGTGTGTGGTTCTCCACAACTACATAATGGCTAAAGAGCGATCCAATGTTCAACTTGATGAACCTATTTCTAACCCATTGCCAGATTACCAGCAACACCATCTGAGGACAACAGTGGAAATAGGACAAATGAGGAATAGATTTGCAGCCTATTTTGTTTCCGATGTTGGCCGTTTTTCATGGCAAGATCAAATGGTTGTGTTTGTGTGCTTATTTGTTACTTTCCTGTGATGTGCTGTTAATAAAACACCTAGTACCTTTATTTTTTTAATGTTGCAACCAATAAATACACCTTTTTTTTTTTTTTTTTTACAAAATGTCCATTTTATGTTTCATTACACCTGGTGAAAGTGACCTCCACATGTGAAATGTCGATCACCTATTTAAAAAAAAATAAATAAAAGGTGATCATCAGTTCACAAATGCTGTAAACTATCCTGAGGCCAATAGTGCTGACAACTGGCAAGGTGACCTGACCCCCCTGACCTTTGTTTAAAAGAGGAATTTGTCTCTTCTTTATGGTGTTTTGGACACCTCATAGCTCAATGAAAGGCACCCAAAGCTAAAGTAGGAGTACATTGTACATTGGAACTGACATTGGAGATATGAGGTGTCAAAAATCTTTTGTGTATACGGCGCACGGTGTGTTGCCGGCGACGGAAGAGTCAAAGACCAGTCATTGGTTGGGGGGAAAAAAAAACAACAGTTATTTTCAAAAATGAAGTAGGTGGCTGATAAAAAGGTGAATAATTATGGGCAAAGGGGGATTGGTACGTTGGAGATTCGTTTGGGTTGGGCGAAGGGGAGGTGCCAAGTAAGCTTGATGGAAAAGATCAGGGATACTGGAGGTTGACACATTGGCAGGTGAAAAATGGGAAGATAAAGACAAAGTGGTAGGTGATGCTGGAGGAGGTGATGGTGGAGACACATGGACAGTTCTCCTTTTTCTTTTTTTTGACCGTTGTCTTTGGGTGCTTGTACACGGCCTGGTGGTGGGTGTGGTCAATGGACCCGGCGTCTGCTCTGTGTGGTGGGCTGGCCTGGTGGTGGTGGACGTCCTTGCATGAGCAGGACCCGGCGTATGCTCTGTGTGGTGACCTGGCCTGGTGGTGGTTGACCTTGCATGAGAAGGACCCGGCATCTGCTCTGTGTGGTGGGCTGGCCTGGTGGTGGTGGACGTCCCTTGCATGAGCGGGACCTGGCATCTGCTCTGTGTGGTGGGATGACCTGGTGGTGGTGGACGTCCTTGCATGAGCATGACTCGGCGGAGCAGTGTAGTGGCGGTCCTCAGCACCCGGCATGGTGTAGTGGTGTTGGGCAGCTGTGGTCATGGTGGTGGCCGCACAATAATATGCAGAAGAACTCGGTATGGTTAGACTTGTCAGCTGTGGTACTGGTGGAAAGGCAGCCGCTGGTGGTGGCTGCATGAACCGAGTCAGCTGCATAGCATTGACATATGGAGCATTGCAGGCCTGCATCACAGCAAGCTGGAGTTCTGGGGTTAGGTTTTCCGACATGCCATTCTCTATGGCACTAAAGAAATGTCTTGCCGGTCTCTGGAGCTCGACTTCCAGTTGGTCAAAGCGTCGGGTGACATTGGATAAACCAGTTTCCACTCTGTCACCCAGCGACTTGAAGCAATTCTGGAAGACCATGCCCAAATGCAAAAACGCGGGCATGAGTGGCCTGTCCGAGCCCCGCTGCCACTGGTGGGAAGAGCCAAAAAATGGAGGGGCAGATGACTCGGACAGGGGAAGACCGGTGGACCTGCTGCCGGTTCTCCAGACTGTGCTGCAGGCCTACTTACCACTGTGGGATGGCTGGGATGGGTCCGACGGCGTTGCATGAAGGACCGCTCCTGATGCCGGTCCAGGTTCTACGGTGCTGCTATGGGTTCTGTGAAAAGAAAAGGAAAACATTAGTATACAAAAATTTAAATTTTACATTCGCAAACTCCTGTGGAATATAAAATTTCAGATAAGGTAAACACAACACAATGGAATACAACAACAACATACTTACGCTCGGCGTGAAAGGAACGGTCTCAGGAAGCTGAGCAGACGATAATACTTGTACTTGGTCCTTGCAGTAGCAGCACCGCTTCGAACCTGGCCTTCGTGCCTCAGGTCCCTGTTGAAGCGGTCCTTCATGGAACGCCATCTAGTTTTTACTTAAAAAAAAAACAACCGTATGTGATGCAATAAACTCGCAGGAGTTTATCACATCACACACGGTTGTGTGATCACGGGCAACTGCTTTATTGCCGCGTTGTTGCAATATTTACGAAAGTCCTTTTGACCCCTAGCTGAGGCATTGTCCCATCTATCCCACAGCGATTTGGCCACCTCGTTCCACAGCCGCCGGATCACCACTGCGTCGGAATGCTGGGGATCACGGGTGTCCCACAACGGAACGCGCTCCTGGACAGATGTGATGAGGAGGTCATTATTGACCTCCTCCTCCTCGTCCCGCTGTGGCACCTAGAATTGAAACAAAGACATTAATGTTTGAAAGATAAAACAGTTTAAAAATACAAAAAAAAACCTTACAGGCCATGTTGCCACCGCTGCTCGGCCCCGAGTTGGCTGCTCCTGTGGTTCATCACCACTTGAAGAGCTCTGTGAAGAAAAAAAGTAAAAATTTTACACATGTGTAGAAGTGACAGTGAATACTTAAGAACAGTTGATAATGTACCCACTTCACTGGGTTGTCCACTGTGGGAATTCTCACTGCTTGTTGGCATGATCCTCCTGATAATGAATTCTGCAAGAAGAAATACAACAAAAAAAAAATTACACACTGCAGGGCTAAAAACAAGAAAAAAAAAAAAAAAGACATCTTTAGACTGGTATACTTACATGTCCCAAAGCTGTGCTGTCCTCTCCAGAGTCTATAGAATTGTGAAGTAAAACTATGCCCACCCCCTATATTTATTTATCTTGTTTTGGGGGGTGGTCAGGAATTTGTCTAGACAGTCCTTGCACTTGTTTACTCAGACAATGCATGCTAACACAGTCGTGCGCATGTCACTGCGCACAGAAGCGCTCCCATAGACTTTGATGCGTTTTTTTGGCGCATTCCGTGCGCAAGAGTGCGCCTGTGTTTTTTGTCTGAAAATCGGCACCAGAAAAATGCAACATGTAGCGTTTGGCGCCACACGACGCACTCGCCCAGACGACGCATGCGCTCGAAAACGCATACGAAAGCATGCAAACGCAAGACCATGTACCCCACATGTTAAAGATAGGGGCGCATGACGTATGCGCCCCAAAACGCTGCGCACAAAACCGCTAATGTGAAACAAACCTAAGTCCTTTACACAGCTGGCTTTAGTCAATCTTATGGTATAGTCACGGTTGCTATTCTCCTTGGCCCAGAGGTATCTACCTGAATGGCCTGTTTTCTCTAACTCTCTCTCCTCTCAGAATGAGCACAGTGTAAATTAAGTGGGAGATGCCTATAGGAAGGTGAGGAGTTTATACACAGCAGAGCAGAATGTATCACAGTGCGGAGAACCAGAGAGCCAGTGTGGAGATTAGCCAGGGGTTAGATTTTTTTCGGTGAAAGGGGAAATCCATGCAGGAATGAAGCTGTGCTGATACATTAGAGCTAATGACACACAGACCTCACGTCCAGCATGTATTACTGGACGGAACATAAGAATTGTCTGTAACTAGGAGCACGTTGAAAAACTGCATATCAGGTGATGTGAAAATGTGTAAAAAAAAATGAAGATAGCAGCCTGAAAAATATAGTTACGTTTTCTTTTATTTAATTCAAGACAACCACTAATATATGAAAGTCATTTTCCTTGTTAGAGGTGTCCATGGTCTTTAAAATTAATTATTTACTGCTTGAGATAGTCTTTACATCAAAAGTGGAGTGGGCATATTCGAGGGACAGTTGTGCTCAAAAGTTTACATACCCCAGCAGAATGTTTGCTTTCTTTGCCTTTTTTCAGAGAATATGAATGATAACACCAAAATGTTTTCTCCATTCATGGTTAGTGGTTGGGTGAAGCCATTTATTGTCAAACTACTGTGTTTTCTCTTTTTAAATCATAATGACAACCCAAAACATCAAAATGACCCTGATCAAAAGTTCACATACCCTGGTGATTGTGGCCTGATAAAATGCATAGAAGTTGACACAAATGGGTTTGAATGGCTACTAAAGGTAACATCCTCACCTGTGACAAATGCCAGGAAAATTGTTCAGGATGCAAAGAAAAAATGACAAATAACATCAGCTGAAATACTGGACTCTCTGAAAATTAGCAGTGTGGCTGTTTCAAGATGCACAATAAGGAGGCACTTGAAGAAAAATGGGCTGCATGGTCAAGTCACCAGAAGAACGCCAAATGACCCTGATCAAAAGTTCACATATCCCATTTCTTAATACCGTGTATTGGCCTGTTGTGAATTCTCTCTCTGACTTCCCTCTGGTGATTACTGAAGATAGTGGAGCTGGTCAGATTGAGAGTTCTCTTTCTGGGCTCCCTCTGGTGGTTACTGGAGGAAGTGGAGCTGATCTGATTGACAGAGGCTTGCTACCTGATGATGAGGAAGACGATTGGAGATCTGGGTTTTCTGACTGGGATTTAAGACAGCTGACTCCCTCTATCCCTGCTGGTGATTTTCTTCCAATGCCTCCTGAGGTCTGATGTCTCCTGCTCTTTCCCTGCATGTTCAGCTAAGTGGTTCATTTGCTATTCTGTTTGCATTTGATCTGGTTTTGTTTATCTCTGCTTTGTGCGGGTCAGCTAGCTCCGGCTGGGGCTGGGGCTGTGCTGAATCACCGCCCATATGTTACTGCATGTGCCAGTTTGTTTTGTCCCCTTTTATATTGGTCTCTTTTTGCTTTGCTTTCAGAATATACCAGAGTGCTGATATAGTGGGGGGCGAAGTCGTGCGACTTCAGTGTTTTTGTGCATCAGACGTGTTGGACCTTTTGCAGGGTTTTTTGCTTGATTGCAGACAGTATCTTTCCTGTCCTGTCTAGTCAGTGTGGGCCCCATCATTTGCTCAGTCTATTTTTCTGCCTGCGTTTGTGTTTTCATCTTGTCTCACCGACAATATGTTTGGGGGCTATCGATTCCTTTGGGGTCTGCTGCGGGGCAGTTTAGATTTCCCCTTTCTTGCTTTAGGCTTAGTTAGCTCTCCGGCTGTGCCGAGGCGTCTAGGATCATCGTAGGTAAGCTCCACGGCTACTGCTAGTTGTGTGGACAGGATCAGGGGTCTGCATCCGCTTAGTTACGAACCTCTCTGGTTTTCTGTGGCTTAGCCTGGGCCTGCTATCCTCGGTGACCCATTCATAGCATTGACCTCTCTAGCATCAATGACAGCTTGTAGTCTTGTTGTAGTTGTCAATGAGGTTCTTTATTTTCTCAGATGGTAAAGCTGCCCACTCTTCTTGGAAAAAAGCCTCCAGTTCCTGTAAATTCCTGGGCTGTCTACCATGAACTGTGCTCTTGAGATCTCCCCAGAGTGGCTCAATGATATTGAGGTCAGGAGACTGAGATGGCCACTCCAGAACCTTCACTTTGTTCTGCTGTAGCCAATGACAGGTCGACTTGGCCTTGTGTTTTGGATCATGGTCATGTTGGAACATCCAAGTACGTCCAATGTTCACCTTCCTGGCTGATGATTGCAAATTTGCCTGCAGTATTTGCTGATAACGTGCTGCATTCATCTTTCCTTCAACTTTGACCAAGTTTCCTGTGCCTTTGTATCTCACACATCCCCAAAACATCAGCGATCCACCTCCGTGCTTTACAGTAGGAGTGGTGTTCCTTTCATCATAGACCTTGTTGGCCTCTCTCCAAATGCAACATTTATGATTGTGGCCGAAAAGTTCAGTTTTGGCCTCATCATTCCAAATTACCATGTTCCAAAGGTTTTGATGCTTGTTTCTGTGCTATTTTGCATATGGTAGGCGAGATACTTTGTGGCATTTGCGCAGTAATTGCTTTCTTCTGGCGACTCGACCATGCAGCCCATTTTCCTTCAAGTGCCTCCTTATTATGCATCTTGAAACAGCAACACCGCTAGTTTTCAGAGAGTCCGGTATTTCAGCTGATGTCGTTTGTGGGTTTTTCTTTGCATAACGAACAATTTTCTTGGCATTTGCCACATATCACAGGTGAGGATGTTACCTTTACAGTAGTAGCCAGTCAAACCCATTTGTGTCAATTTCTGTGCATGTTATCATGCCTAAATCACCACTTTTGATCAGGGTCATTTGGATGTTTTTGGTTGTCATTATGATTTAAAATGAGAAAATACAGTAGTTTGACAATAAATGGCTTCACCCAACCACTGACCATGAGTAGAGAAAAAGTTTTGGTGCTATCATTCATATTCTCTGAAAAAAGGCCAAGAAAGCAAAAATTCTGCCAGGGTATGTAAACTTTTGCGTACAACTGTATTGAAAGCACAGGCAAATAAAATTTCTGCTTTAATAGTATCCGTTCTTGACTGTTGCTTACAGCAGATCACATCAGGTCAAAAATCAGTCTGTCTGCCATTCTAAACCCTGCGCTTGCAGCACACGTGCAGTCCTCCGTTTTGTACGTGGGTTTAATGCTGACCATCCTTCTGGCTCCAGCGGTGCGTTCTCCTCTGTGTTGTGCTGTGTTGTTTCTATCATAAGGTCTGCAGTTTCCTTAAGTGGCTCTTTTAATCCACTCTGACTTCAGTTCCCCTTCACAAAACAAAGCCGTTGGCTTCTGTGGTGAATATATAAACCGGGGCTACTTAATACCTGCTAAGTACTATTCACCGCAGTCACGTCCGCGCCAGCTTGATCCACTTTCAATTGCTTGTTGGCTTTCTCTGTGCTCTTTATTTATAACGGTTTTTATGCGAGACATTATGTACACACATTAGAGTAAATTAAAAACGGAAGTATCTGTGCTTCAGAACTGAATATCAGCAGCTATAAACCAGACCAAAACAGTCGGGATCTGGGCAGCTCTGCTGCCTGCTATTTCTGGCCATGAATGGAATGGGTTTACTGAGGTAAAATACTGACCAAATACCGAACGTGTGAACATGGCCTTACTCTGTTATTTTACACTTTTTATTAAAATATGTCTCTGATCTGCTAGTTTAGTGTTTTAGACTAGTCTGGTCTTATGAAGGATGTGACATCTGATTGATTGGCCACATTTTCAAGTATGGCTAGTGTTTATCTTCCTTCTGCCATTTCGCCGTAAGGTTCTTCCATATCCACCCCTAGCCCCATCCTTCTGATCCCTTCTTCCCTCTCTGCCATATCCACCTTCTAATGTACATGCCTTTTAATTACTTGAGCAAGATGGAGCCCATGCCAATATCAACCAGCCATGGTGTTACTTTTTTCTTTCTTTTTGATTGGTTGTATTTTGTTTTCAGCTAGTTTTCATAAAACGCCTCTAAATGGAGCAGAAAAAAACGGAAAGTGCTAATGAAAATGTGATCCTAGCCTTAGCTGGTAGGACGCTTTCGTGCTTTTTCAATGTCTGTTTAAAATAGATATCTCGAGGCTTACCCAATGTGTACCTCCAATGTAAGGCATACACTGCCATCGGTCACCCAGATATTCACCCCCCAAAAAATATGCCATGCAATATACATTTTTTATCTGGATGTTGCTTTTTTACTCCCATTTTTCCATCCAGCAGAACCAAGATATCTGACATAGAGTATCTGCACCACAGAAGCCTGAGGGACACTGTCGTCAGGTCGGGGAGGCCATGGATACATTTTAAGTATGAGCTAGAAGCTTATGTGTCTCCTGCAACAAAGCATAAACCATCACATGATACCAACCTGAGGTCATAAGTCTGGACTAGACATGAGCGAGCGTCCTTGGATAATGTGTTATCTGAGCATGCTCTTTTGCTCTCCGAGTGTCTTTGGCGTGCTTGAAAAATATGTTAGGGTCTTTGCAGCTGTTAGACAGCCATAACACATGTAGGGATTCCCTGCTTGTTAGTCAGTCACTGCGTGTGTTGTGGCTGTCGAAGAGCTGCGAGACATGCAGTCGCGGGGATTCGATATTATTCGAGCATGCCAAAGACACTTGGTTAGCGTTCGAGCATGCTCAGATAACGCCTTATCCCAGCACGTTCGCTCATCTCTAGCCTGGAAACATGGTTGCGGTACCAGTCGCCAGGATGTAGGTGGTAGCTGTATATATGAATGAAGAAAATAATATAAAATACAAAACTGATCCCAAAAGGGTAAAGAGAAATATCTGTAAAATGACTTCCCTTTCTATGTATATTAAGGCGGGGGCAATATTATCGGAGGTGGAACTGCCCTGAAAACGTTCCAGCTTTTCTGCTGCATTTTTGACTCCCAAGTTTCATGCACATATAATTCTATTTGCAGGTGAAATGCCACAACTGGTGAAAGGAATGAAGCTCTTAAATCAGGCGGATCCCTGCGTTGAAGTGTTGATTCAGGAGACGGGAGAACACGTCCTTATTACAGCAGGAGAAGTTCACTTGCAGCGCTGCTTGGATGACTTGAGAGAAAGGTTGAGAAAACAATCTATATTTCCCCGTGCTCACATAGTAGGCGGCCTTGCCGTAGACACTGATTTATGCATTTTGACTTTGCTAGACAGTTCTCATCCAGTAATCTGTGGCCCTCCTCTGGACCCCAAGTACATTTATTGATGGCAATAAGATGGTCTGCTGCTGGCGAGGGCTTGCCACCTCTCTGGCCTTGCATCCATCCTGAGCACTTTTTGGCAGACTACCTCTCATTACTTGTCACTGAACGCGTTCGCTTCATTTATGGCTATGTGTTCGGTGTGCAATGGCTTTTCCAATTAAAAAGCAATGTACCTGTAATGAAAGTGTACACTTATTGATATGCATAGCTAATGGGCTAAATGGGCTTGCAGATGGCAATTCCTTTAATCTGTCAAATGAAAGCAGACAAGGGCAAGCGTGGGATAATGTCACTTTTTAAAAAAAAAAATGTTTACGTATTTCCAGGATGATATAAAGTGCTGCAGAAATAGAATTTAAAGGGTTTGAAGTTCATTAAAAACGTGGAGATCTGGTGCAATCTGCCGTGGAACCACAATAACTTATATTCTATAGTAATTAGTGATGAGCAAGCGTGCTTGAATAAGGCGTTATCTGAGCATGCTCAAGTGCTAACCGAGTGACTTTGGCATACTTGAAAATTTTGTTCTAGTCCCTGCAACTCCTAACGGTAAAATACAACCTCTGAAAAGTCATAAATTTCATCGATGCGCCATGATTCTGACATTTGTCTGTAGAATTGATATAGATATTAACACAATAAAATTGCAGAGCAATACTAACTTGCCAAAGCAGAGCAGAGATATCTTAGTGTATTGTGACTGGATCACATGTAGGAAACCTATTATGAGACTGAGTCCCTTGTGGCAGGACAGCCGGCATTCAATTCCCTTATCCAAGTACCAGATCACCATATGTCTTCCTTTCACTTGGAATAAGACGTGATGGCTGCACAAAACCTTGCTCATCTGTGTAATCTGGAGATTTTATTGAGGCATTAATTATTATTATTTTTATTATTTACTAGCTGAAGAGCCCGGCATTGCCTGGGCATAGTAACCAACTGTGGTTAGTTATGACAAATTATAATTATTATATTGCACATAAAAAAACGTGCATCTAATCCTATTCTGTGTGATACTGACTGCTGAGCCGTGTATCTAATCCTATTCTGTGTGATACTGTCTGCTGAGCCATGTATCTAATACTATTCTGTGTGATACTGTGTGCAGAGCTGCGTATCTAATCCTATCCTGTGTGATACTGTCTTCTGAGCCCTGTATCTATTCCTATCCTCTGTGATACTGACTGCTGAGCTGTGTATCTAATCCTATCCTGTGTGATACTGACTGCTGAGCTGTGTATCTAATCCTATCCTGTGTGATACTACCTGCTGAGTCGTGTGTCTAATCCTCTCCTGTGTGATACTGACTGCTGAGCCGTGTATCTAATCCTATCCTGTGTGATACTGGGCTCCCCCTGCAGTCTGTGTCAGAGGGTGGTCTGTGTTGGCATAGTAATAAATTGTGTTATTTCCAGCTTTACAGAAGGACGATAACACCATAGAAATGATAAGAATAATAGGCCTCAGATACCACAACTGTCTACAAAGAAAACTGTTGCTGATAGCAACCAATCACAGCTCATTTTTCATCTTTTAAACAGCTCAGGGACAGCGTGGCAAGTTTTGAGTGGCGACTTTTGTGTTTTGACTTTTATGTGGCGAGGTTGGTGTATATGTGGTGAAATGTGTGCTGAGGGTGGTATATGTGTTGAAGCACGTGGTAGCGTGTGGCGCATCTTGTGTGTGGTGAGTATCCCATGTCAGGGCCCCACCTTAGCAACTGTATGGTATATACTGTTTAGCGCCATCGCTCTCATTCTTTAAGTCCCCCTTGTTCACATCTGGCAGCTGTCAATTTGCCTCCAACACTTTTCCTTTCACTTTTTCCCCATTATGTAGATAGGGGCAAAATTGTTTGGTGAATTGGAACGCGCGGGGTTAAAATTTGGCCTCACAACATAGCCTATGATGCTCTCGGGGTCCAGACGTGTGACTGTGCAAAATTTTATGGCTGTAGCTACGACGGTGCAGATGCCATTACATACATACACTTTTGCTCCATTATGTAGATAGGGGCAAAATTGTTTGGTTAATTGGAACGCGCTGGGTTAAAATTTCGCTTCACAACATAGCCTATGATGCTCTCGGGGTCCAGACGTGTGACTGTGCCAAATTTTGTGGTTGTAGCTACGACGGTGCAGATGCCAACACATACATACACTTTTTCCCCATTATGTAGATAGGGGTAAAATTGTTTGATGAATTGGAATGCGCGGGGTTACAATTTTGCCTCACAACATAGCCTATGACGCTCTCGGGGTCCAGACGTGTGACTGTGCCAAATTTTGTGACTGTAGCTGCGTCGGTGCGGATGCCAATCCCGGACATACATACATACACACCCACATTGAGCTTTATATATTAGATTATTACACCGACATTTATTCCATGGCGCTTTACATGTGAGGAGGGGTATACATAACAATAAACAGGTACAATAATTTTAAACAATACAAGTCACGGCTGGTACAGGAGGAGCGAGGAGCCTGCCCCCAAGGGCTCACAATCTACAAGGGATGGGTGAGGATACAGTAGGTGAGGGTAGAGCTGGTCGTGCACCTGTGTGGTGGAACGAGGCTCACTGCAGGCTGTAGGCTTGACGGAAGAGGTTGGTCTTCAGGTTCCTTTTGAAAGTTTCCACAGTAGGCGACAGTCTGATATGTTGTGGTACAGAGTTCCAGAGTAAGGCTGGGGTCACACTTGCAATTGCAATGCGATCATCAATACCCGGCACTGGCGCCGGCAGTCGGGACCAGAGTGTGCGGCTGCATGTATTTCTGTGCAGCTGAAAGCTCCGTTCCCGAGTGCCGGCGGAAGTGCCGGGTATTGATGTGAGAGACTCACGTGAGTTTCTCGCATTGCAGATGCAAGTGTGACCCCGGTCTAAGGGGAAGCACAGGAGAAATCTTGTATGCCATTGTGGGGAGAGGAGATAAGAGGGGAGTAGAGAAGGAGATCTTGTGAGGATTGGAGGTTGCGTGCAGGTGAGTACTGGGAGACTAAGTCACAGATGTATGGAGGACACAGCTTGTGGATGGATTTGTATGCCATGGTTAGGGTTTTGAACAGGAGTCTCTGGGTAATGGGGAGGCAGTGCAGGGATTGACAGAGGGGAGAGGTCAGGGAATAGCGGGGGGACAGGTGGATTAGTTGGGCAGCAGAGTTTAGAATAGATTGGAGGGGTTAAAAGAGTGCTAGAGGGGAGGCCACAGAGAAGGAGGTTGCAGTAGTCAAGGCGGGAGATGATGAATGCATGGACTAGGATGTTTGCAGATTCTTGGTTGAAGAATGTACTGGAGGCTTCCCTGACTTTTGATTTTTTTTTCCAGTTTGGCCTTTATTGTCCAGTATTGGATTATTCAGAATTGAAGACTATACATTGCAGTTTTCATTATTGATATGGACTTTTATTTTTACGTTTTGTTGTGATACTAATGTGAAATAGATTATATACTCGTATATCCTGTCCATAGGCTGTTTTTGGTGTAGCTTAACCCCATACATTTCGGTGGAGCTGACCTGTGACACCAAACACAACTTGCGGACAAGAGGGGTACTTTTTTTTTTTTTATCATTTTTCTTTCTATTAGACGTTCCCACTTAAGACTATGTCGTGCCTTCATCATCATTGGAAAAGCTAAGGCAATGTTCACACTTTTACAGTCTTGGTGTAGTTTCTGCATCTCTTCTGAAAGCTTTAGATTATATTCCAATTGCACAGGGTTTGTTCATACTTTTTTTTTTCAATGGCCGTATATCCTGGTAATGTGCCACCAATTTATGTCGTAGAAGCCAATGAATTCTTCTCTCCTGCAATATATGTACTTTCACGAAACGTCTCCTAAGAATGCACTGCTTATAGATATCCATTGTGTGATGGAAATGAATGTTTTCGAACCTGGGAAAATGAGACAGATCTTTCCATAAGTATTTTCTTGAACAGATGTAAATGTGGGCCTGCATGTTTGCCCTGGCTTCCAGATAGCTTCACTCTTCAGGAAGAGAAGACTAGTGTGTATGCCCATGCATTGGTGATGTAATGGCTTCCTAAGTCTTCCTTGGCAGTGACATCTTAGGAATAATAACGCTCTCACGTCTACTGGAGACATTTGGCTGCACTACCATGAGGAACACTTGTTCCTTACCACCTTCCCCACAGGTGTCCATTCTCTTCTGCAGCCTGGCTTCTATTCTTAGACATCATTTTGCATCCTTTTAATGTTTTCTTCTTTCCCCATAGAAATCAGACTAACTGTTCACCTGTTAAGTAACAGCTGCATTGTGCGTCCCATCGCAGGCGTTTCATTAGCTGTCTTTTATGTGAACGCTCAGCCTCTATTCACTTACCACAGTATACATTTATCCCAAAAAGATGTGAACTCTCTGTACTCAGTCTCCCTATTGAATATTTCCGTTCAATCGGTTAAAGTACTTTGTACCAGTGGCTGCTTTTTATTGTTTCAAGTTGGTGACTTTTGGTGAAGGATGAATACTTAGCCACATTTTCACCTGACTGTTACACTGCATTATTGAAAAACCTTTCACGCTGCAATGAAAGTGTATTTAAATCACGCAGGGGTCGTTTCAATCTGAAATTGCCATGTTATTGCATGTGACTTTACGTGCAGATTTTATAGGGTACAATTATGTAAAATATCCATAGAATGTGAAGGTACCCATACAAAATTATGATTTGATATTGTATCAATGCAGCAGTGAGGGCATTTTAGGTAGAATTTTAAAATCTAAATATGATACTTAGTCTTGATAAAATAAAATGTGACTAATAGAAAAGTATTATACAGATTTATTTTAGTAGCACAATAGAATATTGTTCGGGAGAAGTTGATGGGGTATATGACCGACTTGGGTTTTAGCATACTTTGCTTTATTGTTACTTACCGTACTACATTCATAATTAAGTGTAATTGAGAGCAGAAACACAAATGACCAGAGCAAACCTATAGAGCGGGTGACGTAAGTATTGAACATGTCACCAATTTTCTATGTAAATTTATTTCTAAAGGTGTTATTGATGTGAAATTCTCACCAGATGTCCATAAATTATGTGTAACAATGAGAAATGACACAGGGAAAAAGTATTGCACACTCTTACTGAAATGTAATACTTTGTACTAAATCCTTTGTTGATGAGAACAGCTTCAAGATGCTTCCTGTATGGAGAAACCAATCGCATGCATTGCTCATGTGTGATTTTGGCCCATGCTTACACACGCTCTCTTTACATCTTGAAGGTTCTGTGGGCTTCTTCTATAAACTCTGAGATTTCATTCCTTCCATACATTTTCTATTGCGTTCAGGTCCGGTGATTGGATGGGCCATTCTAGTAGCGTTGGTTTTATCTGAAATGAACTGAAAGTTTCTTTGGCTGTGTGTTTGGGATCATTGTCTTGCTGAAATGTCCACACTCATTGCGTCTTCATCATCCTGGTGACGTGTTCAGTATTTATTTTACCCACTATAGGTCATATGATAATAGATGCCGAAACTGTGGTAGATGAAAGTGACATGGAAGAAAGCCTATTATAAATTACAAAGATGACACTGTGGACATACCAAAGGTGGACCATACTGTTGTTTTATTGGAGAGTGGACAATATATATTTATAGGCATGTAGGTCATAGAAAGTTGAGTAAAATTATACCTTGATATCTGCTACCTGATATTTTATTATAGAGAAATACACGTTTCTCGTATATGTAAATGAACTGTTAAGATCTGTGGACCGGACATTGATCTCCCTGAGAATCTGCCTCCAGAGCCAATTTTAAATGAAAGTGGGTGTTATCAGTGTGATACATGTGGGTCAGGAGAACAGCCTTTCAGCCATTACGTGTCTCACACTGGTATCATCCCCGTTAATTTAAAATAATCCCTGGAGGCAGATTATCATGCGGATCCGTGTTCGGCCCATAGATCTAAACAGCTCATTCACATATAAGAAAAATATGGATTTCTCTAGAATAAAACATCAGATCATAGATATCAAGGTGTAATTCAATTAAACTTTCTATGACCTACATGCCCATATAGAAGGCTTAGGAGGGTTGTGTCAATCTCTGACCGGGGCATTTAACATGCACGCTCTAGAAACGTGTCACAAACACCACCCATTGGCGCCTCTGTCACATGATCATGACCGAGGAGAGAGAAATGGGGTCCCCCTATTCTCCCAGGTACCTCTGGTTTGCCTGGACCCTCCTGCATCCCCTGGTCCTGTCCCCTGGCTGCCAACATCTTCTTCCGGGAAGAAAATGGGCTCATATGCAGTGTGCCCGCTGAGATCCGCCGGCAACAATAGGCAATTTTTCCTATTGGTTCATTTTGATCACAGTGATAGACCCTATCACAGTGATCAAAGTAAAAAAAAAAGTAAATCAACCCCCCCCTTTATCACCCCCTTAGTTAGGTAAAAATAATAAAATAAATGTATTTCCATTTTTCCGTTAGGGTTGGGCTAAAGTTAGGGTTAGGGTTGGCTTGGGCTAGGGTTAGGGTTGTGGTTATTGTTGGGATTACGGTTAGGGTTGGGATTAGGGTTAGGGGTATGTTGGGGTTAGGGTTGGAGTTAGAATTGAGGGGTTTCCACTGTTTAGGTACATCAGGGGGTCTCCAAACGTGATATGGCCCCACCATTGATTCCAGCCAATTTTACGTTCAAAAAGTCAATCAGTGCTCCCACCCTTCTGAGCCCTGCTATGCGCCCAAACAGTGGCTTTCCCCTACATATGGGGTATTGGCATACTCAGTTGAAACTGTACAACAAATTTTGTGGTCCATTTTTTCCTAATACTCTTGTGAAAATAAAAAAATTGGTTCCAAAGTAAACTTTTTGTGAAAAAAGTAAAATGTTCATTTTTTCCTTCCACATTGCTTTAGTTCTCATGAAGCACCTGAAGGGTGGATAAACTTCTTGAATGTGGTTGTGAATACCTTGAGGGGTGCAGTTTTTAGAATGGTGTCACTTTTGGGGATTCTGTTATATTGACCCCCCCAAACTCACTTCAACTGTGAGGTGGTCCATAAAAAAATGGTTTTGTAAATTTTGTTGGAAAAATGAGAAATCGCTGGTGAACTTTTAACCCTTTTTTGTGTAACACAAAGTTTGAAAATTTCTAAATTTTAAAAACTTGTGCCAAATTTCCGTTTTTCATAAATAAACACAAGTCATATTGGAGAAATTTTCGCCACTAACATTAAGAACAATATGTAACGAAAAAACAGTCTCAGAATCAGCGGGATCCGTTGAAGCGTTCCAGAGTAATAACGTCATAAAGTGACTGGTCAGAATTGTAAAAATTGGCCTGGTCATTAAGTACCAAATTGCCTCTGTCACTAAGGAGTTAAATAATCTTTTGCTGTAGTATGTGTTTGTCAAGAAAGCAAAATGGTCCAGGCTGTTTATATGGTCATATTTCTAGCTGAAAGATTATGCCATCTATAGCTCTATTTATGCAATCTATTTCTTCCAGCCTGAAAATCATTGTTTTAATTCATATTCAAATGATGCTTAAGTGCTCCAGGTGTGTCAAAGCCCTTATTAATCTTCCTGTTCCCTGGCTCTATTTTCCACTCATCCTCACCTCCCCTGCTTTACTGACCTGACCGATCACTGGTTGTGTATTGAAGCCACTAAGCTGTGAAAGTTCAAAGCACCCACCTTGTGCCCCCTTCAAAATAAAAGAATTAAAAAAAAATGCACATGTTTCGTATCGCTGCGTTCAGAATCGCCGGATCTATCAAAATATAAAAAGAATTTATCAAATCAGAAAAGCAGCGCAACAAGAAAAAACAAACAAACCGCCAGAATGACAATTTTATGGTGCCACAACATTGCAATAATATACAATAACATTGCATCAAAACATTGTATCTACCCCAAAATGGTGTTAATAAAAATATCAGCTTGGCGCACAAAAAATAAGCCATTACCCAACCCCAGATCCCGAAAAATAGAAACACTTACTGGTCTTGGAAAATGGCAGCATTTATTTATTTTTTTCAAAGTTTGTTATTTTCACCATTTAAATAAGAAAGTACCTATACATGTTTGTTATTTGTGAACTTGTAATATCATGGCGAATCATAATGGCAGATCAGTTTTAGCATTTAGTGAACATGGTTAAAAAAAAAAAAAATGTGGAATTGCACTTTTTTTTTGCAATTTCACATCACTTTTTTTTCCCATTTTTCCAGTACACAATATGGTAAAATCAATGGTGTCATTCAAAGGTACAACTCGTCCCGCAAAAAACAAGCCCTCACGTGGTCTTATTGACTGAGAAATAAAAAGTTCTGGCTCTGGGAAGAAGGGAATCAAAAACGAAAATGCATAAACCGAAATTCCCAAGGTTGTGAAGAGGTTAAACCTCATTGTAGTATGAATTAAAACAGCCTTTTTTTCCATCCTGGAATAACACATGGCATAAGTAAAGATATAGGTTACATTATCTTTCAGAGAGCAAAATGGCCATATAAACAGTTTGAGGGATGGATCAGGCTGATGCATTCCTTTTTAAACCCCTTAATGACCGCCAATACGTATTTTTACTGACCTGAGATATAAGAGAATATCATCCCCATACAGGTGACAATCCAGTAGCTGTCGGCTGTACACTATATCTGACAACTTGCTGTATCACAAATGATCGGTGTTGGCACCGTCCATTATCTGTTTAACCCCTTAGTTGCTGCTGTCAAAAGTGACTACATCAAATAAATGGTTAATAGATTGTGGGGGCTTGCACTTTAATCTAATTGACACACCGAGATCATGATTGTGTGGTCCTGATGTTTGCCATAGCAGTTTATGGCCAAATAGCGACCTTAGGGTACCGTTACACTTAGCGATGCACCAGCGATCCCGACAACGATATGGATCGCTGGTGCATCGCTAAGTGGTCGCTAGTGAGCTGCCACACAGGCAGATCTCACCAACGACATCGCAGGGGTCGCTACTTACCTGTCAGACGCGGCGATCCTGACGTCCTCCACCCGCGTCCACGCGTCGCTCGTCGGCGCCACAGGAAGCGCCCGACGAGAAATGGCCCAGGACCTTCTCGCGCGATCAGCGATAACCAGCGGGGGAGCCAGTCGGAGGTAAGTATCAGACATAGCGATATCGCTAGCAATACCGCTGCTATGTCACAAAATCGGTGACGTTACAGTGATATTGCTAGCGATATCGCTATGTGTAACGGGGGCTTTAGAGTCTGCCGGCTACAGCGGCCAGTTCAGAAGTTAGTGACATTTAGGTGGTAAACAAACACTTTTTCATTCCGGCTATACCACTTGCATGTATTCCTGAAAATCACCTGAAGGGTTAATAAACTACCTGACAGCAGTTTTCAATATGTGAGGGGGTGTTGTTTTTAAAATGGTACCACGTTTGGGGTTTTCCAATATATAGGACCCCCAAAGTCACTTCAAAGTTGGATAGGTCCCTCCAAAAAATACATTTTGTAAATTTCCTTGAAAAAATGAAAAATTACTGCTACATTTTTAAACTTTCTAAAAGGCTAACAAAATAAGTTAGCGTTTTAAAAATGGTGCTGATGTAAGGCAGACATGTGGGAAATGTTATTTATTAATGTTTTTCTGTGGTATGACTATCTGGATTAAAGGGATATTAATTCAAAGTTTGAAAATTGCAATTTTTTTTTACATTTTTGTCAAGTTTCTGATATTTTTTATAATTGAACAGAAAACATATAAATCTAAATTTACTATTATCATAAATTATAATGTGCCACGAAAAAACAGTCTCAAAATCACTGGGATTTGTTGAAGCGTTCCAGAGTTATTACCACATAAAGTGACATTGGTGAGAATTTAAAAAATTGTCCCAGTCACGAAGGGGTTTTAAAGCAGTGCTAAACCTTACAGATCCACTACACACTTCACTTATTTTGACAGTCACCCAATCCCCCTTGGTTTCAATTTCCCAGTCCCATCTCAGCACATAGGAAGTGGCAGAAGTCACCCCCTCAACCAATCACTGGCTAAGCAAGTCTACAGCCAGTGATTGGGCGACAAGTCATCTCCTACCATTGGTTGAGACAGACGCACGGCCTGCGTCCCCAGTGCAAAAGATAGGGGACGCAGGACGCATGCAGCGTCATGCGTCCGTAGGCGGAGCTACCGACGGAGGCGCAGCAGGGGGCGGGGCTTAGCGGCTGCCGTGCGCAGCCCGACGCTGCGGCCGTAAACGCTAATGTGAAACTAGCCTAAGAAGTAGAGACCAGCGAGGGCCAGGAAAGCATCAGTACAGGACCTGCAGGGGCTTGTCAAGGTGATTTATCTTTTCTTCTAGATTTTTATACCAGTTTGTGCCAATTTAAAAAAGATGTTAATTCAACTGAAAACTCTGTTACAAATCACGATTTACTGATTATATTGTATTCACATACACAGGTTTGCAAAGATTGAGGTGAGTGCTTCTGCACCAATAATCCCATTTCGAGAAACCATAATAAGACCTCCAAAAGTTGACATGGTAAATGAAGATATTGGAAAACAGCAAAAGGTGGCCGTTATACACCAGGTTAAAGAGGATCAAAGTAAGTCCCCAGAAGGAGTCCACATTGACCCAGATGGTCTAGTGACGGTAACCACGTCAAATAAAATGGCCACGCTCAGTGTCAGAGCCGTGCCTCTTCCAGAAGAAATAATTCCACTACTAGAGAAGAACAGTGACTTAATCAGAACTATGGAGCAGATCAACTTGGCTTTCAGTGAAGGTGGCAATGCCGTTCAGGTCATTGAGACAGCAATTAGCCAAATTAATGAATTCAAAGGTAATCTTGAACAGCACTTGCAAGGCAGGAGGTGGAGAAATGTAGTAGACCATATCTGGTCTTTTGGTCCTAGACGATATGGGCCTAATATCTTGGTGAATCACATTGAAAGCTATGAAAGGCCATCTGTATGGCAGTGCCTTGATAAAATCGCCAAAGAGGGGAAATTTCATAGCTTTGACAACAGTATTGTCAGTGGTTTTCAGCTTGTGACTCTGGCTGGACCCATGTGTGAAGAACCTCTTATGGGGGTCTGTTTCATTGTGGAAAGACTTGATGTAAATAAATCTGCTGTATTGGAAAGACAAGATTCAGAAGAACAAGCTGTAAACAGTGATGAACATCTACATACAGCTGCTGAATCCATTGAGAAGTCTGCGAGGGAAGCTGCTGAAGCTAAGGACATTGTACAACACAGCCAGAGTAGCACAAAGGCTCAGGAGAAATCCAGCAAGCGCAAAGGGGATTTCCTATTTACAGACTGTTACGGACCATTTTCCGGACAGTTAATTGCCACAATGAAGGAAGCTTGTCGTTATGCTTTCCAAGTAAAGCCCCAGAGACTTATGGCTGCAATGTATACGTGTGAGATCATGGCTACAGCAGACGTGTTGGGTGAGTAAATGTTTCTTTTTCTTTATTTTAACAATACACAAATACATGTCTGTCACTTTCTTTCCCTCTGTCTCTCTAATTTTCACTGTCTCCCTTTTCTTTCTCCCTCTGTCTCATTCTCTCTCATTCTTTCACTCATTCTCACTCTCCTTCACTGTTTCTCTTTCATTCTCTCTGTTTCACTCTCTTAAATTATCTCTACCTCACTCTCTAATTCTCTCTCTCCCTCTTTCACACGGTCACTCCTCTCACGTTCTCACTTTGCCTCAATACTCTTTCCCTCACTTCCTCTTTCACTCACTTTCGTCCAAACTATCTCTCACTTTTACATTCTCTCCCTCACGCTCTCTCCCCCTCACTCTCTCCCTCACGCTCTCTCTCCCTCACGCTCTCTCCCCCTCACTCTCCACCCACTCTCTCCCCCTCAATCTCTCTCTCCCCCTCAGTCTCTCTCTCACCTTCACTCTCTCTCTCTCACCCTCACTCTCTCTCTCATCCTCACTCTCCCTCTCACACTCTCCCTCTCACACTCTCTCGCTTTCTCTCTCCTCCTTGCTTTCTCTCTCCCTCTTGCTTTCTCTCTTCCTCTCGCTTTGTCTCCCCCCCTCACTTTGTCTCTCCCCCTCACTTTGTCTCTCCCCCTCACTTTTTCTCTCCCCCTCACTTTGTCTCTCCCCCTCACTTTGTCTCTCCCCCTCACTTTGTCTCTCCCCCTCACTTTGTCTCTCCCCCTCACTTTGTCTCCCCCCCTCACTTTCTTTCTCCCCCCTCACTTTCTCTCTCCCTCTCACTTTCTCTCTCTCTCACTTCTCTACCTCACTCGCTCTCTCTCTTAACTTTGTTACGTCCTGATTATCTGCCTATGAAAATGTGCCCTCACTCTCCCTCACTCACGTTCCCTTACTCTCCTCCCAACCCTCTCTCCCTTCTGCTGTGTGCACACGTATGCAGAAAATTCCTGACTGAAAACTGGACTCCTTTTCAGAAAATGCGTGTTTTTTTCCCACGCGTTTTCTGCTCAAAAAATGCGCGTTTTTATGCATTTTTTCCCCCCAGTCTCATAGAAAATAGCTAGAATTGTGGAATTTTCCGCAAATTTAATGGGCATGCTGCGTTTTTTTTACCGCGATGCGTTTTTTCGCAGGAAAAATAACTCATCAATATTCACAAAAAGTGCGGAATTCATTAAATTGAATGGGATGCTTCTTTTAAGCGTTTTTTAAGCATTTTATTTGGTAAAAACGCAAAAAAATGCTTACGTGTGCACATACCCTTACTCTCCTCCCAACTCTCCCTCACTCTCCCTCAGGCTCTCTCTCCCCCTTACTCTCTCTCTCTCCCTCCTCACACTCTCTCCCTCCTCACACACTCTCCCCCCCACTCTCTCCCCCCACTCTCTCTCCCCCCCTCACTCTCTCTCTCCCTCCCTCACTTTCCCTCCCCCTCGCTTTCTCTCTCCCCTTTGTTTTCTCTCACCCTCGCTTTCTCTCTCCCCCTCGCTTTCGCTCTCCCCCTCGCTCTCGTTCTCCCCCTCGCTCTCGTTCTCCCCCTCGCTCTCGTTCTCCCCCTCGCTCTCGTTCTCCCCCTCGCTCTCGTTCTCCCCCTCGCTCTCGTTCTCCCCCTCGCTCTCGTTCTCCCCCTCGCTCTCGTTCTCCCCCTCGCTCTCGTTCTCCCCCTGGATCTCCTTCTCCCCCTCGCTCTCCTTCTCCCTCTCTCGCTTTCTCTACCTTATTATCTCTCAAGTTTGTTATGGTGCTCTCCCTCTGTTCTCATTTTCTCTATTTCAATCTCGCTCGCTTTCTCCCTCGCTCTCTTTCTCCCTCGCTCTCTCTCCCTTGCTCTTTTTCTCCCTCTCTCCTTTTCCCTCGCTCTTTGTCCATTGCTCTCTTTGTCCATCGCTCTCTTTCTCCCCTGCTCTTTCTCCCTCGCTCTCTTTCTCCCTCGCTCTCTTTCTCCCTCGCTCTCTTTCTCCCTCGCTCTCTTTCTCCCTCGCTCTCTTTCTCCCTCGCTCTCTTTCTCCCTCGCTCTCTTTCTCCCTCGCTCTCTTTCTCCCTCGCTCTCTTTCTCCCTCGCTCTCTTTCTCCCTCGCTCTCTTTCTCCCTCGCTCTCTTTCTCCCTCGCTCTCTTTCTCCCTCTCTCGCTTTCTCTATGTTATTTTCTCTCAGCTTTGTTATGTTACTCCTGATTATCTGCTTGTGCAAATGTGCCACATCTGTATTTCTTTTTAGTGGCTCCATCAGAGAAATCTACCATATAGCAGTTGCCCAAGTTTCTTTTCTTTATACCTGTCCATTTAGGAGCCACTCCTAATTTTGGCTGAAAAGCACAAAAACTGTTTTGTTTTTTTTTTAGTTTTTTTAAAGAGGCTTGTCAGGATTTTAGAAAAGGTGCCCAAGTGTAGGGAGTAGTATGTTGTAAAATAAATATATGGTGATGTTTGATTATGTGACTGGCGACCACAGACGCAAGTAATTGACTGCAACTTTCAAATGACTTATGGACGGAACATAACTTTGTGGTAGGACCAAGGAGCAGCAAGGGATTTAATGGGTAAGTAATAGTTGTTTCTTTATTTTAAAACCTTTCCTACTCTTTGACAACCTTTCGAAATTAAAATTCTGGAAAACCTCCTTAAACCTGTTGTTTAGTTCCAATTTCAGCCTTTAGGCTGAGTTCACACGTAGCGTTTTTTTTCGCGTTTCCGCGGCGGTTTTAACCGCGCGATTTTGCCGCGAAAACGCGAAAAATAAGCATCCCATGCATTCCTATGGGATTCCGCAATGCTGTGCTAATGCTGCGGTTTTTACCGCGGCGGAATCGCTTCGTGGTAAAAACCGCAGCATGCTCATTAATTTGCGGAATCGCGGCGATCCCGCACCCATAGGAATGCATTGTTCCGCTTATTTCCCGCATGTGGCTGTGCACACCATGCGGAAAGTAAGCAGAACATTTGCGGATGGTACCCACGGTCCGGAGGAGAGGAGACTGTCCTCCGGGCTTTGGGTACCATATCCCTGTAAAAAAAAGAATTTAAAAATAAAAAATATTGTTATTCTCACCCTCCGGCGTCCCGCGCAGCCTTCCCGCTTCTCTTCATGCTCTCGTTCCCAGTAGTCCTTTGCGAAAATGCTCGCGATGACGTCCGTTCTCGCGGGATCGCGAAGTCTCGCGGTCATTCGCGCGACGTCATCGCGAATTACCGCGAGACGTCGCGATCCCGCGAGAACTGACGTCATAGCGGGCATTTTCGCAAAGGATTACTGGGAACGGATGCGCGGGACGTCGGAGGGTGAGAATAACACCATTTTTTATTTTTTTTTACATCCTATCTTTTACTACTGATGCCGCATAGGCAGCCTCAGTAGTAAAAAGTTGGTCACACTTGTCAAACACTATGTTTGACGAGTGTGACCAACCTGTCAATCAGTTCTCCAAGCGATGCTACAGATCGCTTGGAAAACGCTAGCATTCTGCAATCTAATTACGCTTGCAAAATGCTAGTTTTTCCGCGGGAAAATCGCGGGAATTTAAAATGCGATTTTCCTGCGGACTGGAATTCCGGAATTCTCGCGGTAATTTCCGCGAGAGTTCCGTTACGTGTGCACTTAGCCTTATACTCAGATGTTATTTTAGTTGTCCTAGTCAGATGAAGAAATGCATCATAGACTTTAGGTATCCATAGTTACGACCACTCACATAGTGACAGTTAGTTAGCTGTTAGTGGTCGTAACCATGGATACCTTAGCTACTGCAGTGCAATGGGAATACCCCTTTAGCGCAAACTATTTTGCCTTTGAAGTCAGGCAAACTTTGCTCTACATATCTTATTTTTTTTGTCATATATAAACTTGCAGGCCTGTGAAATGTACAGTAAATCGACACCATTGCTTAGTTTATCTGTTTCTGAATTACCAAGTGATTAATATTTTATTCATATGCTAATAATGACATAATATTAAGTATTATGGGCGTGGCAGAGCACCTAAGGCCTGTTTCACACTTCAGTTTTCTGTGTCAGTTAAAATCTGCCAAAAAGGCGGAAAAGCGGATCCGTACCTAACTGATGTGAACGTATGCCACCGTATCCATTGAATGAAGAATTTTAAAGGAACCGCTGCCCGGGAAAGAGAGAGAGAGATTGAGATTAAATTTCCAGCTGAGATCATTCCTCCGGGCATGCGCAGTACAATAATGCGGATTCTTCAGCCAAAAAAACGTTACAAGCTCCGTCCGGGCATGTCGGCGGACGCAAAAGAATTGGCGCATCCGCAAAAAAACTGTTCCGACGGATAGCCATCCGCCAGTAATGCAAGTCAATGGGAAAAAAACGGATCCGCCAAACAAAATGGCGGATCCGTTTTTTTAGGAAAACGGCGGATCGTGACTGATGGAAAAAAAACTGAAGTGTGAAACAGGCCTAAGGAAGCATTGGAACCCACTCAGCAGCGCAGCCTCTTTAGCTGGATTGATATCTCACCATTTCCCTTGTCTGGTCCCTGACATCACACAGACCGTGAGCTATCAATCAAGCTAAAGAGGCTGATGCTGACAGGCTCACAGTATTTGATTTCAATAATTGGTGGTACAAGTCATCTAACAAAATTACCCTCTTATTATTAATGATTAAAAACACAGTGAAACATTGAGTGGGATTTAGAGGGCAAATACTTTAGTATAACTACAGAGACCCAGCCTTCTTTACAGAGGACTTCATGAATTGATGCTAACCAGTCTAAGAGCCTCTGATGAAGCAAATAACGGAGGGGAAACGTGTAGAGGCACTACATGCAGTTCAGTTGAGTATATCTTTGCACTGATGTCACATGCTTAATTGTATTTTTGTAGAAGATACCTGTGTATCCACTTATCTGATACTAGATGGAGGCCCGATGCTATCGCTTCGGGAGGGCGGCAATGTCACTATGGGGGCAGGCTTTGCAGCGTTGAGAATCTCCCCCCCCCATGTGCTCACCCACCTATCCACTCTCTCTTTCCCCATGTGCTGAGTTCTCCCGTCTGTGCTCTCTTCTTTGACCTGTCTACCCCATGTGCTATCCCCCTTGTCTGCTGTCTCTCTCCTTCCTGTGCTGTGTTCTCCCCTCATGTGCTGTCCCGTTTGAGCTGTCTCACCCCTGTGCGCTTTCTCTCTCCCCTATCTGCTGTCTTCTCCTCTCATGTCATCTCTTCTTTGATCTGGCGTATACAGAGTGTGTGTGGTGCGACGGTGTTCCGCTGGTGGTACCGCGCAATAGGTTGGTGCCACCAGCAGTTTCCATATTGAGACACCCATCACTTGGGTGTCCCAATATGTCAGTTGGTGAACTTCCGCCTCTTAGAATTCTGGGATCCGGACACATCTGGACGGAACAGGATGTGAAGACATTACAAGGTATATATCTGATATATGATTCCTCATGCCTAAATAACATTGATCTATGTGAGGGTCATTTAGGAACATAAAGGGATAGTCCTTGGTAAGCCAGGGCGCCAATTGTGTACATCTTAGCCCTTCGCGGCAAGACAGGAATTTACACAGGGATCTATAGGTACTAACAGTCGTATTTTTTATTCAACTTTGGTGGACTGTAAATCCATTTCTGTTGTAGTGGATATTCATAAGTTTTATACACGTGATGTTAGTATATGTTTAATTCTCATGGAGAGGGTTTTTAATCATTAACGATAGATGCTATATTTTATGGGTAATTTTGGTGCTGACAAGGAAACAACCTGGGGAGGTAGTGGTTCAGTAAGTGCTATGGGGATGAAAAAGCACTTAACACATCATTTGCATATGAAGGAAAACACTAATTTCTCAGTAATACAACAACAAATAGATGAAGTAAAGGTGTCAATGGACTTACATTCCAAAGATCTGCATGCCCAGTTATGTGGTTTGGAGAAGGGACTGGAGGTCGATCTTATTGACATACTCCCTTTGAAAGAGTGTTTTCATTGTAAAAAAATTGATCTCTTGTCAATATGGGGAAAATTTTGTGATATCTTGTTTTCACTATGAAATGTAGTGAAATAAAAGTCTGTCTTAGGGTACCGTTACACCTAGCGATGCACCAGCGATCCCGACCAGCGATATGACGTGGTCAGGATCGCTGGTGCATCGCTAGGTGGCCGCTAGTGAGCTGCCACACAGGCAGATCTCACCAGCGATATCGCTGGGGACGGGGATCGCTACTTACCTGTCAGACGGGGCGATCCTGCGTCCTCCCGCCCGGCTCCACGCGTTGCTCGTTGTCACAGCAGGAAGCACCACAGGAAGCTGACGACGAGGAATGGTCCAGCAGCTTCTCGCGCGATCAGCGTTAACCAGCGGGGGAGCCGGTCGGAGGCAAGTATCACATGTAGCGATATCGCTAGCAATATCGCTATAATGTCACAAAATCGGTGACTTTACAGCGATATTGCTAGCGATATCGCAGTGTGTAACGGGGGCTTTACACTAAGGACAGTCTTCCACTGAGGAAGTTGTTAAAACTGTATAATGTTCACTATGACTTCCAGTCCTGAAATTTTTAGCAGGTGATAACTAAGTGTTAAATCATAACCCAAATTGATCTAATATGGTAAATAGTCCTACTCTCAATGATAATGTTAGGTTAGTTCACTACGGTAATTATGTCATTGACCCTAGTATGAAAATTAGATTTTGGAACCCACGGGAACTAGGAATGACGAGTGTGATAACATTCTTTGTACACCACTGTAGTATATGTTTCCCATATGTAAATAGCATGTAATAAATAATATTTACATATGTGTGGTTGGGCAAAGTACACATTGCATTTGTGGCCACTGTCGGGTACATGTGTTCATGAGGTATACGTCCATCAATGGCCACAATTTTGATGGATGTCATGGTATTTTACAACATGTAAGCAAATAATAAACATATGCTACGTACTGATTTTATATATTTATTTTTGACACACTTGTCGCATCCATCTGGTAAAGGGTCCCGTTGCAAACATTAAAGGGAATCTTTCCTCAGGTTTTTGTAGCCTAATCTGAGAGCATTATAATATATAAACAGAGACTCTAATTCCAGTGATGTGTCACTTATTGAGCTATTTAGTTTGGTTTTGATAAAATTACTTTTTATCAGCAGGAGATTATCACTAGAGGACTAGTAAACCTGCTGTAATGTAAACCTCCATAATCATGAGATCTGTATAACACTGCCCTCACCACTGGTTAGCAGATTTCTGCCTATGCACAGTGTCCACAGAAAACTACCAATTAGTGGTGTGGTCGAAGTCATACAGAGCTCAGCATTCAGAGACCTGAGAGATCTGCAGCAGATAAAACTGATTTTTATCAAAACTACAGCAAGCAGCTTAGTACGTGATTTAGCGCTGGAATCGTGGTCTCTGTCCATACATTATGCTAGTCTGACTATCTGGTTTCTCGGATGTGCTCGTCACTCGACAAGTATTATGTGGCGCTTCGATGTAATGCTCGAATTCTCGAACCACATCTTTGAGGCCTTTTACATATCCAGTTAACATGTGGGGATTGCCTGTGCGACACTATAAGGCTGTAGCCATCTTGGTAGTGGCATTACTGTAATTGACTGGCTGTGTGATATCATCAGTGATTATAAAAGAACAGGCACCGCCTGGCTCGGCAAACTGACGCCATTGTACAGCTCTTTTACATTTGTTGTTGGCGAGAGAGAGTGCTTGTCCTGGCTTCTGTGTGCACAGTACAACTAATCAGAGTCCTCTATTGATATTTGTGCTGAAGCTGAGCCATCATACTAACAGCCCTTCTAAGGGCTAATCATTTGCTCTGCTATTTGCATTAGATACATTCTGCATTTAGCCTAGGCAGGGAGAGTGTCAGAATACAGTCTGTAGGCAGGGATTAGGGTTTTACAGTCCATTGCTAAATACACTGCTCAAAAAAATAAAGGGAACACTTAAACAACAGAATATAACAAAGTAAATCAAAAAATGCTATTGGGCCCACTAGCCACATGGTACTGACAGTTGGCATCACGGGGAGGTGGACGTTACGTACGACTGGCAATTTGTTTCAACCATCAAGCAACAGAGATGGAGCACTTGCCTCGAAGGCTGCAAGAGTTGACGGCTGGAACAAGGGTCATGTTCCTCAAAATAGAGAGCCTATATTGCTGGTATGCAGTGGGTCTGATTCCAGAAGGAAAGGAGCAGGATGAACACTCCTTGAGAAATGAAAGAGCCAGGGAGAGACTTCTCAATGCGGCTTGAGGTGGGGCTACTACCACCCCCAGAGATTGTATCGTCCTTGGGGATCCCCACCTCGTATGCACACGACGGTGCCCGTGACACCGGAGGAACCTGGTTATTGGGCTCTAGGAAGCAGGTGAATGCAGTCCCCCCAGCCTCCTGAGGATGGAGAAGAAGCAGAAACCTGAAGATGATTACTGTATTACTCTTACTCTTGTTATAATTTTGTTCTGTCTTTGTATTTTGTGCAAAGCCTCTGAGTGTAAAAGTACAGCAACTACAGTTTAATAATGTTGCCTTTCAGGGATCTATAGATGACCGTCATTAAGATTTTTTCCTAGCTTTGCTCTCTGTGCAAAGCCTTTTATGAGTGTAGGAGTACAGCACTACACGTTAAAAATATTTATTTGAGGCCCGCCAGTTCCTTATAGTTTTTTCCTAGCTTTGCAATTTCTGCAAAGCCTTTGAGTGTAGAAGTACATAAACTACACTTTCAAGATATTTACATTAAATATATTTTTCTGGATTTAATTAGTCATCCATACAGCTGAAAGCAGTTATTGTTACATTAAAGTGATATGTAAAACTAAAAAAAAAAAAGTTGAAAAATATTTCTGGATTCAATTACTCATCCATAGAGTATTACGCCCTCTGGGGTACATTTCGGTGATATATAACCCTCAAAAAAAAGTTTAATTTTTTTTTTAGATGTTATATTGCTCATCCACAGAGTATCACATGTTCTGGGGTACATTTCGTTGGTATATAACCATAAAAATAGTTTTTCAAAACGTTTTTGGTATTACATTGCTCATCCATAGAATATTACGTGTTCTGGAGTATATTTGGTGGTATATAACCCTCCAGTTAAGAGTTGAATTTTTTTTCCCTTAATTCAATTAGTCATCCATGGAGTATTATGTGCTTTCTGTTACTTTTTGGTGGTATACAACACTCCAAAAAAGTGTTGACATTTGTTTCTGTATTCGATTACTTGTCCATAGAGTATTACGTGCTTTGTGGTACATTTTCGTTTCTTTACATTTTTGTTTCCTGGAAACGTCAATTGTTCGTTGATTTTGAATGTCTTATTGTCAGTCCTTAAAGTGGACTAAAAGTATGACACCAATGTTCTCAGCAGCGATCTGGGAGTCAGAGATGTTTCCATGTGTCTTCCCCACGTAGTTTTCCTTCCATTCATCAGTTTTCCCATCCATTTGAACATTTTCACTGTCCCCTAGACCTCTTTGTAGGGTCTGACAGAAAAATGCTCATATTCCATATTGACATATTGATTCCACTTGCCCAGTTCAAGTAACGAGCACCCAAGCATTTGTGCTCTCTCATCACACATTGAATGTATTGTAGTACACAAAGCATAGCAGAAGATCATTTGTAATAGTAAGTTGATATATCAAAAATGTTATCTCTTTAGGTAAGTTTTTGCTATATTGAGATCCTGGAAAAGATAACTGATCATTTCCCATAAAAATGCTATGTTGTATGGATGCTAACATTACCAAATGCCTGTATGTGTTCATTGATCTATAGAACATTTGTTCCAGTAGAGAAATAACGTGATTATTCCATATCTCTGACTGTGGTCAAAATACTTTTATTTTACTGTCACATTTTATTTTTTTGTACCCACGGATTGAAAGGAAAAAAAAAAAGCTTTTTGCTATCAATACCATAACCTAAATTTTTGGTTCTTTGTAGTGAATTGGATAGTCAGACCATATTGAGTTATGTGATATTAATGTGAGAAGAAAATATGTTTCTTCCTCTAATCGTAATTGAGTAAGAGGATGTTTTTGATGTTTCGTGAAAGTAAAAAAGAAAAGATAATTTAAGGAATTGTTCAGCCTCCAAAGATATTTTTGCTTTAACACTAAAAACTTCAAGTCCCAAGGCAGATTTTACAAATGTTCATCATCAAACTTCCTTTTAAATCTTCACTTCTGAAGGAACACTATCCGGCAGACTCTGGGCTATGTTTTAAGAGTTCATTTGTTGTATTGCAGACCTCAAAGGCACATGTCATTGACAAAAATAGAAGTCTTAAGTTCAAAAACACCCACATTTAATTTTTCTTTTTATAATTCAGTGCAGTAAGGCTATCACATGTGACTGGCTGGGTTTATTTTTACATGACAGAGTGAAAACATGAATTTGGGGATTTAAAGATTGAATATCTTCTGTATCATAAAGACATTGCATTAAAGGGTTGTTCTACTGTTTCCTCTTCTGGATCACACCAATGCCCTGCCTCACCGTGTGACCACAGGCACTGCTCTCTTGAAGATTTACACCTTTGTGCTGTTGGCCCGAACTGCACAGTCTACGATGTTGCTTCAACATTGGGGAATTACAGGGAAACTAAGGCTGGCCAGATTGTGCTCTCCAGCAGTCCTGCAAGAGCCTTCCAGATCTATTAAAGGGCTTGTAAGGCCATGGTCACACATGTGGTATTTGGTCAATATTTGTAAGCCAAAACCAGGAGTGGAACAGTCAGAGGGAAAGTATAATAGAAACATGTCACCACTTCTAGATTTATCACCCACTCCTGGTTTTGGCTTAAAGATACTGCTGTCAAAAACTCACCAAATACTGAACAAGTGAACATGGCCTAAGTGCTACAAACGTTTAGCTATGCACACATATGAACAAGTCGGTAGGACACTGTTCATACCACCCACTGACTCAAACACAAACAGAGAGCACAGAATGACAATTGTGCAGAAATATCCTGCAGTAAAACATATACCAGTAGTCAGCAAGTGCTGATAAAAAGATGTCTCTTGTGTGACATGCACATAAAGAGCTGGCTTACACCACGTGCCCATACCAGGAAGCGCCTGTCTTCATCCTGTTCATTTAGACACTGTTCACATGTTCAGGTTTTAAATACATTAGATAGGGACTGCTTCAATAGGGGTTACCTTGACGCGGTGGAGCAGCTTGGTATACATTTTTTGCAAAAAAACGTATCGACTAAATACCCTGTATTTGTTATCTTTTTATCAGCACTTGCTGACTACTGGTATATGTTTTACTGCAGGCTATTTCTGCACAATTGTCATTCTGTGCTCTCTGTTTGTGTTTGAAACTTTTAGCTATGCTGCTGGACTGCAGAGGTGGCAGGTAACAGACAATGCATAGTAAACAATAACTTAAAAAAAACCCTCTGTTCTTGAGAATGGATAAGATTTTGAAGTGTCATGTAGTTGCCTACATGACCAAACATTTGCAATTTTACCCATCAGTGATGTTGAGGCTAACCTTTTAATTTAGCAGCAAATTACGTGCCTGTCAGGTAAGTGGGCATGGTTGCTATTATAATTTTGGGAGTAGCTCATGGTACCTGGTAACGATAGGACTCCCTTCTGCTAGTTGCATGCATTGTTCCATGTTGGGATGATAATCAATAAAGTTGAGAAAATCTGTTAGGGCTTAAGCACACGTTGCAGATTTGGTGCGTTTTTGCCATGCAGATTTTCTAGAATAACCTGAAGCAATCCTGATGCCAGCAAAGTCAATGAGAATCCTGAAGTGTCATGTCATTTGAGTATTTGTGACTTGAATTTTTGGTTCAAAAAATATTCTGCAGCATGTCAATTGTGCGTTTTTCACCATTGACTTCACTTAAATCAGTCAAAAACACAGGGCGCGATGCGTTTTTGTCCCGTGTTTTTGACTGACTGTGAATTGACATGCTGCAGATTATTTTCTGCACCAAATTTGCAAGTCAAAAATAAGTAATGTGTCTTTCATGATCCAGGACGGGGTTTTGCTTTGGCCCTTCCTGGTCAGACAGGGGGTTAATTGTTTCTGCCTCTCTCTGGCAGAGGACGGCTATTTAATGCTCACTGGACCTGGGTCCGGTGTCAGTTATACTCCTGCCCTCGGCTGAGTTAAGTGACCTCCTGTATACCTGTGCCTTGTGCCTGATAACTTGCTTGCTTGTTTGGTTGTGATCAGATTCTGTCCCTGTTACGAGTTCTGCCTGACCCTCTTGTACTGCGTTACCTCTCGTGTATGACCCTCTGCTTGTGACTCGACTGCTCTCTGCTCGTCCCTTTGGTACCGCACCGCCCTCTTGTGTATGACCTTTGGCTTCATCTGACCTCCCATCTGCTTGTCCCTCCTGTACCTCGTTCGCCCGTATTGTGTATGATCTCTGGTTTGCCCAACTCTGAGTGTTCTTACATCTTAGCAAGCAGGACGCTAAGCCCCACACCCTTGTGGTCACATGACCGTAGGTCCCGTGCCTGCTTGCTAATACTTCAGCGTGCAGGTCCTGTGCGTCTGTACTTTCCAGCTGTTACTGTCCCCGGGACCCCTACAGCACTGGTGAGTCCCTGCTCAGCGGAGGCTGCATGCAGGATCCTGACAGTGTCCATGACACTTAAGGTTTGTCATTCCTCAACCTAGAATCTATAAAAACTCTAAAGCATGCCCTCATCATCTCCCTCCTTGACTACTGCAACTTCTACTTTGTGGTCTCCAACCTCTAACACTCTCGCACCCCTCCAATCTATCCTAAACTCTGCTGCCCGACTAATCCACCTATTTCCCCCGCTATTGTCCAACCTCTCCTCTCTGTCAATCCCTTCACTAGCTCCCCATTGCCCAGAGACTCCAGTTCAAAACCCTAACCATGACATACAAAGCCATCCACAACCTGTGTCCTAAATACATCTGTGACCTCGTCTCCCGGTACTTATCTGCACGCAACCTCCGATCCTCACAAGATCTCCTTCTCTACTCCCCTCTTATCCCCTCTTCCCATAATTGCATACATGATCCTGCGCATCCCCCTTACTCTGGAACTCTCTACCCCAACATATCAGACGCTCGCCTACCATGGAAACCTTCAAAAGGAACCTGAAGACCTACCTCTTCTGACAAGCCTACAACCTGCAGTAACCACCGATCCACTAAACCACGGCACAACCAGCTCTGCCCTTGCCTATTCTATCCTCACCCATCTCTTGTAGATTGTGAGCCCTCCTGGGCAGTGTCCTCTCTCATCCTGTACCAGTTGCGACTTGTATTAAAGATTACTGTATTTGCTTTTTATTATGTATGTCTCTTCACATGTAAAGTTCCATGGAATAAATGGCGCTATAATACATCATTCATTTTGCTGGCATCAGGATTGTTTCATGGTTTTCTAAAAAATCTGCATGGCAAAAATGCACCAAATCTGCAGCGTGTGTACAAGCCCTTATACTGGTTTCTTAACAAGCAAAGTTTAAAAGGATTGCCTAGGATTAGAAAAACATGACTTCTTTCTTCAATAAATGGAGCCAGGTTATGTGATGGTTCAGCCCAATTCGCTTCAATGGAGCAGAGCTGCAATACCAGACACGATCCATGGACAAGAGTGACACTGTTTGTAGAGGAATACAACCTTGTATTTCCCAAACAGGACAACCGTTTTAGCACTGACGTTATGAGGGACTTTGGTTTTAATGAATTGAATTGAATGAGCAGAGACCCCATCAATCTAAGACGTTTCTAATGACTAATTTTAATGGTCTCCAAACTTCACATAGGAAAGCGAGTACATCCTGGTATTAATCACAGGACAGTTTTGGGTGGAATTGTGCCCATCAGACAGTTTTTGTCATGATATTACATGATTGTGATATATAAAATATTAATACATAGAGTACATTACATTTTTATATGTTTTAGTAAAAAAAAAAAGTAGAGTCAGCCACTGGCTAATTTGACCTAAAAAGAAAAAAAAATAAGCTATTGATCTTAGAAAAAATGTTTCTATTGATTTTCGGTGATCTATTTTGTCAGTGACCAGGACTTGCCGTGCAGCCTTAGATCTAAAAGGCTGTGTGGATCGATTACGGTGTACATCACGCTTACTTAGTTATATTTGCACATCATACAACAGTGGCTTTGCTTTCACTAAACACAATAAAATACCATGGCCAAAAGCAACTTGTTAAAGAATAGGCTCAAAAGATTTTTCTTTTCTGAAATCTTTAGAAGTTTTCAAAGTGCCATCAATAACTTGTAAGAAAGGCTTCTTTCCAGGGAGATGTGGAGCAAGAGAATACTTTCCAATAACAAAACTAACAGGATACTCTTTAGTACACACAGGAGTGATTGACCGATGTGTGCAGGGTTTTTAATGTGATGAATCATATCACAATGTTAAGATTCACATGATACCTTTGAAACTTTCACAGTGATTTATTAGTGGACAGAATGAAAAAAAACTATTTTTGATTTTTTTTTATTAAGGTGAATTCCCACAATAACATCTTCTGATCTGTATGTATCCTAGAGCCCGGGCTCTCATCATACCCAAACTGGAATGTACTGAGGGTCCTATTTACGGTCCTATTTACCGGCTAGGTTGTGCCAGACCCCAAACATTAGTGCGTCATAAGATCCTTTTATGTGAATATCCCATCATTAAAGTCGTACTCCAAAGCATAAGCAAAAATTAACCAGTTCATGACTATTCACATTTTTTACTTTTATCGTCCAAGCGCTTTTAATGGTCTGAAAGTAAAAAAAAAAACAACTTCTCATTCGGATTTAGGCCGGTTTCACATTCGCGCTTTTGAGCGCAGCGACGGCCTGCGCACGGCCGCCGCTAAGCCCCGTCCCCTGCCCCGCCTCCACCGGTATCTCCGCCTCCGGGCGCATGACGTTGCATGCGTCGTGCGTCCCCTATCTTCATCACAGAGGGCGCAGGCCGTGCGCAGTCTGCGCACAGTCTGCGTTTGGCGGCGCATGCGTCCTTTTGACGGTGCGCCGAGCACAACCAAAATGCAACAGGTTGCGTTTGGCGCTGCTCGGCGCACCGTCAAAAGGACGCATGCGCCGCCAAACGCAGACTGTGCGCAGACTGCGCACGGCCTGCGCCCTCTGTGATGAAGATAGGGGACGCATGCAACGTCATGCGCCCGGAGGCAGAGATACCGGTGGAGGCGGGGCAGGGGGCGGCGCTTAGCGACGGCCGTGCGCATGCCGTCGCTGCGCTCAAAAGCGCGAATGTGAAACCGGCCTTAGAAATAATTTTTGCCATTAATTTCTCTGTCCGTTTTATATGCTTTTTTTTTTTTTTTTGACGATATCGGGGCAAAGCAGGCTGTGCAAAGAAACCTCCACAGTCTATGGGTAATCCAGAAAAAGTTACAGTAACCTTCTTTTTTTTGTGTATGTATGTACTGTATATATAATATATACAGTATATACAGCTTTGGCAAAAATTAATAGACCACTGCAAAAATTTCAGTTTGTCTGATTTTTCTATTTCTAGGTATATTTTTGAGTAAAATGTAAATTTCTCTTTTATTCTATAAACTACTGACAACATGTCTTCGAATTTCCAAGCACTAAATTTAGTATTTTCAGAAAATGAGAAATGGTCAAAATAACAAATAAATGCAGTGCTTGCAGACCTCAAATAATGCTAAGAAAACAAGTTCATAATCATTTAGAAACAACAATACTAATGTTTTAACTCAGGAAGAGTTCAGAAATCAATATTTTGTGAAGTAACCATGATTTTTAATCACAGCTTTCATGCGTCTTGGCATAATTTCCACCAGTCTTTCACACTGCTTTTGGGTGACCTTATGCCACTCCTGGTACAAAAATTTAAGCAGTTCTTCTTTGTTTGATGGCTTGTGACTATCCATCTTTCTCTTGATTACATTCCAGAGGTTTTCAGTGGGGTTCAGGTCTGGAGATTGGGCTGTCCATGACAGGGATTTGATGTGGTGGTCCTTCATCCACACATTGATTGACCTAGCTGTGTGGCATGGCGCATTGTCTTGCAGGAAAAAACAGTCTTCAGAGTTGGGGAACATTGCCTGAGCAGAAGGAATCAATGGTTTTACCAGGATAACCTTGTATGTAGCTTGATTCATACGTCCTTCGCAAAGATTAACCTGCCCAATTCCAGCCTTGCTGAAGTATCCCCAGATCATCACCGATCCTCCACCAAATTTTACAGTGTGTGCAAGGTTTGTATGCCTCTCCAGGTCTCCGTCTAACCATTAGACTACCAGATGTTGGGCAAAGCTGAAAATTAGACTCATCAGAGAAGATTACCTTACTCCAGTCCTCTATGGGCCAATCCTTATGATCTTTGGCAAACTTCAGCCTGGCTCTCCTTTGCTTCTCATTGATGAAAGGCTTTTTTCTACCTTTACATGACTGTAGACCTGCCTCTAGGAGCCTGTTACGAACTGTCCTTGCCGTGCACTTCATCCCAGCTGCCATTTGCCATTCCTATTGTAGGACCTCTTGATGTCATACTGCGGTTGCAGAGTGACATTCGAATGAGATGACGGTCATCCCGGTCGATGGAAAGTTGTTTTCACCCTCTGCCGGTCTGTAGCTTTGTTGTCCCCAATGTCTGCTGCTTGACCTTGTTGTAATGGATTGCCATCTTAGAAATTTTAAGGGTAGAGGCAACATGACGCTCATTGTATTCCTCTGCTAGCAAAGCCAGAATTGAACAGTTCTTTTCCTCACTCAAGACTTTTCTTTTCAACTTCTTTGGGCATGGTTAAAAGTTATTTTTTTCATTCCTATTATTTTTGCGATATTACTAGCACTTGTTTTGCCATCCAGCTTGTCCTATTGCAAGGGGATTGTGAACACCACAGCAGGGTTTTTTATACTTTCCTTCGTTAAATAAGATTTGGTTCAGGTGATCACTTAATCAGAGCACATTAAGTAGAATGAGGTTTACTCTTGTTGGAATTCAACTGACACTGGAATGGAATGGCTGTCAGACATGTAGAGAAGCTGATTTTTATAAAACTGTGCAGTGGTCTCTTAATTTTTGCCAGAGTTATATGTATCTGTGTGTGTGTGTGTGTGTGTGTGTGTGTGTGTATGTATGTGTATATATATATATATATATATATATATATAGAGAGAGAGAGAGAGAGAGAGAAAATCAAAAAGTTAATTTATTTCAGTTCTTCAATACAAAAAAGTGAAACTCATATATTACATAGTCATCACAAACAGAGTGATCTATTACAAGTGTTGAAATAATGTTGGTAATTATGGCTTACAGCCAATGGAAACCAAAAAGTCATTATCTCAGTAAATTAGAATAAAAAAACACCTGTAAAGGCTTCCTGAGTGTTTAAAAAGGTTCCTTAGTCTGTTTCAGTAGTTACCACAATCATGGGGAAGACTTTTGACTTGACAGATCTCCAGAAGGCAGTCCGTGACACACTCCACAAGGAGGGTAAGCCACAAAAGGTCATTGCTAAAGAAGCTGGCTGTTCAGAGTGCTGTATCCAAGCATATTAATGGAACGTTGAGTGGAAGGAAAAAGTGTGGTATAAAAAGGTGCAGAAGCAACCGGGATATCCACAGCCTTGAAAAGATTGTTAAGAAAAGGACAATGAGAAAAAGAACTGGACTGTTGCTCAGTGGTCCAAGGTGGTGTTTTCAAATGAAAGTAAATTTTGCATTTCTTTTGGAAATCAAGGTCCCAGAGTCTGGAGGAAGTGTGGAGAGGCCACAATCCAAACTGCTTGAGGTCTAGTGTGAAGTTTCCACTATCAGTGATGCTTTGGGCAGCCATGTCATCTGCTGGTGCAAGTCCACTGTGTTTTATCAAGTCCTAAGTCAGCACAGCCGTCTACCAGAAAATTTTGGAGCACTTCATGCCTCTCTCTGCCGACAAGCTTTTTAGAGGTGAAAATGTCATTCTCCAGCAGGACTTGGCACCTGTCCACACTGCCAAAAGTACTAGTACCTGGTTTAAAAACAACAGTATCACTGTGCTTGATTGGCCAGCAAACTCTCCTGAACTTAACCCTATAGAGAAGCTATGGGGTATTGTCAAGAGGAAGATAAGAGACACTAGACCCAACAATTCAGACGAGCTGAAGGCTGCTATTAAAGCAACCTGGGCTTCCATAAAACCTCAGCACTGCCACAGGTTGAATGCCTCCATGCCACTCCGCATTGATGCAATAATTGATGCCAAAGGAGCCCCGACCAAGTATTGAGTGCATTTACTGCACTTATGGTACATTTCAGTCGGCCAACATTTCAGATTTTAAAATCATTTTTCAAGCTGATGTTATAAAGTATTCTAATTTACTGAGATGTCTTTTGGGTTTTCATTGATTGTAAGCCATAATCATCAGCTTTAACAGAAATAAACACTTGAAATAGATCACTCTGTAATGACTCTATATAATGAGTTTCACTTTTTGTATTGAAGAACTGAAATAAATTAACTTTTTGATGATATTCTAATTGTGTGAGAAGCAACTGTATATCTTATCAGAGAAATCTGACTTTTTTTCTCCTCCTGGACTGACTATTCTTTCTCAAAGTTCTCAATTTAGAGACAAAATCTGTCTTCACTGATTATAGATTTTCCCAAACCCTGAGATAGGAGAGGCTCGTGAAGCTGTACAGCAAACCATACTTGTCGGTTTAGGAGAACTTGCAGCAGATTGTCTGCCTGTGTTTGCCTCTAGCTCTTTCCTCCTCATTCACTCCTCTCCATAGAATTTTATAGGCACAAACTATCACCTTTTGTCTTAGTAGTGGGAAAGTCTATTCTAATTGAATACAGATTTTACCCAAGAATTGAGAATGGATGATCAATCCAGGAGGAGAAAGGAGCAGATTCTCTGATAAGATATATTACATAGTTTCTTATTTTCATGTGTTCTGCTGATTTAAGAAATGAAAATGACAGTTACTATTTAATCTCTTGAAAAAAAATCTTGTATGAGGCTGCTCATTGGATCCCTTGTCCTTGTAGAACTTACTACAGCGGTGAATTGCATCAAACAATGACAGTATGATAATTTATGGATTGTGGGAATAAAAGATTTTAGTGGAGTTTAAGGAAAAAATGGAGTACCCATCTGCTGCTCCCCAGACTCACCGCTGGACTACGCTTCCTGAACGATCTCATCACACAGGGAATGTTGCTCCATCAGCGCTGCCACTAGTGGTCGGCTGACTGATCTTTTCCTAGCATATCCCCCTGTGTAGCCACTACGTTGATACTAGCAGGAGACCTGAAGGGCGTTGTATTGGGAGCGACAGAGGATCAGTACTTACCAGTATTTATTCTCACAGCCTTTTAAAAGTAAATATCAGCCATGAAATCCCTTTTTCAACGAGGAGACCGAGGGAACAGGACACACAGAAATGGGGATTCTGACTGCAGTCCAGGAGAATGAAAAGAATTCTAAAGTTTTTAAATGATAGAATATATGGCATAGTTATTAATCTAAATGTACCAGAATTTTTGTATAATTTGTGGTAAACCGACGTTCGTGACTTCAATCACATTTATTATATGCACTGCAAAAAAAATCAAAATAGAGACTATACTATACAAAATTCAGGTACATAGTGAAATGAGCTGATTTGGGTGAGCCCACCTGGCATTAAAAGGCGACAAAACTCTATCACTTCCCATCAAAATCACTAGACACGTTCTGCTCCTTATCCGATAAGAGAAACGGTTTATCATAAAAGGAGCGTGGTATAACATGCAACACTGTATGCCAAAATTTTGGCACAGATTTCTGGCACAAACTAAGCGTCAAATAATAGTTGATGTAAACTTAGACAGGTCTAAAGAGGCTCAAGATGTGTCAAACCGCGTAATCTTCTGGTAAGTATTAAGACCGGCTTGTCTTAGTTTGCACAGCCAAGTAATCACAGGATTGATATTTATGCATCAATGTTTGTATTTGTTTTTCAAGCGTAATTTGGCTATACATGAAAAGCAAACACATTGCATGATAAAATGTCAGCATCACAGGGACTCGTGTAAAGGTACTGTCACACTAAGCGATATCGCTAGCAATATCGCTATAACTTGTGACGTTATAGCGATATTGCTAGCGATATCGCTGTGTCTGATACTTACCTACGACCCGCTCCCCCGCTGGTTATTGCTGATCGCGTGAGAACGTCCTGGACCTCTTCTCGTCGTCAGCTTCCTGCGGCGCTTCCTGTGGAGAGACGAGCGTGGAGCCAGGCGGGAGGACGCAGGATCGCCTACTGTGACAGGCAAGTAGCGACCCCCGTCCCCAGCGATGTCGCTGATGAGATCTGCCTGTGTGGCAGCTCACTAGCGACCACTAAGTGATGTACCAGCGATCCTGACCGTGTCATATCGCTGGTCGGGATCGCTGGTACATCGCTAAGTGTGACAGTACCTTAAGGCTTGCTTCACGTCTGCATTGTGGCTTCAGTTTCCATCAGAAGCCACAATGTTCTTCCAGATCCGATACAGGACTGAGACTATCGCCTTCCAGTGGACCCCACTGGATTTTTAATGATGCCGTTATGGACAGAGCCGTATGTCAGAAAGCATTTGATGACGTCTTCTTGATGCTTATTGTTGTAGCTGGCAAAGTTAACAGCAGTAGCTGATGTGCTGTGTTGTGCATAAATATGTGATTCTTCAGATTTTGTATTAGTCAACGCCTGATGAAGAGACCTGAGTAGTCTCGAAAGCTTGCAATGTGTTACCATCTTTTCAGTTAGCCGTTAAAAGGTATCAATCACTGAGGACTCTCAATTTTGAATATTCTTCTCAGCAGTAGCTGGCAATGCTATACATGATGGTCTACAGTAGAGATGTTTTCATATTAGTGGTGACCACCACTGCTAAGGGCTGTATTTGATCATAAGCACATGAATACTAGATGGTACTGAAGTAAGGAACCTATTGTGTAGAAGACCTTATTCAGACTTTTTTTTATACAATACGTGTATTTTATCAGTGACTTTTATGGGTAGAACATGTACACATTAGAGTTGAGTGGATCAATTTGCGGGACTTTGGGCCCATCAGTCTGGTCAGTAGTATCTGACCACTGGATAAAAGCTGTGCAAATCTCTTACCTTCTAGGATCCTTCGCACGGCCTTTGATTAGTCGGACTGGTGCATTATTATTACGGCATGACGAGCAGATGACAGCTATGGTTTGTCAAAAACCGCTCCAAGCATGTCAGCAGATAGGAGACTCGCAGGACACCAGTTAAGCGGTCAGAGACTACTGACCTGGCCAATGGACCAGAATCCTGCCAATCAATGTGCCCATCTCTAGTTATTGTATATGGACCTTTTCACATGTCCCTTTTTTAGAGTCACTGGATCATCTTCGCTCATTCCAATCAATAAATCTGCGAGGAGGAAAAAAATTGGCAAAAGTTGGATGCCATCCGTTTATCTTAGTGCTGTCTTTTTTTTCTTTTTTTGCTGTGTAATGGGAAAGAGAAGATTGGAATCTTATACAACACTGAGTATAACAATGGCGACATGGGTCCAAAATCAATGCAAATTACATCCAGTACACTGATGAAAAACGGTTCATGTTTTACACAAGCAAGAAAAAAAAATACACCTGAATGAGGCATAAAATGCAGAAAAATATCTGAACTGATCTGATGGTGAACTGCAGATTCCAGGGTATATTTTTATTGGGTGGAAACCCAGCCAAACAAACAACTGGCTTCTGTGGTTTTCCTCGTTAAAACCGCAAAGATGATGCCCTATGCAAACCACAGAGACACGGACTCTCCTAATCCTGCTATTATTGCAACTACCATTTATTTCCTACAGAGGAGAAAGTTTCAAATAATCTCACAAAAATGCCAAGGTCGCTGGGGTCTTTGCAACTTTTTTTTAAAGTTGCGTAAATTAAGTAGATCCCCAGCCTTTTATTTGGTTTGATGTGCAGACCAGCCGATAATTACTACAGAAAAATCCTAATATTAGGAGAAGATTCGCTGCCGTGTCTTCAAGGTGAACAGATGCTTTTGTAATAGTTTCCAAGGGATTTATAATGCTACCGTCTTGACTTACGACTTAATATTTGAAACATGGTTGTGTTTGGGACCTATTATTTCTTGTCTCGTAGCTGGTCCTTAAAGTAGTAAAATGCACGATTAATTAAATTACGAGCTCCAGTGATATTTATTACCTTCTGAACATATATTGCAGATTGTAGCACAGCATAATGATCCCTGACCATGAATGTCAAGTGTCATATATACAGCACAGCACATAAAGCGGCTCGCTGGTAAACATATGATCTGATAAATCATTTCTGAACCAAGAGAAAAATTCTCTGACCTATTGATGTCTGGAATTCTTATGTGACTCTGCAGTTTCAAATCAACTCCATATGTACTGGCTTAAGGCTTTTACCATTGTGCCTTGCACAATAATGCTGATCTCAAGCTCTTGTCTTATAAAAGTCTTTGTAATTCTCTTCATTAGTCTATAATGATTTATGTAAGATGTGTGTATATATTTTGGCCACAACCATAAATGTTACATTTGGGAAGAGGTCAACAAGCTTATGAGTAAAATATCACCATTCCTACTGTAAAGCACGGCGGTGGATCGCTGATGTTTTAGGGATGTGTGAGCTACAAAGACAAAGGAAACATGGTCAAAGTTGAAGTAAAAATGAATGCAGCATGTTGTCAGCAAATACTGGAGGCAAATTTACAATCATCAGCCCGTACGCTGTGCTTGGGACGTACTTGGACGTTCCAACATGACAACGATCCAAAACATAAGTCCAAGTCGACCTGTCATTGGCTACAGCAGAACAAAGTGAAGGTTCTGGAGTGGTCATCTCAGTCTCTTGGAAAAGAATGTAAGGGCGCACTGCAAATACTCAATGAAATAATTAATGTCGGGGGTGCAAATGGTCACATGAAGAGTTAGTGCAACAAGAAAGGAAAGAAAGACCACATAAAAATGCACACCACAGATATATATAATAATAACAAAAAAAGCTTTATTGACAACAGTATAAATTTAAAAACATGTAAAAACAAAAAGGGAATACAATCCGCCTGTTAGTCCTGATAAATACAATAATGAATTGAGTCTCATGCATATATCATCAGCATAAATAAAGGAACAAAAAAAGGAAAAACATCCACAATAAGGTGTCATCTCAGTCTCTTGACCCGAAATTATTGAGCCACTCTGGGGAGATCTCAAGCACACAGTTCAGAAGGAAGAAAATTGCCTCACTAGCCCCACCTATAGGTAGCTTATCTGTGAGTCATTGTCCAGCCTATTACTGAGCTTTGAAATGACCATAGTAGACACGTCTTTCTTCAAACATATATTTTTCCCAGAGAACCTTGACTTTAAAAAGAAATGTATGATCAGAAAATGACCTATTGTTTAAATCATTTTTTTCTGTTAAACATATTATTTTTTATTATTTTTTTTTCCAAATGACAACTTTTGTTAAGAGTAAAAAAATTTTTCAAGTTTCACACTGGCCACTGGGGCTTTTTTTAAACTGTGACTTCCTGTTGCTTTAGGAAATTCACATGTACAGTGGGTACAGAAAGTATTCAGACCCCTTTAAATTTTTCACTCTTTGTTTCATTGCAGCCATTTGGTAAATTCAAAAAAGTTCATTTTTTTTCCTGATTAATGTACACTCTGCACCCCATCTTGACTGAAACAGAAATGTAGAAATTTTTGCAAATTTATTAAAGAAAAACTGAAGTATCACATGGTCATAAGTATTCAGACCCTTTGCTCAGACACTCATATTTAAGTCACATGCTGTGCATTTCCTTGTGATCTTCTTTGAGGGTTCTAATCCTTCATTGGAGTCCAGTTGTGTTTAATTAAACTGATCGGACTTGATTTTCAAAGGCACACACCCATCTATATAAGACCTCACAGTTCATATCAGACCAAATGAGAATCATAAGGTCAAAGGAACTGGCCAAGGAGCTCAGAGATACAATTGTGGCAAGGCACACATCTGGCCAAGGATACAAAAGAATTTTTGCAGTACTCAAGGTTCCAAAGATCATAGTGACCTCCATAATCCTTAAATGGAAGAAGTTTGGGACCACCAGAAGTCTTCCTAGACCTGGCCGTCCAGCCAAAGTGAACAATCGTGGGAGAAGAGCCTTGGTAAGAGAGGTAAAGAATAACCCCAAGATCACTGTGACTGAGCTCCACAGATGCAATACGGAGATGTGAGAAAGTTCCACAAAGTCAACTATCACTGCAGCCCTCCACCAGTTGGGCCTTTATGGCAGAGTGGCCCGATGGAAGCCTCTCCTGTTATGAATGGGTCACCGAGGAGGAAAAAATAACAAGCTAAGTCTCAGAAAACTAGAGAAGTTGGTAACTATGCAGATTGCAGATCCCTGAACTTAACCGCACAACTAGCAGCAGTCGTGGAGCGTTCCTACTATGGTCCTAGACGCCTCGTCACAACCGGAGAGCTACATAAGCCTAAAGCAGGAACAGAGGAAAACTAACTGCCACAGAGCAGACCCCAAAGGAAAGACAGCCCCCCACATGTATTGACGGTGAAACAAGATGAAATTACAAACAAAGGCAGGAAAATAGGCTGAGCAAACGATGGGACCCGGCTAACTAAAAAGGACAGGAAATGAAAGACACTGTCTGCAATCTGCCAAAAAGAACCTACAAAAATATTGTCCACCACTTCTGATAGCAAAATTAACCCTGAAGTCACTAGACTTCTAAACCTATATCAGCACTCTGAAATATTCTGAGACAGAGCAAAAAAGAGGCCAATCTAATAAGGAACAAAAAGCAGATTGGCAAATACTGATTAATAGGAGTGGAAATTCAGCAGGGGCAAGCTGATTACACAAAAAACTGAATTGACCAACAAGCGCAAGTGTGAACATTAGCAAAAAGCAAACTTAACTTGAGAAGACTGGAAGAGAGCTGAAGTCCAGGACCTGAGAAGCAGACTGAATCACCAGCACCCGGATAGGGCGTCGGCTGTCTTATATCCAGTCTGATACTCCAGAGATCCAATCGTTATCTTCCTCATCAGGTGGCATATCACTACCACTTAAACCAACAGCACTACCTCCTGTCACCACCAGAGGGAGAACGGAAAGGGAACTCTCAACTGGTGGAGCAGAAAATGAGTTCATGACAGTACCCCCCCTTGAGGAGGGGTCACCGAACCCTCATCTATGCCACCAGGCCGATCAGGATGGGCCCGGTGAAAAGCACGAACCAATTTATTGGCATGAGTATCAGAGGCAGAGACCCAAGAATTATCCTCCTGGCCATAACCCTTCCATTTGACCAAATACTGGAGTCTCCATCTAACCAAACGAGAATCCAATATTTTCTCTACCTCATATTCCACATTGCCTTTAACCAATACAGGATCAGGAGGTGCCGCCACAGGAACTACTGGCTCAACAAACCTCTTCAACAGTGACTTGTGAAATACGTTATGGATTTTGAACATAACTGGAAGAGCCAATCGAAAAGAAACAGGATTAAGAATCTCCAAAATCTTATAAGGTCCAATAAATCTTGGCTTAAATTTTGGAGATGCAACCTTCATAGGAATATTCTTAGATGACAACCAAACCATATCACCCACTTTAAACCGGGGAACAATGGTCCTACGCCGGTTGGAAAAGCTCTGGGCATTTTCCTGAGAGAGTGACAACTTATCCACCACTTGGTCCCATATCTGCTGCATTCTCACAACCACAGTGTCCACACCTGGGCAGGATGAAGATTCGACTTGCCGTGAAGAGAATCGAGGATGAATCCCAAAATTACAGAAAAAGGGTGACATCAGAGTGGCAGAACTAGCTCTATTGTTCAGCGCAAATTCGGCCAAGGGCAAAAATGAGACCCAATCATCTTGATCAGCAGATATAAAACATCTTAAATAAGACTCCAGGGTCTGGTTTGTTCTCTCAGTTTTCCCATTGGTCTAGGGATGAAACGCGGAGGAGAAGGATAACTGAATTCCCAGATTGGAACAAAAGGCTTTCCAGAATCTGGAAACAAACAGGACCCCTCTATCGGACACAATGTTCTCAGGAATCCCGTGTAACCGAACCACCTGTTGTAAAAACAAGTGTACCAATTCAGCGGAAGATGGCAACTTTGGGAGTGGTACAAGATGGACCATCTTTGAAAATCTATCACAAATCACCCAAATAAGTCATTCTCTGAGAGACAGGAAGATCAGAAATAAAATCCATTGAGATATGGGTCCATGGCCTCTTGGGCACCGGCAGGGGCATCAGCAACCCACTAGAACGAGAACACGGTTTAGACCGAGAACAAGTCCCACAGGACTGTACAAAATTCCTGACATCACGAGATAAGGCAGGCCACCAAAATGACTGACTCACCAAATCTCTGGTACCAAAAATACCCGGATGACCAGCCAAAGCGGAGCAATGGACTTCAGACATCACTCTCTTTCTCCACTGGTCAGGAACATACAATCTTCCCATAGGGCAACGCTCAGGTTTATCCTCCTGAAATTCCTCCAGGGCGCGTCTCAAATCGGGCAAAATGGCAGAAAGATCTACCCCCTCACCTAGGATAGTAGTAGGCTCGGTCACATTAAGAGAATCAGCAAGGAAACTCCTAGAAAGGGCATCTGCCTTAACATTCTTAGTGCCCGGAAGAAAAGAGACCACAAAATTAAAACGCGTGAAAAACAAGGCCCATCTAGCCTGTCTAGGATTCAAGCGTTTGGCCGACTCCAGATAAATCAGATTCTTGTGATCGGTGAGGACCACAAATTGATGTCTAGCTCCCTCCAGCCAATGTCTCCACTCCTCCAATGCCCATTTCATGGCCAACAATTCCCGATTCCCCACGTCATAGTTGCGTTCAGATGGAGAAACCTTTCGAGAAAAGGCGGCACAGGGATTCATCTTAGAAGTCACAGGGTCTTTTTGGGACAACACAGCTCCTGCACCAATCTCAGAAGCGTCCACCCCAACTTAAAATGGAAGTGAGACATCCAGTTGCCGTAAAACTGGAGCTGAAGTAAATCTCCGCTTAAGCTCCTGAAATGCTGAGACCTCAGGAGACCAATTCAGCACATCAGCTCCCTTCTTGGTCATATCAGTCAGTGGTTTGACAATACTAGAAAAATTACCTATAAATTTACGATAGAAATTAGAAAAAAACAAATTCTGGAGAGTCTTCAAAGAAGTAGGCTGAACCCAATCATAAATGGCCTGTACCTTTGCCGGGTCCATTTCAATAGTCGGTGGAGACAAGATAAATCCCAAAAAAGAAAACCTCTGTACACCAAAGAGGCACTTCGATCCCTTAACAAACAGGGAATTCTCCCTCAAAATCCGGAACACAGTCCGGACATGTTCCACATGGGAATCCCAATCACTCGAAAAGACCAAAATATCATCCAGATAGATGATCAAAAACTTATCCACAAAGTCTCGGAAAATATCATTCATAAAGGACTGGAAGACAGAAGGGGCATTAGAGAGCCCAAAAGGCATCACCAGGTACTCAAAATGTCCCTCCGGAGTATTGAACGCCATCTTCCATTCATCCCCGTGCTTGATGCGAATAAGATTATACGCCCCCCTGAGGTCAAGCTTAGTAAACCAGCAGGCACTCTTAACTCTAGAGAATAAATCAGACATCAGAGGTAACGGGTACTGATATTTAACCGTCATCTTGTTAAGGGAACGATAATCAATACACGGTCTTAATGAACCATCTTTCTTGGCCACAAAAAAAACAGCGCCTAAACGTGACGAGGATGGTCTAATATGACCCTTCTCCAACGACTCCTTAATATAGGATCGCATAGCATCATGTTCGGGTACCGATAAATTGAAAAGCCAACCCTTGAGAAATTTACACCCAGGCATCAACTCAATTGCACAGTCATAACTCCTATGAGGAGGCAAAGATGCAGACTTACTCTCACTAAAAACATCAGAGAAATCAGCCAGATAATCAGGAATATCATGAGACTGAGGAGAGTTTGAGAAAACAGGAGCGTCCCTAAGAACACACTGACAACCCCAACTCACCACAGACACAGATTTCCAATCCAAAACTGGGTTGTGAGTTTGCAACCAGGGGAACCCCAGAACAATAGTATCATGCAAATTATGCAGCACCAAAAATTTACACTTTTCTTGGTGGTCTGGGGCAACTCGCATTATCACCTGGGTCCAAAACTGAGGTTTATTCTCCGCCAAATGAGTGGCATCAATACCCCTCAAAGGAATAGGCGTCTGCAGAGGCGTCATGGACAGACCACAACGTTTAGCAAAGTCCAAATCCATCAGATTTATAGCTGCTCCTGAATCCACAAAAGCCTTAGTGGAAAATGTAGACAAGGAGCAGATCAGAGTACTTGCCAAAAGGAACTTAGGTTGTATACTGCCCACAGCAAATGTGTGTGCAAAACGTTTCTCTCGTTTAGGGCAGACAGAAATAGTATGAGAGGCGTCTCCACAGAAAAAACACAGCTTATTACGCTTTCTAAACTCCCGACGTTGCGCCCTAGACAAAACCCATCACATTGCATAGGTTCAGACATTTGTTCAAAAGGTGGCAGTGCCTCCCGTGTAGTTTTACGTTCACGTAAACGCTGATCAACTTTAATGGCTAATGACATAGAGCCATCCAGACCAGAGGGAACAGGAAATCCCACCATAACATCTTTTACGGTCTCTGACAAACCTTTCCGAAAGAGAGCTGCCAATGCACTATCATTCCATGTAGTAAGGACCGCCCACCTTCGGAATTTTTGACAGTACAACTCTGCAGGATCCTGACCCTGGTTTAATGCCAACAGGGTTCTCTCAGCTTGATCAACGGCATTAGATTCATCATACAACAACCCCAAGGCCTGAAAAAATGCATCCACATTAGTCAGAATAGGATTTTCAGGTGTCAGAGAAAAAGCGCTATCTTGGGGATCGCTGCGCAGCAAGGAGATGACAATTTTAACCTGCTGCACAGAGCTCCCCGATGAGTTAGGCTTCAAAGCAAGAAATAATTTACAATTATTCTTAAAATTCAGAAATTTAGACCGATCCCCAGAAAACACATCAGGAGTAGGAATCTTGGGTTCAGCAGCATGTGACTGAATAAGGTAGGTGGAAATTCCCTGTACTTCAGCAGCAAGCTGCTCCACACGATCAGACAGTTGCTTAATCTCCATTAGGAAACAAATCCTACAGCCCCAGAGAAAAAGAGGAAAAAATACATAATAAAAAAAAAAATTCTGACACTTTTTTTTTTTTTTTTCTTTCTTTCTCTAACAACTCTTTCCTGCTTTTGAGTACCCTAGAATCTGCAGGATGGCTGGTGATTCTGTTATGAATGGGTCACCGAGGAGGAAAAAATAAACAACAAGCTAAGTCTCAGAAAACCAGGGAAGTTGGTAACTATGCAGATTGCAGATCCCTGAAATTAACCGCACAACTAGCAGCAGTCGTGGAGCATTCCTACGATGGTCCTAGACGCCTCGTCACAACCGGAGAGCTACTTAAGCCTAAAGCAGGAAAAGAGGAAAACTAACTGCCCCAGAGCAGACCCCCAAAGGAAAGACAGCCCCCCACATGTATTGACTGTGAAACAAGATGAAATTACAAACAAAGGCAGGAAAATAGGCTGAGCAAACGATGGGGCCCAGCTAACTAAAAAGGACAGGAAAGGAAAGACACTGTCTGCAATCTGCCAAAAAAAAACTAATATTGTCCAACACTTCTGATAGCAAAATTAACCCTGAAGTCACTAGACTTTTAAACCTATATTAGCACTCTGAAATATTCTGAGACAGAGCAAAAAAGAGGCCAATCTAATAAGGAACAAAAAGCAGATTGGCAAATACTGATTAATAGGAGTGGAAATTCAGCATAGCCCCAGCAGGGGCAAGCTGATTACACAAAAAACTGAATTGACCAACAAGTGCAAGTGTGAACATTAGCAAAAAACAAACTTAATTTGAGAAGACTGGAAGAGAGCTGAAGTCCAGGACCTGAGAAGCAGACTGAATCACCAGCACCCGGATAGGGCGTCGGCTGTCTTATATCCAGTCTGATACTCCAGAGATCCAATCGTTATCTTCCTCATCAGGTGGCAGATCACTACCACTTAAACCAACAGCACTACCTCCTGTCACCACCAGAGGGAGAACGGAAGGGGAACTCTCAACTGGTGGAGCAGAAAATGAGTTCATGACACTCTCCTCAGTGCAAGATATATGAAAGTCCGCATAGAGTTTGCTAAAAACACATGAATGACTTCCATATTATGAGAAATTAGATTCTCTGGTCTGATGAGACGAAGACAGAAATTTTTGGTCATAATTCTAAGCGGTAAGTGTGGAAAAAGTCAGGCACTGCTCATCACCTGCCCAATACAATTCCAACAGTGAAACATGGCCGTGGCAGCATCATGCTATGGGGGTGTTTTTCAGCTGCAGGGACAAGACAACTGGTTGCAACTGAAGGAAACATGAATGCGGCCAAGTACAGAGATATCCTGGATGAAACCTTCTCCCATAGTGCTCTGGACCTCAGGCTAGGCTGAGGGTTCACCTTCCAGCAAGACAATGACTCTAAGCACACAGCTAAAATAACAAAGGAGTGGCTCAGAACAACTCTGTGACCATTTTTGACTGGCCCAGCCAGAGCCCTAATCTAAATCCAATTGGGCATTTCTGGAGAGACCTGAAAATGGCTGTCCACCAACATTCACCATCCAACCTGACAGAACGAGAGGATCTGCAAGGAAAAACGACAGAGGATCCCCAAATCCAGGTGTGAAAAAACTTGTTGCATCATTCCCATGAAAACTCATGGCTGCACTAGCTCAAAAGGGTGCTTCTTCTCAATACTGAGCACTTATGACCATGTGATATTTCAGTTTTCCTTTTTTCATAAATTTGCAAAAAAAATCAGTCAAGATGGGGTGGAAAGTGTACATTAATGAGAAAAAAATGAACTTTAAATTTACCAAATAGCTGCAATGAAACAAAGAGTGAAAAACTTAAAGGGGTCCGTACCCACGGTAACATGTGGCCAAACAGTAGTTTCTGACTACATATGGGGCAGCACCGTGTTCGGGAGAAATTGCGCAATAAATTGCAATGTCTAGTTTCATCCATTAACGCTTGTGTAAGTGACAAATTTGTAACTAATAAAAAAAAATCCAAATAAAATGTAATATTTCCACATCCCAATAAAATTTATTGAGGCACCTGTGGGTTGAAAATGTTCATCACACCCCGAGATGAATTCCTTAGGCAGGGAAGTTTCCAATATGTGGTCACCTGAGGGTGTTTCTGCTTGCTCGGCTAATAGAGACCACAATCTAGTCAAACAGAATCTGCTTTCTAAAAGCCAAGTAGCGCTCCTTCCCATTCCTGCCTTGTGCTCAAACTGTAATGTTCAACCACATATGGGGTATGGCCACTTTCAGTAAAAATTGCATAACAAGCGGGGTCCATTTTCTTCTATTACTGCTTGTGGAAAATATAAATTTTGTGCTAAAGCAGTATTTTAGTGTGAAAAAATATTTTTTTTTCACATCTTAATGTTATTAAGTTTGTGACTCACTTGTAGACTAGAAATGCTCATTATTACCCCTAGTTAAATACCTTTTATGGGTCTTGTTTCCAAAATTGGGCCACTTGTGGGAGGTTTCTGCCTTTTTGACATTTCAGGGACTTTGCAAACGAGACACAGCATTCACAATCTGTTCCAGATAAATATTGCTCATTCCATTCCGAGCCCTGCCGTGTGCCCAAACAGCAGTTTTTGACCACATAAGGGGAAGTATTATGTTCAGGAGATATTTTTTAGCAAATTTTGAGATCCGTTTTCTTCTATTATCCATTGTGAAAATTAAAACATTTGGGACTAAAACAACAATTCAACTGAAAAAAAACTTATTTTTATATTCACAGCCACATTTTTAAAAGTTTTTTGAAGCACATATGAGTTTAAAATGCTCTATACATCCCTAGAAGGATTCCTTGATGGGTCTAGTTTTCAAAATTTGATAACTTCTGGGGGTTTCTGCTGTTTTGGTACCTCATTTGCCCTGCAAATGTGACAGAGTGCCCGCAATCTTTTTCAGCCAAATTTGTGTTCCATAATTCAAATGGCGCTCCTTCCCTCCCAAGACCTGCCATTTGTACAGATGTTTCTGACCACGTGTAGTGTCAGCGCACTCAGAGAAAGTGGGTAACTGTTACAGGGCGGTATTCTGTATATTAATGATTAATGTCAGGCATGACTATCAATAACCAATATCCAGCTAGTACCTCACCTGTTTTGTACTCTGACTCCTTTGCTATATATATAATATACGAACAGCGACTGAGACAAAAGTGTATATCAATAAAGGATATTTATTACACACAAGTCTACAGTGTTAATACTATTAAATTACCACACTACCACTGTATACAATAATAGCAATAGCACACAATACTAATATACAATTAACCCCACAATAGGCATATTATTCTTCCAACCCACATTAGCTAAAAACCACACACACGATCATTATAGCACACCCGCCTATCACTACACTATCCTTACAGAGATTAAGGGGTTAATAGCAGTGATACTTAGCCAAGTATGACTAGGAGTTTGCTGGATTCTGGTGTGATGGTGATCACGTCTGTTTGATGGTGGGGAGAGGTTCTTGGGTAGTTCGTTGTAGAGGGGGTCCTGCAGCCAGAGGGGACTCTGGGGTCCTGTGGGGAGAAGTGAAGAGGCAGAGGAGTGTTACAAAATCAGGTTAAGAGGTGAAAAGGGACAAAGGAGAGATGTGGGGGCCTGTGACAGAGACACTCAAGGCTGAGGCCACATGGGCCTGGGAGACAGAGCTGCAGTGGCCTGCTGAGGAAAGGGGCTGGAGATTGTGGCTGCTGGAGAGGACAGGGCTGAGGGCTGCTGTGGGGCTGAAGAGGAAGGGGACACAGGGCTTTCGATGGTGGGGCTGAGGGACGGAATCAGGAAAGAAACGAAAGGCTGCAGACACGTGGGATTGGAAAGGGACACAGTGGAGTTTCATGAAGGCAGGGGGTAGAGCGCAGAAAAGAGACCAAGCGCTGCCGCCGTTGGATATTCAAATCCAGTGGAGCATGAGGTATTGTCCACAACCAACAGAAGTTGCTCAGGTAGGGCAGCTCATCCAGGATGGCACATCAATGTGAGCTGTGACAAGAAGGGTAGCTGTGTCTGTCTGTCTTTTTTCAATGCATTTAATTATGTAATAAATAAAGATTTGCAACTGTGATATTTTATTCATGGATATCTAGGATATGTATTTTAGTATTTTTTTTTAGCAGTGTATATCTTATAGGACACTTCCCTTTACAGTAACAAATTGTTTGGTCCATTTTCTCATGTTATCCGTGGTAAAAGTAAAAACAATGGGACTAAAGCAACATTTTATAGGAAAAATTAAAAAAAAATTTTTCATTCCACTTTGCATTGATTCCTGTGTAGCACTTGAAGGGTTAAAACACTTTCTAACAAGTTTTTAAGTATTTTTGCGAAATTACTGCTAAACTTTTAACTCTTCAAACATTCCAACAATATAAAATAATGCAGATGTAAAGTAGACATATGGGAAATGTTCTTTATTAATTATTTTGTATAGCATGACTAACTGGTTTAAGTATATAAAAATTGAAACTTTGAAAATTGCGAATTTTGAAACATTTTCTCCAAAATTCCGATATTTTCACAAAAACCGTAAACCATATTGACCTAAACTTACCACTAACATAAAGTACAATGTTTCACGAATAGCACAATCTCAGAATCACTGGGATACATTGAAAATTTCCAGAGCTATTACCACATATAATGACACTGGTAAGCTTTAAAAATTTTTGCCTGGTCTGGAAGGTCGAATTTGGCGCTGTCACTTAGAGGTTAACAGTGTTCAGGAATCTGTGTTCTTTAAAAAGAGACTTGAATGATGAGAAGTAATGTTCTCACATACTATAAATGATGGAGATGAGCAAAAAAAATTCAAACTACCCTGGTCCACCGTCCAGTTCTTTCCTTCGTGGCAGCCAGAACAGGACAGCTATCACCTCTCTGCCTGGCATCCTGGTTTCGTTTTTCACCTAATTAGGCGTCACATCGGGTTATTTGACTTTTATAAATGCTGGCAGCCTGTGGCCCTGGTGTTCTGTATGGTTGAGGAGCCCCTCAGTGACAAAATTCCTTTAATGTACAGTAGATAATACATTATTCCATATCGACACATCATAAGTTTCACATAAATCGTTTGATTTCACCCTGTCCAAGCAATGGGCGCTCTTTAAAGTTGAATGGAATTTTTGTGCTTGCTATAAAAGTCTGTAAATAATCGTATATATTTCTGATATATTCATTTACAATATGTTATCTCACCCACAAAGGATTGTTTCTGTAGATCAAAAGCCTTGTGAAGTATGTAGACAGCCTGCTTTTACTAACATTTTCTAAAGTTCTCCTTACATGTTATACACCATGTGAAAAACCAGAAACAAAAACAATTCCCTAAAATATAGCTTTTAATTCAATCACTAAAAACATTAGTAGAAATGACTAAAAAAGGAGGGGAGGGATAGGGGACAAATAGTTATAATGGATAGCTGAAATGCTATTTTGTTTCTAATCAGTTATACTAAATAAAGGGCCACAGGCTAAATCGCCCTAGTCCACCCTATTTCAGCCTTTCCTAACCGCGGAGGTTGGCACCCTAGTTGTTGACGATATGGCGCCCCCGCTCAACGTCGGTATCCCTAATAATCCCTAAACCTCCCTAAGTATACAAAAAAGGACACAAAAAATTAAACACACACACACATATAATACCGAAAAAAATAGTCTCATAGATAATACTAATGTGCTGTGAACGTATCTCGTAGTAATTCTGATCGTATAGATACCCCACAATGTAAACTTATCTCGTAATAAAAAGAAAGATGGAAAAAATAGGGAGTGTCAAAAAAATGCAGCTTTAGGTAAAGCTTATCTCGTAGTTACAAGAATACTAATAAGCTGCAAAAAACAGACCCAAATATCAGATAATAAAGTCAATAAAAAAAAAAAACGACTACAAGGAAATTCAATAAATAGCACAATTGACAGTCAAAAAAATGCACATTAAAGGCAGAAAAATGAATCTTGTGTTGCACATGCAGCGACCATTATTTTAGAAGTAGGGGTATTTCATCACCCTATATCACTAGGAGATACAATCCACCTCCGATAAACTATCTGCACATCAAAAAGATTGCATAATAATTGTGCTGTCTTATCCAGGTCATAGATGAAAAAATGAGGCTAACAAATTCACCTCAATTGTAATTTCCATTCCAATAGTAATGCATCCAAAGTGTAGACCAACCAAGTATAATAGCTCAAATAGGGTTAATCTCCCCACTACAAGAAGAATCTGCCAAGATATCATGTGCAAAAAGAAAATGTGTACTTATCAGCCAATTAATGCAGATGAAAGCCCGACGCGTTTCCCCCTCTTGGTCCTATGAGGGTTCATCAGGGGTCAGGAAATGGGGTCTCATTACCCCTGGCCGAGAGAGCAATGCAATGTGCGGCTTACTTATACACCATCTCTAAATCCCAAAACTGACTGCAGGGGAGATGCCGTCCTTTTTGCCGGTAGAATAAATGTAAAGTGTGGCATTATATTCCTAGTGACATCACCAGCAATCCGTTATCATTTTTGGCATTTACTAGATGTGCTGCATACATTACTGTTTGCATTGAATAGCTCTCTGTGACTGGTGCATTTACCTTGAAAATCCATGTGAAAAAGATTGCATAATCCTGATATTAAAATTAACATTTCAATTTTTGAGCTGTGGGGTGAGAGAGCTCCTCGTCCTAGTGTATTCAGTCTTCATGCACACCCTCCTTCAATCCTAACTGATAGCTGCAGCTTGTACAGAGCAGTGTGAGATCTCAGCAGGGAGGAGGAACACTGATTTATTGTTAATCAGTTTGGACAGAGAATGAAATAAGCTTTCATAAAGGATTATTCTGACATGCATTTTCAAGGTAAGTACATCAGTCTATTTAATAATGTGTACAATTTGTTCAATGGCACATCCCCTTTAATAACTTAGTGACTGATGATTGAACCGTTACTAATGTTATTGGCAGACATAGTAAATTGTGTGGTGTTCTCGTGTAGATTACGGCACTGTTTTTATGTGTATTCATTGTAACAGAGATTAATCACCCCCAATAAGTCACATTATTAATTTCCAATTGGAGCATAAATAAAAAAGGATGCAAGTCAGTTTTGCAGAATTGTTTGTAATCGCAAAATTTGTATTAATTGCTTTAAAAAATAATTGCGGAGCTTGGCTTGCTGGGTAGATTATTTCTTCATTCCTCATGGCAATCATTATGGTGGTGTTTTTGGGCAACGTTCTTGGCTCACATTTGTCTGTCTTTTGAACGTCTTTGCAGGTCGTGTGTATGGTGTCCTGTCTAAGAGAGAAGGTCGCGTCTTGTTGGAGGAGATGAAAGAGGGAACAGACATGTTCATTATTAAGGCAGTGTTACCCGTGGCCGAAAGCTTTGGCTTTGCTGATGAAATCAGAAAGAGGACAAGTGGCCTGGCCAGCCCCCAGCTGGTGTTCAGTCACTGGGAGGTAAACACATTATTCCTTCTGAATAGTCGTCCCATCAAATGAGACCATCGGAGAAAATGTGGCAGATGGGTGCCCCCTCTGTAATTCATTCACGTTAATATTTCATGTGATTTTTCCGCCCATAGACTTAGGAAATAATGCAAATATTGTTTCTGCATCAGTTTAATTGTCACATACATCAGATGAGAGGGCGCTATTGTGTTAGAATTTCACTGTTATGCAATTAATAGTGACCAGATGGTAAACACTTGCCTGTCCATAAAGGATCACATATATTTACAGGCTGTTTGGTAGAACTAACTATATTGCTTATATACAGATGGAGCAACTTGACTGTTACCTCGTTACCTCCAATAATGCAGCAAGCTTGATATTTTCAATTGCAAGTGATGTCATAAATATCAAGTCAATGCTTGCTACATGTGTATAGAACATGTAACTGAGGGTGGGGTGTTTTTTTTTTTAACTACCTCTTCTTCTGTACATTTTTTTTTCTTGTTTGTTTTAAAGCACCACTCCAGTTTTTTTTATTTAAACGCAGGAGTGGTGTCGCTAATTTAATTTTTCTGCAGCTAGTCTCATAATTACCTGCTGCCGTCTTCATCTGTTATCAGCTCCGTTCTAGTTGATCTTCGGCAGTTTGTGACCTGCCAGATTGCTCGAGTGTTTGCTGGGCGATCTGGAAGTCCCATCTAAATGTAACCCTATGAGCCTTAAGAAGCCTAGAACGAGGCTCACATAGACTTCCACTGAGCGTTTCTTACTTCTGGTAAGATGATGGCCCAGAACCGGAGTGGCGCCGGGAAGAGCTGCAGACCGTGGTGGATAAGTATAAGATCAGGGAACCTACATTGGTGGCACCACTCCAGCACTGAAATTAAATAATTAGTGCTGGAGTGGAGCTTTAAAGCCGCCCAACCCCTTTAAACATTTGCATTTTGATGCAGATTTGCTGCAGATTTTTCTTTTCTTTTGCACCAACCCAGATATTCAAAGAACTAGACGTGCCAGAGATCATTGTGCTTTGTAAACTAAGAGAGCTTTTGGATTATATACAGTAATTATTTACTAATGCAATAAAAAAAAGATTCCCACTGCCAGGCATATTTTTAATCACTGTTTTGTCTCTGAGCAAGTAATTGGCATGCACCTTATTTGTAGCAATAATGGAGTGGGGTACAGTCTTACATATTTTCAATTTGTCCCACCAATGAGTCCACGTTACTGAAGTACTGCTGCAGAAATGTGCCCGGTTCAGTGTTCTTCTCATTACGGTAACAGCTGATCGTGCCTCGCAGGCACACCCCGCGCCCAAGCCAGATGTTGGGTGCCTGTCTGGAGCCAAGTCGGATTTCAGGAGTGAGGAAACATTGAAATTTTAAGACACATTACTGCCCAGTGGGAAATATGAAGGACTGGGAAAGAGAAGAAAAGAGGAGAAAACAAAGAACCCATATGAAATACAGAGTGCAATTACGTAAACTCCTCTCAATAATAATTTCCTTTTAAAAATGATTCCTCTGCCTTTTGTTGATCTTCAGGGTTGAAGATAAAAATAGTATTTCCAGTGATCACACACAATGCTTTCACTGTGGATGTTTTATGTGCCAGCAGTAGGACCATATCCTAAAATGTGAATCATAGAATCATAGAATCGTAGAGTTGGAAGGGACCTCCTGGGCCATCTGGTCCAACCCCCTGCTCAAAGCAGGATTCGCTAAATCATCCCAGTCAGATGTCTGTCCAGCCTCTGTATAGAATCATAGAATCGTAGAGTTGGAAGGGACCTCCTGGGCCATCTGGTCCAACCCCCTGCTCAAAGCAGGATTCGCTAAATCAGAGTCAGAATCAGAGCCAAGTACTCCTGAGATAAAATTTTGCAAGCAGTAGTCAAAAAATGGGTTTCCCAACTGGTGTCCAATTAAAAATTATGATAATATCACACCTATACATACCTGTCACTCAAAGCATTTAGAAAAGCATGGTCTTTGATATAGTTTAAAATGTCAGGAACTGTCTCGATTCTCAATGCACTGTAACTTACTATCTGCTCTCTTTGAGTGGCTTTTCCTTTTCATCAGTATTCTGCCAGCACTATAGGTGAAGAAACTTCCTTTCCGTCAAGTTCTACCTTTGCATTGTCCAATGGCTTGCCTGCTAGAAGTGAAAGCCCACCTCTGTTATGCCTTTATGCAATCTGACAGACAGACGAGACAAAAGCCCCCGTCACACATTGCGATGTCCCAGCGATCCCACCAACGATCCGACATGGATGGGATCGCTGGGACATCGTTAGGCTGATCGCTGGTGAGCTGTCACATAGACAGCTCCAGCGATCAGGACCAGCGACGCTGGTTTTTAATGTAAACGTCGGGTATCCAGGAGCCACGGCACCTGGAAACCCGCTGTTTACCTTGGAAACCGACGTACACACTGGTTTCCAAGGTAAACATCGGGTATCTAGGAGCCGCGCGAGTCCTGGATACCCGCTGTTTACCTTGGAAACCAGCGTTGCTGATCGCTGGTCTCTCGCTGCGACACGCAGCGATGCGTGCTGAGCAGCGGGAGACCAGCGATGGAAAAACAGCCAAGGCCGCTCGAGCACGATCAACGATAACCGGCAGGGGGGCCAGTCGCTGATCCCCGTCACACACAGCGATCTCGCTGGCGTGTCACAAAATGTGTGTGATGGGACCCAAAGACCCATCTCCGCTTCCCATAATCCATTTTGGCAACTCTGCTGCTCCAGACCGATCAGTCAGTGGAAGGTATGTTAGACAGAATGGGCATATCTAATGGCCGCTCTTTCAGGGATAAAACGCCATGTTTAAATAAATTGATTTGTTACAGTTGTCTAAAAGTAAAGTGACTATTTAACAATGAACATGAATAAAAAATAGTGTATGGTCTTATGATGTACAGCTGAGAAGTGTATGGTCTTATAGTGTACAGCTGAGAGGTGTATGGTCTTATAGTGTACAGCTGAGAGGTGTATGGTCTTATAGTGTACAGCTGGGTGATTGTATAGCCTTATAATGTATATCTGGGCAGTGTACTTTATTTTTCTTGCTACCAGATTGTATATTATGCAGCACATATTTGTAATAAATCTACATCATACTGTAATAATCAGTCCGTCTTAGAAGTCAGAAATATTTATAGCCCTAGAGGTTACCACTATGCGCGGTATTTGTTTTCTTATATATTTCTCTTATATATATTAAAATGGATCTCATCTGTCATTTCAGGCAAGTGATTAAACTTGTCCTCTGTGACACCTGACATTTCAGAGACTAATGTATTTCCTTAATAAAATGCTTTAGATTGTGTTTGCCAGTCTGGATCCGAGAATGCATTTGTCTTCTTGGTGTAGTATCGTATTATCCTCTCTGTGCCTGCGAAAGAAAGAAAAGCTTTCTTTGTGGCAGAGGAGACTGGTACATAGCTTTGGAAATTGTATTGCCGGCATTTTATCAGTCTCACTTAGGAAGAATAAGTAAAATACAAACTACAGCGGGATTGCTAAGGGGTTTTATTTAGACCTGGTCCCCGAGCGGTCGTGTACTAAGAAACTCTTGACTGTGTAATGGTGTTGACAAATGCAGAACGGCTGAAATTTATTTCATTTATTAGCTCCGTTACAATTGAAAGTCCTCCACTATTTTCCCTGAAAAGCCGAAATTGGAAGCTCATGAATTAAAGGCGTTGACACATGCCGGTGTATGGTAATCAGGGATGAGGATTGCACTGTGTATGCCTGATGTCAGACTACCTTTTCTTTGGAGCTTCACTTTTGCCTGGTGTAGATATTATGACATTTCTCTAATTAACTGAATGCACTTTGATTTGGAAATCGATCCCTGAGAAGTCGCCCACTTCTGTACTTCAGCAATTCAAATCTCCCAATTTGTTCCACTTCTATGACTTTTCTCTCCAAGGCTGGGTTCATGGCAGCGAGTCGCTGGCCAGTGGACTTCACAGTAGTGATCACAGTAATATGGTAAATTCTGCGGAGATGGAGGGCAGCAGTCAGAAATGTCAGATGGACAATCAGGAAAGTATTCTCGAGCTACAGTACAGCTCCACTCCAGAAGCTACGCTTGTGTATTTACATAGATATCCTGGAAACCATTTGTTTAATGCCATGTTTAATGTATTTTTAAGCAAAGTGCGTGGGCACATCCATAAAACGTGTTGGTAAAATGACAATGAATATTAATGAAAAACCTAACACAAGAACTGAATATAGTAAATTAACACACAAAAGGTTTATCCAGGACTATTTTATTTACTTTATGCCTAAAATCTCACTGGCCAGGAGTTGCTAACTACCTACCTGTTCTACCCAGCACAGAGCAGTCATTGACCGCTCCTGCCCCCAATTCAGCTGTTCCACATCAATAGAGCAGCTCTCCCTCTTATGGGCTGCTCTGTCAAGAGGGTGTGACTGCCGACGTTGCGTTGATTGACAACCCGCTCTTCGCAGTTAGGCAGCCAGGAGTCGGCTGTCAAGCCATAATCATCAACATTAATAGAAATAAACACTTGAAATAGATCACTCTGTTTATAATGACTGTATATAATGTATGAGATTCACTTTTTGTGTTGAAGAACTGAAATAAATTAACTTTTTCATGATATTCTATTTTGGTGAGAAGTACCTGTGTGTATATATGCCCTGGCTCGTATATGCCCTGTGGAAAATAAATTAAAATAAATTATATACCAAGGCTTCTAACACTATTATACAGTCATATGTTAAAGTTTGGGCACCCCTGTTAATGTTAACCTTTTTTCTTTATAACAATTTTGGTTTTTGCAACAGCTATTTCAGTTTCATATATCTAATAACTGATGGACTCAGTTATATTTCTGGATTCAAATGAGGTTTATTGTACTAACAGAAAATGTGCAATCTGCATTTAAACAAAATTTGACCGGTGCAAAAGTATGGGCACCTCAACATAAAAGTGACATTAATATTTCGTAGATCCTCCTTTTGCAAAAATAACAGCCTCTAGTCGCTTCCTGTAGCTATTAATGAGTTCCTGGATCCTGGATGAAGGTATTTGTGACCATTCCTGTTTGCAAAACAATTCCAGTTCGGTTAAGTTTGATGGTCGCCGAGCATGGACAGCCCGCTTCAAATCATCCCACAGATGTTCAATGATATTCAGGTCTGGGGACTGGGATGGCCATTCCAGAACATTGTAATTGTTCCTCTGCATGAATGCCTGAGTAGATTTGGAGCGGTGTTTTGGATCATCGTCTTGCTGAAATATCCATCCCCTGCGTAACTTCAACTTCGTCACTGATTCTTGCACATTATTGTCAAGAATCTGCTGATACTGAGTTGAATCCATGCGACCCTCAACTTTAACAAGATTCCCGGTGCCGGCATTGGCCAGACAGCCCCAAAGCATGATGGAACCTCCACCAAATTTTACTGTGGATAGCAAGTGTTTTTCTTGGAATGCTGTGTTTTTTAGCCTCCATGCATAACGCCTTTTTGTATGACCAAACAACTCAATCTTTGTTTCATCAGTCCACAGGACCTCCTTCTAAAATGTAACTGGCTTGTCCAAATGTGCTTTTGCATACCTCAGGCGACTCTGTTTGTGGCGTGCTTGCAGAAATGGCCTCTTTCGCATCACTCTCCCATACAGCTTCTCCTTGTGCAAAGTGCGCTGTATTGTTGACCGATGCACAGTGACACCATCTGCAGCAAGATGATGCTGCTGCAGGTCTTTGGAGGTGGTCTGTGGATTGTCCTTGACTGTTCTCACCATTCTTCTTCTCTGCCTTTCTGATATTTTTCTTGGCCTGCCACTTCTGGGCTTAAAAAGAACTGTACCTGTGTTCTTCCATTTCCTTACTATGTTCCTCACAGTGGAAACTGACAGGTTAAATCTCTGAGACAACTTTTTGTATCCTTCCCCTGAAAAGCTATGTTGAATAATCTTTGTTTTCAGATCATTTGAGAGTTGTTTTGAGGAGCCCATGATGCCACTCTTCATAGGAGAATCAAATAGGAGAACTACTTGCAAGTGGCCACCTTAAATAGTAACATAGTTAATAAGGTTGAAGGGAGACTTTAAGTCCATCTAGTTCAACCCATATCCTATCCTAACTTGCCCTAACATGTTGATCCAGAGGAAGGCAAAAAAAACCCATGTGGCAAACAGTAAGCTTCACATTGGGCAAAAAAATTCCTTCCCGACTCCACATACGGCAATCAGACTAGCTCCCTGGATCAACGCAATATTAAGGAAACTAGTGTATATACCCTGTAATATTATACTTTTCAAGAAAGGCATCCAGTCCCTTCTTAAATTTTAGTAGGGAAAATACCTTTTCTCATGATTTAATACACCTGGCTATGAAGTTCAAAGCTCAATGAGGTTACAAAACCAATTTAGTGCTTCTGGAAGTCAGTAAAAAGTAGTTAGGAGTGTTCAAATCAAGAAAATGATAAGGGTGCCTATACTTTTGCACCGGTCAAATTTTGTTTAAATGCAGATTGCACATTTTCTGTTAGTACAATAAACCTCATTTGAATCCAGAAATATAACTGAGTCCATCAGTTATTAGATATATGAAACTGAAATAGTTGTTGCAAAAACCAAAATTGTTATAAAGATAAAAGGTTAACATTAATAGGGGTGCCCAAATGTTAACATATGACTGTACCTTCCTTAGGTGGCTGTTATAGCATAGTGGTTAATGTGCACAACCACCAGCATGGGAGACTGGGGTTCAAATCCCTGTTGAAAATAATATACCGGTAATATTCCTTGGGCAAGACTACTAACAATATAGTGCCTACCTCAATAAACATGTGAGTCACAAACAAAGAGAGTCATGCTGGCTTGGATGTCTTCCGGATTAACAAGGTCTGCGTCAGATGTTGAGGAGGCAGGACAATCTGATGATAAATGGGCTGCTGGAACAAACCATACATGGACAGGGCAAGAGAACCTGGATCTACTGAAATGCTACTGAAACAGCAGACCAAATGAGAGAGGATATATGAAGCGTATGAGGAAACTCTGGATGTATACAAGACCTGCATATCCACTAACTGAGAAACAGCTAGTCACCAATATTATAAAAAGCAAGCTATTATCACAACTTGAGATGGATCAGCTTCACTGCAGATCTACATACCCCACATGAATAACTGGAAGAACAACATGTGCAACCCCCTGAAATTCCTGATCCAATCCAGCAACTAGAGAGCAGCTGATCTGACTGAAACAGAAGATCTTAGATCTTAAATACCATCAATAACAGAGATCAACTCAGCAAAGAAACACCACCAAAGCTGAGGCCAAGAAGATAAATGCCCTGTTCTCCAAAGAACGCACCACACCAGTGAAATGTGACTGCAAGATCTGAGAATGAAACACGGCAACCACCTAGAGCAAGAATCAGTCACCCTTACAGAAGCAGACATCCAACAGTGGGTCAAGAACATGAAGAGCTTGACAGCACCTGGCCCAGATATGATCCACACCTACTGGCTAGGTGCAGCGGTACATGAGCGCATGGCAAAGCAGATGAACCAACTGCTAGAAGCAGGCCACTACCCAGCTTGGCTAACACGAGGTAGAACAGTGATGATCATGAAGGATCCTCACAAAGGAACAGTTACATCCAACTACCACCCAATAACCTGCCTAACAACAACATGGAAACTCCTGTCAGGCATCATAGCCACCAAGCTACATAACCATACGAACCAGTACATGAATCCAGCTCAGAAATGCATTGCGACCAGCACTAGCTCCTAGTAGATAGAGCTGTCACTCAAGACTCAAGATCCAGACAGACCAATGTCAACACAGCCTGGATTGACTACAGGAAAACCTATGACTCAATGCCATACACATGGATCTGTGAATATTTGGCTCTCTACAATGTCAACAGGATATTAAGAACCTTCCTCAGAAACTCAATAGGGCTAGGGAGAACAATATTGGAAGTCAACTCAAGACAACTACCACAAGTGACCATCAAATGCGGCATATACCAAGGTGATGCATTGTCCCCATTGCTGTTCTGCATAGGTTTGAACCCCCTCAGTCAGATAAATACAAAGTCTGGCTATGGATACAAGTTCAACAGAGGAAGCACCATCAGCCACCTCCTCTACATGGATGACATCAAGCTGTATGCGAAAAATGATCAAGACATCAATTCACTGATCCACCTTACAAGGATATTCAGCGAAGACATTGGGATGTCCTTTGGACTGGAGAAGTGTGACCGGTTGGTAATAAAGAGAGGCAAGGTCGTCAAGACTGATGGAGTGGAATTACCAACAGGGCACATAGATGTACAGACATGCTACAAGTACCTCGGAATCCCACAGGGATATGGAAACCATGATGAGGAGGCAAGGAAAGCAGCAACATCCAAGTACCATCAAAGGGTAAGACAGGTCCTGAAGAGCTATCTGAATGGGAAGAATAAAATGTGTGCCATCAATACATATGCCCTGCCAGTTATCACCTACCCTGCTGACATAGTGTGCAGGCCAAAAGAAGAGATGGAAGCTGCAGATGTGAAGACATGAAAGCTCCTAACAATGCATGGAGGTCTCCTCCCTAAGTCTAGCACCCAAAGATTGTATATCAGCAGAAAGGAGGGTTGTCGAGGCTTGATGAGCATCCAAGCCACCATCATGGATGAGACAAGGAGTATGCAGGAATACATCAGAAAAATGGCATCAAAAGATGAGATGCTGAGAGAAAACCTACAACAACAGATCTGGAAGGAAGAACAGGAACATGAAGTGCCATGGCAAGACAAGTCGCTGCATGGGATGTACCATCGACAGATAATGGAGGTGGCTGACATGGAGAAATCCTACCAATGGCTGGAGAAAGCTGGACTCTGTGACAGCACAAAAGCACTAATCATAGCAGCACAAGAGCAAGCACTAAGAACCAGATCCATAGCAGCAGGAATCTACCACACAAGACAAAACCCAAGGTGCAGACAATGCAAACCTCAGAAACAGTCCAACACATAGTGGCAAAATGCAAGCAGGTATAGCGTATACCGAGCGCCACAACAAAGTAGCGGGAATTGTATATAGGAAGATCTGCGCAGCATATGGGCTACGTCCCCCTAAGTCCAGGTGAGAGACCCCAGAAAAAGTGGTGGAGAATGAAAAGGCTAAAATCCTGTGGGACTTCAAAATCCAGACGGATAAGCAGGTGTTGGCTAACCAACCAGACATTGTCATAGTAGACAAGGATCAGAAGACAGCAAAGATAATAGATGTGGCAGTGCCAAGTGACAGCAACATCAGAAAGAAGGAATATGAGAAGCTGGAGAAATACCAGGGCCTCAAAGGAGAAATGGAGAATATATGGAAGGTGAAGGCAGCAGTGATTCCGGTGGTGATAAGAGCACTTGGAGTAGTGACCCCTAAGTTGTAAAAATGGCTTCAACAGATCCCAGGAGCAACATCTGAACTCTCTGTCAAGAAAAGTGCATTGCTGGGAACAAGTAAAGCCCCCGTTACACATAACGATGTCCCAGCGATCCCACCAATGATCCGACATGATGGGATCGCTGGGACATCGTTAGGCTGATCGCTCGTGAGCTGTCACATAGACAGCCCCAGCGATCAGGACCAGCGACGCTGGACGCTGGTTTCTAATGTAAATGTCGGGTATCCAGGAGCCGCGGCTCCTGGATACCCGCTGTTTACTTTGGAAACCGGCGTACACGCTGGTTTCCAAGGTAAACATCGGGTATCTAAGAGCCGTGCGACTCCTGGATACCCGCTGTTTACCTTAGAAACCAGCGTGTATGCCGGTTTCCAAGGTAAAAAGCTGGTATCCAGGAGCCGCGGCTCCTGAATACCCGATGTTTACATTAGAAACCAGCGTCGCTGATCGCTGGTCTCTCGCTGCCACACGCAGCGATGCACGCTGGCCAGTGGGAGACCAGCAAATGAAAAACGGCCGTGGCCGATACTGCACGATCAGCGATAACCGGCAGGGGGGCCGGACACTGATCCCCGTCACACACAGCGATCTCGCTGGCGTGTCACAAAATCAGCGATCTCGCTAGCGAGATCGCTGTGTGTGACGGGGCATTAAGATTTTGCTTAGAACCCTCAAACTCCCAGGCCTCTAGTAGAGGACCCGAGAATGAGGAATGACAACAAAGGCCACCCCCAGTGGGGGTGAGAAGGAAGTTATTTATATATAGTCACTGATATCGTTTTTAAGCAATAGTGCTGTCCTGTAACACATTATGTCAGTACAATCTTATGTACACTAGAACTCAATACAGATCATGGATTAACTTCCTTTTTGTTTCTTCACTTTTCCTTTGTTATTAACCCGAGGTGGTTTTATTTAGTGCTATTTTTTTTTTTTTTTTATAATTCCTGATCATTATTATATCTTTCTGCATTGTATAATGTATGTGTGCTGTGCTAGCCTTACTGAAACAGTGGTGGCCAAGGCATGTTTCATAACTTTAAGTGGCCTTCAGAACACACTTAGGCATGAACACATTATATACCTGATGTCTGAACAGCTATTTCTCCCAACCCCCCTCCTCATGCAAGCTGGCTTCGCTTGGTCAGGCATGCATTTGTTGAGTATGGGGAGAGGGGCATAAGCCGATGACAGACACTTCTGGCAGTAGTATATCTCCAGGGAGAATAGTAGGATTGAGATTGTTGAAATCCAACTACCTGATCATTCTCCTCCCTGACATCTGCTGTCGGTGCAGGGTTGGGAGATCCCCATACACATTAGATCATGGGTCAGTCCGGTCAAATTCGGTGGGTTTGGCCTGCTAATGTAGGAATATAAAGACTAGAAATTCTGCAAATGCATTTTGATACTAATTGAGTTTTGTGTATTCAGTTACTGCACGCTGTAAACGACATTCCCAGTTAGATGGATCTGCCTAGTAATTGTCTTTTTCAGTTGATGCACAGGCTGTGCAGACAGCCACATAATGAGTTTGTCCTGGCTGCGGTCCCTAGCCTGCTGCAAGCCTGTTCTATTACACAAAGAGTGCTTAGAGCTTGGTGTGACAGCAGGCTTCACCTCACACCCCACCAATCCTTGGTTACCTAACCTGAAGGCTTGGAAAAGTTCAGGGAGTAGTAAGAAAAGGGCTTGTGTTCTCAGAAGATAACTAGGCGTATGCATTTCAGAAGTTTGCATTTCAATTGCAAAGACCATGTGGAAATGATTAAGTATATGGATGTGTGAAGACCTCATTGGCACTGCTGCTCGCTGCTATTACTGAAACCCCGAGCCCTTTTAAAGGGAAGCAGCATACTCCATGCCTAAGTATGCTTTCTGATGTTATGCATGTGCAGGGAAACATATGGACCTGGGCTTGATCAGGACACAGTCGGATTTCTTTTCACTACAATGCGCTCCCAAACACAATCAATAGACTCTTCCAGAACAGGATTTAGTTTGGCCATCTTACATTGAGCCAAAAACAACTCCCAATTTTACAGATCAGCATAATTTTTGGTGACTTTATGAGAGTTCAGTATTTATAAAGTTCAGATAAACTTTGACAGGTATCATTTTTGGCCTACTCACTGGATTCGGTGAGCAATTCAAGGATGAGTGAAGGCGAACCCTGTTGCCATAGGTGGTGTAACCTAATATCTGCAGTTACTCTGTATTATAATGGTTGTGAAATATGTGCCATGTCCAAGTTGAGGCCAGGAAACTGTGTTCTCCTTTGCTTCAAGAGCCCTCACCCCTTCATGCTTTGGGTGGTGTGCCTTTTCTTTTTATGGTATCACTTCAGTCCAGAGTCATACCAGGGTCAAAAAGGGCATGTTCTCCAGCAACAAAGGAAAGACGTTAAAACTTTATTCATACAAGATAAAAAATGGCAGAATATGTATATATTAAAAAAAACATATCCTTACTAGAGTTGAGCAAATTTTTCAAGATTCGGGCCCGATTTATGATTGGTGGCGAATATTGCAAAAACAATATTTGCCTCCGATCATAATCGGAATCGAACACAGCCGAACATCATTGGAGTCAACGGAAGTAAAAATGAACAAATATGTTCAGAATCGATCATCAAACATAAATTCGACACGAGTAGCATACCAATATGGCACAAATATGGAAAATTCAGATTTGGCGGCAAATTCAGATTTGGTGACCGATTCCGAACATATTTGCTCAACTCTAATCTTACGCATTTCAGATAGAAAAACCCTTAATCTTAGCAAGAGATCTCCCTTTTAGACAATTGAGAGCTATTTTACCTGGAAGCCAGACCAGTGCATATTCCGTGCGTCACACCCAGACCACAGACTGTCTACCCTGGATGTCTCCTGGGATACTTTTCTCTAACACAGGAGTGGTGAGTTGAATTGACACTTTTTTGTACATAGGTAGGCTTTCATTCACGTGAGGCAAGCATTCAGTCTACTGCCATGGCCCTGTATATCAATATCTTGAGCAAGGCAAAATGACACCTCCATTGGCATCCAGGGATAATGACTCCACCACTTCTGCTCTTACACAAGTGATGTAGAAGATAATTTTCCAAGGCACTGTGACTATAGATCTGAATTTCTCGAAATGTACTTTGTACATAAGTAAATATGTCCAACAGTCACCCCCTTGGTGGGCTGTCATACTCCATTGAATGAATCAGCAGGAGAGTACTATTTTGTCATCCATCTATGCAAATGTTCAGGTCAGAGAATGTACCGTGGAATTTTGTATTTTCTTGCTTCTCAGACTACAACCGTATGCCCAGATACCTTGCCACATGGTGTGCTTAACCCCCCTGTATCCAACACACAAGGACGATCCCAAAATGCAATACATTCTTTTTATATTTCAAAACCAGATGGATGGAAAAATCTGGATTAAAGCAAATTCAGATATAAAAACAAAGAAAATCCATAGGCAACTTAAAAGGAGCTTAGCGTTACCAAAAAGACATGCATTTCTCAAATAATTATTTCCAAAAGAGCTGCCTAGTTCTTTGTGCGGCAGCTGATAAAAGACAAGCATTGAAATGTATTAATTCCCAACGTGTGTCTCCAAAGGTACACAGCTGAAAACCCCTAAAGGAGACGCAGCATCACACAGCTATTTTCATGTCCTCCTCTTAATATCTGCAACTGCAGAAGGCCTTTGTATAGAAACCTTTAATTGCTCCAAAAATAACACTTGGGGAAAAGTAAAAAAAACAGCCCAAGAAATTCTCCAATTATACAATGAAAGGTACTTTTATCAGACCACAAAGGAGACTCCCGGCATAAGAAGTAACATTTCTGTGGCTACAGGATTCATAGGCAGAGGAGTGTGATTGATGGGCTTGTCTGGTGAACAAATATTATAGGGGGAATTTACACATGGGTCTTCAGAAACCGCCAGCTGGAATAAGGTGGGCCTCCAAATATATAGGGTTCATTGCTGTCACTCCGTGCACCAGGAAATCCAGTAGTATTGTTCTATATTTTGTGCTAATTTCTGTCGCTGTTGATAGTCATACCCCTTCCGGCCGCGAGTGAAGGAAGAAGGTAAAATGTCATTTCGCAATTATGATGTGCACCAAAATTTCAATTATTTTAGTCCGGAAAACATAGAGGGAATGAAAATCATCCATATATCTGTCATCCAGATACAGTAACTATCCATCTATCTTTCTATGTGTGTGAATGTCTGTCTATTATCCAAATACAGAAACTGTCTACAGCTCAGAGAAAGGGAAGGAGGCACTCCGGGACTTGTGAAGCAGAAAACAGTCTGTTTATTTGCCCATGTGCGTTACGACGTTTCGGCTTACATAAACAAACTGAGCCTTTCTCTCCAGTTTATTTTTGTGAGCTGAAGCATCGTTACCCGTGGGCAGATAAACAGCCTGATTTCTGCTTCTCATGCCCTGGAGTGCCACTTGTCTTTTTAAAAAATAAAAAAATATATATATATTTAAGTGGATGTATGGGGTTTACACCCTGCACTTGGGATAGTGCTACCACACTTTTGTTAATCTGTCTGTCTCTGTGTGTCATTCTATCTAGTCTGTCAGGCTATGTATCTATCTGTAACATCAGTTTACCTATAGATCTCACCTTTCTATCAATCCATCATTGTCCACATACATATATTGTCTGTGTCATCCTTCTATTAGAGTTTTCCATAAATCTTTACCTTTATCTTTTACATTCTCTAGATTTCTATTGTTTGTGACTGTCTTTTGACATTTTTATGAGAGTAATATTGATAGTTGTATTCTATACATTGGTGAATTGATCCAATCACATCTATCATCTTCCCATTTTACCTACTTGTCTATGTATCATATATTGTTTCTCTCCCGCTCTTAAGTATTTTCATATTTACCTATTTCTGCGTTACAGATGTCTGTACAGTATAGTTTTCCATCTAGGTATCTAGCTGTCTGTATCGCACGTCATATCTCCTTATTCCTCTATTCCAGCTCTATTAGTGTACAGCATATTTATGTATCGAATCTCGTCTCGATTTATCGCATTTCTATTGCTGATCTTTTTCTGGATGTATCTCATGCCTATCGATATTTCATATCTAATTATCTGTATTCCGGAACATCGCAGTGCAGTCGTTGTGTGCTAGCGTATAACTAAGCACATTGTTGTCTTCTTACATTTCTTGTTTGTTTTTTTAGCTGTTTATTATGTGTTTTATATTGAATGTTTCATTTTATTATGTTCACCAAATAAGCGAGCAGTGTTCTTGTTGCCGGTAACCAGTTAATGCCGCCATGAGTCTGCTTATTAGAAAGACCACCCAGTATATCTTGGGTAATGCTAACCATTTTTCCCTCCTCTGTGTGCCAGGAGAAGACAAAGGTTTATTGTGGCTGTGCCCCCGGCATGTGCGCAGTCAGGGATCACACAGGCCCTCTGGTTCTAAATGGTTAAGGAACGTGCTGGTGTCTGGGGAATGTTTGCATGGCAGACATAGGCTGGTGCATTACCTATGCTTGTGCTGTATCATGTGTCCGCAGCAGATGCATTGTGACAGATTTCCCTTTGGAGGAGCCTGGTGTTTTCACTCAGCAGGAAAAAAAAGATTTGGATAGATGTCTACTTAATGCTAAGATTCCCTCCATCTGTCCCACCCTTAATGGTACCTGTCTGTCCACCAGAGACTTGGGGGCTCCTTGCCAAGTTCCTAATTTAACGCTGAGTAATTTGTCATTTTTTTTTTGCTGTGTATCATACAGATAAGAGTGGGAAGCTTTTCTCATCAATCAATCCCACTTAAAGACGGGAGCGGCATTGATTGCTCATTTAGCTTATTTTTATTGGTAATTTTCCATTTGTGCCAATTCTCATGGGAGGTGCACACTGTATGCAAAATTAACCTGTTCGGTTATTTCGGTAGGACGCGTCAGCATGCAGCAGACAAAGGATCACACTAGGGCGGGAGCTTATTCCGTGTTATTTTCTATAGCCAAGGAGGCTTGCTGCATAATTACATAACGTATGTTCAATGTGTGCATAGTGCAACCGCAGAGCTCATACTGTGGAATTGAAGAACATTTTAATCTGGCCGCATTACATCAGTATGAATTTCCTTACAACGTGATAAAAAGAACTTTGTTTTCCTGGAAGGCAGGAGTAAGAGTAATGATGTGGAAGTCTGCTGTCCATTATACATGTATTCTACCCGAGCAGCGTGGCTGGAGCAGGGAACAATTGACTAATAGAAAGTCATCTATCCTACAGGCTCAGGTCCTGCTAGGTGCAGATTGCTATTCAAGGCCCCCAAATATACCAAATGGTAGTTATAAATAGGAGATGCTATTGGTTGTCTAAAATGTCTATTATGTCTATTGTTTTAGAAACATTTTAATTCTGTGCTTCCTCCTTTCCCATATAGAGGGAATGTCTCTCTACATATTTTTGTTCATAAATGTAGGCTACATTCACACTTCTGTTCGGACAGTCTGTTTGACTGGACGATTTTGAGAAATGAAATTAATGTCCAAAATGGATCTGTTGCATACATGATTTAGAACAGAAATAAAAGCACAGCATGCAGAAGCTTAGAACTTTATCTTCCATTCTTAAAAGCTCAACCTGAGCCTGACTGAATCCAGACAGAGCCCATAATTATCAGTGAGGCCTTTAAGCTTCCGTTAGTATAAGTTTTGGACATTAATTCAGTTTAATCAGTGTCGGAGTGGTGTTCCAAGAGACCACCAGTAACCAACTCAAGGTCCCTATTTTTCAGCTACTTGCAAATGTGGCATTATCCTCAATCACAAATTTATGTAACTATGAACTTGGTAGTTTGTTAAATGAATAAGATGCTGCCTTTGCCTATACTTAGTGATTCAAGTATATAGTGGAAGGTACTGCTCATATAAGAGGGTTGTGGCCACTCTTGCACAGGGGACCACCGGAGGATTCTCCTGTTCTCCTGTGGGCCAGTACAAGCCTGAGTTTAATCAACAATCAATGCAAATATAAAACAAACCATTCAATAATGGACATTCTCCAGTGTGTGTTTACTGTTACGGTTCTGCAGCACAGGACTAGGGTAGGAGGGGGAAAACTGACCCTGCACTTTGACTAGGCTGATGCCCTACAATGGAGTGGGCGACTCATTCCTTGTGAATAGACCCACCGATGATCCTAGGCTAATCTCAAGCAAAGACCTATAGATAGGGGGAAGGGGGGTCCCTGAAAGATATAAGGACTGGGTACAAAAACAGGTCACCTCCTAACAGAAGTCCCAAAGAAGGCTGCAGAAACAAACTGAAAACAGAAACTAAGTGTAGCAGAACCGGAGGTCCCAGAACTGCACTAATTAAACACACAGAAGGCAATACAAATCTCCAAGCCCGACTTGATTAACACTGTTGTCCAGCAAGGAATGGGAGACCAGTGCAGGCTAATAAAGGGTGATTCCATCACCTGACCAAAGGCATACCCAGCACCAGGGGAAAGAGACTAGCAGCCAGAACACTACAAGAAAATGGCGGATAGTCACAAACTGAGCAGATTCTAACAGTACCTCCCCTTTAACGAGGATCCCCCGGATCCTCTAGGCCGAGCCTTATTCGGAAATCTCCTGTGAAAAGCCTTAATTAATCTTGAGGCTGAGATGTCCACAGCTTTCACCCAGGAATTATCCTCGGGACCGAAACCCTTCCAGGACACAAGATACTGTAAGCCTTCTCTGTGCCACCTGGAATCAAGAATGAAATCTCAAACTCGCAGTCCCTCATTAATTGGAGGAGCAGACGGCATAGCCACCTTATCACCTAATAAAAGGTGATTCAATCACCTGACCAAAGGGAAACCCAGCACTAGGGGAAAAAGACCAGCAGCCAGAACACTACAAGAAAATGGGGAATAGTCAAAAACTGAGCAGATTCTAACATTTACAGCCTGTTGGAAGAAGGTTCTGATCATCTATGATTCACTCTTATGCCATTTATAAGCTATATTCATAACCAAATCATTTCAAATAGGTTGATTCACTTAAGTGCAGTAATATCATTAGTGCACATACTGGATATTGCACAGTGGAAATATTCCATCATGAGTAACTTGTTGATACAACTTGTCCTGTAGCCCTGAAACTCCATTCCAAGACTCTTGGGTCCTCAAACACAGGGTCACAAAGATAAGGGCTCTACACTCACCAAGTCTAAAGATTGAATGGACCTACACCAGAATGCTTGTAGAGCCGCCAGCTTATTAAAATAAAAAATTGATCTCCTAATCCAGTTTGTTCCCCAATTAACGGGAATCTGTCAACATGATTAGTGCTCCCTTACTATTTATTTTCACAGGTCTAGCAATACCTTTACACAGTTAAGCCCCCGTCTCACATAGCGAGATCGCTGTTGCGTCACCAATTTGTGACACAACAGCGATCTCGCTATGTGTAACACATAGCAGCGATTGGGCCCCTGCTGCGATGTCCCTGATCGTGCTCAAATGTCCTGGGCCATTTTTTTTATCGCTGGTGTCCCGCTGGCCAGCATGCATCGCTGTGTTTGACAGGGACAACGACGAACGACCTCAATACTACAGGTCTGAGAGACAGGGTCCCAATGACCATTGTATCGTTCTGCATCGTTGCTGCGACGCTGTTGAGATCTGACTGACATCTCACCAGCGATCCCTACTAGGTCATATCGTTGTCGGGATCACTGGTGCGTCGCCAAGTGTGACGGTATCCTAAGTCTGTTCCTCCATTACTGAGAAATTAGTGTTTGAATTGATATGTATATTAGGCTGAAGAGCTATTTGTAGATCTGAAGCCTCTCGCTCCAGCTCTATTCCCCACGTAATGTCACCTCCTTCTTCTTAACTGACAGCCTCTTTGCTGTGTGACTTCAGGCCAAGGAGTCATCAGCCAAGCAGGAGTAATCATAGAATGTTAGAGCTGGAAGGGACCTCCAGGGTCATCGTGTCCAACCCCCTGCTCAATGCAGGATTCACTAAGCCATCTCAGAGAGATGTCTGTGCAGCTTCTGTTTGAAGACTTCCATTAAAGGAGAACTCGACACCTCTCGAGGCAGCCTGTTCCACTCATTTATCACTCTCACTGTCAAAAAGTATTTTATATTTTTCTAATATCTAATCTGTATCTTCTCTCTTCCAGTTTCAGTCCATTGCTTCTCGTGTTTCCATGTGCAAATGAGAATAAGGATGATGTCTCTACACTGTGACAGTCTTTCAGATATTTGTAGACTGCTATTAAGTCTCCTCTCCGACTTCTTTTTTGAAAGCTAAACTTTCTCAGATCCTTTAATCGTTCCTTGTAGGACATACTTTGCAGTCCGATTACCATCCTGGTAGCTCTTCTCTGAACTTTCTCCAGTTTTTCAATGTCTTTTTTTAAAATGTGGTACCCAGAACTGGACACAGTATTCCAAATGAGACCTGACCAAGGAGGAGTAGAGGGTGTGAAGGGTTGACTCACTCAGCTGCTTGCAGAGGTAAACACAGGAATGCCTCTTATGGTAAAAATCACCTGCTGGTTTATTAAAGCATAGCATAAACCATAGCAGGGTTGAACGAAATAAACCTAGTCTTTCTGGCTTAATGGCAAAACAAAGTTAAAGTTCATTAGAGTCCTCTTTTCCTGCAGGATACAACGGCAGGTAACACCCAAAGTCCTCAGCAACTCTTGGAGCCACGTCTGGAGACTTTCCTCTCCAAAAAAAAAAAAGAGTGGCTCAACATTTAACTCCCCAGTCACTGCCTTGAGGTGGAAATATGGAGAGTAGGTGTCCCATCCATCTCTGACCTTCTCACCTAGAAAACCCATCCCATTTCATGGCTCAATAACTCATTCAGCACATAGCATGCTGGAGAGAAACTTATGGGTTTCTAGATCACGAAAGAAAGCAATCTTTGTGACACACATCCTCTTATACAGTGCCAGTGACCCTGTCACTAGACGGAAAATTACTTCACGTGATCTAGACTATGCTCCTCTTAATACATCCTAGAACTGTTTGCTTTTTTTTTGCTGCTGCATCACATTGTTGACTCGTTTGCAGTCTGTGATCTATTAGTATACCCAAGTCTCTTTCACACGTGAGGTTTCTTAGTTCTATTCCTCCCATTCTGTAGAGGTAATTTTTGTTTTTCTTGCCCAGATTTAGAATCTTGCATTTCTCCGTTAACCCCCTTCCCGACCTGTGACACAGCGTATGCGTCATGAAAGTCGGTGCCAATCTGACCCATGACACATATGCTGTGTCATGACTTCAAAGCCCCCCTGCAGGTCGGGTGACCGGGGTCACTGAAAGATCACCCGACCCGCAGTGACAGGAGGCTTTGTGCTTCACCCCAGGGGGGTGGCTTAGCCCCTCCGTGCCTACGATCGCTCTGATTGGCTGTTGAAAGTGAAACAGCCAATCAGAGCGATAGTAATATTTCATCAATGAAAATTGATGAAATATTACAATCCAGCCATGGCCGATGCTGAAATAGCATCGGCCATGGCTGGAGACACTAATTTAACCCCCCCACGACTGACGGTTCTGAACGGCGGCGATCGGCCGCCACTGTCATGGTCTGCCCCCCTTCCCTCCACTCCCCCCATCTTCCGATTCCCCCCTCACCCCCCACGATACTTACAAAGCCCCCTGGCCGTCCTGGTGTCCCGCCGTCCCGGTTCATGGGCAGCACCATCTTGGAAAATGGCGGGCGCATGCGCAGTGCGCCCACCGGCATTTCCCGGCTGCAGATTCATTTTTTTTTATTTTGATCACTGTGATAAACTCACAGTGATCAAAATAAAAAAAAAAGTATAGGGTTAGGGTTATGGCTAAGGTTAGGATTATGGCTAGGGTTGGGGTTGGGATTAGGGTAAGGCTTGTGGTTAGGGTTAGGGGTGGGTTAGGGTTGTGGTTAGGGTTATGATTAGGGTAGGGTTAGGGGTGTGTTGGGGTTAGGGTTGGAGATAGAATTGAGGGGTTTCCACTGTTTAGGCACATCACGGGGTCTCCAAACACGATATGGCGCCACCATTTATTCCAGCCAATTTTGCGTTCAAAAAGTGGAACAGTGCTCCCTCCATTCCGAGCCCCGATGTGTGCCCAAACAGTGGTTTACCCCCACATATGGGGTATCAGCGTACTCAGGAAAAATTGCACAACAACTTTGGGGGTCTAGTTTCTCCTGTTACCCTTGGAAAAATTAAAAACTGGGGGCTAAAAAAATTATTTTTTGGGGAAAAAAAATATTTTTTATTTTCACGGCTCTGCGTTACAAACTTCTGTGAAGCACTTGGGGGTTCAACGTGCTCACCACTAGATTAGTTCCTTGGGTGGTCTAGTTTCCAAAATGGGGTCACTTGTGGGGGTTTCCACTGTTTAGGTACATCAGGGGCTCTGCAAACGTAACATGACGCCTGCTGACCATTCCATCAAGTCGACATTTCAAAACGTCACTAGTTCCCTTCCGAGCCCCAACGTGTGCCCAAACAGTGGTCTCCCCACATATGGGGTACCAGCGTACTCAGGACAAACTGGACAACAATTTTTAGGGTCCAATTTATCCTGCTACCCTTGTGAAAATCAAAAATAGTGGGCTAAAAATCATTTTTTGAGGGGAAAAAAAATATTCTTATTTTCACGGTTCTGCGTTATAAACTTCTATGAAGCACTTTGGGGTTCAATGTGCTCACCACACATCTAGATTAGTTCCTTGGGTGGTCTAGTTTCCAAAATGGGGTCACTTGTGGGGGGTTTCCACTGTTTAGGTACATCAGGGGCTCTGCAAACATAACACGATGCCCGCAGACCATTCCATCAAGTCGATATTTCAAAACGTCACTACTTCCCTTCTGAGCCCCAACGTGTGCCCAAACAGTGGTCCTCCCCCACATATGGGGTACCAGCGTACTCAGGACAAACTGGATAACAACTTTTGGGGTCCAATTTATCCTGTTACCCTTGTGAAAATAAAAAATAGTGGGCTAAAAATCATTTTATGAGGAAAAATTTTTTTTTTTTATTTTCACGGTTCTGCGTTATAAACTTCTGTGAAGCACTTGGGGGGTTCAGAGTGCTCACGACACATCTAAATAAGTTCCTTGGGGGGGACTAGTTTCCAAAATGGGGTCATTTGTGGGGAGCTCCAAAGTTTAGGCACACAGGGGCTCTCCAAACACGACATGGTGTCCGCTAACGATTGGAGCTAATTTTCCATTCAAAAAGTCAAATGGCGCTCCTTCCCTTCCGGGCCCGGCCGTGCGCCCAAACAGTGGTTTCTGACCACATATGAGGTATCGGTGCACTCAGGAGAAATTTTATTATCCATTTTATCCTGTTGCCCATGTGAAAATGAAAAAACTGAGGCTAAAAGAAAATTTTTGTGAAAAAAAAGTACTTTTTTTTTTACGGATCAATTTGTGAAGCACCTGGGGGTTCAAATTGCTCATTATGCATACAGATAAGTTCCATGGAGGGTCTAGTTTCCAATATGGGGTCACTTGTGGGGGAGCTCCAATGTTTAGGCACACAGGGACTCTCCAAATGCGACATGGCAACCGCTAAATATTCTAGCATATTTTCCATTCAAAAATTCAAATGGCGCTCCTTCCCTTCTGAACCCTGTCGTGCGCCCAAGCAGTGGTTTATGACCACATATGAGGTATCGGTGTACTCAGGAGAAATTGCCCAACAAATCTTAGGATCCATTTTATCCTGTTACCCATGTGAAAATGAAAAAATTGATGCTAAAGGAAAATTTTTGTTGGAAAAATTAAAATGTCCATTTTTTCTTTCCACGTTGCTTTAGTTCCTGTGAAGCACCTGAAGGGTTAATAATCTTCTTGAATGTACAATAGTTTTGAGTAGCTTGAGGGGTGCAGTTTTTAGAATCGTGTCACTTTTGGGTATTTTCTGCCATATAGACCCCTCAAAGTGACTTCAAATGTGAGGTGGTCTCTAAAAAATGGTTTTGTAAATTTTGTTATAAAAATGAGAAATCGCTGGTCAAACTTTAACCCTTATAACGTCCTAACAAAAAAAAATTTTGTTTCCAAAATTGTGCTGATGTAAAGTAGACATGTGGGAAATGTTATTTAGTAACTATTTTGTGTCACATAACTCTCTGGTTTAACAGAATAAAAATTCAAAATTTGAAAATTGCAAAATTTTCTAAATTTTCACCAAATTTCCGAATTTTTTCTCAAATAAACGCAAAAATTATCGACCTAAATTTACCACTAACATGAAGCCCAACATGTCGCGAAAAAACAATCTCAGAATCACTAGGATCCGTTGAAGCGTTCCAGAGTTATTACCTCATAAAGGGACACTGGTCAGAATTGCAAAAAATGGCCAAGTCATTAAGGTCAAAATAGGCTGGGTCATGAAGGGGTTAAATACCATTCTGTTAGTCGCTGGTCATTGTTCAAGCTTGTTTCAAGCCTTCTGAATCCTTTCTCTATCTTCTCTAGTGTTAGCTATCCCTCCTACCTTTACATTGTCTGCAAATTTGATCAGTTTAACTCCAGTTCCCTTATCTAGATCATTTATAAAAATGTTGAAAACACTGGGGCCAGGGTAGAGCCTTGTGGTACCCCACTTGAAACACTTCTCCAATCAGATGTGCAGCCATTTATCACTCTGACTACAATCACTGAGCCAGTTATGAATCCACCTAACCATAGCCTTGTCAATCCCGAGATATACTATATCTGCCACATTTCCCTGATCCACCCAGTCAGTGAATCCATCAGGTGGCGCTGGGTGAGAAATAGAGCTAGAGTGACTGAGGCTTTAGATCTACAGCCTCATTTGCATATTAATTCAAATTCAAACATTGATTTCTCAGTAACAGATGGGGCTGACCATGTAAAGGCACTGCTGGACTTATGTGTAAAAGAGCTAAATGCGCATAAAAAAAGTTTTGGGGCTGAAAACCTGCCAGTAAGGTTCCAATTCACATTAGAGGAAAATTGGTCAAACCTGTTTTAAGTGAGACTGGATGACCAGCAGCTAATTTGCTTGGGATCCTCCCTACACTGCCCTGACAAGTGATGTCTGAGGAAATGAGGATGTTGCATTTTATTGCCTGATCATTTTGTTCTCTAGGGAAATGCCCCTTCCAAAGACGTCTGGTAGCTGTTTACTCCCTTTCAATCGTGAGAACACATGCACACTGTGCTTGTCTGAGCATGCATGTGTACTTGTGGTTGTGTGGAATACCAGTTGACTGAACAAATGTTTGGAAACATCATCATTATTAAAGCACTGTACAGCTCTGGCAAAAATTAATAGACGACTTTCAAATGTTCAGTTTGTCTGATTTTTCTCTTTATAGGTATATTTTTGAGCAAAATGTAAATTGTTCTTTTAGTCTATAAACTTCTGACATGTCTCAGAATTTCCAAGCAATAAATTTTGTAATTTTTTTCTGACAAAGAAAAATGGTCAAAATGAAAAAAAAACCTGCTTTCAGACCTCAAATAATGCAAAGAAAACAAATTCATAATCATCTGGAAACAACAGTACTAATGTTTTAACTCAGGAAGAGTTCAGAAATCAATATTTTGTGGAATAACCATGATTTTTAATCACAGCTTTCATGCGTCTTGGCATGCTTTCCACCAGTCTTTCACACTGCTTCTGGCTCAAAAAATGTAAGCAGTTCTTTTCTGCTTGATGGCTTGTGACTATTCATCATCCTCTTGATTACATTCCAGAGGTTTTCAATAGGGTTCAGGTCTGGAGAATAGGCTGCCCATGACAGGGTTTTGATGTGGTGATCTCTTAATTTTTTCCAGAGCTGTATATGTTTGTGTTGCTCATCAGATAGTAAAGCAGTTTGGCAAATTACTTTTAGAGTCAGTACCTTAGGCACCTGTTTACACCTTGTAGTGTGTTGTGACTCAGAACTGCACTACAATGTTTGATTAAAAACTGTGGCAATACACACTTATGAGAAATGTCTTGAGTTTCTTCCACGTTGCAGTCAACGAGGACAAACAGTAGTCCTAAAAGACCAGCAATGGGACTTGGATTTTTAAGTAATTTTTACTCGCATGTAATGTTTTTTTTTAATATTTTTATTTTAGATGCTGTACATAAAGCGCATTGGAAAAATGTAATAGTATAGTGGATGAGAGTTAGGCCTCACATGGGTTTTTTTCTTGTAAATTATAATCACCCTATTCTGAAATAACTTTTTAGCAGTGAGAATGAGACATTTTGCTTGTTCATGCAGTAAGAGTACGGCACATCTTAGACACATACTGACCTTTTACAGACTATTTTCCAGGAGGATTTAGTAAATGAGGCTTGTGAGCCTTCACACACAAACTACCAGAGATCATTTACTATTTTTGCATCTCATTAGACATCCACATGTTCAGTATCTTTATGTCAGACGTTATTTATCATTGATGACATCCTTTACCTGAGAGTCCACTTTATGATACATTTTGGACAGATTATTTAGACCTATCTGCTGATTACATGTGTAGACATTACCTTAAGTGAACTTACCGTATTAGATGAGGGCCTGTATAAATGACGTTATTTAATGCAGTAATACTATACAGCAGTGGGTGATCTTTTAATACAGGTGTAATTCATCATTAATTATTATCCAAACCATCCCGATTGTAACGTGTACATATAGCTGCTATTTGTCCAATTTTATAAAGTATATCTGTCTAGTTGTCTATGCAGCATGGTGCAGAGGAGAGATGCTGATTCTGAGGATATATAATTTTGTATGATCTGATTCAGTATTTACATGTTGAAACCTCTGAAAATAGAAAGTATTCATTTGTAAAGACCTTAAGTACCTGCTTCCCCCAACCCCACAAAGAGTGGTTGACAGCTTTTCTTGTATTCATTTTTTCTATAGAGACTATCAATCATTGTGTATGGGAAGGAGGAGCGGGACTCACAGGGTTTCTCATAACATTTATTCGCGCACACGTGTGTTGTGTGTGATATATATATGTATACCACACGTACAGTCATGGCCGAAAGCGATGGCACCCTTAAAATTGTTCTAGAAAATTAAGTATTTCCCCAAAAAAATTATTGCAATTACGCATGTTTTGTTTGTTATAGACATGTTTATTTCCTTTGTGTATTGGATCAATAAAAAAAAAACTGCTCAAAAAAGGCAATTTGGACAAAATTTTGCACAAAACCCCAAAATTGGCTGGACAAAAATTGTTGGCACCGTTCCAAAATTGTGGGTAAGCAACTTTGTTTCACGCATGTGATGCTCGTTCAAACTCGGCTGTAGCAAGTAACAGGTGTAGGCAATATGAAAACCACACCTAAAACCAGATAAGAAGGGGAGAAAAGTTGACTCAATTTTTGCATTTTGTTTTTGTGTGTTTCACACTAAGCATGGAGAACAGAGAGAGGAGAAGAGAAGAACTGTCTTAGGACTTGGGAACCAAAATTGATGAACAATCTCAAACAAAATGATGTTTACAACCCTTGGCACTGTAGCTAATCTCCCTGGATATGAATTGCAGAGTAAAATTGATGAACGATTGCAAAGCAGGATAGTCTGCATAGTGGATAAGCAGCACCAATCAAGTTTCAAAGAAATTCAAGTTGACCTGTAGGTTCAGGGTGCATCATTGTCAGCACGAACTATCTGTCGACATGTGAATGAAATTAAATGCTGTGGCAGGAGACACAGAAGAACCCCACTGCTGACATGGAGACATAAAAAAGCTAGAATTTCCAAAATGTGCAGTTTGCCAAAATGTACATGAGTAAGCCAGGAGGATTTATGTAAACTAGAAGCTTGGGCTGATAAATGGCAAATGAGCTTTAATGGGGATAAAATGTAAGGTCATGCACTTGGGGAGAAGAAATAAGATGTATAATTATGTGCTTAATTGTAAGACACTGGGCAAAACTGTTACTGAAAAGGACCTGGGTGTATGGGTGAACTACAAACCACATTTAGTGGCCAGTGTCAGGCAAATAAAATAATGGGATGCATTAAAAGAGGCATAGATTCTGATGAGCAGAACATAATTTTACCTCTATACAAGTCACTAGTGCGACCACACTTAGAATATTGTGTACAGTTCTGGTCTCCGGTGTATAAGAAAGACATAGCTGAACTGGAGTGGGTGCAGAGAAGAGCGACCAAAATTATTAGGGAACTGGGGGGGGTCTGCAATACCAAGACAGGTTATTACACTTGGGGTTATTTAGTTTGGAAAATCGAAGGCTTAGAGGTGATCTTATTACAATGTATAAATATATGTGGGGACAGTACAAAGACCTTTCTAATGATCTTTTTACTCTTAGACTTGTGACGGGGACAAGGTGGCATCCTCTACGTCTGGAGGAAAGGTTTAAGCATACTCACAGACGCGGATTCTTTACTGTAAGAGCAGTGAGACTCTGCCGTATGATGGTGTAATGAGTGTTTCCCTACTAAAATTTAAGAAGGGACTGGATGCCTTTCTTGAAAAGTATAATATTACAGGTTGTGTTGATCCAGGGAGCTAGTCTGGTTGCCGTATGTAGAGACGGGAAGGAATTTTTTTCCCCAATGTGAAGCTTACTTATTGCCACATGGGTTTTTTTTTGCCTTCCTCTGGATCAACATGTTAGGGCAGGTTAGGATATGATATGGGTTGATCTAGATGGACTTAAAGTCTTCATTCAACCTTAATTACTATGTTACTATGTAAGCCAGACTCCTTCTGGGAACACATCTTGAAGACAGATGAGATCAAGATGGAGCTTTTTGGTAAAGCATATCATTTTGCTGTTTACCGAAAACGGAATGAGGATTAAAAAGAAAAGAACATCGTACCTACAGTAAAATATCGTGGAGGTTAAAAGATATTTTGGGGGTGTTTTGTTGCCTCTGTGACTGGGTGCCTTGTCTGTGTGCAAGGCATCATGAAATCTGAAGATTACCAAAGAATTTTGGGTTGCAATGTAGTGCCCAGTTTCAGAAAGCTGTGTTTTCGTCCTAGGTCATGGGTCTTCCAGCAGGACAATGTGTGATGTGACAAGCAATGGAAACTGCGTCCAGACCCATGCCCACTTCTACTAACCACCAGTGCCTCATTAGGACCTGCTGTACTGACACACTCATGTAAAACAAGCGAGCAGAGAGAACTCTGACATAGCAGCAAGCCGGACTACAATCCTTATCATTTCACGCAAGAGCCTCACAAGGGCCAAATATACAGGCACCCTGATCAAAAACAAAAGAATTTTGCCTGGACAGGGAGCTGGATAGCTTACCATACATTGGTTATTGTACAGAATTTTGCCTGGACAGTGAGCTGGATAGCCCACCATTACAGTCCTTACAACAGGAGTTGGCACATTACTTACCTCATTATCTCTTTACCAAATTATTTTTAAGCAGTCGGACTGATGAAGGCCATGTAGGCCAAAACGTTATGCAGACTGCACAAATCAAATTCTTTTCTATTTTCATGAATGCTATAAGTTGAGTGCCAAGTTATTTTCATTATTCCAGCATGACAATGACCCCAAACATACTTCAAGAAGCACCGGAAATGGATGGAAACAAAGCACTGGAGAGTTCTGAAGTGGCCAGCAATGAGTCCGGACCTAAATCCCATTGAACACCTGTAGAGAGATTGTAAAATTGCTGTTAAAAGATGGCACCCTGCAAATATGAGAGATATGGAGAAGTTTGCAAAAGAAGAGTGGTCCAAAACTCCAGTTGAGAGGTGCAAGAAGCTTGTTGATGGTTATAGAAAGCCATTGATTGCCATTATTTATTCCAAAGGGTGCACAGCCAAATATTAAGTTGAAGGTGTCAAAAAATTTATCCGTCCCATTTATGGGGATTTGTGTGAAATTATGTCCAATTTGCCTTTTTTTTCTTTGTTTTCTTTGTGTTGCTCCACTATACAAAAAAGAAATAAACACATGTATAACAAAACATGTGTAATTGCAATAATTTTCTGCAAGAAACGCTTCATTTTCTGGAAAAATTTCAAGGGTGCTAATACTGTCGGCCATGACTACATATAAATGTGTGTGTGTTTAAATTCTGAGAGTCTCGCTCCTCCTGCCCATTAACAATAAATGACAGTCATACTGCACTGTGTAAACGTTTTAGACAGGTGCGCAAAAATGCTGCAACGTTAGAATGCTTTCAAGAATGAAAGTGTTAAGAATTTATTTTTCTAAATTAAAAAAATGTAAAGGGATCAAAACAGAAATCTAAATCAAATCAATATTTGGTGTAACCATCTTTTGCCTTCAAAAGAGCATCAGTTCTTCTAGGTACACTTGCAGAAAGTCAGACATTTTGTGGGATTTTAGTCAGGTGTATGAGAACCAATTATACCAAACAGGTGATATCATCATTTTCACCAGCCATGGTGTTCAACGTGTAACATGAAAATGTCTTCAACAACCTCACCTTTGTAGCAGAGTCTGACAGTCTCTCACCCAGTTTTAAATCTACTACACAACTGTTTGTTTCAACAGTCATATGAAAATAATGATTATCACCTGTTCGTGTGTGTGTGTACAGTATGTGTGTACTGCATGTGTGTGTACTGTACTGTATATTTGTGTGTACAGTACATGTTTGTACAGTGTGTGTACTGTATATGTATGTACAGTATGTGTACAGTATGTGTTTATAGTATGTACAGTATACGTTATGTGTGTACTGTATATATGTGTGTATGTGTGTACTGTACAGTGTGTACAGTATATGTGTTTATAGTATGTGTGTACAGTATACGGTATGTGTTTGTACTGTATCTATATGTGTGTACAGTATGTGTGTACTGTATATACTGTATGTGTGTACAGTATGTGTTTACAGTGTACGGTATGTGTGTGTACAGAATCCCCTTAATCTGTTTAACCCCTTAGATGCTGCTGTCAATAGGGACTACATCATGTAAATAGTTAATAGAGTGTGGCTTCTCCCTCTTTATCTCCATCGGCACCTTGAGATCATGATTGTGTGGTCCTGATGTTTGCCATGGCAATTCACGACCAAATAGCGACCTTAGAGTCTGATGACTGTTGTAGCCTGTTCAGAAGTTAGCGCCATTTCGGTGGAAAAAATACACATTTTCATTCCTGACATGCCACTTTGCATTAATTCCTAAAAATCACCAGAAGAGTTAATATATACCTGACTGCAGTTTTCAATATGTCAGTGGGTGCTGTTTTTAAAATGGTAACACTTTTGGGGGTTTTCAATATATAGGACCCCTAAAGTCACTTCAAACTTGGATAGGTCCCTTGAAAAAATAAATTTTGTAAATTTCCTTGAAAAAATGAAAAATGACTGCTACATTTTTAAACCTCCTAAAAGGCTAATAAAATAAAATAACATTTTAGAAATGGTGCTGATGTAAAGCAGACATGTGGGAAATGTTATTTATTAATGTTTTCTGTGGTATGACTATTGACTATCTGGATTAAAGGGATAATCATTCAAAGATTGAAAATTGTTAATTTTTTAACATTTTTCTCAAATTTCTGATATTTTTTATAAATAAAAACAAAACATATAAACCTAAATTTACCATTATCATAGAGTGTAATGTATCACGAAAAAACAATCTCAAAATCACTGAGATTTGTTGAAGCGTTCCAGAGTTATTACCAGATAAATTGACACTGGTCGCATTTCAAAAATTTGGCTTCGTCACTAAGGTGGTATATATGTGTGTGTACAGTATACGTTGTGTGTACAGTATGTGTACTGTATATATGTGTGTACAGTATGTATGTGTGTACAGTATATGGTATGTGTGTACAGTATGTGTGTACTGTATATATGTGTGTGAACTGTATATACAGTATGTATGTGTGTGTGTTTACAGTATGTGTGTGTGTACGGTATAAATGTGTGTACAGTATGTGTGTATATATACTGTATATATAATACTTATGTCCTTTAAGAAATGAAACTTGCAGCAGTTTATGCCGCTTGCAGTCAGCTAGTGAGCCACTGACTACAATTGTAAAATTGACAGGTATTGTTATTGTTGACGACAATTTTGTAGCACAGTTGTGGAGTGCAGAGTACATTTATTACAAAGCTTTTTTCTTCTCCCTTTACTAGCAATTGTGTATGTGTAATGAGTACAGTAACATGGTTCAGTGTAGATTTATTCCACTTCAGCACCACATGACTGCATTTGTTACCGAATTACACAGTGTCTCCTGTTTGGAGCGGAGGTCACTTTTTTTTAATTTTCTCTATGTAAGTCTTCAAGACTCAGTACTAGGCTTTGTATACTTGAATCGGAGTCTCCTAGACTTACATTGAAAAAGTGTCCTCTCCACACAAGAATGCTGTGTGATTTGGCATGGCCACAAATGCAGTGACATGACAGCGGACTAGAGTGTTGCTGAAAACGGCAGAAGGTGGCACATGGGGAGTATATTATTGCTATCATTATGCATACACACATGATCTCTATCACCATAGTGGTCCTATAAGTTGATATATGGCCTGATTTTTCTCAGTTCTGTGCCGCCTTCTATCCTGGCAGTGGTAAGGACAGTCTAAGAGCTTTGCGGTCTTCCATGGTTTGCATTACTGCCCCATACTTGATTTTCAATTTGGAATAATAACAGCAATTTTCTTTCCAACACTTCTTATGTACAATAGAGTTAATGAGAGGAAAGATTTGTAACATTGTTAATCATGCTGTCATGGTTATAACAGACTTAATCTTCACAGATTTTAATTGGCTTTATCTGTAACCATGCAATGTGATTACAAGGAGATTCACACCCAATGCAGTAAATTAAAATCTGGGTTTACTGTCTTATTCTCTAACTATTCAAGGGAAATCTGAAAATAATGATTTATTAAAAGTGTGTAGAATGGAGCCGTTGCCGCTAGCAGCAAGATTTGGATCTGATTGGTTGCTCTGCTCAGCTAGTTTCACTTCCTTTGCATTGTGAATGTCATTTTAAAGGAGAACACCAGCAAGTTTAATTGGTCTCCTATAAATAAGACTGGTGCTAGCATTAGTGTGAAATATATACACTGCTCAAAAAATACTGGAAAGCATGTATTTGGAAGTCGCCTTGCTACACTTGTAAGGAGAGCTTTAAACTAGAACAACCTGGGAAGGGAAGCAAAAGACCAGAAAAAGCCATACACCTGACAAATGCTATTGAGAACTCTGCTAATAGAAGTGGAAAGGAAGAACAAAGACAAAAGAATCTAATTAATAAAAATATTGGAGAAAGATAAACCAATCACAAACTAAAATGTTTCTATACTAATGCACAAAGCATGGGCAACAAACAAGGAGAATTGGAACTACTAACACAGGAAAAGAAATATGATGTCATTGGAATCACTGAAACTTGGTGGGACGATACACATGATTGGAATACAAGACTAGAAGGATACAACTTATTTGCAAGAAACAGACTTGATAAACGAGGAGGGGGTGTTGCATTGTATGTTAGAAACGCATATATCTGCACAGAGATTGAAGCTTCAGAGACTGGGAGTTCTGTGGAAACTTTGGGTAAGAATACAAGGACAGAACAATGGAAAGGACACCATTGTAGGCATTTACTACAGGCCGCCTGTGCAAGCTGAAGATATGGATGAACTCTTTATGCATCAAATGGCCAGGTTCTCCAAAAAATATGACATAGTTGTCATAGGAGATTTCAACTATCCAGACATTTGTTGGGAATCTCTCTCAGGCAAAACTAACAGGTCAAGGAAATTCTTATCCTCTCTTGCTGACAACTTTATCTTCCAAAAGGTAGGGGAGAAAACAAGGGGAACTGCTACCTTGGATCTAATCCTTATAAACAGGGAGGAAATGGTTGAGGAGGTAAAAGTGGCTGGAACCCTAGGAGGTAGCGACCATGCTATTTTAGAATTTTGGATAACTAGAGGCGGAAGACCTGTGAAGACTCAGACGTCAAGGTTAGATTTCAGAAAGGCAGATTTTAAGGGATTCAGAAAGATAATTGGAGGGATCCAATGGCTGGATATCCTTAAAGACAAAAATGTCCAGGAAGGATGGGAAATCTTGAAAAATGAAATTCTCAAAGCACAGTTGTTAACAATTCCGAAAAGAGGGAAGAATAGGAAGCATTTAAGGAAACCAGGATGGGTGAACACAGAACTTAAGAACATGGTAAAAAGGAAGAAAAAAATGTTTATAAAATGGAAAGAGGGAGGCATATCTAAAGAAGAATATAATGCTGTCTGCAGAATCTGCAGGGCACAAATCAGATTATCTAAAGCTGAAAATGAATTGAGGCTTGCAAGAGATGTCAAAAGCAATAATAAAGGATTTTGGGGATATGTCAAAAGTAAAAGAAAAGTCAAAGATGCTATAGGATTTTTACAGGATGAAAATGATGAAATGGTAAGACAGGATGTTGAGAAGGCTGAACTTTTAAATTCCTATTTTGCATCTGTTTTCTCTCAGAAAGGAAATGTAACACCAACTGTTATTCACTGTCCTATTAAGGGAATAGAAGAATCCAGGATATCTATAAACAGAAAGATAGTGAGGAAACACTTAGCTAACCTAAATGAATTCAAGTCTCCAGGTCCAGATGAATTACACCCCAGAGTACTGAAGGAGATAGCAGAAGAAATTTCTGAACCACTCTCCATAATCTTTGAAAATTCTTGGAGAACAGGAGAAGTGCCAGAAGACTGGAGAAGAGCAAATGTTGTTCCTATCTTCAAAAAGGGGAAGAAGGTGGACCCAGGCAACTATAGGCCGGTGAGTCTGACTTCTATACCAGGAAAGATCTTTGAACAAATTATTAAACAACATGTAAGTCAATACCTGGATAAGAATGAAGTGATCAAACAGAGTCAGCATGGGTTTGTAACTAATAAGTCATGTCAGACTAACTTAATTTCCTTCTATGACGGTATCACTGATTGGGTGGATCAAGGAAATGCTGTAGATATAGTATATCTTGACTTCAGCAAAGCATTTGACAAAGTCTCTCATACAATCCTTATTGAAAAAATGACTAAGTATGGAATGGACAAGGCAACTGTTAGGTGGATTCATAGCTGGCTTAGTGATCGGACCCAAAGAGTGGTCGTAAATGGCTGCACATCCAGTTGGAAGAATGTCTCAAGTGGGGTACCACAGGGCTCTGTCCTGGGCCCTGTATTGTTCAACATCTTTATCAACGATTTAGATGAAGGAATTGAGGGTAAACTGATTAAATTTGCTGATGACACAAAGCTAGGAGGGATAGCTAATACTAGAGAAGAGAGAGAGAGGATTCAAAAAGATTTAAATAAACTGGAGAAGTGGGCAGTAACTAACAGAATGGTTTTTAACAGGGAGAAATGCAAAGTACTACATCTGGGCAATAAAAATGAAAAAAGCATATATAGAATGGGAGGAATAGGGCTAAGTGACAGCACATGTGAAAAAGACTTGGGTATACTAATAGATCACAGACTGAATATGAGTCAACAGTGTGATGCAGCAGCAAAAAAGGCAAATGCAGTTCTAGGATGTATTAACAGAAGCATACAGTCTAGATCACGTGAAGTCATTATTTCCCTCTACTCCTCTTTGGTCAGACCTCATCTGGAATATTGTGTCCAGTTTTGGGCACCACATTTTAAAAAAGACATCAACAAACTGGAGCAAGTTCAGAAAAGAGCGACCAGAATGGTGACCGGTCTGCAAACCCTGTCTTATGAGGAAAGGTTGCAGGATTTGGGAATGTTTAGTTTGCAAAAGAGAAGACTGAGAGGAGACTTAATTGCTGTCTACAAATATCTCAAGGGCTGTCACATTGTAGAAGGATCAACTTTATTCTCATTTGCACAAGGAAAGACTAGAAGCAATGGGATGAAACTGAATGGGAGGAGACACAGATTAGATATTAGAAAAAACTTTTTGACAGTTAGAGTGATCAATGAGTGGAACAGGCTGCCATGAGAAGTGGTGAGTTCTCCTTCAATGGAAGTCTTCAAACAGAGGCTGGACAGACATCTGACTGGGATGATTTAGCGAATCCTGCTTTGAGCAGGGGGTTGGACCAGATGGCCCAGGAGGTCCCTTCCAACTCTACGATTCTAAAAAAAAAAAAAATAAAAAAAAATAAAGGGAACACTCAAATAACACTTCCTAGATCTGAATGAATGAAATATTCTCATTGAATACTTTTTTCTGTACAAAGTTGAATGTGCTGACAACAAAATCACACACAAATCATCAATGGAAATCAAATTTATTAACCAATGGAGGCCTGGATTTGGAGTCACACACAAAATTAAAGTGGAATGTAATGCCCTTAAAACAAGTCAAAATGAGGCTCAGTATTGTGTGTGGCCTCCATGTGCCTGTATGACCTCCCTACTGTACAACGCCTGGCCATGCTCCTGATGAGGCGGCGGATGGTCTCCTGAGGGATCCCCTCCCACACCTGGACTAAAGCATCCGCTAACTACTGGACAGTGTGTGGTACAATGTTACGTTGGTGAATGGAGTGAGACATGATGTCCCAGATGTGCTCATTCAGATTCAGATCTGGGGAACGGGCAGGCCAGTCCATAGCTTCAATGCCTTCATCTTGCAGGAACTGCTGACACACTCCAGCCACATGAGGTCTGGCATTGTCCTGCATTAGGAGGAACCCAGGGCCAACCGCACCAGCATATGGTCTCACAAGGGGTCTGAGGATCTCATCTTGGTACCTAATGGCAGTCAGGCTACCTCTGGCGAGCACATGGAGGGCTGTGCTTCCCTCCAAAGAAATGCCACCCCACACCATTACTGACCCACTGCCAAACCTGTCATGCTGGAGGATGTTGCAGGCAGCAGATCGTTCTCCACGGCGTCTTCAGACTGTCACGTCTGTCACATGTGCTCAGTGTGAACCTCCTTTCACCTGTGAAGAGCACAGGGCGCCAGTGGCGAATTTGCCAATCCTGGTGTTCTGTGGCAAATGCCAAGCGTCCTGCATGGTGTTGGGCTGTGAGCACAACCCCTATCTGTAGACGTCGGGCACTCAGACCATCCTCATGGAGTCGGTTTCTAACCGTTTGTGCAGACACATGCACATTTGTGGCCTGCTGGAAGTCATTTTGCAGGGCTCTGGCAGTGCTGCTCCTGTTCCTCCTTGCACAAAGGCAGAGGTAGCGGTCCTGCTGCTAGGTTGTTGCCCTCCTACGGCCCCCTCCACGTCTCCTCGTGTACTGGCCTGTCTCCTGGTAGTGCCTCCAGCTTCTGGACACTACGCTGACAGACACAGCAAACCTTCTTGCCACAGCTTCCACTGATGTACCATCCTGGATGAGCTGCACTACATGAACCACTTGTGAGTCCATCTCATGCAACCACGAGTGTGAAAGCACAACCAGCATTCAAAAGTGACCAAAACATGAGCCGGAAAGCATTGGTACTGATATGTGGTCTGTGGTCCCCACCTGCAGAACCACTTTTTTTAGTGTGTCTTGATAATTGCCAATAATTTCAATCTGTTGTCTATTCCATTTGTACAACAGCATGTGAAATTGTTTGTCAATCAGTGTTGCTTCCTAAGTGGACAGTTTGATTTCACAGAAGTTTCATTTACTTGGAGTTATATTCTGTTGTTTAAGTGTTCCCTTTATTTTTTTGAGCAGTGTATATTAGTTGTATGGAAGTCTAGTCTCCCAATTCTCTATGGTTCCCCTAAGAGATAAGAAGTCTGGCAGCGGGGTGTCCGCGAATTGTCATCTTCCACTTGGGCAGGGGACTCTCCAGACTGATGATAGATCTCCTGCAAGTCCTGAGGAGGTGATGAATGAAATAGAAATCTCTGCCATACACCTTCATCAGGCCCTGATCTGGGCTAGATTTATACAGGTGCTATTTGTATAAATGAGTTTTATTGTTCATATACTTGTCCGGTGTAAATGAGTCAGATATGCTGAAATAGTGGTTCTTCAAAAATGAAGTTGAATCTAGACAGCCAAAATAAACTGTCTATGCAGTAAATGCAACCGAGTTAAGACTTAACAGTATTGTTTAAAAGTGAATCTGTCATCCGGTTTTTGCCACTCCATTTGAAAGCAGCATAAAGGGGCAGAGACCCTGAATCTAATATTGGATCACGTAATCGATTCTTCGATGTAGTTTGATATAGAAAGTCTCTTTTACCTGATGCAGCTCTATTAGTCTGATAAACAATCTCCTGTTATGTAGTCCTTGATATTCATGAGCTCTGACTAATCCAGCTCTTTAGGAATAATTGACAGCTTTCTGCCTATGCACAGTAAGCACAAAGCTGTCAATCAATGTTGTGGGCAGAGTTATACAGAGCTCAGCCTCGAGAGGACTAGCAGTTACAGCAGATAAAACCTACATTTTATCAAACAGACTAGAAGAAGCCCATTTACACATCCAGTTTCACAGGGCGACAAATGTTCTATGCAAACAGAATAATCATTAATACAATAGTTTTGTTGCGTGGGACATCTTGTAATCAACAGCAAATCTTGGATACACAGGATGATGTGCTGTCGATAACTATGATTTAAGCCAACTTACACAGGAACAAGTGTTTTGCTCGTTCATCTGGTGATTGCCGGCTGGTTTACGATAATGGCAAAGAAGTTTGTTACCAATTATTGGCCCATCTAAATATGCCTAAAGTGATACATTACTAGTATAAGTGTCGCTCTCCCTATTTTACGCTACTTTCTGTTATGGAAAAATGAACCCAGTGATTATACTTTTTGCTCTGGTGTCCTCAGAGTATTTGGATGTGCTCGGAGATTTAGTTTTTGTCGATGCAGCTGAATGATTTGCGGCTGCTAGACTGCCTGAATACATGTGAGGAATGCCTGCTTGTTAGTTAATCCCTACATGTATTCAGTCTGTCTAGCAGCCGGAAATCATTCAGCTGCGTCGACAAAAACGAATTCTCCGAGCACATCAAAATACTTGGAGACCACCTGAGCAGTCTCGGGAATTCTCGAGTAACGAGTATACTCTCTCATCACTACTAGTGATGGATTCCCTCTAAGTCCAGAGAACCTCTTGATACATCCATTCCTCATTTTGAAGTTTTGTGCCCATGTCTGTTAGGAAGTTGACCTCTTTCTTTTGTTGTCTACCATTTAAATTCAGGTCATTGCCAGCGATCCATTCTGGGTCCCAACTACGGAGGAGGAATACTTACACTTCGGAGAGAAAGCGGACTCTGAAAATCAAGCAAGGAAATACATGAACTCTGTGAGGAAACGTAAAGGACTTTATGTGGAGGAGAAGATCGTGGAACACGCGGAGAAGCAGAGGACTCTGAGCAAGAACAAATAATTATTCTCAGCTTCTTCCTTTGTTCTTCTTGTAAAGTTTGTCACAGACTGTGGAGCAGATTTTAATAAATGTAACTGATGAGACGATTGACTCTGCTAGTGTTTTCTGTCTGTTAATAGCGCCTAGTGTGTAGGCTTGTACTAGTATCAGTCTGCAGAGCCAGAAGCTAAACGCTCTTCAGAGATACAAAGGCATTCCTTAAGCTGGCCTGCCGACACCATTAATAAATAGAAAAGAACATACCTTGTATATATGAATACATACAATCGCGTCTACTCACGTACTTGAGTCACGTACCGTAATATGATCATTATTATACCCACCATTAGTTGCTGCATTTTGAGAACTGAAGTAGAACTCGCTGTTCTGTCAAGTTAGATCAATATCATTATCATCTGAAAATCTACTTTGTCTCATGTTAAAATTAAAACTCATATGTTTTCTGTGGCTCTGGAGCTCAGCCGTGCTTTCCTTCTCCCCACTGTCTTTTGTGTGGCTTTAAAGGGAACCTGTCAGCAGGATTGTGCTCAGTAACCTACAGTGTCAGGTCGGCGCCATGATACTGATTACAATGATACCTTGGTTGATGAAATCCGTCTTGTGGTTGTTATCACATATATAACGTGCACTAAATTGTTTCATTTAGTCATATACTGTACATTAATACTGAAAAAAAAAATATTTCTCAAAATGGAGCCAGGTAAAAAAAAAAAACTACTTTAAACATTTTAACACCAAATCCTGATATAAACCACATGTTATTTTCCCTTTAACCCCTTTGCTCTCTGCAGAAGATCTACCAGACTGACTGTGTCAGTATCTTGTAGAAAATGCTGCAGACTAGCAAATTGTGAAGGCAACTAGATTTCTTTTGTTCAGCTGCGCATTAATTTTCCTTTAACTATCCAACTGTTTTTTGCGCATGTTAACTATAATTGTTACACTTGGCTTCGATTGAAAGGTCCTGAAGATCATTCTTGGAGTGTTCTCGCTCTCTCTGCTGCAGTTTTTGTTCTTATATTATTCCCGCTGCTCCCCTGAGTATTCAGTTTTTCTAAAAATCCGACACATACTTCCAAAGAGATGGATCTTTTTATTTTATTGTTATTTTTTATGGCCTTTACATTAGGGTGTGTCTCACATTACGTACAGCAAAGACCCAAATTAGGGGGGTATACCTACATAATCAAAAAATATTTGTAGAGTGTAGACAAACAATAATCAATACCTAATAGAATCTAAAAAAAGTACTATATACAATATAGCTATACAATAAAAAAATAAAAACAATTAGAGGTAAACGGGCCAATTAAATATCAATGACTGTGAAAGCAGCACGAAGGAATAAATGATTAATAAATTGATTAGTACTTGGTCAATAATTAAATGTGGTAAAAAAGAAATCAATATAAATGAATAAAACACCCATAGTAAATGATATGATAAAAAGTGATCACCAGAGTGAGTAATGCCTAAGTGAGGCAAAATATTATGCAAACATCAATGAAGGTGATGGGTGTCATGGTAGAAGAATAATACTAAGCCAAATGCATGCACCTTTGGCTACATTGCTTCATCAGGAAGTGACGTGCCACAGAAGGATATACGGTAACTTTCCTTGTGGTTGCTTACAATCATAGTAAGTCTTCATAGATATTCTTAGGGTGACTTCATTTTGTGTTTGCATATATTATTATATACAGTGACTTGTGAAAGTATTAACTCCCCCCCCCCCTTGACATTTATTGTGTTTTGCTACCTGGAATGTCACTCCTTTTTTTTTTTTAAGGGCTTGCATCAGTTCATGTAACGAACATGCCTACAACTGTGGACAACTTAAAGCAAACTAAAATTTCAGTGTGCATAACTATTCACCCTTTAAAGTCAGTACGTTGTAGAGACTCCTTTTCTGGCAACTACAGCTGCAAGCTGTTTTGGATAAGTCTCTATGAGCTTTCCACATCTTGTCACTGGGATATTTGCCTATTCCTTAAAGGGAATCTGTCACCCTTTTTTCCCCTATTAGCTGCCAGCATAGACATCGGGGGCTTATCTACAGCATTTTGTAATGCTGTAGATAAGCCTCCGATATAACCTGAAAGAGAAGAAAAACACGTTATATTATACTCACGGAGGTTGGCAGTCCGGTCCAATGGGTGTTGCGGTCCGGTCCGGCACCTCCCTTCTTCATGCGATGACGTCCTCTTCTCCCGTCCTGAAATGGCGCAGGTGCATTGCTCTGCCCTGTTGAGGGCTGAGCAGAATTCTGCAATGCGCAGGCGCCAGACCTCTCCCGACGCCTGCGCACTGCAGAACTCTGCTCTGCCCTCAACAGGGCAGAGCAGTGTGCCTGCGCCGGAGCCATTACAGGACGGGAGAAGAGGATGTCATCGCATGAAGAAGGGAGGCGCCGGACGGGACGGCGACACCCATCGGACCGGACCGCCCACCTCCATGAGTATAATATAACGTGTTTTTCTTCTCTTTCAGGTTACATCGGAGGCTAATCTATAGCATTAAAGAATGCTGTAGATAAGCCCCCAATGTCTATACCGGCAGGTGAAAGGCCAAAAAAAGAAGAAAAGGGTGACAGATTCCCTTTAAGGCAAAACTGCTCCTTCAGGTTAGATGCTTTCCTCTGGTGAACAGAAATCTTCAAGTCTGACCACAGATTCTCAATTGGATTAAGATCTACTCCAAAACATTTACCGTTTTTTTCGGTTTATAAGACTCACTTTTTTTCTACCAACTTTGGGGGGAAAATGGGGGTGCATCTTATAATGCGGATATACCTTACCGGTACCGTTGCTGCAGGCCGCAGGCTGGGATGAGGGGGTGTCTGGCGGTGCTGCGGGGGGTGTCCAAAGCTGCTGCGGGTGTCTCCGGTGCTGCTGCGGGTGTCTTCAGTGCTGCCGGGAGGGCTCTGCCGACATTTTGTGAAAGGCCAGAGCTCCCGCAGTTCCATGGTTTCCTATGCAATGGCCGTCGGGGGGGCGGCACATGCGTAGATGGAGATCTCTGCACCAAGATCTCGGGAGATGAGATTTCAACACTGAGATCTCATCTCCCGAGATCTTGTTGCCGAAATCTCCATCTGATCATGCGTCGGCCCCCACTCCCATTTTCCCGGAGTTCACCGCATAGGAAACCATGGAACTGTGGTAACACTGGCCTTTCACAAAATGTCGGCAGAGCCCCTGCAGCACTGGAAAAACCCGCAGCAGCGCCGGACACCCTCAGTGGCATGCCGCACATTGGAACACTCCCTCATCCCAGCCTGCGGCCTGCCGCATCAACCCACTACTGCCTCCTCCAGCAGGGACCCTGGGACCCCGCTTCACTGCAGCCATCACCCCCGGTAAGCAATAAGACGCATGGATTATAAGAAGCACCACCATTTTATTTAAAAAAAAAATGTTTTCCTATTTTGCACCTCAAGATTTGGGGTGCGTCTTATAATCCGAAAAATATGATACATGTTTTCCCTTAAACCACTCGAGAGTTGCTATAGCAGTATGCTTTGGGTCATTGTATTGTTGGAAGGTGAACCTCCATCCCAGTCTCAGATCACTGACAGACTGAAACAGGTTTTGCTTAAGGATATTCCTGTATGTATTTCAAGCCTTCCATCTTCCCATCATGCTGCTGCCACCACCATGTTTCACAGTGGATGATTGTGTTCTTGGGGTGATGAGCTGGGTTGGTTTGGTGTCAGACATAGTGTACAGCTTATTGTGGTCATATGGACAGATATCCCAGTCTCTGCTTGGGAATTCTGCAGCTCCTTCAGGGTTATTTTTGGTCTCTGTTCTTCCTCTCTAATTAATGCCTTCCTTGCCCGGGCTTTGGTGGGAAGCCCTCTCTTGGCAGGTTTGTTGTGGGGCCATGTTATTTCCAATTGATAATGAATTTGATGGTGCTTCGGGGGATCATCAGAGATTGGGATATTTATTCTATAACCCACCCAACCCTGACTTGTAGTTCTCAACAACTTTTCCCCTGACTTGCTTGGAGATGTCCTTGGTCTTCATGGTGGTGTTTGGTTAGTGGTGCCTATGGTTAAGGTGTTGCAGCCTCTGTGGCCTTTCAGAAAAGTATATATACCGACGGACCATGTGACACTTAGATTGCACACAGGTGCCCTTCTGTCACTAAGCATGTGACTTATGAAGGTAATTTCTTGCATCAGAAATTTTTAGTGGCTTCATTGCAAAAGGTGTGAATGCATATGCCAATTTTTAATTATTTGATCCCAGAAATGCAATTTATGCCTATAGTTTTCTCACTTCACTTCACCAACTTAGACTATTTACTGCTGATGCATCGCGCACAAATCGGGTTACAAACATATTTAAACACTGGTTGTAATTAGTGTTGAGCGATACCTTCCGATATCGGGAAATATCGGATCGGAATGGATCGAACCGATACCCCAAAAATATCGGATATCGCCGATTCCGATACCGGAAACCAATGCAAGTCAATGGGACGCAAATATCGGAATGAAAATAAACCCTTACTTTCCTTGTAGGTTAATTCTACATAAAGGAAAACAACTAAGAATAATGTAGAATGTATTGCGGGAGGTGGAGGAGACATTAAAGGCATAGAGGTTTAGCCCAATCAAATGGAATAGCAGGAATTCATTTTTTTTTTAAGACGTTCGGAGTTACAAAGATATTGACTATGTTAAGCTTTTTTATATTTTGTCAGATATTTATGTTTCACTACTTCCATGCTCTTCACCTTCTTTTTTACTTCTCCCACACTTTCTCCTTCATCGTTATCTTCTTGGTCTTCTTCGGGGTGGTCTTCAGGGTCGTCGTTTTCGGGGTCGTCGTCTTCTTCAGGGTCGTCGTCTCCAGGGTCGTCGTTTTCGGGGTCGTCTTCGGGGTGGTCTTCAGGGTCGTCATCTTTAGGGTCGTCGTCAGGGAGATCCAGAGTGATTACCAAAAACCATTTCAAAAAGCTTGAACTTGGAAATGTAGCAGAAGGTACAAGAAGGCTGAGGAACTGCTGAGAACCAGCTGACGGTACTGGAACTTGGATGGGTAGCCGAAGGTACAAGAGCCAATGGAACTACCGAGGACCAGCTGATGGTACTTGAACCCGTTTACTAAGCAGGAGGTACCAGTGCCAGAAAGCACTACCAAGGACCAGCAGACGTTGGTGGAACTCAGATGCCGATAAGAGGCACCTAAGCCAAAGGCTCTGCCTGGAACCAGCTGATGTTACTGTAACCCAGGGGGACATATTCAAGATTGACTTCCAAAGAACCAGCTAATGGTACTGGAACTCAGATAGGCAGCAGAAGGTACACGAAAAAAAAAGTTGCAAGGCCGCGAGCCAGCCGGAGTTACCGAAACCCACAGTCCTACAGGGGGAGCTTGTCCTATTGGCACTACGGAACCAGCTTTCATTGCGAGATCCCGCAGCCCACATAGGAAGCACCTAAACTGCAGGCACCATAGAGTCTGCTAACTCGACCGCAACACGACAGTACAACGTATTGGAGGCAAAGTGACGTTGACACTACCCGGAAACAGCTGGCGTGCTGGAATCAGGCTGGGCAGGAGGGAGTACCCATGCCAAAGACACTTCTGAGCAGCAACTGGCGGTGTTGGAGCCCAGGGATTACAGTAGAAACAGAGTGCAGCCAGAGGGCTAATTGGAGCAAGTTTAATATCTGTAGTAGTGTGAATGTGGACAGAGCAGGAGAAATTGCCGGACACACAGCAGGGGATCAGCTGACGTTACTGAACCCCAATAACACTGGAGCATGTGTTGACTGCAGATGGCACTTCTGAACAGCAACTGGCGGTGTTGGAGCCCAGGGATTACAGGAGAAACAGAGTGCAGCCAGAGGGCTAATTGGAGCAAGTTTAATATCTATAGTAGTGTGAATGTGGACAGAGCAGGAGAAATTGCCGGACACACAGCAGGGGATCAGCTGACGTTACTGAACCCCAATAACACTGGAGCATGTGTTGACTGCAGATGGCACTTCTGAACAGCAACTGGCGGTGTTGGAGCCCAGGGATTACAGGAGAAACAGAGTGCAGCCAGAGGGCTAATTGGAGCAAGTTTAATATCTATAGTAGTGTGAATGTGGACAGAGCAGGAGAAATTGCCGGACACACAGCAGGGGATCAGCTGACGTTACTGAACCCCAATAACACTGGAGCATGTGTTGACTGCAGATGGCACTTCTGAACAGCAACTGGCGGTGTTGGAGCCCAGGGATTACAGGAGAAACAGAGTGCAGCCAGAGGGCTAATTGGAGCAAGTTTAATATCTATAGTAGTGTGAATGTGGACAGAGCAGGAGAAATTGCCGGACACACAGCAGGGGATCAGCTGATGTTACTGAACCCCAATAACACAGGAGCAAGTGTTGACTGTGCAGACGGCACTTCTGAGCAGCAACTGGTGGTGTTGGAGCCCAGGGTAAATACTAGAAACAGAGTGGAGGCAGAGGCGTAATTGGAGCAAGTTTAATATCTGTAGTAGTGTGAGTGTGGTCGGAGCAGGAGAAATTGCCGGACACACAGCAGGGGATCAGCTGACGTTACTGAACCCCAATAACACAGGAGCATGTGTTGACTGTGCACACGGCACTTCTAAGCAGCAACTGGTGGTGTTGGAGCCCAGGGATTATAGTTCGGGTGGTAGAAACATGAACACAACAGGAGAACTGGATACTGTTGCCAACCAATTATTTCATCTGGAAGAGGACTGGCAAATTCCTGCGAGATCCAGGCCTTGTTCATTTTCAGAAAAGTAAGCCGGTCAACGTTATCGGAGGATAGTCGCATGTGACGATCTGTTAGTACACCACCTGCGGTACTAAAGATGCGTTCCGATAATACACTAGCAGCAGGGCAAGCCAGCACCTCCAATGCATACTGGCTAAGCTCTGGCCATGTATCCAGCTTAGAGACCCAAAACTTGAAGGAGGAAGAGCCGTGTGGGAGAACACTGAGAGAGCAAGACATGTAGTCTGTCACCATCTGACGGAAACGTTGCCTCCTGCTGACTGGAGCCATCTGTGATGGTGTAGACATTTGTGGCGGGGACACAAAACTTTGCCACATTTGGGCCATACTGGTCTTGCCTTGTGCTGAGGCACTGCTTCTGCTCCCACTTTGTGCAGAGCTTCCTCCACTGCCTCGACGCACTGAGCTGCTTTGTAAAGCACTAGCAGCACTGCTCTTGGGTGGAATGGAGAACATGATGGAATGCACCAGTGTGTCTTGGTACTCCCGCATTTTACGCTCCCGGTTCAACGGTGTTATGAGGCTTTGTAAGTTGTCCCGGTAGCGAGGATCTAGGAGGGTGTACACCCAATAATCAGCCGTGTTGAGAATGTGGGCGATGCGGCGGTCGTTTCTCAGGCACTGCAGCATGAAAACCATGTGCTGCAGACTGCCAACTGACCAAGAAATGCTGTCCCCTGCTTGAGGCGTCATCTATGCCTGCTCTGCATCACCCCACCCTCGCTCTACATACTGACTACTAGAGCATTGTGTACCTCCCTCCTCTGTACAGATGTCTTCCTCCTCCTTTAACTCCTCCTCATCCTCCTCACAAAGTGTCCCCTGCCTAGGCCTTTGTGAGGAACTACGTTATGCAGACTGTCCAGAAGCAGATGGCATTTGTGACTTCTCATCCTCCACCTCTTCCACAACCTCCTCCCTTAAGGGGGTTTTACACATAGCGATATCGCTAGCAATATCGCTAAACCGTCACTGGTTTTGTGACTTTAAAGCGATATTGCTAGCGATATCGCTATGTGTGATACTTACCTCCGACCGGCTGCCCCGTTGTCCATCGCTGATCGCGCGAGATCGGGCGGCTCCATTTCTCGTCTGCTTCCTGCTGTGTGAGACGAGCGACGCTGGACGCGGGTGGGAGGACGTCAGGATCGCTGTGTGTGAAAGGTAAGTATCGTGCGCTGCGTCGCAGCTGCATCGCTGTAAGATCTTTCTGTGTGAAAGCTCACTAGCGATCATTTAGCGATGCACCAGCGATCCTGACTGGGTCGGATCACTGGTCGGATCGCTGGTGCATCGCTAAATGTAAAAGGGCCTTTAGTGCTTGCAGTGTTTTTTCAAGCAGGCAGATATGGGAGATAATCATGGTGACTAGTGCATCATCGGCACTCGCCATCCGCGTGGAATCATCGAAGGCACGCAAAACGTGGCAGATGTCCTTCATAGAGGCCCACTCAGTGGTGGTGAAGTGTGAACGGCGCACAGTGCGACTTGTTTGCGCCTGATGCAGCTGGGACTCCATTACTGCTGCCTGCTGGTCACACAACCTCTCCAACATATGTAACGTTGAATTCCACCTGGTGGGTAGGTCACATATGATGCGATGTTTCGGAAGGCGGAATCGGCACTGCAGAGCTGCAATGCGCGATCTTGCCATGCTGGAACACCGCAAGTGAGCACACTCTGCGAACCTTGTGCAGCAGTGCATCAAGATCCAGATAGTCCCTCAAAAAACTCTGCACGACCAAGTTGAGCACATGTGCCAGACATGGGATGTGAGTGAGGTTGCCTAGGCCCAGAGCTGCCACCAGATTTCGGCCATTGTCACACACTACCATTCCTGGCTGGAGATTCGCTGGCACAAACCACACGTCGCTCTCCTGCTTGATGGCATTCCAGAGCTCCTGCGCTGTGTGGCTTCAATTCCCCAAAGAAATTCATTTCAATATAACCTGCTGACATTTGGCCACGGCTGTGCTCATATCGGTCGTAACAGGTAAGCGTTCACGGGTCCATTTGGAGGTAGACTGTGACGGCTCCTGCAGCGCCGATTCAGAGGAACTGGAGTATGAGGAGGAGTCAATATGTACAGACTGGATTCCTGCAATCTTTGGAGTTGGCAGAACACGTACAACGCCACTCTCAAGATCTGTACCCGGCTCCACAACATTTGCCCAATGGCCAGTGAATGAAAGATATCGTCCCTGTCCATGGTTACTGGTCCACGCATCGTTGGTCAGGTGGACCTTGCTACTGACGGTGTTTAGTAGCGCATGTTTAATTTTTCCCTCCACATGCTTTTGCAGGGCAGGGACGGCTTGCCTGCTGAAATAAAAGTGGCTGGGCATGTTGTATTGTGGGACTGCCAATGCCATGAAGTTACGGAAGGTGTCAGTCTCCACCAACCTGAATGAGCATTTCAAGGGACAGTAGTTTTGCAATGCGAGCATTCAGAGCCTGTGCTCGGGGGTGGTTTGCAGAGTATGGGCGCCTTTTCTCCCATGCCTGTGCTACCGATGGCTGTAGACTGGCCTGGGAGTGTGAGGATGACAGGGAACGTGGTGCTGTGGGTGGAATGACACTGTGTCTCTGTACAACAGTGCCAGAGGTTCTTCCATGGCGATCCTGTGAGGAATCCGAACCAGCTGTGTGTGAGCTGGAGGAAGAGGCTACAACACGAGCTGAAGAGGTGGTAGGTTGGGGCTGTAGGTTGCCCTAGGTCTTCAGTGTGTCTTTGTAACTCCACCATGTGCTTGGTCCGCACATGTTTCCACATATTTGTGGTATTGAGGTTGCTGACACTTTTCCCTCTTTTCACTTTCTGATTACACAGCTTGCATTTGACAAAGCAAATGTCATCTGCAACTGTGTCAAAAAAGGACCAGGCACTGCAAGTCTTGGGAGCGCCCGTTTTGGGTTTTGGAAGAGGCATGCTCCTAATGGGTGCTGAAGTGGAGGCTACAGGCAACCGAGTCTGCCCCCTCCCTCTCCCTCCTTTTTTGGCTGTTCGGGGAATCTCTTCCTCAGAGCTGCTCCCACCACCTTCCTGTACCTCACGCCATGATGGGTCAAGGACCTCATCATCTACGCTACCCTCTTCAAACGACTGCTTCTCCTGGGTAGTCTCGACAGTACAGTGCGCACCAGAAAGTGGCACCTGAGTCTCATCATCAGATGCGTACTGAGGTGTGCTGACCATAGGCACTGGCCCACCCGCCTCTTCAGATTCAGAGAGACAAACCTGTTGCGCATCACTGCATACTACCTCTTCTTCAAATTCTCGGATGCTGCTTGGCTGGCCCCCTCTTTCCAATCCAACAGATTCTTAGAACAGAAGTAGAGATGGCTCCTGTCCAGGGCTCTCTAACTGCCTGAGCAATTTGGCAGGTGGTTAAGAGACAAATGGGTGCTCTTCAGTGCTCTGGACCTGAGAGGATCTGGAACTAATTGAAGTCGATGCGTTAGCTGCCATCCATCCGACAACGGCATCAATTTGTTCGTCCCGCAGCAGTGGGGTACGGCGAGCTCCTACAAAGCTGCGCATAAAGGACTGTTCCCTGGGAAAACTGGGGGATGCTGAGTCACTGGTGCCCGCATCAGGCACAGAATCCCCACGTCCTCTCCCTGCAGAAACCACGACCACGTGCCTTACTTCCTGCCGTCTTCATCTTGGTAGACTGATAAAGATAGGCAGAAAAGTACTAAGGGCTAAGTGTGCTTATTCCTGAATGGCTGCTAACAGGTATAAGAAACATTAATTTTATAAAGTGTGGACTAGACTTTAATATGAGCTAATGTGGCCTACACAACTGTAAAGTGGAGTGTTTGGTGAACTTTATTAACTTTTTTTCACAAAAAGACACTGGATGTGCCCAAAGATGTAAAAGCGATAGTATCACAAACTTTTTGTAGCTATTACAATGCAGGAAGGTAACCTACAATGCAATAGATGAGACTCCAAAAAATAGGCTAATACTAATCTGGCTTGGGCTGCAGGGCACAAGCCAGCAGAAAGGCTCCTCTATCTACTCCTATATAGTGTTTGCAAATATTCTAGCTGGATACGGATGGAACCACACTGATAGGAGAAATCTGGAAAAATGAGCAGCACTAATGCAAAAAAGGACAATGTATGAGGCAGTGACGCACGCTGAGCGGACTACAACCGGAGGTGGCTGCAGAACACACTACAGCGTGAGCTGCACTCACACACAGAGACCTCGCAGACAGCCGTGAACAGCGATGCAAGGCTGCAGAAAAGCTCCTCTATCTACTCCTATATAGTGTTTTCAAGCAATCTAGCTGGATACGTTTGGAACCACACTAATAGGAGAAATCAGGAAAAATGAGCTGCACTAATGCAAAAAAGGACAATGTATGAGGCAGTGACGCACGCTGAGTGGACTACAACCGGAGGTGGCTGGCTGCAGAACACACTACAGCGTGAGCTTCACTCACACACAGAGACCTCGCAGACAGCTGTCAACAGTGCAGAGAACTGTGCACTAGCGCTGCACGGCTGCAGAAAGACTCCTCTACTCCTATATAGTGTTTGCAAGCAGTCTAGCTGGATACGGATGGAACCACACTAATAGGAGAAATCAGGAAAAATGAGTAGCACTAATGCAAAAAAGGACAATGTATGAGGCAGTGACGCACGCTGAGCGAACTACAACCGGAGGTGGCTGGCTGCAGAACACACTACAGCGTGAGCTGCACTCACACACAGAGACCTCGCAGACAGCCGTGAACAGCGCTGCAAGGCAAAAGAAAGCTACAGTGGATGATAAAGTAGCCTGGGTAAAGCACAATATAGCAAATCGCTAGGTCACACTGTTCCTCAGAACAGCAGCGTCCTATCCCTAACTGAATTCACAGCAGAGTGAACCCAAAATGGCGGCGGCGGTTTTTATAGTGCATCATGACATCATTTCAGCAGCCAATCACAGCCATGCCAGTAGTTACATGCCTAATATGCATAACAGGATGTGCCCACACTTCTTAGGATCCTCATTGGCTGAATAAAATCAAAAAGCCCAAGGGTGTGAATACTTTCCTAAGCCATTGTATGAATTCACCACATATCACTCTCCCTTTTTTTTTACATCATACTTTTATTTACAGATCACATTCACCATATTCTCTTCTCAGCATTTATTCATTTTTTTCATTCTCACTTTTTATCACACGCTGCATATTTCACTACCAAAAATATTTTTTACTATCTCAATATACATGGTATATTTCACATACAGTACTCACTACTCATATCGCAATATTTTTTATAATCAATTCTAGATTTTTCCATATGCTGACTTTATATTATCGCATCTCAGTTTTTCTTTTTTCTGTTCTCACATTGTGACCCCAGTGTTCACCGATTGTTGGCCCTTTACCTTTAGATTTTCTCATTTTATTTTGCTGCTGTCCATGCATTAGGATGTGTGCACACGTTCACATAAAGACATAAAGCCAGTTCACCGACTTCCAGAGGGAGCACGGAACGCCATCCTGCTGTGGCCAATCCAATGAAGAAAATGGAAAGAAATCCAGCTGGATTTCTTTCTATTTTCTTCATTGTGTGCACACGTTGCGATTTTTGCTGCGGATTCGCAGCGGTTTTGGTTCTGCGGATCCGCAGCAGTTTTCCATGTGGCTTACAGTACCATGTAAACCTATGAAAAACCAAATCCGCTGTGCACATGCTGTGGAAATTTCCGCGCAGATTTGCTGCGGTTTATTTTCCGCAGCATGTGACTTCTTTTTTGCGGAACCGCAGCTTCAGTTTTCGTTCTGGGAAGAACGAACATACAAAAATATCTCTCTCTCCCAGAATACATTCCGCTGGACAAAGTATACGAATCCGCAGGGAAAACTGCATGCATTTTACCCTGCGGTTTCTGCAAAGCGATGCAAATTTTTCTGCAGAAAAAATCCGCAGCGTGTGTACACACCCTTAATATTCACATTCTGTTTCCCCTGGATGTGATGTGTGGCAGAATGTAATGAACGTCTTCTTGTTGGCGTACTTCATTAACTTGGGCAGTATCTCCCGCACTTCGTGAACACACGATCTCAGACACCTGGTAAGATAACACACCTTACAATTACTCGATTGTTACCAGTATGCTGTACACTGATTGCATCCTCCCTGGCACATCACTCCCTGACAAAGCAATGTAGTGAAACGTGTTGGAGTGAGGGGGAGCAGGCCACATCATGCAAATTAGATTAGTATTACTATTTTACACTGACATCCATCAACTTACGGTAATTGATATTTTCATTGCATTTCACCTCATTAATGTATTAAAGATTATATCGCGAACACCGTGCGGCCCTCCAAAGAAATGCCACCCCACACCATTACTGACCCACTGCCAAACCGGTCATGCTGAAGGATGTTGCAGACAGCAGATGGCTCTCCACAGTGTCTCCAGACTCTGTCACATGTGCTCAGTGTGAACCTGCATTCATCTGTGAAGAGCACAGGGCGCCAGTGGCAAAGTTGCCAATCCTGGTGTTCTGTGGCAAATGCCAAGCGTCCTGCACGGTGTTGGGCTGTGAGCACAACCCCCATCTGTGGACGTTGGGCCCTCAGACCATCCTCATGGAGTCGGTTTCTAACCGTTTGTGCAGACACATGCACATTTGTGGCCTGCTGGAGGTCATTTTGCAGGGCTCTGGCAGTGCTGCTCCTGTTCCTCCTTGCACAAAGGCTGAGGAAGCGGTGCTGCTACTGGGTTGTTGCCCTCCTACGGACCCCTCCACGTCTCCTGGTGTACTGTCCTGTCTCCTGGTAGCGCCTCCAGCCTCTGGACACTACGCTGACAGACACAGCAAACCTTGCCATAGCTCGCATTGATGTGCCATCTTGGATGAGCTGCACTACCTGAGCCACTTGTGTGGGTTGTATAGTCCGTCTCATGCTACCACCAGTGTGAAAGCACAACCAACATTCAAAAGTGACCAAAACATGAGCCGGAAAGCATTGGTACTGAGATGTGGTCTGTGGTCCCCACCTGCAGAACCACTTTTTTTTAGTGTGTCTTGATAATTGCCAATAATTTCCATCTGTTGTCTATTCCATTTGCACAACAGCATGTGACATTGTTTGTCAATCAGTGTTGCTTCATAAGTGGACAGTTTGATTTCACAGAAGTTTCATTTACTTGGAGTTATATTCTGTTGTTTAAGTGTTCCCTTTATTTTTTTGAGCAGTGTATAATAGTTGTATGGAAGTCTAGTCTCCCAATTCCCTATGGTTCCCCTAAGAGATAAGAAGTCTGGCAGCAGATTAATTCCATTGCATTAATATTGACATGCATTAAAGAATATATTGCAGTAACAATATTCTATAGCACTGAGTACTTACAATTGCTCATTTTGCCTTTCTGCCCAGCTAATTCTTCTCTTTTCTATGCTCTATATAGAAACACGAAGTCTCTCCTGTTTCTACATTGAGCTTAGAAGGATTCAGCTAGCCAGTTTTTAATCACGTGATGTCATGCATAGACTTAATGGAAGAGAGAATTAACTGGGTAGAAGGGCAAACTGAGCAATTGTAAGTACACAGTGCTATGTAATATGATGATTGCTATATGTTAAGAAGATAAAAACTTTGATGGGAGGGCTTCTTTAATATGCTTGGTCAAACCTAGCTTGTGTATTGATGGGGACGTCAGCAGAAATTGCTGTATACACCGTATATCGTACTTACACAAGTTCTCCTATTCGATCTGATCATCCTTCACATGTGAAGTATATAAAAATTGTACCTGTGCACATTTCTCAGCTGACATGGTACTGTTACCACAGGATCTGTAGGGGCGACACACCACACCAGATGGTCACAGCAAATGGGAGAATAAAAGATTAGGTTCTTTAAGTTGTCATTAATTCTTACCGAGGATTACAACTTTGCTATGAAAGATAAAACATTCACCATATAATTTGCCGCAATACTATTAATTGTTCTATAAAACTCTGACAACAGCTTCTAGGTCTTTATTTTATTTTTGTCAGCTCAGTGTAAGACTCAAAATAATGATTAATAATTTATGAACTCCACTAGATTAAGAAATACATTAATGCACCACAGTCGGCTAAAGAATAACACGGAATTGGAAATAACAAAAATTATATATCTGTTTGCCTCCGTTATGGGTGTATGTGTCCTCAGGTGGCTTCCACAGATAATAGATTTTATATATCAACATAAATTTCTACAGAGGCTTGTAAAAATGTTCACCCCCTTGGCTTTTTACCTATTTTGTTAGATTAAAACCTGTGTTTAATTATTTTTGTAATCCGATTTGTGTGTAATATATAAGCTCTAAATAGTATAAATTGGTGAAGTGAGAAAAATGTAAGCATAAATTAAATTTATGAGATCAAATAACTAAAAATTGGCATGGTCATATGTATTCACCACTTTTGCAATGAAGCCCCTAAAAATGGTGCAAGCAATTTCTGAAAGGCCATAGAGACTACAACACTGTTAAGCAAGAGGCATCACTAAACAAACTCCATGAAGACCAAGGAGATCTCCAAACAAGTCAGGGACAAAGTTAAGAAGTCAGTATTGGGTCATTAAAAAAATCCCAATCTCTGATGATCCCCCGGAGCACCATCAAATCAATTGTCATCAAATGAAAAGAAGATGGTACCACAACAAACCTGTCAAGAGAGGGTCGCCCACCAAAATTCTCAGCTCGGGAAAGGAGGGCATTAATCAGAGAGGCATCACAGAGACCAAAGGTAACCCGGAAGGAGCTGCATGGTTCCCAAGGAGAAGTAGCTGTCCTTACGACCACAATAAGCAATACACTCCAAAGAGGTGACTTTCATAGAAGAGTGGCAAGAAAAAATTCTTTACTTACACTCTAAAATTGTAAGGCTCGTTTTGAGTTTGTCAAGGAACATGTGGGAGACTCCCCAAATGTGGTCAGATGAGACCAAAATTTAACTTTTTTTGCCACCAAGGTAAATGATATGTCTGGCTCCAAACTAACACAGGTCATGACCCCAAGAACACCACGTGAAACTTGGCAGCATCATGCTTTAGGGATGTTTTTCGGAAGCATGGACAGGGAAAATGGTCCGAGTCGAGGGGAAGATAGATGGTGAATATCAAAATCAGCAATAGTGCCATCTGTATGACCCACTAATCAATACTCTCAAAAAAGTCTATGACCAATTAGCAAGGAGAGATAATATGAACTAAAACATAACTTTTAATGTATTGTCTAAAACTGGATAAATCATACAAACAACACGGAGTGATAAGGTACAGTACAAATTCAAAAAGTTACTAGTGCTCCATAAAAAATGGTTTGATCTCACCACTGTTGTAATAACTCTCCAGGTCGCAGGTGCGCTGGAGCATAGAAGGTGACTATATGAAAGGGGGGGAAAGAGTTTCTGATATCCAAAAAATATATATTTCTCCTTCGCCTCATTGGGGGACACATACTGTGGGTGTATGCTTCTGCCGCTAGGAGGCTGACACTAAGTGAAAAAAAGAGGTTAGCTCCTCCTCCGTCGACACCCTCACCCCTATTGCGGGCGGAACTCAGTTTTTTGCCTAGTGTCCATGGAGGCACACACGTCTGGTTTTGCTCCAGACTTTTTCTTTTTTTTTTTTCTCCATGAAGATGAGACGGGCGACGGACCCTTTTGAAAGGGTCCGATCTCCCCAAACCATCAACGGGCGAGCATGTGCGAGTGTCCCTCCACGTATCCTCTCCCGCGACGTGGGACACAATGCCGGACTTAGCCCTGACCACCCCTAGGTATTGAAACCATGGGCTGTACAGAGCCACAAGACTACTCCGTGCAGCCCCCACTGCTCCACCAATGCTTAGACTGCGGTGCTGCAAGGCGGCGGACGGTCCCTCTCCTCACCCCCTGAAAGGGTTAGATGGAGCTAGGGTGCCTGCACCGTTCTATTTTGTCAAAGCCCCCTCACATACCTGAGCTGGGAAGCTGAAGAGGATCGTCAGTGAGGAGAGGGCCTGGGAGGGCTCCTGCGGCGAAGATCCAGGGCTGGAGCCCTTTCCTGTCAGATGCCACGGGCCAGTGGCTGCAGAGCGGTGCGGAGAAGCCCGCGCCAGTAAGCGCCATTTTTTTGTCGTGCCATGGAGTCGCTCCCCCGTTTCCCCCCACCCCGTCGCGGGCAGGGGATATATTTAGGCCGCGGCTTTAGCCGAAGCTATGCCGCGACCGGAAGTTCCGCCTCCGTGCCGCGCGTCACTTCCGGCAGCCCGACCCCCCAGGCCTGGGCAGCGGGGGGATAAATTTAGTAACTGGCTTCAGACCGCGGCTAGGCCGCAGACCCGGAAATACCGTCCCTGGACCGGTCTATATGCTGGCGGTCCGCCCCACGGCTGGTGGCGCGTGATTTTTGTGCGGAGGCGTCCAGGAACGGGGGGGGCACAGGACTAGGGTAAGTGCTGCCTGGGAGACCACAAGGAAAATGAGGTGCTACCTCCTTCCCCCTATCCCCAGCAGCGGACAGATACAGCATGTCCAAAGAAGCAGCATGCATCTCTTGTCGGGCTGTTCCGCGGGCGCAGAGCAAGCGATTATGCAAAGCCGGCGACTTCAAACGCGCCCAGGAGCCCTCCCCTGTGACCGAACCCACATTACTGGTGTAGGCAGACCACAGAGGACAAGGCTCGGGATTCCCGCTGTACAGCGCCCGCAACCCGACGCCTAACAGAACCCAGTGTCCGTCCTCCCCTGCAACCGCGACCAGTGTGCCAAGCCCCCCAGAGTGAGTCCTATCACTGTCACAGTTCATGCAATTGAGTCCCTTCAGGCCTCAGATGGGGCAGGGACAGTGGCTCGCCGGCCTTAGAGGGGACCTCCACCTCACAAGAGCCCCTCGCCTGCAGGGGCCGCTCTCACTCCAGGCAGACCTGAGGGAAACGAATCCACACGGTGTCGCCCAGTGCATCCGGTGCCTTGGCATCCGTAAGTTCTGCTTCTCGCTCCCCGTCACCAGTGGTTGAAAGCAAGCAGACCTCAGAATGCGACTCAGACGAGCCCCTTGACCTGGATACTTCAGCATCACACAGCGGCTACGGAGCATGAAATGGCATTTAAGCAAGTGAAGCGCCCGCACAGAATTTTTTCCTCTCACCCGGAGTTTGAGGACATAGTGCAGCGGCACAGGGAACGTCCAGACAGGTGTTTCTCGGGTCAAAAGGCACTCGAAACAAGGTATCCGTTTGCTCCGGACCTCTGTAAAAAATGGATGGAATCCCCGTTGGGGATCCTCCGGTTTCGCGCCTAGCCACTAAGACCCTGCTATCCGTCCCTAGTGTTTCCTCAATTAAGGATCCCACGGATCGCCTTATAGAGAGCTTAGCTCGCTCAGTGTATGAGGCGTCAGGGTCAGCACTCGCTCCCTCATTCGCAGCAACTTGGGTAGCCAAGGCTATGATATCATGGTCAGAAACATTAAACAAGGTTGCGCAGGAGCAGGATCTACCTGCAGAGATTTCGGAGGTCGCAGGTCAGATGGCGATGGCCGGAGACTATGTAATCAATGCGTTTTTAGATGCAGACAATTGCTCGGCACTTGCCGCTAATGCAATTTCTGTCAGAAGAGCCCTATGGTTAAGGACATGGCGAGCCGATTCTACTTCTAAGAAGTCCTTGACTTCCCTGCCTTATCAGTGTGGCCACCTATTTGGGGAGAAGTTGGATCAACTTATCTCCGACTCCACAGGAGGAAAGAGCGGGTTTCTCCCTCAACAAAAGGTCAAAACGCTTTGTCGTCACCCGTTTTCAGGCACGCTTTCGGGCCTTTCGCAACCCCGAGAGGACTACAGCGGCCAATTCTGCCTCCTCAGGCTGCCCCAACCAGGATAGGGAGCGGCAGGTCTCATATAGAGCCAACCCATTGGGGAGAATGCATACTCAGCAGCCCAGATCGAGGGGATCCAGATCCCAAAGATCGTCGGCCAAATGACTCGAGGCCTTTACCAGACAACACCGGCAAGGTGGGCAGCCGCCTACTCTGGTTTCACTATGTCTGGATCAATGTTGCTCACGACACATGGGGAAAGGAATTGGTGGCCTCGGGTTACAGAATAGAATTTGTCAGATAACCTCCAAGACGGTTTTTTCTTCCCGGCTTCCCAGGGTGGCTACCCAGGCAAGGGCTGTATTGGGAGCCATCAAATCGCTCAAGCACAACAGAGTCATTTTTCCAGTGCCGGAACACGAAAGAGCTCAGGTGTTCTATTCCAACCTTTTTGCTGTTCCCGAAAAGGACGGGTCTGTCAGGCCTGTTTTGGACCTGAAGCTTCTGAACAAATTCATCAGGATCAGACATTTCCCGATGGAGTCTCTCCATTCAGTCATATCGGCCATGGAGTAGTGAGAATACTTGGCCTCAATAGACATCCAGGACGCATATCTGCATATTCCCCTTTTTCCAACTCATCAGAGGTTTCTACGCTTCACCATCGGCGATCAACATTTTCAGTTCGTAGCGCTACCCTTCGGGCTAGCCACGGCTCCCAGAGTGTTCACAAAGGTTATGGCAGTTGTCATGGCCACACTGCATTCTCGAGGCATAGTCGTCTTGCCTTATCTGGACGACCTCTTGGTCAAGGGCCCGTCAATACCGGCATGCAAGGAAAAGGTCAACATCACGCTAGATACTCTTGCCCGCTTAGGGTGGTTGGCAATGCAAAGAAGTCATCCTTTGTGCCAGCTCAGAGGATCTCCTTCCTAGGAATGATCTTCGACACTTGCCGAGGGTTGGTAATTCTCCCTCAGGAAAAGGCGCTAGCTCTCCGGCAGGGAGTCCGGACACTTCGCCAACCAGTCCCTCATACTGTCCGATCCGGGATGAGGATTCTAGAGAAAATGGTGGCAGCAATGGAAGCGATACCTGTCGCCCAGTTCCACCTTCGCCCCCTGCAGCACGCCCTCTTGTCAGCCTGGGACAAGAATCCTTTCACTCTCGATCGGCGGTGCCGACTGTCCTCTCATGTCAGGCAGTCGCTCGGATGGTGGATAACCAATTCCTCTCTGGCGCAGGGGAAACCTTTTCCCCCCAGATCATTGGCTGATAATGACAACCAACGCCAGTCTCCTCGGTGGGTGAGCGGTGTTTCGCCACCACACAGCCCAGGAACGGTGGTCGCCACAGGAGGCACGCCTCCCGATCAACTTATTGGAGATACGAACAATTCGGCTGGCTCTGCAGAAGTTTCGGCACTTTCTAGCAGGCCGCCATGTCTGGATTCAATCGGACAACACCACGACGGTGGCTTACATAAATCATCAAGGAGGGACCCGCAGGAGAGAAACCATGCACAAGGTGTAGCTCGTTCTTCAGTGGGCCGAAGCAAACCACTCCGTGATTTCGGCTGTCCACATTCCAGGGCGTGGAAAATTAGGCGGCAGACTTTCTCAGCCGGCAGGGTCTTGCATCCGGAGATTGGTCTCTACGTCCCGAAGTTTTTCAGCAGATTTGTCAACTGTGGGAAGCTCCGGATGTCGACCTGATGGCTTCCAGAGTGAATGCCAAGGTGCCCACATATGTCGCTCAGGCCAGGGACCCGCAGGCATTCGCGGTGGACGCGTGGGTTCTGCCATGGAACCAGTTTCGCCTCCCATATCTATTTTCCCCCACTGCCACTACTTCCGAGAGTCATCAAAAAGATCAAGACGGAAGGGGTGCCGGCGATCCTGCTGGCCCCATGCTGGCCCCGTCGAGCGTGGGACGCAAATCTAATGCAGCTGCTCGCCGACGTTCCTTGGCGCCTGCCAGAGCACCCAGATCTACTGTCTCAAGGGCCGATTTGCCACCCGAACTCAGGGACCCTGTGTTTGACGGCATGACCGTTGAATCTTGGATTCTAAGCCAGGCAGGGTTCGGGAGCGAGGTGTTCGTTACAATGATTAGCGTCCAGAAGCCTGCTTCAGCATGAATTTACCACCACACCTGGAAGGTGTTCTTTGCTTGGTGTCGACGACGCGGTGATTCTCCGCTGGGATACTCGATCCCCAACATCTTGGCTTTTCTCCAGTCGGGCTTAGAGAGCCCGGATAGCTCAGTCGGTAGAGCATTAGACTCAGGCTTTGCCCCAGGTTCCCTCAGGAGACAAATATCTGCCTTATCAGTCCTGTTCCAGCGCAGAATTGCTACCAATTTGCAGGTGAAGACTTTTCATTCAGGGATTCTCCCACTTGGTACCTCCCTATAAGGCACCTATGGATGCCTGGGACCTTAACATGGTCCTAAGTGTTCTGCAGGAAGCTCCATTTGAACCGCTTCTGGATTTCTCTTTGAGGTACCTTTCCTGGAAAGTGGTGTTCCTAGTGGCCATCACTTCCATCAGGTGGGATTCAGAGCTGGCGGCCCTATCCTGCCGAGCTCCGCTCCTCACTTTCCATAAGGATAAGGTGGTCCTCAGACCAGCCCATCCTTTTCTGCCGAAAGTCGTGTCCTCTTTTCACATTAATGAAGATGTTGTTTTGCCTTCATTTTGTCCAGCACCGGTGCGCCATGTGGAAAAGGCTCTTCACACGTTAGACCTGGTAAGAGCCCTCCGGAGGTACGTGTAGCTGACGGCACCCTTTCGTCAGACGGATACGCTGTTCGTGCTCCCTGAAGGGTGCAGGAAGGGACTCGCCTCAAAATTGACCATAGCCAGATGGATTCATTGGACGATTCAGGAGTCCTACCGCATTAGAGGCACGCCGATTCCAGCAGGGATCGGAGCGCACTCTACCCAGGCAGTGGGTGCCTTTTGGGCGCTTCGGCACCAGGCTTCGACGGAACAGGTTTGCAAGGCAGCAACCTGGTCCAGCCTGCACACATTTGCCAAACATTATAATATCCATGCTCAGGCCTCGGCGGATGCAAGCCTGGGTAGAAGGATTCTCCAAGCAGCGGTGGCTTACCTTTTAAACAAGAGGTGCATGTAGCTTGGATCGGTGAGTCAATCTCCCACCCAGGGACTGCTTTAGGATGTCCCACAGTATCTGTGTCCCCCAATGAAGCGAAGGAGAAACATGGATTTTTGTGATAACTCACCGTAAAATCCTTTTCTCCAAGACGCTCATTGGGGGCCACAGCACCCACCCTATTAGCCAGTTGGCTCTGTTTCTGTTTAGTTATATAAGGGTGGTCCTTTTCTGGACATGTACCTGTATTAAGGCTGATTTTTTTGTCCTCCTATTGCTTTGGCACCAAACTGAGTTCCGCCCGCAATAGGGGCGAGGGTGTATACGACGGAGGAGGAGCTAACTTCTTTTTTTCACTTAGTGTCAGCCTCCTAGTGGCAGAAACAAACACCCACAGTATCTGTGTCCCCCAATGAGGGTCTCGGAGAAAAGAATTTTACGGTGAGTTATCACAAAAATCCATGTTTTTGTACCATGTTAGCCAGTAGTTGGAAAAATATTAAAAGCTTGCAATTTGTTGCCACCTTTCAGTTAGCCATTAAAAGGTATCAACCACTGAGGACTCTCAAATGTTAATATGTTGGCGATCTGAAGCATTTTAGTGTGACAAACATGTAAAGACAGGAAGTCAGGAAGGGACAAACACTTTTTCATACAATTGTGCTTTACATCCATAACCCTATATTAGTGGGGAGAGGGTGGGTGCCAATCCTTATGAATGAATACCATTGACAGATGCACTCTTATTTCAATAAAATGCCATTTTTCCAAAACTTTTAAAGTTTTGGGGTTTTTTTCTTTTTTTTTTTTTTAACACACGAGAACACATGTATTTGTTATATCTCACTGATGTCTTTGTCAGTGCAAGAAGTATAAAGTGTAAAGGAGCCTATACATGCGCATTAGCGGCACTTCAAACAATTCACTGACTCCCTCTTTCACAAATACTCTCTGCTCAGTTGACCATTATTTCTAAGGATGAAAGAAGGACAAGCGATTGCCCCATTTTCCGTAGGTTTCCTTTGGGTACTTTGGTTTATTCCCAAACTCCAAAGACAATCCGATAGGGAATATAGATTGTGAGCCCCAATGGGGACAGTGGTGATGTATGTTAGGTGCTGTGGAATATGATGATGCCATATAAGTAAGTAAATAAAACCTGTGTCTATATACATTAAATTTTCTAGGGATGTACTAAGAGGAATAATTTGCACGACAGCGCTAATGCATTGCTAGCAGTAACTCCATCCATTTAAGGGGTTGTCTGGCCTTAGGCTACAAGGCACTCTGCTCTGAAGATTCTCCAGCGCCAGGAGAGGTCGGTCACATGACTGCAGATATGTGATTTGCTGACCTCATCCCAGCTAGACTGTTCTGGCCGTTCAGTACACTTGAATTGAGTGAGGCCGCGCATATCTAGTGGCCATGTGACCACATGTATGTATATTTTCGGTCACATGCCCGGCAACGATATCAGAGAGTCCGCACAGTACGCGCGATGCGAGTATTCAGAAGTCTGCCAGTCACATACGGTACACTTGTACCCTTAAGCTGGACAACCCCTTTAATGATGATGTTATCCATAAACTAATTAAGCAAAATAATTTTTTGGGAGCTCATGTGATTGCCATGAAGTGGCAAACCTTACACCATGTGCTCTAGTCGTAGTACACTAGAGATAAGTTATACAACAATGATATATTGGTCATAATCTGCGTAAGTGAATGATCATTTTTATTCCTGTACACCCTGTTTTTTTGCAATACTAAACAATACTTTTATCTTTTTTTTTTTTTTTTTTTTTATACATATTTCTGCCAATCAGATACTTCCGATAGTGTAAACTAACCCTTAGAGGAAACCTACATTGTCAGGTTTTTTTTCTTTATATCAAAAATAGCTAGTACCACTACTGACATCCATGATTAGTCGAAGTGACATTTTTCAATCTTTTAATTGGCAGTCGCCTCTTTCAGCCAGATTCTGCATTCTGCTGTACTGTAAAGAATGGTGTGATTGAGGAACAATTCATTGTGTTTAAAGGGTTGTCCACTATTTATTATACAGCTCATACTTGAGGGCTAGTGTGCCCCTCATGAAATATAAAAGTGATAGTCACATCCTGGACTGGGCTGTTCCAGCAATGTCTGTGTAGTGGCGCCTTCTAGTCATTTCAAATTATGTCATATGAGCGCTACAGCCTATCAGCGGTCACTGATCTGCTGCAGCGCTTACGTGATATAACAATCAGCGGCCACTGATGAGCTATAGTGCTGAGGTGACATAATAATGTCACATAAACACCTGGAGTCTCAGCGCCGGTCCAAGAAGAGAGTATACTTTTTTTTTTATCTTATGTGGGACTGTTTAATAATGAACAATTCCTTTTACTTGGCCACCAAGATCTCCATCTGATCAATTATCTGTAGGATATGCTGAAAAAACAAGTCCCATTATTGTAGAGTCTGCCTCATAGCCTACAGGGCTAAAAGACCTGCCACTTATTTTTTTGGTCCAGGTTATCTCAGGACACATTCAGAGATCTTGTGGAGTACACGTCTCAATGGGATAAAGCTGATTATGCAGCTGGTACAAGAAGGTCTTTAAGAAACCTAGACCAAGTCCTGAAAAACGGCCGTATACCATAATCTCCTCTTCACCAAATTTTCCAATAGGTTCTATGCGCTCTTGTAGGTTGTAATTACCAAGTATTCACCAAACTTGATTTGTCCGTCAGTCGGCTAAATAGTGAAAGGTGATTTAAGATTTCAGTGGACGTTTTTACTACAAAATCCACTGGTGGCTCGCTATACAACACCCTTGATACTTGGCATTGTGTATTATAATCTTAGATTTTCATATAGCTACTTGGATCATATACAGCTGAGGCAAAAATTAAGAGACCACTGCAAAATTTTCAGTTTGTCTGATTTTTCTCTTTATAGGTATATTTTTTAGTAAAATGTAAATTGCTCTTTTATTCTATAAACTACTGACAACATGTCTTCGAATATCCAAGCACCAAATTTTGTATTTATTTTTTTAGAAAATGAGAAATGGTCAAAATAACAAAATAATGCAGTGTTTGCAGACCTCAAATAATGCTAAGAAAACAAGTTCATAATCATTTAGAAACAATAATACTAATGTTTTAACTCAGGGAGAGTTCAGAAATCAATATTTTGTGTAATAACCATGATTTTTATTCACAGCTTTTATGCGTCTTGGCATGCTTTCCACCAGTCTTTCACACTGCTTTTGGGTGACCTTATGCCACTCCTGGTACAAAAATTTAAGCAGTTCTTCTTTGTTTGATTTCTTGTGACTATCCATCTACCTCTTGATTACATTCCAGAGGTTTTCAATGGAGTTCAGGACAGGAGATTGGGCTGCCCATGACAGGGATTTGATATGGTGGTCCTTCATCCACACATTGATTGACCTAGCTGTGTGACATGGTGCATTGTCCTGCTGGAAAAACCAGTCCTCAGAGTTGGGGAACATTGCCTGAGCAGAAGGGATCAGCTGTTTTTCCAAGATAACCTTGTATGCTTCTTGATTCATACGTCCTTCGTAAAGATTAACCTGCCCAATTCCAGCCTTGCTGAAGCATCCCCAGATCATCACCGATCCTCCACTAAATTTTACAATGTGTGCAAGACACTGTGGCTTGTATGCCTCTTCAGGTCTCTGTATAACCATTAGACAACCAGGTGTTGGGCAAAGCTGAAAATTAGACTCATCAGAGAAGATTACCTTACTCCAGTCCTCTATAGTCCAATCCTTATGGTCTTTGGCAAACTTCAGCCTGTCTCTCCTTTGCTTTTCATTGATGAAAGGCTTTTTTCTAGCTTTACATGACTTGAGCCCTGCCTCTAAGAGCCTATTACAAACTGTTCTTGCCTTGTGCTTCACCCCAGCTGCCATTTGCCATTCCTTTTGTAGGTCACTTGATGTCATCCTGCAGTTGCTGAGTGACATTCGAATAAGATGACGATCATCCCGGTCAGTGGAAAGTCGTTTTCGCCCTCTGCCGGTCTGCAGCTTTGTTGTCCCCAACATCTGCTGCTTCACCTTGTAATGGACTGCCGTCTTAGAAATTTTAAGGATGGATGCAACATGACGTTCACTGTATCCCTCTGCTAGTAAAGCCAGAATTAAGCCCTTCTTTCCTCACTCAAGACTTTTCTTTTCAACTCCTTTGACTTGGTTAAAAGTTATTTTTTCATTCCTATTACTTTTGGGATATTACTAGCACTTGTTTTGCCATCCAGCTTGTCCTATTGCAAGAGGATTGTGAACACCACAGCAGGGTTTTTTATACTTTCCTTCGTTAAATAAGATTTGGTTCAGGTGATCACTTAATCAGAAGCACATTAAGTAGAATGAGGTGTACTCTGGTTGGAATTCAACTGACACTGGAACGGAATGGCTGTCAAACATGTAGAGAAGCTGATTTTTTATAAAACTGTGCAGTGGTCTCTTAATTTTTGCCAGAGCTGTATATGCATTGTTGAAAATTTGTAATTTTTTGATCTTTATTAGAATTTTATATATATATATATATATATATATATATATATATATATATATATATATATATTATCTTTTACTTCTGATTTTCTATGACTTTGGCATAAACATCTGTATTGTCTTGTATCCACAGACATTAACACCCTAAAAATGCTGGGTTATTTGTCTACTTATGTTTTCAGGCATTTTTTTTACTCTGCCTACAACTGCTTTCTGTCTCATCTGCTGCTTTTATTTCTGACAAAAGCTAGCCTCTAATCTTCCTCTAATTTACAAGCTTGAAAAATTGCATGTATTAAGACTTGGCAAGTCCTATTTAAGCAAAGGATACTGAAAATCAATAAGCTTTACTGTTGTAGCTAAGGAGAATAAACTGCCTAGCTGTGAAACTACACTTTATTCAAAGGTGTATACCCTAAACATGAAACGTTCAGATATGAATCTTTGTATCATTAGTTTGTGTGCTGATGACTAGTATGCTTTATGTTAACATATGAGTTCACATATAATGTAATTTTTGAATGTAGCATTTACACCAAACGTAACCAGTTAAGTTGAATGTTCTGAGTTATTACAATCTCAAGATAGAAGACAACCTATCTTCTTGTCTCATGGGCCCCTATCAATATGAAGATCTTACAACTAAAATACCAATGTGAAATGATAAACCAATATTATCTTTTTATTATTTAACAATGATTCCCTAAATCAAGATAAGGGTGTGTATAACTTTTTGAATTGCAAAAATTGCAATTTATAAAATAGTTTCTTTAAAAAAAAAAAAATGCAGATCTGTGTTTCCATGGTTACATGGTTTATTTTTCGTAATCTATGTTATTGATTTTGTGTACAGTAGATTTATTATATTGATTTACGACATGTCTTTCTTGTCTTTCAGTAGACCTGGGAGGGGTGTAAACGTCGTATGTTTTTCAGTCGCTTTTGCCATTGTTTAATTCTGCTTCCACTTATGTCTCTTTAATAAACTGAACACTTTTTTGTAAATTGATCCAATTGAGCAGAGGTCTCAAACACCAGGAGGAGTGCGCCGCTCCGTAGTGGCTGTGGCCCTGCGTGATGACATCCCTCTGGCTCAGAGAGCAGAGGCGTGACTTTCCCACCATTGCTGGATTTTGCAGGTGACTCTGGCTGTGCATGTACAACGAGATGATAGCACCGTCTCACATGCAGAGCCAACACTATCATCCTCTGAGGTTAGCTGTACATCACAGCTGACAACCTATTCGAACGGCCATGATCGGTATTAGCACCGATGGCGGCAGTTTAGCCCCTTAGATACCGCTATCAATTGTGACTATATTAAGTTTGAAAGGAATGCGGCCCGCCAGCTTACATTTTTTTTTATGTGCGACCCATTTACTCTGCCGAGTTTGAGACCCCTGCAATAGAGTGTGCGGTGAATATTGAATTCTTGGTTAAAAGGACTTCAGCAGTCCGTTACATCAGCACCTCTCAGTACAGTGCACACTAATTTAACTCTCTATTTCCATGGTTATAGACAAAGTCTTGTGTGTAGTCTGATGCTGCAGTTATATTTCACTTACTACCCACCTTCTTAATATCAGAAGAGTCAGATAAAAAAGACTAATGTGACTACACACTTTTTAGGTCTGAAACTTTGGAGACAATTACACCTACATAGAGGCTGTATACACAAAATTGAGCTTTAACCCCTTTCCGACATCGGGCGTATATTTACGCTGATGTCGGACTCCCTCCTCTTGATGTGGGCTCCGTCGGTGAGCCCACATCTTTCCCGGGACATGTCAGCTGTTTTGAACAGCTGACATTTGTCCGCAATAGCCACGGGTGGAATCACGATCCACCGGCGGCTGTTAACCCGTTAAATGCCGCTGTCAAACATTAACAGAGGCATTTAACAAGCGCTTCCAGCAATCATGCCGGAAATCTGCCCACCGGAGACCCACGTCACTTGATTGTGGGTCACCGGTGTGTTGGCATGACAACTGGAGATCTCCTAGAGACCTCTATGGTTGTCAGTGCCGGCTTGCTGTGAGCACCACCCAGTGGTCAGCGCTCATAGCAAGTGAGCAATTCTACTACATAGAGGCGAACTGATCATCGCCTCTATGTAACAGAGCCGATTGAGTTATGGCAGCTTCTAGTCTCCCATGGAGGCTATTGAAGCATGGTAAAAGTTAAAAAAAAAAAAAAAAAAAAGTTTTTAAAAATATATAAAACTTCAGATCACCCCCCTTTCGCCCCATTCAAAATAAAAAAAAATCAAACATACACATATTTGATATCACCACATTCGGAATCGCCCGATCTATCAATAAAGAAAGATTAACCTGATAGCTAAATGGCGTAGCGAGAAAAGTCAAAACACCAGAATAACTTTTTTTCGTCGCCGCGACATTGCATTAAAATGCAATAACGGGCGATCAAAAGATCTTACCTGCACCAAAATGTTATCAATAAAAACTTCAGTTCAGCGCTCAAAAAATAAGCCCTCACCCAACCCGAAATCACAAAAAATGGAGACGCTACAGGTATCGGAAAATGACACAATTTTTTTCTTTTTTTTAACAAAGTTAGAATTTTTTTTTACCACTTTAATAAAAAAGAACCTAGACATGTTTGGTGTCTATGAACTCGTAATGACCTGGAGAATCATAATGGCAGGTCAGTTTTAGCATTTACGGAACCTAGTGAAAAAAGCCCAACTAACAACAAGTGTGGGATTGCACTTTTTTTTGCAATTTCACCGCACTTGGAATTTTTTTCCCATCTCCTAGTACACGACACGGTAAAACCAATGATGTCGTTCAAAAGTACAACTCGTCCCGCAAAAAACAAGCCCTGACACGGCCATACTGACGGAAAAATTAAAAAGTTATGGCTCTGGGAAGGAGGGTATTGAAAAAATGAAAACACAAAAACAAAAATACCTCCGGTGGTTAAGGGGTTAAAATCAAGGCGACTTGATGTTTTGGAAGACTAAAGTTTTTTCAAATGTGTACATACCACCCATCAATGACTTTATATATTAAAAAAATGGAAAAAGGAAATCATTTAAAGGGAACCTGTCACATCATTTTTCGCATATAAGCTGCGGCCACCGCCATTAGGGGCTTATCTACAGCATTCTAAAATGCTGTAGATAAGCCCCCAATGTAACCTGAAAGATAAGAAAAGCAAGTTAGATTATATTCACCTGGGGGGCGGTCCGGTCGGATGGGCATCATAGGTCCATGTCCGGAGCCTCCCATCTTCATGCGATGACGTCGTCTTCCTTGCTTCTGTAGCGGCTCCTTCTCAGGTGTACTAATTTGCCCTGTTGAGGGCAGAGTAAAGTACTGCAGTGCACAGGCGCTGGGCCTCTCTGACCTTTCCTGGCGTCTGCGCACTGCAGTACTTTGCTCTGCCCTCAACTGGGCAGATCAGTACGCCTGCCCAGGACCCACTACAGAAGCAAGGAAAAGGCTGTCATCACATGAAGATGGGAGGCATCGGACCTGGACACCCATCGGACCAGGACCGCCCCTGGGTGAATATAATCTAACTTGTTTTTCTTATCTTTCAGGTTGCATCGGGGGCTTATCTACAGCATTATAGAATGCTGTAGATAAGCCCCTAATGGCGGTGGTCGCAGCTTATGTTTCTTCTTGCATGGGACTTTTTCTCAAGTTTAAATATGGTCATTATGGCATATGTATTTAGCAACATTCTGCCAAAATGTAAAAAAAAAACCTGAAACAGGCTTCTAGTCTCCTGCAATAATGAAGTAAAAGCTAATATTTGCTAGAAACTAAGCTTTGAAACAGAAAAAAAAACATTTCTTGGTTCAAGTTTTTTTTCTAGATACTCTAGTTTGTCCTATGTGCCTAAAACATATTGATTACATATAAATTGTTTCTATGCTAATCAAATTTGTGTGTAGTTTTTAGAAAATACACTGCACTCAGTGAGTTCAGTTAGCTATTTGCTTGGCAACTAAAAGCCATAACATGAACAAATTCTACACATATTGTGTGTTGTATTATAGCATTGGTGAAGGAAATTAGTGTAGTCTATGAAGAATTATGATAATACAGAGATTCATTTTACACATTGCAAAAGATTGTATCAGCCAGAGATGGCTCACAAAACCTTGGGCATGGCCGAGCCGGTTGCCCCATAATGCCTTCCAGCTATTACATCACATGGTGCAGCACAACCAATCAGGAGGGACTATCATAGTCTTTATAAAAACAGAGGAAGGAAATGCAGCAGCCATTTTGGGACTCTTGATAGTGAGAGGATATCACAACTCACAGTTTAGCAATAATGATAAAGAGAAATCAATAAAACTGGACAAATTTGTCTGAAATGGCTGCCATGCTTTTACACTTTGTTGAATGTTGCGTAAGATGGAGATGGCTCACATGACCTCAAGCGCAGGCAAATCCAAGGGGATTCCCATATGCCTAAAATATCCACCACCATTGTACCCTCAAAGAAGGCTCACATGATATCTGGTCACTAAAATTGTTTGCTGGTTTGCTGTTCAACCATACATCAAAGAATTTTTCAGTTACTATTGTACCCAGTATTTTACCGTTTAGTACACTTTATTTCCTCAACAGTCTACCTCACACAGTATGCAAATCACAAGCTACTTTTTTTTACACACTTGTTTTTTGGATGATTACCTTTTTTGGACAACTACGTTGCATTTCTTCATTTTTTTTCTTAAATTGTGGTTGTGGCAACAGTGAACTAAAGTGTGGGCAATGGACGAGGTAATGTAAAACAAATCCATAAAATTACATCTGGTAGTAAGAAAGAAGGAGCTTCTAGCAGCACTACTCCTGGCACCTGCTGTCTGACAAGTATTATTACCAAATGTAGGTCACAATTGGCCTCCTGCAAGGGTATTAATGAATAAGAAGCAGCGGTTGTTTTGAAATGTATAGAAAATCACACATCTCAACCACAGCGGGAAGATAATACCTCTGACAGTAAAGCCCCTGTCACACACAGCGATCTCACTAGTGAAATCGCTGCTGAGTCACAAGTTTTGTGACGCAACAGCGATCTCACCAGCAAGATCGCTGTGTGTGACATCTATCAGCGACCGGCCCCCCTGCGTGGTATTTCTGGTCGAAAGTTCTGGACTTTTTTTGGGTCGTTGGACTCCCGCTGGCCAGCACGCATCGCTGCGTGTGGCAGGCGGGAGAGCAGCGAGCAGGAGCTGGTAGCCAAGGTAAACAGCGGGTTTCTAAGTGCCGCGCGGCGCTTAGAAACCCTCTGTACCTTAGTTACCAGCGCGCTGGTGCAGGGAGCTGGTAACCAAGGTAAACATCGGGTTTCTAATTGCCACGCGGCACATAGAAACCCGCTGTTTACCTTGGTTACCAGCTCCCTGCATCAGCGCACTGGTAACTTAGGTACACAGCGATGCGCCCGCTCGTCGTAACTGGTGCCAAGCAGGATTTAGTGCTCCAATGTTGAATAGCAAGGCCTTTTAGTATGATAATGAGATAAGGCCCAAAACAGAACTTCAAAGCTTTAGTAGGAGCCACGCCAGCATGGGACAGGAAGGGGCCTTCAATTAGAATATACCTGTCAGCTAGACACAGAAATACACATCCATTGTCTCTCCCAGCTGCCCCGACTCCATCCTAGGATCATGGATTATGAGCACATCTTTCGAGTTATGGACTCATGGAAAATATCCGAGTGACCCTGAGGAAATCGCACATCTGGCAGTGCGACTCCTGAGTCAGTGAGGGCTCTGGGACCTGAGATATAGAGATTGGCCCTCCACAGCGACCCAATGGGGCCATGTTTGCTCTCCACATGACAGGCAAAACAAACCGCATCCACTGGTACCTCTCATGTCCTGATCCGATCATGCTGTTGAAAGTTACCCCCTTTCTTAGATATTGGGAATAAGTTCTGCAGGGAGCTACAGGGTGGAGATTATTAGCCCACCCTCTGACACAGGGGGAGGGACCCAGCATACTGAAGAACAGCAGCACATGGCAGAGACATTCACTCTCAGAAGAACCAGACGATGATGATCTAAGAAGGAACTGGGAACAGATCTGCCAAGGGGAGCAGCGGCCGCGCTTTGGGGTCTGTCCGACAACTAAGATTCTTGTACCTGTGGACTGCAGAGCTCCCAGCACCCACATGCAACCTACAATCTGGTAAATTGACCTCCAGCTAGATATTTCAAAGTCTTGTACCCTTATTGTTATATTTTACTCTGACTGCAAATCCACTGTAATTCCATTGTATAGCTTACTGTATATTTCTGTAATTATCTAGTGAGCCCTTAAGGCAATTAAACCATAAAATTAATCTTGGGCTGATGCTTTTACTCTGATTACGAATCTTAGAATACCCAGCGGGTAACTGGACATTCTCCCGGTGGCCATTTGCTCTACGTGCAGTTCCCTTACTGACCTGAGAGACAAAGGGGGCGCCGGAGAGCTGTGCCTGTGTAGTTATGTCACATTGGTGACGTGGGAGGAACGGGTCCTGTTCCTCCACACTTAGGTACACAGCGACACGCCCGCTCATCATCACTGGTGCTGATCGCTGGTGAAGCTGCCTGTTTGGCAGTTCACCAGCGATCATGTAGCGACACACCAGCGATCCTGACAAGTTCATATCGTTGTCAGGATCGCTGGTGAGTTGCTATGTGTGACGGGGCCCTAACACCATCAGTTTGAGTCAGTCTTCTGCATGATCCTCCTCCTCCACTACCATTACAGTTAATCTTTTACATCACTGACTTTAAATTCTGATTTCTTCCACTTTCTGGGCTCTGGTTGATATATTAGAGATGAGCAGTCAATATTTGCATTTGGATGAGATGACTGGGGAGGAATTGGAGAACATGATTCAAACACCTTCCTGTTTTGGTGGCTCTGTCAGCCATGGTGGTATACACACTGGAAATGTTACCCGAGTTGGTAGTGGCATTTAGTTTAAGTTTAGAGTCTAGAGAAATCAGGTGGTGGGAGAAAGGAGCTGAATACTTTTCCCACCCTTATGTTTAATAATGTGCAGCCACACATCTCCCGCTTGTTCATTGTGTTCTATAGCTATACTGTACTATTGAACTCTGTAGCAGATGGGTAACCAGTGCAACGACTGGCACAGGATTGAGGCATCAGTGTAACGGTTGGTGAGGAATATGATCCTGGCTGCTGCATTCAGATTGGAGTGGGAAGTTTAGTAAGAAGGAGACTGATTAGTAGAGAGTTGCAGTAGCCCAGACGAGAATGAAGAAGAGCAACAGTCAGCATTTTTGCAGTCAAAAGTAAGAAATGGTCGAATCCTAGAAATGTTTTTGAGGTGTAGATGACATGAGCGAGCGAGCGAGTGATCGGATGTAGGGAGTGAATGAGAAATCTGAATTGAGTATCACTCCAAGACAGTGGGCATGTTTCTGGGGCGTAATGATAGAACCTCACATGGAAATGGCAGTGTCGGGTGTAGGTAGGTTAGTGGAGGTAGGAAACACAAGGAGTTCAGTTTTTGAAATGTTCAGTTTCAGATAGAGGCAGGAAATGATGTTAAAGACAGTGGTAAGACAATCACGTATATTGTAGCAATGCAGGGGTAGTGTCAGGAGACGATATGTATAATTAGGTGTCATCAGCATAGAGATTGCACTGAAAACAGAATCTACTGATTGTCCAATAGGAGTGGTATATAAGGTGAAGAGAAGGGGGCCTAAGACTGATGTTACGGTTGTGCTATGATGGGGAGAGAACACTAGAACAACCTGGAAGTGGACCCTCTGGGTCACGGCTCCAGAGCCCCCGCAGGCGAGCTGACCAGGTGGAGCCACCCCCTATACAGGGAATGTTAGGGGCAGGCCCACAGGGGATGGAACAGTGACAACTGGAGCCAAAGGGGCGACTGGGGTAGGCACCAGGGAGACAGGTGGAGAGTCCGAGCTGTAACAGAAGTGGGGGTTACTGAGACCACGGAGCGAGAGAGGCGAAGGGACCAGGATCATCTGGGGATGGCGGAGGCTGGAGGCTGCAAGAGAGAGAGATATAGTAATACAGCGGACAAGGACCTTAGGGTGGACAGACAAGGGCACCCGTAGGCAAGAGGTACACAGACAGCCTGCCAGAGATGGTAGTAAGGAAGGAGACACAGGAGCAGGGACAGAAACAGGGACACGGAGCGAAGCAGGAGGAGGAGAACACATAAGCTACCAGTGGTAGCCAGGCATAACAGACAAGGTAGCAGTATAGGGCCTGAAGGAAGGGCGAGCGCTGGCCGAGCAGACAGCGTCACCGCATCGGATAAACAGGCGTCTTACCTGGGTTGACGCCGAGAAGAAATAGGCGGTGGGCGCCGCCATGTTGGGGGCAGAGCCACCTCGTCACTGCTCCCAGAAGTCAGAGCGCCGAGTGGAATGTTGGGCGCAGGCGCGCAGGACCGACGCCGGATGTCAGAAGCGGGGACGTGCCGTGGAGCGGGAGCGCGCCGGGAGGTGTGCACGGGATCGCGCAGGTAAGTAATGGCACCAGTGGGGGACGTGACAGTACCCCCCCTCTACTCCCCCCCTTCCTAATGCTGTTGAGAAATCGTTTCATGATAAGAGGAGCATCAATGTTTTCTCAAGGTTCCCAGGATCTCTCAGGCCCGAAACCTTTCCAACCGACCAAAAACAATGTTCTTCCCCTAACTGTTTTCATGGCGAGTATATCCTTAACCTCAAAGATATTGTCAGAACTGCTAGGTTGGGGATTTTGAGAAGAAGCCGAGTGGAAGCGGTTAAATACCGCAGGTTTGAGGAGAGATACATAAAAGACATTGGGGATTCTCAGCGAGGAGGGCAATTTCAACTTGTAGGCCACGTCATTGATATGCCTTAAGATTTCAAAGGGGCCAATGTAATGTGGGCCCAACTTATAGGAGGGAATCTTTAGCCTGATATACTGTGAGGATAGCCAGACTTTATCCCCGGGGAGATACGGGGGAGCATCCAAACGTTTTTTGTCTGCATACCACTTCATTCTGCGACTGGCTCTCTCTAGAGCCTCTTTAGTGTCCCTCCAAATCTGCGAGAAGTCCACAGACAAGGAGTCCGCCGCCGGTACACCCGAGGTGGGGGAAACAGGAGGGGGGAAGCCGGGATGTTGTCCAAAAACCACAAAAAAGGGAGACTTGGAAGAAGCTTCACTGGGATGATTATTGTATGCGAATTCAGCCCACGGAAGAAGAGAAACCCAGTCATCCTGGTGAGCATTGGAAAAATGCCGGAGGTAGGAAGTTAGGACCTGGTTGACCCACTCAACTTGACCGTTCGACTAGGGATGATAAGCTGAAGAAAAATCCAGGGTTATCTTCATCAATCCGCAGAGAGCTCGCCAAAATCGGGAGGTAAACTGGACTCCTCGATCTGAGACAATATGCTGAGGGAAGCCATGGAGTCGGAAGACGTGGAGCAAGAAAATCTTCGCCAACTCAGGAGCAGAAGGCAGATTAGGCAATGGAACGAAGTGGGCCATTTTGGAAAACTGATCAACGATCACTAAGAAAACAGTACATCTTGAGGAAGGTGGTAAATCGGTGATGAAGTCCAAAGCAATGTGGGTCCATGGGGTCGTAGGCACGGGCAACGGATGTAAGAGCCCTGGAGGAAGATGTCTAGGGACTTTGTTCCTGGCACACGAGGGACAAGAAGCGATGAAATCCAACACGTCGAAGCGAAGCCCACCAATAGTGGCAGGAGACGAGACAGAGAGTTTTCTTGACTCCTGCATGTGCAGAAAATTTAGACGAATGACCCCAATGCAGGACCTTCGGCCTGTCTCCACTTTGGACAAAGGTTTTACCCGGTGGTGGAGAAAGCACACTTAGCGGGGCCACGGTAAGGATTTTGGCCGGATTGATGATATGCGTAGGTCCATCCTCATTGTCCACAGACAAAAATGAGCGGGACAGGGCGTCAGCTTTGATGTTCTTATTCCCGGGCCGAAAGTGGAGTTCAAAATCAAAGCGCCCGAAAAACAAAGACCATCTGGCTTGCCGTGGGTTAAGACTTTGGGCGGACTGAACTTAGGCCAAATTCTTATGATCCGTGAATATGATGATCAGTTGGACGGCTCCCTCGAGAAGATGGCGCCACTCCTCGAGGGCTAGCTTTATGACCAATAGTTCTCTGTCTCCGATGGAGTAATTTCGTTCAGGAGCGGAAAAAGCTTTAGAAAAGAATCTGCAAGTGACCACGCGACCAGAGGAGGATTTCTGCAGAATGACTGCTCCTCCTCCCACAGAAGATGCATCAACCGCAAGGATGAATGGCATATTGGCATCTGGGCGGGGGAGCACTGGAGACTTAGCAAATTCTTGTTTCAGAGCCTTGAAGGCGGCTTCAGCGTCAGAGGGCCAAGAGTTGGGGTTGGCCCCTTTGCGGACGAGAGCCGAAATAGGCTTGGTCAGCGAGGAAAAATGGCGGATAAACTGCCTGTAATAATTGGCGAAGTCCAAAAAATGCTGGATTGCCTTTACTCCAAGAGGATGCGGCCAATTGAGGATGGCAGAGACCTTTTCGGGGTCCATTTCCAAGCCTGAACTCGAAACGATGTAACCAAGGAACGGCAACGAAGCTTGCTCAAAGAGGCATTTCTCCAATTTGGCAAAATGGTGATTCTCCCTGAGGCGATGGATGACTTGGCGGATGTCTCGACGGTGGGTAGACAAGTCAGGGGAGAAGATCAAGATGTCATCTAAGTAGACCACAACACAGACATAGAGGAGATCTCGAAAGATGTCATTGACGAGTTCCTGGAATACTGCAGGAGCATTGCAGAGGCCAAATGGCATGACTAAATACTCGTCATGGCTGTCCCATGTGTTGACCGCGGTCTTCCACTCATCCCCGGACCGTATGTGAGCAAGGTTGTAGGCTCCTCGCAGATCAAGCTTGGTGAACACTCGTGCTCCCCTCAGGCGATCAAAGAGCTCAGAGATGAGCGGAAGCGGGTATTTGTTCTTCACCGTGATGTGGTTTAAACCACAGTAATCAATGCACAGACAAAGGGACCCATCCTTCTTCACAAAAAAGAAGCCCACTCCCGCAGGAGAGGACGATTTCTGAATGAAACCTCTGGCCAAGATGCCCTGAATGTACTCCGACATGGCTTGCGTCTCAGCTAGAAAGAGAGGGTAAATCTTTCCGCGGGGAGGAGTGGTACCAGGAATGAGCTTGATGGGGCAGTCATAGGGTCGGTGTGGAGGAAGGACCTCAGCTTCTCTCTTGTCGAAGACATCCGAGAAGGCACTATATGCAGGCAGCAATCTGGAGGGAACAGGGATAGGACGGGGAACACCTACAGGACGCACCGGCAGCAGACACCGAGCCTGACAGGACTCCCCCCAGCACAGAACATTGCTGTTACGCCAATCCAAGGTGGGCTCGTGGAGCCGCAGCCAGGGAAGACCGAGAAGGACAGGGTGAGAGATACCAGCTAAAACATAGAATGTAATTCTCTCTTTGTGCAGGGCCCCTATCTGCAGCTCAATCTCATGCGTAACTAACGTAACGGTCTCTTGCAAAGGGTTGCCGTCCACAGATGCAAGGACCTGTGGATTCTCTAGGGTCCTCACGGGGACAGAAAATTTGGTGACCTGTTATGATTGAGTCACCGAGGAGGAAAAACAAAAACAAGCTAAGCCACAGAAAACCAGAGAGGTTGGTAACTAAGCGGATTGCAGACCCCTGATCCTATCCACACAACTAGCAGTAGCCGTGGAGGGTACCTACGATGATCCTAGATGCCTTGTCACAGCCAGAGAACTAAATAAGCCTAAAGCAAGAAAAGGGGAAATCTAAACTGCCCCAGAGCAGACCCCAAAGCAATAGACAGCCCCCAAACATGTATTGTCAGTGAGACAAAATGAAAACATAAACACAGATAGAAAAATAGGCTGAGCAAACGATGGGGCCCACACTATCTAGAAAGGACAGGAAAGGAAAGATGCTGTCTGCAATCACGCACAAAACCCTGCCAAAAAAGTCCAACACTTTCTGATTACAAAAAACCCTGAAGTCGCTAGACTTCAATTCCCTATATCAGCACTCTGGTATATTCTGAAGACAGAGCAAAAAGTGTCCAATCTGATCAGGGACAAAAAGCAAACTGGCATAAACAGAGACATAAGAATGGAAATTCAGCATAGCCCCAGCAGGGGCTGGCTGACCACAAAAACTGAGTAAACCAGCAAAAATCTCATGTGAAAAAATAGCAGAGCGCACTTAGCTTGAGAAGGCAGGAGCAGATCTGGAAACCAGAACCTCAGGGCAGGAAAAAATCACCAGCACAAAATTAGGGAGTCGGCTGTCTTAAATCCAGTCAGAGATTCTTGATGTCCACTCACAGTCCTCCTCCTCAGGTGGCAGGTCTCTGCCATTTAGATCAGCTTCATTACCTACTGTCACCACTAGAGGGAGCCCGGATGGAGAATTCACGACTCCTCTCAACACAGCCAGCTCCACCACCCTCACCAGAAGCCAGATGTAAACCATAAAATGAGTTCACAACAGTACCCTCCCTTGAGGAGGGGTCACCGAACCCTCATCCACGCCACCAGGCCGATCAGGATGGGCCCGGTGAAAAGCATGAACCAATCTATCGGCATGAATGTCAGAGGCAGAGACCCAAGAATTGTCCTCCTGGCCATAACCCTTCCACTTGACCAAATACTGGAGTCTCCGTCTAGCCAGACGAGAATCCAGTATTTTCTCTACCTCATATTCCACATTACCTTCAACACAGGGTCAGGAGGTGCCGCCACAGGAACCACTGGCATCAACAAACCCCTTCAACAGAGACTTATGAAACACGTTATGGATCTTAAACGTAACTGGAAGAGCCAATCGAAAAGAAACCGGGTTAAGAATCTCCTAAATCCTATAAGGTCCAATAAATCTTGGCTTGAACTTTGGAGATGCAACCTTCATAGAGATATTTTTTAATGACAACCAAACCATATCACCCACTTTAAACCGGGGACCAATGGTCCTATGCCGGTTGGAAAACCGTTGGGCCTTTTCTTGAGAGAGGGACAACTTATCCACCACTTAGTCCCAAATCTGCTGCATTCTCTCTACCACAGTGTCAAAACCTGGGCAGGCTGAAGATTCCACTTGCCCTGAAGAAAATCGAGGATGAAACCCAAAGTTACAGAAAAAGGGCGACATCAATGTGGCAGAACTAGCTCTATTATTTAGGGCGAATTCGGCCAAGAGCAAAATTGAGACCCAATCGTCCTGATCAGCAGATATAAAACATCTCAAATAGGATTCCAAAGTCTGGTTTGTTCTCTCAGTCTGCCCATTGGTCTGTGGGTGAAACGCAGAGGAGAAGGATAACTGAATTCCCAGCTTGGAACAAAAAGCTCTCCAAAATCTGGAGACAAACTGGACTCCTCTGTCCGACACAATGTTCTCAGGAATCCCATGCAACCGAACCACCTGTTGTAAAAACAAGGGCACCAACTCTGAGGAAGATGGCAGCTTTGGGAGTGGTACAAGATGGACCATCTTCGAAAATCTATCACAAATCACCCAGATCACAGTCATTCTCTGAGAGACAGGAAGATCAGAAATAAAATCCATTGAGATATGGGTCCATGGCCTCTTGGGCACCGGCAAGTGCATCATCAACCCACAAGAACGAGAACAGGGTTTAGACCGGGAACAAGTCCCACAAGACTGCACAAAATTCCTAAGATCACGAGATAAAGCGGGCCACCAAAAAGACCGACTCGCCAAATCTCTGGTACCAAAAATACCTGGATAACCAGCCAACGCGGAGCAAGGAACTTCAGACATCACTCTCTTCCTCCACTGGTCAGGAACATACAATTTTCCCATAGGACAACGCTCAGGTCTGTCCTCCTGAAATTCTTCCAGGGCACGTCTCAAATCGGGCGAGATGGCAGAAAGAACTACCCCCTCACCTAGGATGGTAGTAGGTTTGGTCACAATAGGAGAATCAGCAAAGAAACTACTAGAAAGGGTGTCTGCCTTAACATTCTTAGTGCCTGGAAGAAAGGAGACCACAAAATCAAAACGCGTGAAAAACAAGGCCCACCTAGCCTGTCTAGGATTCAAGCGTTTGTCCGACTCCAGGTAAATCAAATTCTTGTGGTCAGTGATTACCACAACTTGATGTCTAGCTCCCTCCAACCAATGTCTCCACTCCTCGAATGCCCACTTCATGGCCAACAATTCCTGATAGTTGCGTTCAGATGGGGAGAACTTTTGGGAGAAGAAGGCACAGGGATTCATTTTAGAAGTCACCGGATCTTTTTGGGACAAAACAGCTCCTGCACCAATCTCCGAAGCCTCTACCTCTACCTGAAATGGAAGTGAGACATCAGGTTGCCGTAAAACCGGAGCAGAAGTGAACCTCCGCTGCCTCTGGAGACCAATTCAGCACATCAGCGCCCTTCTTGGTCAGGTCAGTCAGTGGTTTGGCAATACCAGAAAAATTAGCTATAAATTTACGATAAAAATTAGCAAAACCCAAAAACTTCTGGAGAGCCTTCAAAGAAGTGGGCTGAACCCAATCATAAATGGCCTGTACCTTGGCCGGGTCCATTTCAATAGTTGATGGAGACAAAATAAATCCCAAAAATGAAATCCTCTGTACACCAAAAAGGCATTTTGATCCCTTAACATACAGGAAATTCTCCCTCAAAATCTGGAACACAGTCCGAACATGTGCCACATGAGAATCCCAATCACTGGAAAAGATCAGAATATCATCCAAATAGATGATCAAAAACTTATCCACAAAGTCCCGGAAAATATAATTCATGAAGGATTGGAAGACAGAAGGGGCATTAGTGAGCCCAAAAGGCATCACCAGGTGCTCAAAATCTCCCTCCGGAGTATTAAACGCCATCTTCCATTCATCTCTATGCTTGATGCGAATAAGATTATACGCCCCCTGAGGTCAAGCTTAGTAAACCAGCAGGTACCTTTAACTCTGGAGAATAAATCAGAAATCAGGGATAACGGATACTGATGTTTAACCGTAATCTTGTTAAGGGAACGATAGTCAATACAAGGCCTTAATGAACCATCTTTCTTAGCCACGAAAAAAAAACCCAGAACCTAAGGGTGAAGAGGATGGTCTAATATGACCCTTCTCCAACGACTCCTTAATATAAGATCGCATAGCCTCGTGTTCAGGTACAGATAAGTTGAAAAGCCGACCCTTGGGAAATTTACACCCAGGCCTCAACTCAATTGCACAGTCATAACTCCTATGAGGAGGCAGGGACGCAGACTTACTTTCACTAAATACATCATAAAAATCAGTCAAATAGTCAGGAACATCATGAGACTGGGGAGAGGTGGAGAAAATAGGAGTGTCACCAAGAGCACACCGACAGCCCCAACTCACCACAGACACAGATTTCCAATCCAAAACTGGATTATGGATTTGCAACCAGGGAAAACCCAGAACAATAGTATCATGCAAATTATGCAGTACCAAAAATCTACAATTTTCTTGGTGGTCAGGGCGACCCGCATTATCACCTGGGTCCAAAACTGAGGTTTATTCTCCGCCAAAGGAGTAGCATCAATACCCATCAAAGGAATAGGCGTCCGCAGAGGTATCATGGGAAAACCACAATGTTTAGCAAAATCCAAATCCATCAGATTCAAAGCCGCTCCTGAATCCACAAAAGCCTTGGCGGAAAATGTGGATAAGGAGCAGATCAGAGTAATTGCCAAAAGAAACTTAGGTTGTACGCCACCCACAGCAAATGTGTGTGCAAAACGTTTCTCTCGTTTAGGGCAGACAGAAATAATATGAGAGGCATCTCCACAGAAAAAACACATTGCATAGGTTTACACATTGAAAAGGTGGCAACACCTCTCGTGTAGTTTTACGTTTACGTAAACGCCGATCAACTTGAATGGCTAATGACATAGAATCGTCAAGACCAGAGGGAACAGGAAATCCCACCATAATATCTTTTACGGTTTCTGATAAACCCTTGCGAAAGAGAGCTGCCAAGGCACCATCATTCCATGTAGTAAGGACCGCCCACTTTCAGAATTTTTGACAGTATAACTCTGCAGGATCCTGACCCTGGTTCAATGCCAATAGGGCTTTCTCAGCTTGATCAATAGCATTAGGTTCATCATACAACAACCCCAAGGCTTGAAAAAATGTATCCACATTAGTCAGAATAGGATTTTCAGGTGTCAAAGAAAACGCCCAATCCTGGGGATCGCCGCGCAGCAAGGCGATGACAATTTTAACCTGCTGCGCAAAGCTCCCCAATGAGTTAGGCTTCAAGGCAAGAAATAATATACAATTATTCTTAAAATTCAAAAATTTAGACTGATCCCCAGAAAACACATCAGGAGTAGGGATTTTTGGTTCAACAGCATGTGATTGAGCGAGATAGGTGGAAATTCCCCGCACTTCAGCAGTGAGCTGCTCCACGCGATCAGACAATTGCTTTATCTCCATTAAGGAAAAAATCCTCCTACGGCCCCAGAGAAAAAGAGGAAAAAATACATATAAAAAAAAAAAATTCTGACACTTTTTTTTTCCTGCTTTTGAGTACACTAGAATCTGTGGTAGGGCTGGTGATTCTGTTATGATTGAGTCACCGAGGAGGAAAAACAAGCTAAGCCACAGAAAACCAGAGAGGTTGGTAACTAAGCGGATTGCAGACCCCTGATCCTATCCACACAACTAGCAGTAGCCGTGGAGCGTACCTACGATGATCCTAGACGCCTCGTCACAGCCAGAGAACTAAATAAGCCTAAAGCAAGAAAAGGGGAAATCTAAACTGCCCCAGAGCAGACCCCAAAGCAATAGACAGCCCCCAAACATGTATTGTCGGTGAGACAAGATGAAAACACAAACACAGATAGACTTCAATTCCCTATATCAGCACTCTGGTATATTCTGAAGACAGAGCAAAAAGTGTCCAATCTGATCAGGGACAAAAAGCAAACTGGCATAAACAGAGACATAAGAATGGAAATTCAGCACAGCCCCAGCAGGGGCTGGCTGACCACAAAAACTGCGTAAACCAGACCAAATCTCACGTGAAAAAAATATCAGAGCACACTTAGCTTGAGAAGGCAGGAACAGAGCTGGAAACCAGAACCTCAGGGCAGGAAAAAAATCACCAGCACAAAATTAGGGAGTCAGCTGTCTTAAATCCAGTCAGAGATTCCTGATGTCCACTAACAGTCCTCCTCCTCAGGTGGCAGGTCTCTGCCATTTAGATCAGCTTCATTACCTACTGTCACCACTGGAGGGAGCCCGGATGGAGAACTCACGACTCCTCTATCAACACAGCCAGCTCAACCACCCTCACCAGAAGCCAGAGGTAAACCATAAAATGAGTTCACAACAGTGACCACATCGAGCCTAATAACATTTCCGGCGGCACCCGAGTCCACGTAGGCCGCCAAGGAAACTTGCTTATCACCAACATGCAAGAGGACATACAAAGTAAGGGGTTGAGAGGTATCATGCACACCTAGGGAGGCCTCTCTTACCTGACCTAGGCGGAGAAATTTTCTGGATGCTCCGGGCTGGTTCGGAGCAAATGAGACCCACTGCTGCAATAGAAACAGAGGCCCTGGGAACTTTTCTCCTTGCGATGCTGTTCGGAGAGCTTCAGGCGATCCACTTGCATCGGGTCGGGCATGGAAGCAAAAGTGAGAGCCCTGGGTCAAGGACTGGGTGGTCTGCGAGCAGATGGCACTGGGCGCGCATGTCTTCTCTCACGAGCCCGTTCCTGGAACCGGAGATCGATCCAAGTGGCCAGAGAAATTAGATCCTCAAGGGCAGTGGGGGTGTCGCGACCAGCAAGCTCGTCCTTTATACGACCCGAAAGGCTCCCACCAACGCCTCGTCGTTACAACCCAAATCGGATGACAGAGTCTGATACTGAATGGCTTATTGGCCCACGGTTTGAGAACCCTGGCACAGACTGAACAGGGACTCAGTAGTAGAGGCTAGACGGCCTGGCTCGTCGAATACCCAACGAAAAGAATCCAAAAAGACAGACAGGTGGGTAACCACAGGATCGTCACGCTCCCAGAGAAGATTCACCCATGCCAAAGCATCCCCTTCAAGATGGGAGATTATGAAGGCCACCTTGGACCGGTCAGTGGGGTATTGCTGGGGCAAAAGTTCAAAATGGAGACGGCATTGTTTCATGAAACCCCGGCATAGTTTTGCGTCACCGTTATACCGGGGTGGTTTGGCCAACCACGGTAGAGGGTGAGGACCAGCGGCTGGTGGAGGAGCAGAAGCAGCTGCCTGTAGAGAGAGCAATCGAGCGTCAACCGAAGCCATGTAGCTGAGGATATGAGTCTGAGCGTCACGCTGCTGCGCCAGCTCCTGTTGTAAGCCAGTCAGCTGAGCAGCGTTACCAGGGTCAGAGGATTGGAGAGCGGAGAGGTGCGCGTCCATAGATTTCATAAAGGACATTATGTGTGTTTGATTCTCCCATAAGAAAACTAACTCGTTCTGAGTAGCCGCGACTCCAGCGGGGTTCAGAGGATTGGAGAGCGGAGAGGTGCACGTCCATAGATTTCATAAAGGACATTATGCGTGTTTGATTCTCCCATAAGAAAACTAACTCTTTCTGAGTAGCCGCAACTCCAGCGGGGTCCATGGCCTGTTTATCTGTTACGGTTGTGCTATGATGGGGAGAGAACACTAGAACAACCTGAAAGTGGACCCTCTGGGTCACGGCTCCAGAGCCCCCACGGGTGAGCTGACCAGGTGGAGCCACCCCCTATACAGGGAGTGTTAGGGGCAGGCCCACAGGGGATGGAACAGTGACAGCCGGAGCCAAAGGGGAGACTGGGGTAGGCACCAGAGAAACAGAGGTGGAGAGTCCGAGCTGTAACAGAAGTGGGGGTTACTGAGACCACGAGCGAGAGAGGCGAAGGGACCAGGAGCACCTGGGGATGGCGGAGGCTGGAGGCTGCAAGAGAGAGAGAGAGAGATAGTAATACAGCGGACAAGCACCTCAGGGTGGACAGACAAGGGCACCCGTAGGCAAGAGGTACACAGACAGCCTGCCAGAGATGGTAGTATGGAGGGAGACACAGGAGCAGGGACAGAGACAGGGACACGGTGCGAAGCAGGAGGAGGAGAACACAGAAGCTATCAGTGGTAGCGCAGGCAGAACAGACAAGGTAGCGGTATAGGGCCTGAAGGAAGGGTTGACGCAGAGAAGAAATAGGCGATGGGCGCCACCATGTTGGGGGTGGAGCCACCGCGTCACTGCTCCCAGAAGTCAGAGCGCCGAGTGGAACATCAGGTGCAGGCGCGCAGGACCGACGCCGGATGTCAGAAGTGGGGATGCGCCGTGGAGCGGGAGCGCGCCGCGAGGTGCGCACGGGATCGCGCAGGTAAGTAAAGGCACCGGTTGGGGGCGTGACAACTGATCCTTGAGGAACCTCGACATTAAAGGCCCCGTCACACACGAGATCGTTGTGTTTGACGGGGATTAGCGACCGCCCCCCCTGCCAGTTATTGCTGATCATGCAGCATCGGCCTGGGCCATTTTTCGATCGCTGGTCTCCCGCTGGCCAGCGCGCATCGCTGCGTGTGGCAGCGAGAGACCAGCGATCAGCGACGCTGGTTTCTAATGTGAACATCAGGTATCCAGGAGCCTTGGTTTCCAAGGTAAACAGCGGGTATCCAGGAGTCGCGTGGCTCTTAGATACCCGATGTTTACCTTGGAAACGTGTACGCCGGTTTCCAAGGTAAACATCGGGTATCCAGGAGCCGCAGCTCCTGGATACCCGAAGTTTACATTAGAAACCAGTGTCCAGCGTCTCTGATCCTGATCGCTGGGGCTGTCTGTGACAGCTCACCAGCGATCAGCCTAACGATGTCCCAGCGATCCCATCATGTCGGATCGTTGGTGGGATCGCTGGGACATCGTTTTGTGTAATGGGGGCTTTAGGGGAAGAACCAGCAAAAGACAGAGTGAAGGAGCTGTCAGAGAGGTAGGCGGAGAACCAGGGAGAGGCCAATAGAGTGTAGCATAGTGAGGAGAAAACATAAAGGACAAAAAGTAAGAGTCTGAATATGTCCTAGTGGCAAGTGTGAAAAAAGGAAGATTATGAAGTTTATTTTTTTTAATAAACATCATGTTATGAAAAAAACCTGAAAACATTGGCAAATTAAAAAAATCCATGGAACACAAAAAAATGGATTTAAACAATAGGTTAGTTTCTGATGATAGTTTCCCTTTAGGGTATGTGCACACGTTACGGATTCTGCTGCGGATTTTTTCGCGGGGATTTTGCTAAATCCGCAGGTAAAATAATCTGCGTTTTACCTGCGGATTTAGTGCGGATTTAGTGCAGATTTACTGCGGATTTTCTGCAGATTTTGTGCGGATTTCTCCTGCGTTTTTACACCTGCGGATTCCTATAATGGAGCAGGCGTCAAAACGCTGCTGATCCGCACAAAGAATTGACATGCTGCGGATTCAAAAGCGCAGAAAATCCGTGCGGATAAATCTGCAGCATATGCACAGTGTTTTTTTGTTTTACATAGGATATAATGGTACTGTACACCTCAGGAGAATCTGCTGCGGATCTGCAGGGCCAAATCCGCTGTGGATCTGCAGCAGAATCAGCAACGTGTGCACAGACCCTAAGGATCACGTTGAGATTACTGAGTCTGTTTTTGCATTAAAAAGTTTGAAAGGGGTTGGATACAGTCCTGAATTCGTCTTGAATCACAAGTACTCCAAAGTCTGTAATTACTCTGAAAAGGTGTGTACTGCACTAGGCCAGTCTTAATGAATTGCCTATACGAAGTTGACTTATTGATGGGACTGGATGGTAGAGATCCACAAGACTTTCACTCCTGCTTAGCAACTCAAATTTTTCAGAATGATATTCTTTGCTTTTTTTTCTTGTCTTTCCAGTGAAATCTCAGAATTGCTTACATTTTAAATGATACTAAAAATTGTTATAAGAATATTTAGAATTAAGAGTCCTCTTTTAATGGCTAACTGAAAAGATGGTAACAGAAAAAAAATTGTTATATCAAATGTTTTCAATCATTCTGCAGGATAAACACTATCAGTGAGAAATTGCTCATTTGTCCTTGAGAAAATATTTTCCGATATCTTAGAACTGATCATTTGTATGTATTATCTTTCCATATGAAAACGGGCATCTCCTAGCATTAGTAGTAGGAGAGGAAAGACAAATATCTAAAAAGTGACCAAAATGGCAAAAACCTTTATTGTTATACAGTGTTAAATGTACAAATGTATCTAAATGTGTAACAGAACTTTTATCCTCACTTGTTTATAATGTTAGATTATGAATAAAGACGATTCAGTGTCTTCTTATGTGAAATAGAGAAATAAAGTTAGTGCACTCCTGAAGACCTCCTACCTGTGAATCATTACAAAGTACAAGAACACACTGTTTTCATTTGGAGCAGAGGCTTATCACTTTTATCATTCACTCAGCAATGTCTGGGAACTTATCTGTGGTATGCAAACTGTATTGACATAAAGATTTTAAAGGTTTACCTTTAACTCCTCAGGTACGAAGACTGCTACAGGTCAAGATACAACTGATTTAATGATGATCTGAAGATCCTGTTGGCCCTTTTTACAATATATTGTGGATTAATCACAACGGCACATGAGTTCCAACATTGGACAACCTCCACTACAACTGCCACTGAGGAGGCAATATACTTCATATAGCTGTTGGTTGAAATCTTGATGGCTAGCTATTTCTCCCAACCCTTAATATGCATACGTGGTCATCATGTCCAAGCAAACTAGTGTTCTAAATAGAGAGAGGGGAATAAAGGCCCCGTTACACATAACAATGTCCCAGCGATCCCACCAACGATCCGACATGGATGGGATCACTGGGACATCGTTAGGCTGATCGCTGGTGAGCTGTCACATAGAAAGCCCCTCCAGCGATCAGGACCAACGAGCAAGCTGGTTTCCAATGTAAACATCGGGTATCTAAGAGCCGCACGGCTCTTGGATACCCGCTGTTTACCTTGGAAACCGGCGTACGCACTGGTTTCCAAGGTAAACAGCGGGTATCGAAGAGCCGCGCGGCTCCTGGATACCCTCTGTTTACCTTGGAAACCAGCGTGTACACCAGTTTCCAAGGTAAACAGCGGGTATCTAAGAGCTACGCGGCTCTTATATACCCAATGTTTACATTAGAAACCAGCGTCCAGCGTTGCTGATCGCTGGTCTCTTGCTGCCACACGCAGCGATGCATGCTGGCTAGCGGGAGACCAGCGATCAAAAAATGGCCCAGGACGATCGAGTACGATCAGCGATACCCGGCAGAGGGGCCGGTCGCTGATCTCTGTCACACACAGCGATGTCGCTGGCGAGATCGCTGTGGAGTCACAAAATCAGCGATCTCGCTAGCGAGGTTGCTGTGTGTGACGGGGCCTTTAGCCTTATCCGGATACATTTGACAATGGTTTATCTGGAGGAAGAACAAGTGTGTTGAAATCCAATTGCCTGTCCCTGGTCAGCCTGACACAGCCAGTGGGGCGAGAGTTTAGACCCCCCCAAGTCACAATAGTTGTTTGGTGGATTTGGATAACATTTATCTAATATGTGTGGCCACATTTACATCTAGAGATAGATGAGTTGTTTTATCGTCTGTGGGTCAAATGGTACCAAGACAATTTACTGAAAAGTTTTTGGTATTGGATATTCAATATTCCCTTTTTTTAATTTTGTACATGTGATAAAACACTCCGGGATCGCCTTTGCTGGGGTCAAAGGTCACGTGCGTTCAGCATGAAACTCAGAGCAGAGCTGGGATTCGGGTATAACTGACACTGGGTCAGGTTTATTAACGGTGAAAGCAATGCATAAAGGAAATAAAACATAAAACAAATCCTTGCCTGTCCGGCACTAACTAAACAAGGTACAACCTAACTACCAACTGGCGGGCTTCTCCCGTCCAGCCAAACCACAGTTGCAGTGGGCACTGCTTTCACTCACGTGTGTCTCTCACACAGACAGGCTCTCTGTGTTCCCAGGCTGAGACACTCACACAACCACCTGGCATCCTTTTATATACACCTCCCATTATTCATTAGTAACCAGGTGCGATACTGACCAGACTAGGCCACATAGGAAAGGTATCTGGGCGAGATATACCTGCCCTCATCCACTATTCCCACATGATTCTCACATATCCCCCCCTCTGCTCAGACCACTCCTGTCGAGCAATGACTCCCGCCAAACAGTGCACTCGGGACAGGGCATCTGCATTCCCCATCTGTACCCCTGGGCGGTGCTCCACAGTAAAAGTGTAGGCCTGCAGGGCAAGGAACCACCGGGTCACCCGGCTATTCCGTTCCTTGTTCAAGTGCATCCACTTGAGAGGGGCATGGTCAGTGATCAGCCTGAACTTTCGGCCCACCAGGTAATATTTGAGGGCCTCTAGAGCCCACTTAATGGCTAGGCACTCTTTTTCTATGACTGCATACTTTTGCTCATGTTTGTTCAGCTTCCTGCTGAGATAGAGGACTGGGTGTTCCACTCCGTCCCTCACTTGTGACAGTACGGCCCCGATACCGGTATCAGAGGCATCCGTTTGTACCACAAACTCGCTGCAGAAGTCCGGAGTCACCAGTACTGGTTGAGAGCAAAGTGCCCGTTTTAGGCTATGGAAGGCTTCTTCAGCCGCTAAACTCCATTTAATCATGACGGAGTCTTTCCCTTTTGTAAGATCTGTCAGGGGGGTAGCGATGGCTGCAAAATTGGGTATGAACCGGCGATAATAGCCGGCGATCCCCAGAAAGGCTTGCACCTGCTTCTTGTTGACAGGTTGCGGCCAGTCCTGAACCGCCTGAATCTTATCGAGCTGGGGTTTAACAATACCCCTCTCAATTACATGCCCCAAATACCGGGCTTCTTCTAGCCTGATGTGACATTTCTTGGGGTTCGCGGTTAGACCTGCCTCCCACAGGTCGTCAATCACAGCTTGTACTTTCTGGAGATGAGTCTCCCAGTCCAAGCTGTAAATGACAATGTAATCCAAATAGGCCGAAGCGTACTGCCTATGTGGCCTCAGGACTCGATCCATCAGTCTCTGGAAGGTCGCCGGTGCCCCGTGCAGTCCAAACTGCATATACACATACTGAAATAAACCTTCCGGCGTAGCAAATGCCGTCTTTTCTCTGGCAGCCTCCGCCAGAGGGATCTGCCAATACCCCTTTGTTAGGTCTAGGGTCGTAATATACCGGGCTTTTCCTAACCGATCTATTAACTCGTCGACCCGGGGCATAGGGTAGGCATCAAATTTTGATACTGCATTCAGTTTCCTGAAGTCATTGCAGAACCGGATGGTGCCGTCCGGTTTAGGAATTAGCACAATTGGGCTGGACAAAGCACTGTGCGATTCCTCAATGACTCCTAACTCTAACATTACCTTCACTTCTCGGGAAACGGCTTCACGGCGCGCTTCCGGGATTCGGTAGGGTTTTACGTGAACTGTGACACCAGGTTCCGTTACGATGTCATGTTTTATTAGCGTAGTCTGCCCGGGTTTTTCTGAGAAAAACTTTTGGTTGTGAAGTAGAAACTGCCTGACCTCAGTCTTTTGCCGCTCCGAGAGAGTCTCTGCAACCCGTACCTCCGGTACGGTATGCGAACAAACGGGACGGGCCAGCTCCGCTGACAAGGCAGACCAATCTTTCCAGGGTTTTATCAGATTTACATGATAAATCTGTTCAGGTTTCCGTTTACCTGCCTGGTATACTTTGTAGTTTACTTCACCAACTCTTTCCTTAATCTCAAAGGGGCCCTGCCACTTTGCCAGGAACTTACTGTCCACCGTGGGGACCAGGATCAACACCCTGTCTCCGGGTGCAAACGTACGGATCTTGGCGCCCCTATCATAGATTCTTTTTTGGGCTCCTTGAGCCTGCATCATGTGTTCTTTGACGATAGGCATAACAGCCGCAATACAGCCCTGCATCTGTGTGACGTGATCTATCACCGTTTTAAACGGAGTGACCTGACCCTCCCAGGTTTCTTTTGCAACGTCTAACAGTCCGCGAGGACGTCGGGCGTACAATAACTCGAAAGGCGAGACTCCCGTGGAAGACTGGGGTACTTCCCTGATGGCAAAAAGCAAATACGGAAGTAAATAGTACCAGTTCTTCCCATCCTTGTCTATCACCTTTCACAGCATCTGCTTCAGAGTTTTATTGAACCATTCGACCAACCCGTCTGTTTGAGGGTGATACATGGATGTGCGTAACGGTTCGATTTGTAACAATCGGCAGAGCTCCTTCATTACCCTGGACATAAAGGGGGTCCCCTGGTCGGTGAGTATCTGTTTTGGTATACCGACCCAACTAAACACATGCACCAGTTCCTTGGAAATCGTCTTGGTGGCCGTGTTACGCAAAGGGATGGCCTCCGGGTAACAAGTTTCATAATCCAAGATGACAAGGATATGTTGGTGTCCACGTGCAGACCGTGGAAGGGGCCCAACTAAATCCATCCCAATCCTCTCAAACGGGACTTCAATAATAGGTAGGGGAACGAAAGGGCTACAGAACCGTGTAAGAGAATGGTTAGCCATGATGTACTGTACAGCCATGATAGAGCGAGGCAGCCATTTTGTCAGAATTACACAAGTTGTAAAGAAATCTACTTCTACAAAAGAACTAATAGATGGAGGATGGCAAAATGAGATCATGTCTCCTAGCAACCTCAGCCGATGTGCGTAGAGGAAGATTGGATCGATCAATAGGGTCATAGGTCACCAAATATATGGCCAGTATGCTTATACGTGATAGTGTGGTAGCGAAGTGTAGAGTAGTTAAAATGTCAGGATGTAAGAATTTAGGGACCTAGACTGGAGACAATGATAAGATTTTAGGACAGTAGCCATAGATACCAATGACTTATGGGTTTTAGTGTTGCTTGAAGAAATGTTAATTAATATCTTCGTATTATGTCATTATATTCTCTGTTCTAAACCACGTTTCTGTAGATTACCATGAAAACTCCTTAGAATTATAATGTTAACGCCCTCTGCGGCAAAATGCAGCTTTCTTTGTTCTGATAATGTATAAGAAGCTCTTGTTACTGTTGCTTGTTGCCATTCCATCGCCATCATGCCACTGTGCCTCACCATGGCCAGGGCACAGAGCCTTATCATCGCCAGACTTCCTAGCGAATCTCTGCCTGTCTGTATTCCTGTTTTTGCCCGCATATTCCAACTCCTCTGTTATTCTGTATCTGTTTTGCCGTGTATCTCCGAATAAACCTTCAACCTCAGCTTGATAAGAGATCGTCTGTGGAACTTCTTCCCGACTCTTCCAGCTCTCAATAGAACTTTTTCTTACAAGTGGCGAGCCAGCCAGGAGGAGCGTCTCCGGAGAGCTGCCTCCAGAAGAACCACCGGAAGAAGCCGCAGATGAGGGCTTGGAGGTGGGAAGAGAAAGAAAAAAAATAAAAGAAACGCGTGTGGCCATACGTTAAACCGGTCAAAGGAAGCCAGCCTGAAGGAGAACCTCTCGTGATCGCTCTGAAACCGCCTGCCCGATTTTTTTATAATAAAACCACGGACAAAGAAAAAGACTATAAAAAGATGAGTAACTAAGAAGAAGCTATCTACAAGGACGTGAGAATTTGTTGTGCCGGGTAGCAAGAAGCTTTAAAAGGGCGAAGGGGAGACGCTTGGCAAGTGTAACGAGTGAGGCTGGAATCACGGCTGCACCTCTTTTGATATCTGGTCGACCCCAAACAGCTGCAGCGAGGTCTTCCATCTGAGAGGTGTGAGTATCTAACTTTGCTTAAATTGCATTTGTTGATACTAGAACAGAGTAAAACTCGTCCTTGTAGACCACTGTAAATATGGAGTGGTTACGGAAGCAGGCAGAGAAATATGCTGTCACACCCCAGCTGGAGGGGGTTAATGTGGAAACCACGTGGTTAAATTGTATGCGATGGTTTACCACAGAGAACAGGGAACTAGATAGAAAAAATTCGCTAGGTTAAGCTAATAGCCAAGTAGTGGCTTTGTGTAAGACAGTCATAACTTTTGATCAGGCTCTTGATAGGTAGCTTACACAACAATATGTTAACATGATCACCCGGGGAGGGGCAGCAAATAGGGAGAGATTAGAAAAGCTGAGTGAGATGCTGGAGCTAGCACGGAAGCACAGAGAGGAGGGGTGCGAGCAGCAGCAGCAGCTGAGAGAAGTTATGTCACAGATGGACACTGCAGCTTCGAGACACAGTGCTGATGTAAATACAGCTGTAGACTGGAGAAGAGAGTTAGGAGAATGAGTGAAGTAGTACATAACAAGATATAGTGTCCCAACAGCTCCAGCTTATGCAGACACAGTTGAGGAAAGATATATTGTCCCGACAGCTCCAGCACATGCAGACCCTAGGTTAGGTGTGATGCTGCTTCTACCCCGAGAGAAAAAATCCCAGGCCAAATGTTCCTGGTCCATCTTAAATTTATTAAAAAAAATGTTGCCTAATTGGGAGGAAAGTAAGTGAGTGTTTTGTTAGGACGGTGCAATCCGAGGTGAGGGGTGATGAGTCTAATGTTTTTGCATGCCATTCACCTCGGGGTGTATCTGCTGATTCCGGGAGGCCAGGAGTTCCGGGGGGGTATGCACAGCTGCCGAGAATGGGCAGGTCCCGTTCGGCAAAGCCCCCACGGGATCCCATGAGAGGTCCTCCCTTGTGTTATTTTTGTGGACATCTGGGACATGTTAGACGTTTTTGTCCCAACTTTGTGCCAGGGCCTATATCCCGAGAACCCCGGGAGCCCTTTAACCCCCAACGGCCCTGGGAGTTTTCTAGACCACCTTTCGGCGTTAGACCTCCGTATCCAGCAGTGAATGACCCTAGGCAGTATCAGCAGTACAGCGGTCTTCAAATGGTTAACCCAGTCTCACAGGAGCCTTTTGCTCCTGCTCCCTCCCCAATAGCTTTCACTCATCCGCACCCGGAGGTCCATGCTATTCAGGGAGGGGTCACTCCTCCTCGTCCCTATGCTCCGCTGATTAAGGAGCTGCAGGAACATGAGGACCGGACCCTGACTAAGGATCTCTTTGGGGCGGAGGTGGCAGCTGTTGGACGGAAGCAGTGCCCAGATGGGGATGATGGATTTTTCGGGCTTCCCACCGCAGGTAACACTGATTGATGGAGTGCTCCCCCTGTTCCCCTTACCCTCCTTGCCCCCCTTTCCCTGGGCAGGGACGGTAGACCTTATGTCAGAGGGAGAAAAAAGGGGCTGCCTTGGGAAGACATCCTCATCGATACAGGAGCCTCAGTTTCAATAACATGACACAAATTGCAGTCACCCCCTGGACTGCCTGAGACTACACTTTTGTAGAATTTGAGGACTCCTGTATTCAAGCAGTAAAAAGTCGTCCAGTAAACCTGAGATTTCAGGACACAGGGGGATTGAAGCAAAGGGGTCTTCGATACGCTTTTTGGGTAAACCCACAGTTACGGTACACTATTTTGGGAACTGATGTTTTGGGAGCAATGGGAATTGTTGTTGATTTATGTAAAAAGTCTTGTGGCGGAACAAAGAAGCCACTATCTGTTCTGTAATTGTCCCTGTGGAGGAGGAGAAGAGTCATAAATTATCCATTGCTAGTTTCGGAGCATGTACTGGTGAAAATGTTGAAAATGCTGACAATGATGCTTTAAAGAATGAATTGAAGCAAAAGTTCCCTGAATTGTGGATCTCAAAGAAAACTGATTGTGGGTTAATGCAAACTCAGGTTAAAATTGATGGTGAAAAACTGCCACCTTTCCAGCGTCAGTACCGTATTCCTGAGGACGCAATCCCTTACATAAGGGTTGCAGTCAGTGAATTAGAAAAGCAAGGTGTTGTTGTGAAAGGTAATTCTCCATGTAACAGTCCTATTCTACCTGTAAAAAAGGAAGATGGCAGTTTTCGAATGGTGGTAGACCTGAGACTTGTAAATAAGTACACTCCCTCAGCTGCTCACCTTGTTGCATCTGTCCCTGAAGTTATGTCACAGCGGAGGAGTGATTGTAAAGTATTTTCTTGTTTGGATATTGCAAATGGCTTTTTCTCAGTACCCCTAACACCTGAATCTGCACTCCGCTTCGCATTCACTTTTGAAAATGTGCAATACTTGTTCACGCGGCTGCCCATGGGATTTCACAGTTCTCCTGTTTATTTCCATCAGGCATTGGCTCAGATGTTAGAACCCCTCGGGTATGGAGACAAAGTCTTACAGTATGTGGATGATTTGTTGATTCAAACTGTCAATGAAGGTGAACACAGAGAAACCCTTGGAAATGTTTGTCAGGCTTTACAAAATGCAGGACTCAAAATGAGTCTAGATAAAGTACAATTGATGAAATCAGAGGTTAAATTTCTGGGTGTGTCTGTCTCAGCAGAAGGAAAGAAGCCCATGCATGATAGGGTTAAAGCTATTCAGGCTGTCCCCATACCAACTAACATTACTGAACTCAGAAAATTTTTGGGTCTTATTAATTTTTCCAGAGAATTTATTGAAGATTTTGCCAATTTGGCTAAACCACTGTATGATTTATTGAAAAATGCTGATGATGACCTTACCCCTGTAACTGTAGAAGGAGCAGCCTTACAGGCTTTTGAGGGATTGAAGAGCGCCTTTATGGCAGCTGCTGCATTGATTAACCCTGACCCTTCCCAGCCTTTCTACATTCAGACTCACACCGGTGATATCTCTATTTCTTCTGTGCTCCTACAAAAATGGCCCAAAGAAAGCCCAGAAGTGTCTAGTCAATTGTATGCCTTAGGTTATTACTCCAGGTTGCTGACCCCCGTGGAAAAAGGATTCACTCAGTGCATGAAGCACCTACTGGGCGTGCACTGGACTATGAATCAAGTGAGACATATAGAGTGGGATTCGCTCCTTTAATTCTACAAACCCCGCATGTCACCTTAAAAACTTTGCTGAAGGGAAAAGCTTCAGGTATTAATTCACAGAGAATGGCCCAATGGATCATTGATTTTGAGACTAGAGACTTACAAGTCGAAGTGGGTGAGAAATATCACTTAGCCCAGATGATGCAGTATGCAGGAAAAAGTCACGATTGTCAAATTGAACAGGCTAATGTTACTCCCTCTCCCTTCCGAGCAGACTTTCAAGAGGGAATTCCCTGTGCCTATATTGATGGAGCTCGCTATTGGCATGAGGGGCATTACGTCACAGGCTTCGCTGTGTGGTTTCCAGCTAAGCCATTGCTGCTGCAATATAAACTCCCAGGTCATTTCTCCGCTCAAAGAGCTGAGTTGGAAGCAGCTTTACAGGTCATTCTCGTGTGTCCAGAGCCAATGAATATCTTCAGTATAGCGCATATGTCATGTCGTCACTCACTCTATATCTTAATGTATAGGCCCTTAGGGGGATGGTTGATTCTCAGAACAAGCCCTTGCAGCATGCAGACATTCTAAAACAAATTGAGCAACGGGGTAAAGAATTCCCAAAATTATGGTCCTTCTGTAAAATCAAAGGACACCAGAGGTTGATTCCTGATCCCCACATCCTTGGCAATGCATATGTAGACCACGCAGCCAAGGAGGCTGCACTCACAGGCGATGACAAATATCCTCAAGAAATCATCGCTGCAGTCACAAAACAACCCCGTGAGCCACCCCTTGTCTTTTCTCCTCTGCAAGATCTCATGAAGGCACAGGAGAAGGATGGAGACTCATCCCTGTTCAATTCCCTCGAGTCCCTGCCCATTGAGGGGGAGTGCTTGTACTACAAACGGGTTAATGATAGACTTGTGCCTTATATCCCGACTACAATGATTAAGTCTTGGCTCAAATTTTCAAGCTAAAAAGGTGATTAAAATGGTTCATATCAATCAGTGTAGACTTCTTAATTATTTTACTGAGATTTCTGGTAAGGACTGATACTGCACTCTTTTTTCTATTTTTCTCCAGGTCCGCTGAAGATTTTCATATTCGACTCCTGGGACCATGAACCTATTGGATGATCAGGAGAAGATGTTTCACACTATACAGTGGGACTCTGATAGTGTGAGAGGGGGAGAATATCAGGAAAATCCAGAAGACAAGGAATGAGAAGAAAAAGACCAAAAGACTTGACTATTGTGCAACTTATTTTCTTCAGGACTATTTTAATTATTTTTTTATTATGTGTTTGTTCTATTTTTAGGGACTTTTGCCTTACACACACACGTGCATAAAGTGCTGAATTACCTCAATATTCTTATTTTCAGTAATTCACCCATGAATATTACAGTCCTGTATGTTGTACTCTGAATAGAGTACAAGAGGGGGACTTGTAAGAGAATGGTTAGCCATGATGTACTGTACAGCCATGATAGAGCGAGGCAGCCATTTTGTCAGAATTACACAAGTTGTAAAGGAATCTACTTCTACAAAAGAACTAATAGATGGAGGATGGCAAAATGAGATCATGTCTCCTAGCAACCTCAGCCGATGTGCGTAGAGGAAGATTGGATCGATCAATAGGGTCACAGGTCACCAAATATATGGCCAGTATGCTTATACGTGATAGTGTGGTAGCGAAGTGTAGAGTAGTTAAAATGTCAGGATGTAAGAATTTAGGGACCTAGACTGGAGACAATGATAAGATTTTAGGACAGTAGCCATAGATACCAATGACTTATGGGTTTTAGTGTTGCTTGAAGAAATGTTAATTAATATCTTCGTATTATGTCATTATATTCTCTGTTCTAAACCACGTTTCTGTAGATTACCATGAAAACTCCTTAGAATTATAATGTTAACGCCCTCTGCGGCAAAATGCAGCTTTCTTTGTTCTGATAATGTATAAGAAGCTCTTGTTACTGTTGCTTGTTGCCATTCCATCGCCATCATGCCTCTGTGCCTCACCATGGCCAGGGCACAGAGCCTTATCATCGCCAGACTTCCTAGCGAATCTCTGCCTGTCTGTATTCCTGTTTTTGCCCGCATATTCCAACTCCTCTGTTATTCTGTATCTGTTTTGCCGTGTATCTCCGAATAAACCTTCAACCTCAGCTTGATAAGAGATTGTCTGTGGAACTTCTTCCTGACTCTTCCAGCTCTCAATAGAACTTTTTCTTACAAACCGGGGCTTAGGTGCAGAGGCTTGGCAGTCAGGACAAGACTCACAATATACACGAATATCGTGATGCATGCCTGGCCAAACAAAACAGTGTAATATCCTTTCGGTGGTTTTCTGGACACCCAGGTGACCTCCCATCACATGTCCGTGGGCCAGGTCCAGCACCTGCCGCCGGTAGGGTTTTGGCACGACTAATAGTTGTACCATGTCTTCCCCCTTTTTCTATATCTGACATAGTAAATCATTCTCCAGGACCATGTAAGGATATGCCAGCCTAGAGCCAGGTTCTACGGGTACCCCATTTATCACTTTTACATTTGTTCTAGCCTGAGAAAGGGTAGGATCCTTTATTTGCTCGCTTTGGAAGTCATCTTTCTGAACTTCCAAATCCGGCAAACGGGGAGGTGGACGGCTGTCAGCCTCCTCCTCTTCCCTGGTCTCCTCCGTATCACCCGCCATGACTGAAAACGGGAACTGCAGGTCATTTCCAGCAGACTCTTCCCCCGAGTCTTCCGGGGAGACCTCTTCCAGGGGTTCGGGACCCACACGCGCCCTGGGAGAAGAATCATGTACACTATTACCCTGGGGTATCAACTGATTCTCCCACAATTGCCAGAAGTGGGGAAAATCCCGGCCCAGAATAACATCATGCAATAACGCAGGGACGAGTCCCACTTTATGTTGCACAGACCCAAAGGTAGTAGTAATGCATATGACCGTGGTGAGGTGCGAACAGGTGTCTCCATGCATGCACGTTACAGAAAATTTGTCTGATGGTCCAGTCGGGGCTAACACCAGACTGGCCTTCACCAGAGTCACCACACTTCCCGAGTCTAACAATGACACCACATTTTTGCCATCAACAGTTAAATCACACAAGTGTTTTTCCACATCCTTTTGACCGGCATTCACTCTCACTACCCATGCAACCATAGACGTGCGGTTTTTAGAGTCTGTGACGTCGCACTGCATGGGTTCAGTAGTGACAGGACAGTTCGCAGCAATGTGTCACATCTCTTGGCAGAGGAAACACCTAACGGGCCCCTTGCTTTGACCATAGTTTGTTACTCTCGGCCTCGCAGTGCGGGCAGTCCCGTTTTCCTCCCCCACTGTCTTAGGGATTTTTCCTTTTTCCCTACTCCCTGGAACAGTCTTACCAGTTCCACGTGGAGACGATGAAGAACGAGGTGGGTAGCGTCGTCTTGGAGTCCTTCCGCCACGGATTAACGTTCAACCAGATCCACCAGTTGATCTGCCGTCGTAGGATTTCCATGGCTTAAGGCCCTGTCTCACTAAGCGATCTCGGTAGCGAGATCGCTGCTGAGTCACAACTTTTGTGACGTAACAGCGATCTCACCAGCGAGATCGCTATGTGTGACAGCGATCAGCGAGCGGCCCCCCTGCCGGTATCGCTGATCGCTGGAAGAAACCTCTGGACATTTCTTTGGTCGCTGGTCTCCCGCTGGCCAGCACGCATCGCTGTGTGTGACAGGCGGGAGACCAGCGATCAGCTGTAAAAAATAATAAAAAAATAAAAAATATAGTTATTCTCACCTTCCGACGTCCCATTCAGCCATCCCGCCTCTCTCCACGCTCCGGCCCCAGTGATCCTTTGCATGAATGACCGCGAGATGTCACGGTCTCGAGGGATAACAAAGTCTCGCGGTCATTCATGCAAAGGATCACTGGGACCGGAGCGTGGAGAGAGGCAAGATGACTGAACAGGACGTCGGAAGGTGAGAATAACTATATTTTTTATTTTTTTTATTATTTTTTACAGCGATGGCCAGCGATGCCGCACGCTCGGCATCGCTGTGCTGATCGCTGGTGAAGCTGTCTGTGTGACAGCTCACCAGCGATCACATAGCGACTTACCAGCGATCCTGACACCTTGATATCGGTGTCGGGATCGCTGGTAAGTCGCTTAGTGTGACGGGGCCTTTACCCACTTCCTCAGGGCTGGCGGTAGAGCTCTCAGGTACTTGTCCATGATGACTCTCTGGATTATCTCTGGCGTTGTCAACACCTCGGGTTGTAGCCACTTCTTGGTCACATGGATCAGGTCAAACATCTGTGACCGCGGTGGTTTATCCGGCTGAGAAGTCCATTGAAGCACTCTCTGTGCACGGACAGCGGTCATCACTCCCAGCCGGGCCAAGATCTCGGCTTTCAGTTTGTCAAAGTCCTGCGCAGCTTCAGGCTCTAAGTCATAATAAGCCTTTTGGGCCTCACCGGAAAGAAACGGGGCAATCAGGCCGGCCCATCGTGCCTTCGGCCATTTTTATCGCACCGCCGTCCGTTCAAACGTGGTCAGGTATGCCTCGACGTCATCTTCGGCTGTCATCTTCTGCCAGTATCGACTCACGTGAATCACTCTCGACTTGGCTTCCAGGTTAACCTCAGGTAAGCTTGCCAAGCGCTGCGCCACCTGCTGGCGAAGCGAACAATCAGTAACTGTCATGTCCACCAACTCCTTCAGCTGGGCCATCATCACCCGATTAGCTTCTTGCTGGACAGCGGTGGACTGTACCAGCGCTTTCACCATGTCCTCCATGCTCATGCTTCCAACGTGATGCCCACGTTCTCCACCACAATGTGATAAAACACTCCGGGATCGCCTTTGCTGGGGTCAAAGGTCATGTGCGTTCAGCATGAAACTCAGGCACAGAGGCGGGATTCGGGTATAACTGACACTGGGTCAGGTTTATTAACGGTGAAAGCAATGTATAAAGGAAATAAAACATAAAACAAATCCTTGCCTGTCCGGCACTAACTAAACAAAGTACAACCTAACTACCAACTGGCGGGCTTCTCTCATCCAGCCAAACCACAGTTGCAGTGGGCACTGCTTTCACTCACGTGTGTCTTTCACACAGACAGGCTCTCTGTGTTCCCAGGCTGAGACACTCACACAACCACCTGGCATCCTTTTATATATGCCTCCCATTATTCATTAGTAACCAGGTGCGATACTGACCAGACTAGGCCACATAGGAAAGGTATCTGGGCGAGATATACCTGCCCTCATCCATTATTCCCACATGATTCTCACATACATTATATAAATACATAGTGTATGGTTTTTACAGTGGGTACAGAAAGTATTCAGACCACTTTACATTTTTCAATCTTTGTTTCATTGCAGCCATTTGGTAAATTCAAAAAAGTTCATTTTTTCCCCTTAAATATAATATGATAAAGCGCAGAAGTTCCATGCTTAAAAATGGCAGAAGGATGCAGGTGTAGGTGTACACAGTTGTCAGCTAAATAACTTTATACAGTTTTACTTGAGGCAATGAGTTTTATAGAACACAGTTATACATGAGGCAATGTGCATAATGGTATCCAATTGTAGAGGCATGGAGCTTGATGGTTGAACAGCTTAACCAGTCTTCCATGATTATTAGGAAAGCTCCATGCCACTTTGCTGCCTCTGGAATTAGATATAATGAGCCGGCATAGTCATCTTGTCCCACAAAAAAAAGCTTCCACTCAGCTCCGTCTGTGGGAAAAAAAAAAAAAAAAAAAAAAGCTATAGCTCTCAAACTATGGAGATGTAAAAACAAATTATTTTTTCTGTAAACTGTTTAGTGCATACAAGCAGCAAAACATAAGAAAACTGTAACTGTGTTGACACGAAGAATAAAGCTGCCATATCAGTTATACCACACTGTAAAACAGCACATACAAAAATTCCTGAATTGCTGTTTTTTATTATTTTGCCTCAGAAGTTGGAAAAGAAAGGGATCAAAAATGTTATACATCCAAAATGCTATCAATAAAAATGTCAACTAATCCCACAAGCAACAAGCCAAGCCCCGACATGACCCTGTTGGCCGAAAATTAGAAAAATTATAGCTCTCAAAATATTATGCTGAAAAACATATATTTTTTTTCTTTTTTGCAAAATGGCCTTTTTTAGTGTGTGATGGTAGCAACCCCCCAAAAAACAATCTAAATCTGGTATCGCTGTAATTGCATTGCCCTGAAAAATAAAGTCAACTTATTGTTATACTGCATGGTGACAGGCATAAAAAATAAATAAGAGCAATTCTTGAACTTTGATTTGTGGAAGCGCTCCACCATACCCCAGTGCAGACATGCCACTTACACCACCGTTTAAAGTGTTGCCCCCTATGAGTATTGACTACTCATTTTCCACTTCAGCAACACAGCATTTATCTGATGAATGTCCATGCGGACCTATTAGTCTAAATCCAGCCTAGGATTTCTGTAAATGCACCGTTTCTGTCCATTTATTTTACATACAACCATCAATCACTCTGGCTGGACAATAGAAGGAGTGAGTTGTTGTAAATTATAGAAAACCTATAAAAAAGTGGCAAATACCAATTATTAAAATTCGTTTTTTTTTAAATTTAAAACAATGAGAGTTCACTTTCTTTTGCTCACTCGCTCTGATCATGACAGTGAGACAAGCTATGACTCAGGGAGTCGATGTAGAATAACATACCCCCTGCTGGTAAATCTAAGGATATTGGAAGGTATTGAGGAGGCCTATGACCACATCAAGATGAAAGGCTGCAGAGATCCAATGTCAATATGAAATAAAACAGTTTAAGTAGCCTGAGGTCAAGAATTATGACACATTGTGCCTGGAAGTCAAACGTTTCCACTGTCTAGGGCATGTTGCCTACTATCCCAACCACATCATTACTGCCTTGATGTTTCCTGTCTAGAATTATACCGCTACGCTACTTCTTTCGGCCTTCAAGGTCATTCCAAGGAAATGTACAAGTTGCTCTGGTTTTTTGCCACAGAAAGTCACTTTGAAAATGGAGAAAGTCAATGTACAAGTGGGAAATTCTTGGCTGATTGTGGTTTGAGCTATAATGATTAATTCATTTGATAAAATATCTACAGTATTTAGTTGTATAACACTAAAATAAAAGAGAAGTAGCATGTCAGCGAAAATCAAAGAAGATTCAAGCTGTAATCATCAAGTCTTACTGCAATGTTCCAACTGATCACTGGGGACCCTGACCAACTGGACCTCCATACAACCATGGCAGTGCGGGTCGCAATCAATGTCTCCTCATTGTGGTTGAGATTGAAAAGGTCAGCATGATGGCACATTCCCATTGCCGTCCTATTCATTGTATATATATATATATATATATATATATATATATATTATTAATGGTTACTGTTAATATATCTAGATAATTTTTGATCAGGGTAAAATTATCAATTCCTATGTACACATCGCCAATTACAGTGTAGTAATATTCATGTAAGCAATATTCCCCCTATTTATTGCAAATAAAATTAAGGCTATATGTTCCTATATTTTAATTCAAGAAAACAGGCAGCAATCCCACTGGCAGGGAAATTTACGGCTGATCCGATCTACATGCAGGTTTATCTGTTGTGCCTATTTATCAGTTTGCCTATTTAAACGCTTTGCCAACGCCTTGTTCTTAGCAGGCAGTGATGACACAAGAACAACAGTAAGGATTTGCAATCCAGTAGCCTACCCAATTGATTATCCTGCTGGCTGGGTGGGCTAATGCAATGTCTTTTTATCAAGTGCCAACAACTCCTGTGATCAAATACCATTTCACTCATTTAATGTAATTGTCTTAAAATTTGTTTTATTTTTTTTAAATAAATATTTAACAACTTGTTGTACTTGTCTACATAAAGATGGCCGTCTGGTGCGCGCATACTCGGTATATGACGTCACTGTGGGTATTTGCCCTACATGAGCGCGTTGCCATGACGACGGCGGGCAAGCACCGATCTCTAATGGCGTGGACAACAGCACTTACCTGGTTGAAAGGGCATATATACTGTATATATCACAGGACTAAACTCAATTCTACACCTTACCTTGAGAAAGCATTTCGCGAAGTGCGCGTAGGGCAGCTGTGATGGTTTCGTCCAATCCTTCAATACTTATGGGTAAGCATACAATTTGTTAATGATTTGCACAGGACACTTTAACCTTATTCACTTTCTATATTTACATGACGTCATTGTGTCTTGTTCTGCCATTAGGGCTCAGTATTGGGGATTATGCTACTATTAATTCTGGTTGATTAGATGCTCTGCTCTGGATTGTGATGTCTCCCTTTTTTCCTTCTTATTAGACTTGTTTATACTTCTGTATTAGTGATGAATTTTTAATAATTTACCAATAAATAGTGATATTTAACTTACGGTATATTCGGGCTTAGTGGTTTTGTTATTCCAAACTTTTTGGTGCTTTTTTGTTTTCTTGCTTTAATTTTGAGTCTGTAAACGAAATGTACTGTTTTTAATGATATTATTGTCACATATTATCCATTGCATATACAGTCATATGTTAAAGTTTGGGCACCCCTATTAATGTTAACCTTTTTTCTTTGTAACAATTTTGGTTTTTGCAACAGCTATTTCAGTTTCATATATCTAATAACTGATGGACTCAGTTATATTTCTGGATTCAAATGAGGTTTATTGTACTAACAGAAAATGTGCAATCTGCATTTAAACAAAATTTGACCAGTGCAAAAGTATGGGCACCTCAACATAAAAGTGACATTAATATTTCAAAGATCCTCCTTTTGCAAAAATAACAGCCTCTAGTCGCTTCCTGTAGCTATTAATGAGTTCCTGGATCCTGGATGAAGGTGTTTGTGACCATTCCTGTTTACAAAACAATTCCAGTTCAGTTAAGTTTGATGGTCGCCGAGCATGGACAGCCCGCTTCAAATCATCCCACAGATGTTCAATGATATTCAGGTCTGGGGACTGGGATGGCCATTCCAGAACATTGTAGTTGTTCCTCTGCATGAATGCCTGAGTAGATTTGGAGCGGTGTTTTGGATCATTGTCTTGCTGAAATATCCATCCCCTGCGTAACTTCAACTTCGTCACTGATTCTTGCACATTATTGTCAAGAATCTGCTGATACAGAGTTTAATCCATGCGACCCTCAACTTTAACAAGATTCCCGGTGCCGGCATTGGCCACACAGCCCCAAAGCATGATGGAACCTCCACCAAATTTTACTGTGGGCAGCAAGTGTTTTTCTTGGAATGCTGTGTTTTTTAGCCTCCATGCATAACGCCTTTTTGTATGACCAAACAACTCAATCTTTGTTTCATCAGTCCACAGGACCTTCTTCCAAAATGTAACTGGCTTGTCCAAATGTGCTTTTGCATACCTCAGGCGACTCTGTTTGTGGCGTGCTTGCAGAAACGGCTTCATTCGCATCACTCTCCCATACAGCTTCTCCTTGTGCAAAGTGCGCTGTATTGTTGACCGATGCACAGTGACACCATCTGCAGCAAGATGATGCTGCAGGTCTTTGGAGGTGGTCTGTGGATTGTCCTTGACTGTTCTCACCATTCTTCTTCTCTGCCTTTCTGATATTTTTCTTGGCCTGCCACTTCTGGGCTTAACAAGAACTGTACCTGTGTTCTTCCATTTCCTTACTATGTTCTCTACAGTGGAAACTGACAGGTTAAATCTCTGAGATAACTTTTTGTATCCTTCCCCTGAAAAGCTATGTTGAATAATATTTGTTTTCAGATCATTTGAGAGTTGTTTTGAGGAGCCCATGATGCCACTCGTCATAGGAGAATCTAAAAGGAGAACTACTTGCAAGTGGCCACCTTAAATACCTTTTCTCATGATTTGATACACCTGGCTATGAAGTTCAAAGCTCAATGAGGTTACAAAAACAATTTAGTGCTTCAGGAAGTCAGTAAAAAGTAGTTAGGAGTGTTCAAATCAAGAAAATGATAAGGGTGCCCATACTTTTGCAGCGGTCAAATTTTGTTTAAATGCAGATTGCACGTTTTCTGTTAGTACAATAAACCTCATTTGAATCCAGAAATATAACTGAGTCCATCAGTTATTAGATATATGAAACGGAAATAGCTGTTGCAAAAACCAAAATTGTTATAAAGAAAAAAGGTTAACATTAATAGGGGTGCCCAAACTTTAACATATGACTGTAATCTATTACAGCCTACTATTTCATAGTGACAATAGCTAACTAATGGGCAATAATAAAGTCCAGAGCTATGTGGTTAGTGTAGTCCAGGGTTGGTTGATACTAGTAGTAACCCACATACAGTAGTCCCAGTACGATACCAGCTTATATCTATTGTTTTTTAATGATGAAGTAAATAGTTATTATCTGCTCTATTTCTTAAATTATTTATTGTAAATATTGACTCTATGGTATGTGCTCATCGTTGCAGTTTTGCCTGCAGAATTTTCTGCACAGAATCTGCACCTCTTGGCAGAAAACACAGGTAAAAATCCCTGCATTTTTCATGCGTTTTTTTATGCGGATTGTATGCATTTTTGTAGGCTAAATGAAGATATGTTATTTAACAAAAAAAAAGATTTGTGATGTCATTTCTTGTCCAACCTCCTCTTTTACATTTGTCCAACCCAAACTCCATTACACACAAAGATAGATAGACAGACAGATAGATCTATACAGTATATCCTATATCTATCTATAGATCTGTCTATCTGTCTCATTCCATCTATCTCATTCCATCTATCTGTCTATCTCATTCCATCTATCTATCTATCTATCTATCTATCTATCTATCTATCTATCTTTCCCATATCTATCTATAGATAGATATATAGATAGATATGGGATAGAAAGATAGAAGGAATTAGATAGATAGAAGGAATGAGATAGATCTATAGATGGATCTATCTATCTATAGATAGAAAAAATCTGTGTTGGGCCGGGGTCACACTTTACGAGAAACTCGCACGAGTCTCGCACCTCAATACCCGGCACTCGGACCGGATCATTCAGCTGCATAGAAATACATGCAGCTGCACACTTCAGTCCCGAGTGCTGGTGGCAGTGCCAGGTATTGAGGTGCGAGACTCGCGTGAGTTTCTCGCAAGTGTGACCCCGGCCTTAAAAGCAATGATTAATTTTTTAAAAAGTGGAAAAAAATTGAATGGGTTCCTGTGCAATTTTCAAGTCCAGAGTGGGAAAGTCGGCAACTGGGGGCCGATGTTTATAGCCTGGGAAGTAGGTAATACCCATGGATCTTCCCAGGCTATGAATATTAGCTTGCAGCCGTCTGTGTAGCCTTTACTGGCTATTAAAATAGGGGGGCCCTCCCAAAAAATGACGTGGGGTCCCCATATAAGTAATAGCCAGAAAGGCTACGCAGACAGCTGCAGGCTGATATTCATAGCCTAGGAAGGGGCCATGGATATTGGCCCCCCTGGCTACAAACACCATCCCGCAGCTGCCCCAGAAATGGCGCATCTCTAAGATGCGCCAATTCCGGCACTTAGCCTCTCTCTTCCCACTGCTATGTAGCCGTGGCATATGGGATAATAAAGGGGTTAATGTCACCTTTGTATTGTAAGGTGACATTAAGCCCGGTTAATAATGGAGAGGCGTCAAAAAGACGCCTATCCATTTTTAATCTTATAGTATCAAAGGGTTAAAAAACACACATAAGAATAAAGTATTTTAATTAAATAAAACACGACACAGTTTTTCATAATTTTTATTTCATGCCTAATCCATTCGATGCCATCGATCACCTGCAAAAAAGTTAAACAAACCAACAGTATATTCCCTGATCCAACATAGTCCCTTTTTAATAACGAGTGTCCCACGATGATCTCTCCTTTAGAGCTGTCACATCAGCTCTATATGCCTCCGATGACACACTTACCGGAGATAACCTTCCTGCACTGTATCATCGGAGTTAAGCTTCTCGCTTTACGGCACTACAGCGTGAGAAAACTCTCTCGCTGTAGTGCCGCAAAGTGACAGGATGAACTCCGGTGACCTGGCGGCGGCGGAGTGATACAATGCGGAGGATTATCTCCGTCATTGTATCACCGGAGCCCTTGGGGAGCGGTCGCATCTGCTGATGTGACAGCTCTCCACGGGAGATCGTCGGGGTACAATCGTTATTAATGGGGATTACGTCGGACACAGGGAGTATATTGTTTATTTTTTTTCTGATGAGCGGGGGCTTCGGGGATTAGCAGTATTTGGTAAGTATGGACTATATGTGTGTATGTGTTTTTTTTTTTTTTTACATTCAACACATTAGCCAGTTGATGGGACTACTACTGTCCCATCATTGGCTAATGGTCTCACTGTGGCAGGCATAGCTGGATGGGACTAGTAGTCCCATCGGACGATGCCTGCGCACACACTGACACACACACACAGCCCCGCAGCCCCCCTTCACATACCGATTCACGCAGACACCGGCACACACACTACACGCAGACCCCCGCACACAGACACGCACATAGCTCCGCCCACACACTTCCCTCCTCCTGATCTGCAGCGTTTCTAGTACCCACATCCACAGCAAATCTGCATATCTTTTTTACACCTGCAGTTTTGCTGCAAATGTGCCTGACTCAATGCAAGTCAATGGGTGCAGAAACACTGCAGATCCGCAAAAAGAATTGACATGCTGCAGAAAATAAAACGCAAATCCACGCCTTTTTTCTGCAGCATGTGCACAACAAAACTCTGTTTCCCATAGATTAGCATTGACTCTGCACTACACTGCGGATTTGATGCGAATCCGTGGGTCCAAAAACACTGCGCATACTGCATCTGAATCCGCAACGTGTGCATATAGCCTTAACATGATTGTTTTCCTTCCTGAAATGTTTTATGTCTTAATAACTATAGCTTTTGATTTTTATACCAATTTTTACAATGTTAGGCTAGTTTCAGACTAGCGTTTTTGCCAGCAGCGCACAGCGCCGCTAAGCCCTGCCCCCTGCCCGCCCCCTCCGGTCATCTCCGCCTTGTATCGCACATCGCTGCATTCGATCTGCACACCCTATCTTTAGCATAGGGTACGCAGACCGTGTGCTGGCCTTGCGCTAGTAGGATATTGTGTGCGCTGCGTCCTTTTGATGGTGCCTTGACGTGCGCCAAACGCACCGTCTTGCATTTTGGTGCGCTCGGCGCACCATCAAAAGGGCGCAGCGCACGCAAAATTCTACTAGCGCACGGCCAGCGCACCCTATGTTAAAGATAGGGTGTGCACATCGCATGCAGCGATGTGCGATACTAGGCAGAGTTGACCGGAGGGGGTGCGGCAGGGGGCGGGGCTTATTGGCGCCGTGCGCTGCTGGCAAAAATACTAGTCTGATGCTAGCCTTAACTATTTGTTCACACCCAAATGGACTGTTCCCCTTTTTTAAGTGTTGATGGGTTTTCCTCAGTATTTAACCCCCCATTTACCTGTCATACTGATTGTGATATGCAGTTTGTTTATGAAAAAGAGTTTGATGCGAGCGCAAAATGCATAAAAATAAAAACTATGAAATTCCTATTCCACTGTGGAACGGCGTCCTTCAAACAGCAGCGCGGTCTACTCTGAAACGTCAAATGAACTTTTTCAATTAATCGGTATGCAAAAGAGGATTTAACTTAAATTCCCGGCGTGACTGCAGCAACTGTAATATCCATGGACCCTTATTGGAGTTGTGACGATCACAACCCTTTCAGGAGAGCACCATAACTCTCTTCTTATCAGTACCTTTCAGTATCACCCTATGTGCGTTTGTCTATAGAAATGACAGAGGTGGGAAAACACAGCACTCAGCTATCTCCCTCAGGTTTATAGACAATGAATGGGGCTGCAGCCCAGATGTGCAACTATGCGGTTCCATTTAGTGGTCCAACCACTGAGAGGAGGACTGGGGGGTCTCGCCCTCAATGATTAAACATTTCCTGTCTTATAGATAGGTGATAAACCTGATTCATGGGAAAACACCTTACCGCATGAAACCTATGGACAATTGGTGATAGCTTTGTAAAAAAAAAAGTATTCTTAATTTTCCAGCACCTTTATTTTCAATGTAAAGGACAAGATTGGGAAAGTCTTTTCTGAACTAACAATATGGGATCCAGTCCAATTATTGGCACAGAATCCACAGATCATGTATGTACGGAGCCATCATGTTACATGTAGGTGTGTAATACTGAGTGTGTAGATAGTTTGTTGTTAAATATTTCCACTACGAGGTAATTAAAATATAATTATTTCTTCCCTTTGATGTTGAGACCTTTTCTATAACTTGTTGCGCAGTTTTCTCTTTGTTCGGTACATGCCACACCGTGACGATGGGTTATCCTCGCTCATTACTTTATTAATAAGCCAAGTTCTGTATAAACAGCTTTTCATCTGGACGATATTTTTGGAAGGTTCAAGCTCCTTTTCCTGCAGCTGTGCATTGGCTCAAGGATCCAGGGGAAGAGAAACATATTTTGGTGTAAACTTGTGTTTTGATGTAGTATCCAACACTTCATTTAACTCTCCCACATCCAGGAAGTCAGGTAACCCTGTGAAAAGAAAGAAAAGTGTATGTGCAAACATTTCTAAACTAGACAACATGTGTCTCAGACACATCTTCAAAGACCACCAGTTCAGGCTCTAATTCCATCCTGCTACTATGACAAGCTGGTATTTTGCCTTTTGTTTTATCAATCTTTCAACTTCCTGTGCAAACTTCACGTTTCTGAAAAGGAGAAAATTCTTCCCCCTGAAGTCAAAATGAAAACAAAGAGAATATGTTTTATTTAGAACATTTTGGATACAGGTATATGGTAACTTGGAAGAGCTTTGAAGTCCATTTACAGCCCTTTTAATACAGTGAGACACATTTACCAAGGTGGCGTAGTCTGTTTCTGGCACATTGATTTATTTACACTTTGTACCTAACACTGTCACTGCGTGCGCTACACTTAGCAATTTTATTCTTTTGGATAAAAAATGAACATGGCTTAGCTTCACTTTTAATTTGCCAAAAATGTATTATTAACTAGCTGAAGAGCCCGGCATTGCCCGAGCATAGTAACTAACTGTGGTTAGTTATAACAAATTACCCATCATACATATCTTCCATCCCCTAGTCCCGTGCCCATATACCCATCATACATATCCACCATCCCATAGTGCCGTGCCCATATTTCCATCATACATATCCTCCATTCCATAGCTCCGTGCCCATATTTCCATTATACATATCCTCCATCCCATAGTCCAGTGCCCATATACCCGTCAAACATCCTATAGTCCAGAGTCCCTTTAAATCTTGGGTGAGCAGACATTTCAGAGTCGCGGTGTGACTATGCTGCTTGTCTCAACCACCATATTTAGTAGGGAATTGCTCCCCCGGCAGACAGGAATCTGGGAATGTAGGGAAGTGGTGCGCTCCTGAAGAAAGTTTGAACAAGCCCTTTAAGGAATACACTGATTTATTTTGTTTCTTGAGTGTGGTAGTAGTACTAAATAATACATGGGTTGACATTTTTTGCAGAACTGTGTGAGCAGATACACAATGGAATCAATTCCAATATAATATATTTATTTATCTACCGAATACCTAATACATATACAGTTGTGCTCAAAAGTTTACATACCTCAGCAGAATTTTTGCTTTCTTGGCCTTTTTTCAGAGAATATGAATGATAACACCAAAACTTTTTCTCCACTCATGGTTAGTGGTTGGGTGAAGCCATTTATTGTCAAACTACTGTGTTTTCTCTTTTTAAATCATAGCGACAACCCAATACATCCAAATGACCCTGATCAAAAGTTCACATACCCTGGTTATTTTGGCCTGATAACATGCACAGAAGTTGACACAAATAAGTTTGAATGGCTACTAAAGATAACATCCTCACCTGTGACCTGTTTGCTTGTAATCAGTGTGTGTGCATAAAAGCTGAGTGAGTTTCTGGTATCCAGACAGACTCTTGCATCGTTCATCCAGCCACTGATGTTTCTGGATTGTGAGTCATGGGGAAAGCAAAGAATTGTTAATGGATTTACGGGAAAAGGTAGTTGAACTGTATAAAACAGGAAAGGGGTACTAAAAGATATCCAAGGAATGGATGATGCCAGTCAGCAGTGTTCAAACTGTGATTAACAAATGGAAAATCAAGGGCTCTTTAAAAACAAAATCAAAGTCAGGTAGACCCACAAAAATTTTGTCCACAACTGCCAGGAAAATTGTTCGGGATACAAAGAAAAACCCACAAATAACATCAGCTGAAATACTGGATTCTCTGAAAACTAGTAGTGTGGCTGTTTCAAGATGCACAATAAGATGGCACTTGAAGAAAAATGGGCTGAATGGTCGAGTCGTCAGAAGAAAGCCATTACTGCGCAAATGCCACAAAGTATTTCACTTGCAATATGCAAAACAGCCCAGAGACAAACCTCAAAACTTCTGGAACAAGGTAATTTGGACTTATGAGACTTGAACTTTTTGGCCACAACCATAAACGTTACATTTGGAGAGAAGTCAACAAGGCCTATGATGAAAGGAACACCATTCCTACTGTAAAGCACGGAGGTGGATCGCTGATGTTTTGGGATGTGTGAGCCACAAAGGCACAGGAAACTTGTTGAAAGTTGAAGGAAAGATGAATGCAGCATGTTACTAGCAAATACTGGAGGCAAAATTGCAATCATCAGCCCGGAAACTGCTCATGGGATGTACTTGGATGTTCCAACATGACAACATTCCAAAACACAAGGACAAGTCGACCTGTAATTGGCTACATGAAATGATAGGTAATAAATGAACCCGTGAAGCGCACTGTGTGCGCAAAACAGCCGTCATCCGGCACTTTTCCACTCTATGTTCACCCTCATCATGTAAAATCCGATAAAAGACATTTAAAAATGGTGAGTGCCATTTGCCACTTTTTTTCTTGTGAGCAATATGGACATTCGCTTTGGCAATTTCTGTGGCTAGGCACCCGTATGTCCTGATCCGTAGAGCATTGATAGTCCAGGAACATTGCAGCAGTGCCGGTCTATTTCTGCTTGTATATGTGATCCAAGTCAGAATATAGTCATTCACTTTCTTTGCTAGAAAATAAACCTCCATCTATAAATGTCAAGTAAGGGTGCTTTCACATTGCGTTTAGGGACACATTCGCTGCTCCCATTGGGCATACGTACTGTCTGAGCCCCTGCAAAACCGGTTTTGATGTATGCGCCGAAGGGGTCATAGGCTATAATGGTGCATCATTTTCAGTGTCTACACCTAGTGGGCTGCGTCTGAGTGTCCACCTCCAGTAGGTGTATACTACCGAAAATGAAGCACCAGAACACGAGTGCACTCTGCAGCACCATTATAGCCTATGCAGAAAATATCAGAAGAAGTTCTCCAGCGTGGTGAAATAAAACTTCATGTTTATTCTAGATACTTTAAAAAGACATGCTGTGGACACACATGGAAATCCCTGAGGACTAGTGACAGATGCGTTTCGACTGTGGAGTCATTTTTTGGGGTGTTTGGACATGTGCCCCAATGGGGCCACTGATCGTGTAACCTAAATTCAACGTGAAAGTACCCTTAGACAAAATGTCTGCTCGTTGAGATTATGGATTATTTAGGAGTTTCTTACATTAGGGCCCCGTCACACATAGCAATCTCGCTAGCAAGATCGCTGCTGAGTCACAACTCTTGTGACACAACAGCGATCTCACCAGCGAGATCGCTGTGTGTGACAGCGATCAGCGACCGCCCCCCCCTGCCGGTATCGCTGATCGCTGCAAGAAACCTCTGGACATTTTTTTCGTCGCTGATCTCCCGCTGGCCAGCACGCATCGATGCGTGTGACAGGCGGGAGACCAGCGATCAGCTGTAAAATAATAAAAAAATAAAAAATATTGTTATTCTCACCTTCCGGCGTCCCGCGCAGTCTTCCCGCCTCTCTCCACGCTCCCGGTGCCAGTAATCCTTTGCAAGAATGACCGCGAGACTTCGCTATCCCGCGAGAACGGATGTCATCGCGGTAATTCTCGCAAAGGATTACTGGGACCGGAGCGTGGAGAGAGGCGGGAAGGCTGCGCGGGACGTCGAAAGGTGAGAATAACAATATTTTTTATTTTAATTCTATTTTTGACATGAATATGGCATCAGCGCTAACGAACACAGCGATGCCGCGCACTCGGCGTCACTGTGCTAATTGCTGGTGAAGCTGTCTGTTTGACAGCTCATCAGCGATCACATAGTGACTTACCAGCGATCCTGACACGTTGATATCGTTGTCGGGATCGCTGGTAAGTCGCTATGTGTGACTCCAGCTTTAGACCGATGCAGGAATCGTTTGCACATTGCTTTGATGTTAGGAGATTGCTGCTAAGAGTGCTCTGTGTCACCAAGACCAGCGCATGGCATGTAGCTACGAGTGCTCTCCACAGTTTTTTATGTACTGTAGTTCAAAATGCAATTTATTTTAATCTCCATCTGGTCAAATGTTGTCATAGCTATTGGTAGCTCCTTCACAGCCTTCACCCAGTCTGCTGGTGGAGCTCAACATGTGCCAGATGCATTGCAAATCTTTTTTTCTTTTCTGTATACCACATATTGTATAATCTTAAGGTACCGTCACATTTAGCGATGCACCAGCGATCCCGACAACAATACGACCCAGTCAGGATCGCTGGTGCATCGCTAAATGGTCGCTAGTGAGCTGCCAAACAGGCACATCTCACCAGCGACATAGCAGCGGTTGTTACTTACCTGTCAGACGAGGCGATCCTGACGTCCTCCCGCATCTACGTGTTACTCGTCGGCGCCAGCAGGAAGCGGCCGACGGGAAACAGCCCAGGACGTTCTCGCATGATCAGCGATAACCAGTGGGGGAGCTGGTCGGAGGTAAGTGTTAAGCCCCCGTTACACACTGCGATATCACTAGCAATATCGCTGTAAAGTCACCGATTTTGTTACGTTGCAGCGATATTGCTAGCGATATCGCTATGTCTGATACTTACCTCCGACCGGCTCCCCCGCTGCTCATCGTTGGTCACACGAGAACGTCCTGGACCATTCCTCGTCGGCCACTTCCTGCTGCGCTTCCTGTGGTGCCGACGAGCGAGGCGTGGAGGCGGGCGGGAGGACGTCAGGATCACCGCGTCTGACAGGTAAGTAGCGACCCCCGACCCCCCGCTGTGTCGCTGGTGAGATCTGCCTGTGTGGCAGCTCACTAGCGACCACTTAGCGATGCACCAGCGATCCATATCGTTGTCGGGATCGCTGGTGCATCGCTAAGTGTAACAGTACCCTTACATATAGCGATATCACTAGAAATATCGCTGCTGCGTCACGAAATCGGTGACGCTTTAGCGATATCGCTAGCGACCTCGCTTAGTGTGACGGGCCCTTTAGAATGCTGGAAGACAGACGTATACAATTTTTTTTTTTTACTCCTGACCTGAGGCACTGATAACATAAGATTGTGTTAGGATTACTGATAAAGGATAAATCAGTCATTCTAGAGCACACACCTGTTCTGTGAAGTGATCCTTAGCAGAGGTCTGTCACTACTTCATAACAACAAAGTCCTGGTGTAAGTAATGGAATCCTCCTTATAATAGGAAATACAGAATTCAGGTTATCGCTGATGGAAAGGTGGTGACAAATAATAGTAATAATTATTATTATTTAGTGTCAATAGTGTGAGCACATTGCACTTCAACATATATTGTTTTTATTTCACTTTTTTTTTAAGCCAAATACACGTGTAGAGACAAATTAATGGAAAAGATAAATATAAATATTACAGATGATTCAAATTTTTGAAATGTAAATTTGCCAGCTTCGCTGATTTTTTCCAATACATTTTCAGGTATTCCAGATGCCCTGGAAACACATGTATTCACTCTGAGGTCTCTGAGAACTGGACTGAACCTCTTTGGAGCTTTTTAATGCAACCACAGACTTATTAATGTCCAAGAGGCCTCATTATATCTGGCTAGGTAAAGAAGATGCTAACCAACAGATCATTTAACAAAGCAATGCAAAGCTACTTAAATGATAAAACTGATCAAAAAATGATGCCTTTTTGGAGGCAGATGTCTGCTCTGTTGGTGTTTATACACAAGCGGTGCAAATGGAAGAAGCTATAGCTTTTTCACAAGGGGTGAATGGAAGATATGGCAAAAGCCAGCAGTATTGTTGTGGTGTGTATGGTTGCTAAATTACTAAAACAGGTATGGATTACGAATTTAAGGAATTAAAAAAGCAAACAAAAAACACCCCTTTGGCTTTCACCAAAAAGGAAGGGACCAAAAAAAGCTACTGTATTTTGCGGACTATAAGATGGAATAAAATAGGATTTTGTTTTTTTAAATAAAATTGTGGTGCATCTTATAATCCGATTGTATGGTAGCTCTCCCGAGATCTCTTCTCCTGAGACCTCAACCTTCCTCCAGCAGCCATTTTCCCAAAGCTCACTGCATGGTGCAAGGCATATTTTTTTGTGATCTGTGTAAGGCTATGTGCCCACGTTGCGTGTTAAAACACACACTAAAAACCGGACTCCTTCCCAGAAATCGCGCATTTTTTTCCACGCGATTTCACTGCGATTTTACCGCGATTCTGTTCGCGATTTTGCCTCGATTTTCTCAAGCACTTTCCAAGCGATTTGGTCACACTCGTCAAACATAGTGTTTGACAAGTGTGAGCAGCTTTTTACTATTGAGGCCGCCTATGCGGCATCAATAGTAAAAGATAAAATGTTAAAAATGATAAAAAAATAAAAAATCGGGGTATATTTACCTTCCGACGTCCCGCGCTGCATTCCCGGGCCACAGCGTTCCCAGCGATGCCTTGTGAGACCTGTGATGACGTTGGTCTCGCGTTACTATAGCGAACGTCGGAAGGTAAATATATCACGATTTTTTACTTGTTATTCTTTTTTTACAGGGGTATGGTACCCAGGGCCTGGAGGACAGTCTCCTCTCCTCCACACCGTGGGTACCAACTGCACATGAGATGCTTAACTTCCTGCATGGTGGGCATAGCCGCATGCGGGAAGTAAGCGATTCTCATGCATTCCTATGGGTGCGGAATAGCGGCAATTCTTTGCGATTCCGCACAAAAGAATGACCATGCTGCGATTTTTTCCGCGATGCGATTCCGCCGCAGAAAAAAGCGCAGCATTAGCACAGCATGTGCGGAATGCCATAGGAATGCATGGGGTGCGTTCTGTACACGATTTTTAAACGTTTTCGCAGCGTTTTCACACCGAAAATCGCTGCAAAAACGCTTAAAAATCGCATCGTGGGCAAACAGCCTTAGTCAAATTGCAGGAAATTCAACTCAAATTCCATTTGAAGAAGATCAATTCGATACATACTGTTTATATCTAAATAGAGATTATCAGATACAGTATATGTCTACATATACAGTCATGGCTCGAAAGTGTTGACACCCTTTAAATTGTTCCAAAACATGAAGTATTTCTCCCAGAATATTATTGCAGTTACACATGTTTTGTTATGCACATGTTTATTTCTTTTGTGTGTATTGGAACAACACAAAAACAGAAAAAAAAGACAAATTGAACATCATTTCATGCAAAACTCCAAAATGAGCATGACAAAATTATTGCCACTTTCCACAACTGTGGGTAAACAACTTTGTTTCAAGCATGTGCTACTCGTTCAAACTCACCTGTGGCGAGTGACAGGTTTGGACAATATGAAAATTACACCTGAAACGAGATAAAAAGGGGAGATGTTGACTCAATCTTTGCATTGTGTGTCTGTATGTGCCACACTAAGCATGGAGAACAGAAAGAGAAGAAAACTGAGGACTTGAGAACCAAAATTGTTGAAAAATACCAGCAATCTCAAGGTTACAAGTCCACTTCCCGAGATCTTAGAGTTCCTTTGTCCATGGTGTGCAACATAATCAAGATGGCACTGCAGCTAATCTCTCTGAGTGTGGATGACAGAGAAAAATTGCTGAAAGATTGCAACACAGGATAGTCCACATGGTGGATAAGCAGCCCTAATCAAGTTCCAAAGAAATTCAAGCTGTCCAGCATGCTTATGGTGCATATGTGTCAGCGCAAGCAATCCGTCGACATTTGAATTAAATAAAACGCTATGGCAGGAAACCCAGGAGGACCCCACTGATTACACAGAGAGTTAAAAAAGCTAGACTGCAGTTTGCCAAAATGTATATAGTAAACAAGACTCCTGAAACCTTGACTTGGGTATCACAGGCAAGGAAGCCATATACAGATATGTTTGTTAATGTAAATCACAAATCTCCACAATCCAGAAATTTAAAAACAACTGCTTACTTCAGAAAGTGTACGTTGCTAAAAAATGTAATTCTTCTTGCATATTTTTTTGTGTAATAGTCCAATATTAGACCTATACATGCCAATTAAGTACAATGGCCTTTATAGTTGATTCCACAGTTTTCTAGGGTTGATCAGTGTGGCTGGTAGCAAATTTTGGTAAAGGAGATAAAAGTTACTCTTGTGCCCAAAATGTATGCCAAACCAAAATATGGCACTGGCATTGAATGTGGTAGCATAAAAAAATACTAATACCAAGTCGAAAAATGTGGGACCCGTCGGCACAACCGACACTTCTGGCAACAACTATCCTGACAGTAGTAGTAAGTACAAAACCCAGGTCACAATTGATCTACTTTGCTTGGGGCAAGCATGTCAATGGCGAGGGATCGGAGGGTGTGATTGCACGCTCCTCTCACTCACAGCAGGATGATGTAGCCTCTGGCAGGAAAACCATCAGCTTGAGTCAGTGTTCTGCGATGTCCATCTGCTCTGCTGCCATAGCACTTACACAAAGGAATTTTCATTCTGTCAATTATAACTGTCTCTTTTCTTGACTCAATGCTAATTCCAAACTGTTTTTCTGGCTCTGCAAGCCATGGTGATAGAGGCACTAAGTGGTAGTTACACTCTGGGCCAATTCAACTCTTGAATTGGGCAACAGGCAAAGAGGGCTTTTGGGCACGGAACTCATGCCATTTCCCACATATATAACTGTCTGCTGGTCCCAGTATTACATTGATGATGATTCTGTGGTGGGCAAGATCTATAAACCAAAACCTTGTAAACCAGGGGGTGCTGAGGAGGTGACTTCTACAACAATATATATTTCTAAATAATATAATTATTGGTGAAATTAAATGTTATTGTGTCTCTGGGGTTAACTTTCCCAAGTAGCACCCCGTGCAGAATTGGACCCCTGTACAGGGTAGGGCAGAAAGAGCAAAATTGCTTTAAATTATTAAATTAAAATTCTTGGAATTCCAAAATGTAACCCCTTAGTGGCAGAGCCAATTTCGTACTTAAGACTAAGCCAATTTTTACAATTCTGAACACTGTCAGGTTATGAGGATATACCTCTGGAACGCTTCCATGAATCCCACTGATGCTGAGATTGTTTTTTTTTCGTGACATATTGTACTTCATTCATGTTAGTGGTAAAATTTCTCTGTTATGACTTTTGTTTTTTTATGAAAAAAAGGAAGTTTGGCAAAAATGTTGAAAATTTTGCAATTTTCAAACTTTTAATTTTTGTGCCCTTAAATCAGAGCGATATATAGCACAAAATAGTTAATAAATAATATTTCCCACATGTCTACATCAGCACAATTTTGGAAACATAATTTTTTTTTGTTAGGACGTTATAAGGGTTAAAAGTTGACCAGCGATTTCTCATTTTTCCAACAAAATTTACAAAACCAATTTTTTTTAGAGACCACCACACATTTGAAGTGAGTTTGGGGGATCAATATAACAGAAAATACCCAAAAGTGACACCATTCTAAAAACTGCACACCACAAGGTAACATAGTAACATACTTAGCACGGCTGAAAAAAGACATTTGTCCATCCAGTTCAGCCTATATTCCGTCAGAATAAATCCCCAGATCTAAGTCCTTCTAAAGAACCTAATAACTGTAAGATGTCTTGTTATGCTCCAGGAAGACATCCAGGCTTCTCTTGAACCCCTCGACTGAGTTCACCATCACCACCTCCTCAGACCAGGAATTCCAGATTCTCACTGCCCTAACAGTAAAGAATCCTCTTCTATGTTGGTGGAAAAACCTTCTCTCCTCCAGACGCAGACAATGCCCTCTTGTGACCGTGACATTCCTTGGTATAAACAGATCCTTGGAGAGATAATTGCATCGTCCTCTTATATACTTATACATGTTTATTAGATCACCCCTCAGTCGTCATTATTCTAGACTAAATAATCCTAATTTTGCTAATCTCTCTGGGTATTGTAGTTCCCGCATCCCCTTTATTAATTTTTTTGCCCTCCTTTGTACTCACTCTAGTTCTATTATATCCTTCCTGAGCACCGTTGCCCAAAACTGTACATAGTACTCCATGTGCGGTCTAACTAGGGATTTGTACAGAGGCAGTATAATGCTCTCTTCATGTGTATTGAGACCTCTTTTAATGCACCCAATGATCCGGTTTGCCTTGGCAGCTGCTGCCTGGCAAACAAGGTGCGCAAGGTGTGCAAAACCATATTCAAGAAGTTTATTAACCTTTTAGGTGCGTCACCAGAACTAAAGCAATATGAAAGGAAAAAATTGAACATTTTATGGAACCAATCTTTTTTATTTTCACAAGGGTAGCAGGAGAAAATAGACCACAGAATTGTTGTCCTATTTCTCCTGAGTATGCCTATAACCCATATGTGGGGAAAAGCGACTGTTTGGGTGCAGGGCAGGGCTCAGAAGGGAGGGAGCACTATTTGACTTTTTGAGTGCAAAATTGGCTGGAATCAATGGCAGGCACCATGTCGCATTTAGAGACCCCCCTGATGTACCTAAACAGTGGAAACCCCCCCAATTCTAACTCCAATCCTAACACAGCCCTAATCCCAGCCCAAACCCCAACACATCCCTAACTCTAATCCCAACCATAAGCCTAACCACAACTTTAACCCTAACACCACAATCCTAGCCCCAACCCTAACCCTAGCTCTAACCCCAACTATAACCCCAACCCTAAACCTAGCCCCAACCCAACCCTAGCTCTAGCCTAACCCTAGCTCTAACCCCAACCCTAAACTTAACCCAATGCTAACCCTAACCCAACCCTAACCCTAGCTCTAACCACAACCCTAACTCTAATGGAAAAATGGAAAAAAAACATTTTTTAAATTTTATTATTTTTACCTAAATCAGGAGGTGATAAAGGGGGGCTTGATTTACTATTTTTTTCTATTTTCATCACTGTGATAGGGTCTATATTCCTATCTCCTATTGTTGCCAGGTGCCGACTGGTAGACCTCGGTGGGTGCATGACATTTTCTTCCCAGAAGAAGACGCTGGGGGACAGGACCGAGTGATGCAAGAGGTGCCAGAGGTACCGGGGGGTCGCGGAACCCCATTTCTCTCTCCTCTGATGTGCTAGATCATATCAGAGAGACAAATATATGGGATATCTGACTCTTTTTGCGGTTGCCGTTATTCGGTGAATAACGGCGATTGCAATACTGAGGATGGTAAAAACCGACCCGAATCATGTTTTCCGGTGTCTCAGCTACCCCCGGTAGCCGAGACCGTGGAGATTTTCCGACGCTGGGGGGTGCCTTACCCCTATTTATCATCGCCGTTAAAAAGCGGCGCTGAGGAATAAGTACCCTTAACTGCCGCTGTTAAAAGGTATTTTGGAGGTCATTAAGGGGTTACATTTTGTTTCGCAACATTATCAATTTTTTCCAGAAGTGTTCAAATTTTTTTTTTTAAAAGTGAATAGGCTTATTACCAGGATGATATCTAACATGCAGACACCTCCCGCTTATAATAATAATAATATAATAATAATAAATTTTATTTCTATAGCGCCGACATATTCCGCAGCACTTTACATTTCAGAGGGGATTTGTACAGACAATAGACATTACAGCATAACAATAATCACATACAGTAGATTATAACAAATACCAAGAGGAATGAGGGCCCTGCTCGCAAGCTTACAGTCTATGAGGAAAGAGGTAGACACGAAAGGTGGGTGGTAACAGTTGCCCTGATTGTATGGACCAGCCATAATGTTAAGTGTGTAACAGTACAGATGCAGAGGGCTAATGGATGCATAAAGCATGTGGGAACATGATGTGGGAAATCTGGTTATGGTAAAACTTTTGGCTGTGCCACACAGGGATAGATTAGGTTAATGTGTTGAGGTGATAGGCCAGTCTGAATAAATGTGTTTTCAGGGCACGCTTAAAATTGTGGGGATTGGGGACTAATCGTATTGACCTGGGAAGTGCATTCCAAAGAATTGGCGCGGCACGTGTAAAGTCTTGGAGACGGGAGTGGGAGGTTCTGACTATTGAGGATACTAACCTCAGGTCATCAGCAGAACAGAGGGCGCGGGTAGGGTGGTATACTGAAACAAAGGAGGAGATGTAGGGTGGTGCTGAGCCATGGAGGGCTTTGTGGGTGAGGGTAATAAGTTTATACTGAATTCTGGAGTGGATGGGTAGCCAGTGTAATGACTGGCACAAGGTAGAGGCATCGGTGTAACGATTGGTGAGGAATATGATCCTGGCTGCAGCATTCAAGACAGATTGGAGAGGGGAGAGTTTGGTAAGAGGGAGACCGATTAGAAGAGAGTTACAATAGTCGAGACGAGAATGAATAAGAGAAACAGTAAGAGTTTTTGCAGAGTCAAAAGTAAGAAAAGTTCGAATTCTAGAAATGTTTTTGAGGTGCAGATGACAAGAGCGAGCCAGTGATCGAATGTGGGGGGCAAAGGAAAGCTCGGAATCAAGTATGACCCCAAGACAGCGGGCCTGTTGCTGGGGAGTAATAGTGGAGCCACCCACAGAAATAGCAATGTCGGGTATAGGTACATTAGTAGAGGGAGGAAACACCAGGAGTTCAGTTTTTGACAGGTTCAGTTTCAGATATAGTGAGGACATGATATTAGACACAGCGTTTAGACAATCGCCGGTGTTTTCTAGAAAGGCTGGCGTGATGTCAGGAGAAGAAGCGTATAATTGGGTGTCATCAGCATAGAGATGGTACTGGAACCCAAATCTACTGATTGTTTGACCAATAGGGGCAGTGTACAAGGAGAAGAGGAGGGGGCCTAAAACCGATCCTTGGGGGACCCCAACAGTAAGGGGAAGGTGAGAGGAGGAGGAACCGGCAAAAGATACAGTAAAGGAACGGTCAGAGAGATAGGAGGAGAACCAGGAGAGAACGGTGTCCTTGAGGCCAATGGAACGGAGCATAGTGAGGAGGAGCTGATGATCCACAGTGTCGAATGCTGCAGAGAGATCCAAGAGAATTAGCATGGAGTAATGACCATTTGATTTAGCTGTTAGTAGATCATTAGAGACTTTAGTGAGGGCAGTTTCAGTGGAGTGTAAAGAGCAGAAACCGGATTGGAGAGGGTCGAGAACAGAGATTTCTGAGAGATAACGGATAAGACGGGAGTGGACCAGGCGTTCCAGGAGTTTAGAGATGAAGGGAAGATTAGAGACAGGTCTATAGTTAGCGGCACAGTTTTGGTCGAGGGAAGGTTTTTTAAGTAGTGGATGTATGATGGCATGCTTAAATGAGGAGGGAAAAATACCAGAAGAGAGAGAGAGGTTAAATATTTTAGTTAGGTGAGGGGTGACAGCAGGGGAAAGGGACTGGAGGAGATGTGATGGAAATGGGTCACTGGTGCAAGTAGTTGGGCGAGAAGATGCAAGGAGCCTGCTTACTTCTTCTTCTGTGACTGGTTCAAAATCAGAGAGTGAGCTAGATGCAGTGGGGGAGGGAGGACAGTGCATGGTATGAGGTGATTGGGAGATAATTTCCTGTCGAATCTGGTCAATTTTTTCTTTGAAGTAATTGGCCAGATTGTCAGCTCTGAGCTCTGTGGTTGGGGCCTGTACTCTTGGATTGAGTAGAGAATGAAAAGTGTCAAAGAGACGTTTCGGGTTATTTGACAGTGAGGTGATGAGGGTGTTGAAATAGGTTTGTTTGGAGAGGTGAAGGGCAGTGTTGTATGTTCTAAGCATAAACTTAAAATGGATGAAATCTTCGTGTAGATTGGATTTTCTCCACAGACGTTCGGCGCACCTGGATCACCGCTGCAGGAAACGTGTTTGCACCATGTGCCAGGGTTGTCGCCGTCTGCGTTGTGCCAACACTACAGTTATAACAAATATCCAAACCAATATAAGGAAAAGACTCAATACTGATCCTAAAAAATAATGTACAGGATAGCTCTCAAATATAAATTTAAACAAAAAAACAAGAGAAAATAAACAGGTGCAAAAAAACCCTCAAATTAGAAATCTATTAACATTTTGTAAAAGTCAGGATGACATTAAAATTGTAGACAAGGAAACTCTATGAAGGATACATTATTCAATCACTTGCCAAAAATGTAATTTTATATAGGAAATAAGTATATCACCAAACCTCCTATAAAGTGACAATGAATCAAAAAGTGCCAGCGCAATGATGTCCACAGATGAAAAGAACAAATATATATATGGAAAAATACCTGAGGGCAGAGTGGAAAGTAAACCCACAGTGCTAAAGCATAATGAATAAAGCATTAAACCTGGAGAAAAAGCCACATGGGGCATAGACTGTGCAAAGGTGCCACATGTGAGAAAACTGGATAGGGAAAATGATAAAAGAATCACTAAGTGTTAATGCAAACATAATCAAGTATAGCTTCATTGGACAAAAAATAACATATCTTAGCAAGTGAGTAATAAACTCTATAGAGTTACCTTGTTTATATTTAGAACATCATCTTGACTTTTATTAACTTCTAATAAAGATTTCTAATTTATTTTTTACAAATGTTTATATTACCTTTTGTTTTTTTGTTAATCAAGGCAATAGCAGTGTTAATTACATTATATATGACAAGATAGACCAGATGGATGTTTTTTTCTGCCAGTGCACGCCAGCAAGCAGTGACACCCCTGAACAATCAGGTTCAGTCATACCTGTACTGTGTCTGACCTCTGATCCCATGGACTTCTGGGTCAGAAGATTGTAATAGTGAAAAGAATTGACACAGTTTGTGAGGAGGGGTCCCATCCTGTCCAGCTTCCAGTGCACTGTCAGAGAGAAGATTCAACAGAGTGGCTTTGTCATTTCCAAGTGCCAAAGTTACCGGCCACAAGTGTGGAAAACCAAACATTTGTCAAAGCGAATGAGGCATAGATCAGTGCCAACTGTCATTCACTTATGGATGATTATTAAATTGGCCATACCATCTGCCTTCTTGACTGTCCATTGCATGTCTTGTATGGCCCACGCTCAGAAAAGCATCTACTTCCTGTCCATCATGTCATCTGTACTGTAGTTCTGATTTTGGTGAACCAACACTAACACACATCTCCTTGCTTGACTCATCCTAATTTTATATTTTGAAACCTCTGTCATAATTGCCAATGCATAGCCACACACCTCTTGCCTGCCAGCTGTGTTTTATTATGCTATTCTGTACTACTGTAACTGGGGCTGCCATTGGTAGGCCTAGACTGGCAGTTGTCTGCTTGCCTGCTGGATACCACAACTGGAGAAGTAATGGTGGCTTGGGACCAAATATGCACACAGCGTTACAGTGTATGGATGAATCATTGAATCCAGAAAAGTTTTGCAAGGTTTTTTTTCAAGTTTTATATAGCACTATAATGTAACAATAACTGTGTTACAGTGTATCGATGAATCATTGCATTCATAAAAAATTTTGAAAGGGTTTTTTCAAGCTTTATATAGCACTGTAATGTAAAAAGAACTGTGTTACAGGGTATAGATGAATCACTGAATCTGTAAAAAGATTTGGATGTTTTTTTTGTTTTCTATACCACCGTAATGTGACAGGACCCGCGTTAGTGTATGGATGAATCATTGAATTCATAAAACATTTTGGAAAGGTTTTTTCAAGTTTTGTATTGCATCGTAATGTAACAAGAACCGTGTTACAGTGTATGGATGAATCACTGAATACATAAAAAGTTTTGGTAGTCTTTTTTCAGCTTTATATACCACTGTAATGTAACAGGACCCACGTTACAGTGTATGGATGAATCATTAAATCCGTAAAAAGTTTGGGAAGTTTTTTCAGTTATAGATACCACAGTACTGTGGCAAAAAACATGTTACAGTGTATGGATGAATCACTGAATCCATAAAAAATGTGGAAGTGTTTTTTCAAGCTGTATATAGCACCATAATGTAACTAGAGCTGCTTTACAGTGTATGGATGAATCATTGAATCCGTAAAAAGTTTGGGAAGGGTTTTTTCAGCTATATAACAAAAACCAATAATGTCTGTAAAGTGCTGTGGAATTAAGAATTAATGGCGCTATATAAATGAGTAAAATAAGTAAATAAATAAAAAACCATGTTACAGTGTATGGATGAATCATTGAATCCATAAAAAATTTTGGAGGGTTTTTTCAAGATTTATATTGCATCGTAATGTAACAAGAACCATGTTACAGTGTATGGATGAATCACTGAATACATAAAAAGTTTTGGAAGTCTTTTTTCAGCTTTATATACCACCATAATGTAACAGGACCCACGTTACAGCGTATAGATGAAGCTTTGAATCCCTAAAAAGTTTGGGAAGGTTTTTTTTTCAGTTATATATATCACTGTCCTGTAGCAAAAGCCATGTTACAGTGTTTGGATGAATCACTGAATCTATAAAAAATTTTGGAAGGGTATTTTTAAGCTTTATATAGCACCGTAATGTAACTAGAACTGCATTACAGTATATGGATGAATCGTTGAATCCATAAAAAGTTTGGGAAGGGTTTTTTCAGTTATATAACAAAACAATAATGTCTTTAAAGCGCTGTGGCATTAATGGTGCTATATAAATAAGTAAAATAAATAAATAAAAACCATGTTACCGTGTATGGATGAATCATTGAATCCATAAAATGTTTTGGAAGGGTTTTTTCAAGTTTTAAATTGCATTGTAATGTAACAAGAACCCCGTTAGTGTATGGATGAATTATTTAATACATAAAAAGTTTTAGAAGTCTTTTTTTCAGTTTTATATACCACTATAATGTAACAAGAACCATGTTACAGTGTATGGATGACTCATTGCATTCATAAAAATTTTTTTAAAGGGTTTTTTTTTCAATTTTATATACACTGACAGATGTCTGCTTGCCTGTTCTGTCCTATTTCTCTACCATGCAGCTTCTGCCACTGCCAAAAGACATCCATGCCAACCACATATATCCTGGTTGCACACTGTGTTTTATAGTGATTGGCTGTACTACCAATGCAAAATGTATTCTCTTGAGCGTACACAAACTTAAAACAGCTCACAAAATAGGGCTACATTTTACACACAATTTACTGACAATAGGCAATTGCTTCTTTTTTCGAAAATAGCTAGCGTGCTCCTGCAACCTTAAAAAGGATAATTTTTGGACAGCTTTATAAAAATCCTTTGTAACTGTTTATTCAGTTTGAGAATAGCAAAACTGTTGCAGATCCCCCCAAAAGTGACAACTAGTTGAGAAAGCATAATTTCTTTACTTTCAAAAGTGTTCAGCACAACTGTTGTATGCTCCCTAAATAAATGCCTTATGAAAAATCTTTAAATTTTTAATTTAAGAAAAAAAAAAACTATTGAAACTCTCCAAACAAGAATATTTTTTGCACAATTCCATGTGAAAATGCCACAGCTTCTACTATTTTTACAGCTTGTGTATAAGCATCAGAAGGGAAAAGGGATAGTTTTTGGACTGTTTTTACAACTTAAGTAAGGCACTGTGGAATTAATGGCGCAATATGAGTGAGTAAAATAAAGAGGTAGCCTAAAAGGTTTGATACGGCAGTATACTGTTAAAAAGACAGTTAGTTATCTGTTCTTCTCTAGCCAGAAAGGTTGAGATCACTTGGACATTAAAACCCCCGTCTCACATAGCGAGATTGCTAGCGAGATGGCTGAAGCATCACCGATTTTGTGACACAACAGCAACCTCGCCAGCAATCTCGCTACATGTGACACACAGCAGCGACTGCCCCCCCCGCTGGATAACGCTGATCGTGCTCGAATGTCCTGGGGCAACTATTTCATGGATTTTTAAGGTGCAGTGCACCCTTCTTAGCAGCTTTTTCTGGCTGAGTTAGACATTAGGACGCTTCATCCCCTGCATTCTTTGTATAACATGCATTTCATGGTAGTTTCCTTACCAAAGCAGGTTCTATGTGTCCTTTGATCACCAATAACTGTTACATTGCTGCAATTGTAAGAAGATGAGCCAAGACAGAGTCAGCGGGCTCCGGTGCCCTTTGGGGCCGAAACTATCGGGACTGTCACCACTGTTGCCGGGAGAAGGTTCTTCTGGGAGGGAAGAATCTTTACGCTGGACAGCAGGGGGCGAGGGGGAGATAAAAAGGACTGAGCATGGGAATGGGAGTGACTTGGCGGGAACGCGACAGGAAAACAAGGAGAAGGTTGACCGTGGCCGTGGAAGATGAAGAGGAAGAAAATCCCGAGCAGCCATCTGAAAATACGTCTGTTGGTCAGGACCCTGAGACCCCAGAGGAAAATGTCACGGCAAGTACAGATTCAACTTTGCCTCCACTAGAAGACTCCACTATCCTTCCATTCTACGTCGCTCCGAACGCACAAAGGCTGGACAACCCCCCAATTCTTACAACCAGGATCAGTTTATTTAGCAGCAAACTACTAAGACAGACAAGCAGCACTTTAATCACTCTCAGGTTGCCTCGCCCATGGAATTGCGAGTGAAAAGAGAGGGGGGTGTAAGAAGATGAGCCGAGACAGAGTCAGCGGTTTCCGGTGACCTTTGGGGCCGGAACTATTGTGAATGTTACCACTGTTGCCGGGGGAAGGTTCTTCTGGGAGGGGAGGACCTTTATGCTGGACAGAAGGGGGCACGGGGGAGATAAAAAGGACTGAGTGCGGGAATGGGAGAGACTTGGCGGGAACGCAACAGGAGAAAAAAGAGAAGATTGACTCCATCCCCACTGTCTGCGAGCATGCCCACGGTTTGTGTTTGGTGCCATTCCAGAGGAATCCACACAAAGGACTGTTTCTACGCCAAGCGAGACTGGATACATCGGCACCATTGGGAGACGGTGTTTTTTGTTGCTCCGTAACAGAGCCAGAGACATTGTCCACAATTTGTGACGCCGTTGGGAGATATCCAGCCTTTCCCCTACAAGAACTGCAATTGATGTTACCTATTTTTGTATACCTTTTTCTCAAGCACTGTGTTTTGTGTGCAATTCCCGTTGTTGCCGTTACTGATCTTGTCTCCCTGTGTGGAGTATTTCTTGTATAATAACCTGTTCAGTAAACCCTGTTAACCCCTTCTCTGCCTCTGGCTCTTCACTGCATCCAACGGATCTCTCCCTTTTACAATCTCATTAGTTTTATTCACAGTGCAATTTTTTTTAAATGCTGATGGATTTATTACAAATTTTGCACCATAGGTTATTGGATACTATTGTTTTGGGCAATATTATATCTGTGGGCTTTGTAGTCCATCTTTAATTGGTCTAGCACCTTTCTTGTATACATAAGTTTTTTAATTGTCTTCACAGTAAAGAGATATTTTTTATTCATAAAGTACCATTTCTTGGGACCATTCTTTTCATATTGATTACCATAACAGTGATATCTAGCAATTTAGTGGTACGTTAACCCTTACTGGTAATGGGTTGTGTTATTTGGAGCCATTTTTGTGATTAAACTTTAATAAACCAAGCATTTTCTTAAAGAGACAGTGTTCCTTTTATACCTCTGTGTCCAGCCGAGTAATCTGCTCTACCACAATATATGTGTGTGTGTGTATATATATGTGTGTGTATATAGATATATATATATATATATATATATATTTGTGTGAAAGAGTGTTTGCCCCTTCCTGATTTCCTATTCTTTTGCATGTTTGTCACACTTAAATGTTTCAGCCAAACAAATTTAATTATTAAACAAAGATAACACAAATAAACACAAAATGCAGTTTATAAATGAAAGTCTTTATTATTGAGGGAACTAGAAATCCAAACCTGCAGGGTCCTGTTTGAAAAACTGATTGCCACGCGTTAAAACATAAACTAACTGTTACTTCTCACATCTTTGTGAATCAGAGTTCTAATTTCCTAGCAACACACAGGCCTGATTATTGCCACACCTGTTCTCAATTAAGAAATCAATTAAATAGCACCTGCTTGACAAAGTGAAGTAGACCAAAAGTTTTTCAAAAGCTAGACATCATGCTGAGATTCAAAGAAATTCTGGAACAAATGAAAAGCAAAGAAATTGAGAGCTATCAGTCTGGAAAAGGATATAACGCCATTTCTAAAGCTTTTGTACTCCAACGAACCATAGTGAGAAACAATATCCACAAACAGCGAAAACATGAACCTTCCCAAGAGTGGCCAACAGACCAAAATTACCCCAAGATTGCAGAGATGACTTATCCAAGAGGTCACAAAAGACCCCACAACAAGCACAACTGACCTTATTTGCTTAAGTTAAGGTCAGTGTTCATGACTCTACCATAAGAAAGAGACTAGGCAAAAAAGTTTCTGCATGGCAGAGTTCCAAGAAGAAAACCATTGCTGAGCAAAAAAAATTAAGGCTTGTCTTAGTTTTACCTAAAACATCTTGATGAGCCCCAAGACTTTTGTGAGAATACTCTGGGAAGATGTATGTCCCATTACTTCTGGTGTAGAAGTAACACAGCATTTCAGAAAAGGAACATCATACCAATAATAAAATATGGCGGCGGTAGTGTGATGGTCTGTGGCTGTTTTGCTGCTTCAGGACCTGAAAGACTTGATACAGTAAATGGAGCCATGAATTTTGCTATGTACTAAAAAATCCTGAAGGAGAATGTCTGGCCATCTGTTTGTGACCTCAAGATGAAGCACCCTTGGGTTAAGCCGCAGGACAATGATTCAAAAGACACCAGCAAGTCCATATCTGAATGGCATAAGAAAAACAAAACTAAGACTTTGGAGTGGCCTAGTCAAAGTGCTGACCTTAATCCATTGAGATGCTGTGGCATGACCTTAAAAAGGCGGTTCATGTGTCATTTCTCATTATTACAAATAATTTAATTTAGAATCATCTATGGTTTGATTTTTTTGCCTGTATCGATTGGAGGGGTTGTTACTGACATCTGGTGAGAATGTCAATAGTACCTTTAGAAATATATTTACTTAGAAAATTGGTAATGTGTTCAATACTTATTTCATCCGCCTTGTGTTTGTGTGTATGCATATTTATATATGTTTATACTATGTGAAAAAAGGAAAAAGCAGCACAAAAAAATGAACAGACAATGCAGGTGCAAGCCTTCCAGGCATATACCAAACCTCAAAAATAGTCCTCAAGATGAAAGCAGCACACCAAAAGAAATCCAGTCAAAGTGCTATTTATTAGCCCATCTGGCTAGTTGCCCATACAGCGACGTTTCGGTCCTGGGAGTTGTGGACCTTTATCAAGCAGTGTAACAATGCCAAGTGAGTGCTATTTAAAGCTCACCAATCATACAGGTATTTACAAACAATTAGATAATGTACATTGTGCAATACATAGTTTTACAAAACATGAATAACAATCAAAAAGTGCATTTATAGTGCAATGTGCAAAAGTGCCTCAATTGATGAAAAAATATTAATCTCTGCTTAAAAACCATAAGGCTATGTGCACACGTAGCGGAACTCTTGCGGAAGTTACCGCTAGAATTCCGGAATTCCATTCCGCGGGAAAAATCGCATTTTAAATTCCTGTGATTTTCCCGCAGAAAAACTAGCTATTTGCAAGCGTAATTAGCTTGCAAAATGCTAGCGGTTTCCAAGCGATCTGTAGCATCGCTTGGAGAACTGATTGACAGATTGGTCACACTCGTCAAACATAGTGTATGATGAGTGTGACCAACTTTTTACTATTGAGGCCGCCTATGCGGCATCAGTAGTAAAAGATAAAATGTAAAAAATAGTAAAAAAAATAAAAAATATTGTTATTCTCACTTTCCGGCATCCCGCGCAGCCTTCCCGCCTCTCTCCACGCTCCAGGTCCCAGTAATCCTTTGCGCGAATGACCGCGAGATGTTGCGCTCCCGCAAGATCTCGACGTCATTGCGGTCATTCTCGCAAAGGATTACTGGGACCGGGAGCGTGGAGAGAGACGGGAAGGCTGCGCGGGGACACCGGAAGGTGAGAATAACAATATTTTTTATTTTAATTCTATTTTTTACAGGGATATGGTACCCAAAGCCCGGAGGACAGTCTCCTCTCCTCCAGACCGTGGGTACCATCCGCAAATGTTCTGCTTACTTTTTGCATGGTGGGCACAGCCACATATGGAAGTAAGCGGAACAATGCAATCCTATGGGTGCGGGATCGCCGCGATTCTGCTAAATTAATGAGCATGCTGCGTTTTTTACCGCAAAGCGATTCCGCCGCGGAAAAAATATGCAGCATTAGCACAGCATTGTGGAATCCCATAGGATTGCATGGGATGCTTATTTTTCGCGGCAAAATCGCGCGCTTAAAACCGCTGCGAAAATGCGAAAAAAACGCGATGTGTGAACTCAGCCTTAATATCTAGTAATGTCCTATAATTTCAAATCAGCGGCAGCTGTATTAACATATGAATGACAGAAAAAACTGATGGCACATCCTATATTTATAGGAAGATAGGAACCAAAAAGTGATTGGATGTAATTAAAATCACACCTCCTATAAATATAGGCTTTATCTTGTTATTAGCCAGTAGTTCACATTAGGCAGTTAGAATAGGGAACCGTTCAATGAGATCACCTTGACGTTGGTGAATGGGCTCATATCTTTTGGCCAAATTTTGTGTTAAGTATCTCATATGTTTTTTCTAAATTCCAAAAGCCATTATGCTTTTCACATTTCATATATTTCATATTTGATATGCCTTAATGCAATTGAGTGCAATCATTTCCTTATTTTAACATATGAATGAGCATGACTCACCCCATAGTAACCATTGTAATCGCACCATGTATCAGCGCCTCACACTGCGCATTGCGCAGGAACGGAATTCCAACATGTAAACATCACATTAATCCCACTCATGCGCACTGGCACACTATCATTGTCGGCGCCATCTTTAATGGGGGAAAGAAATACAGCGCAAGTCTGTGTGCATCATTTGTTTGATAAAAAATAACATAATCTGACATAATTCAGATATGTAGGCGCTCCAATGTTATGGATCAGTCTTTAGTAGAGTTGAGCGATACCGTCCGATACTTCAAAGTATCAGATCGGAATGGATCGGCCGATCTTTAAAAAAAGTATCGGTATCGCCGATTCTGATACCGGAAGTCCCATTCAAGTCTATGGGACTTCCGGTATCGGAATAAGAAAAACCCTGTTTTTGCCTTGTACAGCCTCTCTGGGGTCTGTACGGGCCTTTCGGGGGGCTGTGCCGGCCTGCCAGGGGGTCTGTGCAGGCTCCGGTGGTCTGTGCCGGCCTGCCGGGGGGCTGTGCCGGCCTGCCGGTGGTCTGTGCAGGCTCCGGTGGGCTGTGCCGGCCTGCCGGGGGGCTGTGCCGGCCTGCCGGTGGTCTGTGCAGGCTCCGGGGGGCTGTGCCGGCCTGCCGGGGGGCTGTGCCGGCCTGCCGGTGGTCTGTGCAGGCATCGTCCGATGGGACTACAAGTCCCATCGGGCGATGCCTGCTACCATGACAGTGATTGACACATTAGCCAATGATGGGACAGTAGTAGTCCCATCATCCGGCTAATGTGTTGAATGTAAAAGAAAAAAAAAAAAAAAAAATACTACATACATACTACATGCATGCTACATACATACTACATGCTACATACATACTACATGCTACATACATACTACATACATACTACATGCTACATACATACTACATGCTACATACATACTACATATATACTACATACATACTACATACATGCTACATACATACTGCATGCTACATACATACTACATACATACTGCATGCTACATACATACTACATACATACTACATACATACTACATGCATGCTACATGCATGCTACATACATACTGCATGCTACATACATACTACATACATACTACATACATACTACATGCATGCTACATGCATGCTATATACATGCTACATGCATGCTACATACATACTACATGCTACATACATACCACATACATACTACATACATACTACATACATACTACATGCATGCTACATACATACTACATGCATGCTACATGCATGCTACATACATACTACATGCTACATACATACCACATACATACTACATACATACTACATGCTACATACATACTACATATATACTACATGCATGCTACATACATACTACATGCTACATACATACCACATACATACTACATACATGCTACATGCTACATACATACTACATATATACTACATGCATGCTACATACATACTGCATGCTACATGCATGCTACATACATACTACATACATACTACATGCTACATACATACCACATACATACAATACATTCATACAATACATACATCGACATACAGTACATATAACATAGAGTAACATACTTACCAATACTTGTCACATTGTTCCCCGAAGCCATTGTCTTTTCCGGAATAAATATTAACATAACAAACCACAAAAATACTCACCCACGATCCGAAGCAGTCCACGAGTGTGTCCCACGACGATCTTGGGTAGAGAACGGCAGCATCAGAGTCCCTAGTCTCACTTTATGCCATTGCTGCGTGGGAAATTCCCACACAGCAATGGCATAAAGTGAGACTAGGGACTTTTTTTTTTTTAAGTGGCGGAGGAATACAGTGCGGAAGGATACCTACCTTCCGTCATTGGATTCCTGCAGCCCGTAGAGAACGGCAGCATCATCTGATGCTGCAGTTCTCTACCCAAGATCGTCGTGGGACACACTCGTGGACTGCTTCGGATCGTGGGTGAGTATTTTTGTGGTTTGTTATGTTAATATTTATTCCGGAAAAGACAATGGCTTCGGGGAACAATGTGACAAGTATTGGTAAGTATGTTACTCTATGTTATATGTACTGTATGTCTATGTATGTATTGTATGAATGTATTGTATGTATGTAGTATATATGTGGTATGTATGTAGCATGTAGTAGGTATGTAGTATGTATGTAGCATGCATGTAGCATGCAGTATGTATGTAGCATGCATGTAGTATATATGTAGTATGTATGTAGCATGTAGCATGTATGTAGTATGTATGTGGTATGTATGTAGCATGTAGTATGTATGTAGCATGCATGTAGTATATATGTAGTATGTATGTAGCATGCATGTAGTATATATGTAGTATGTATGTAGCATGCATGTAGTATATATGTAGTATGTATGTAGCATGTAGCATGTATGTAGTATGTATGTAGTATGTATGTGGTATGTATGTAGCATGTAGTATGTATGTAGCATGCATGTAGCATGCATGTAGTATGTATGTAGCATGCATGTAGTATGTATGTAGCATGCATGTAGTATGTATGTAGTATGTATGTAGTATGTATGTAGCATGCATGTAGTATGTATGTAGTATGTATGTAATATGTATGTAGTATGTAGCATGTATGTAGTATGTATGTAGCATGTAGTATGTATGTAGCATGCATGTAGTATATATGTAGTATGTATGTAGCATGTAGTGTGTATGTAGCATGCATGTAGTATATATGTAGTATGTATGTAGCATGTAGTATGTATGTAGTATGTATGTAGTATGTATGTGGTATGTATGTAGCATGTAGTATGTATGTAGCATGCATGTAGCATGCATGTAGTATGTATGTAGCATGCATGTAGTATATATGTAGTATGTATGTAGCATGTAGTATGCATGTAGTATGTATGTAGTATGTATGTGGTATGTATGTAGCATGTAGTATGTATGTAGCATGCATGTAGTATGTATGTAGCATGCATGTAGTATGTATGTATGTAGTATGTATGTAGCATGCATGTAGTATGTATGTAGTATGTATGTAGTATGTATGTAGCATGCAGTATGTATGTAGCATGTATGTAGCATGTATGTAGTATGTATGTAGTATATATGTAGTATGTATGTAGCATGTAGTATGTATGTAGCATGCATGTAGTATATATGTAGTATGTATGTAGCATGTAGTATGTATGTAGCATGCATGTAGTATATATGTAGTATGTATGTAGCATGTAGTATGTATGTAGCATGCATGTAGTATATATGTAGTATGTATGTAGCATGTAGTATGTATGTAGCATGCATGTAGTATATATGTAGTATGTATGTAGCATGTAGTATGTATGTAGTATGTATGTAGTATTTTTTTTTTTTTTTTTTTAATATTTAACACATTAGCCGGATGATGGGACTACTACTGTCCCATCATTGGCTAATGTGTCAATCACTGTCATGGTAGCAGGCATCGCCAGATGGGACTTGTAGTCCCATCGGACGATGCTTGCACAGACCCCCGGACATCAGCACAGCCCCCCCCGGCAGGCCGGTACAGACCCCCACAGGGTGCACAGACCACCGGCAGGCCGGCACAGCCCCCCGGCAGGCCGGTACAGACCCCCACAGGGTGCACAGACCACCGGCAGGCCGGCACAGCCCCCCGGCAGGCCGGTACCGACCCCGGGCAGTCCACACAGCCCCCCGGCAGGCCGGCAGAGACCCCCGGAAGGCCCGAAATGACGGCGCATCATGATGCGCACACACCGCGCATCATGATGACGTCAGGCCGTCAATCAACTTTGAACTTCCGATTCCGATGCCGAATTCCGATATTGAAAAAATATCGGAAGTCGGTATCGGAATTCTGATACAGCAAGTATCGGCCGATACCCGATACTTGCGGTATCGGAATGCTCAACACTAGTCTTTAGACAATATGATCATTAAATTTAGACAGAGAAAGTATCCTGTGGAATTAATGGATGATGGTAAAATGAGCGTTAAAGAGATAGCACGCAGTGATCTTTTGTCTCAGAATAAGCGAACTAGGGATGTAAAATATAGGATTCCATTTGTTACACGTATTGTGAAGAGAGTGACCGTATTGTCTCTATTATAAGGAAACATTGGTCTATGTGGGGTAAATGTCATCCAGAAGTTAGGGAGTTTGGGTCTCCACCACTAATTTCTTATAAACGGGCCAGAAATATAAAGGATATAGTAGCACATTCAGATATTGGTTCAAAAAAGAAAAATTCCCAGACCACATTGACTGGTAGAGCTAGGGTTGGTTCATTCCCTTGTCTTAATTGTGTGAATTGCACATATATGGAAAAAGGCAGTTCCTTCCAACATCCGCATATTAATGAGGAAATTAAAATAAATCATTTTTTGATGTGTTCTTCAGAATTTGTCATTTATCTTTTAAAATGTCCATGTAATTTGTACTATGTGGGTGAAACCACTTGTGAGCTGAAAGTGAGATTAAATCAACATAGACACAACATTAGAAAAAAGAGACAAGATCTACCGGTATCCAAACATTTTTCAGATTTTAAACATGTGGAAAAGGATCAGACGTTTAGAGTGATAGACTATATTCCTTTGAGAAGAGGGGGAGATAGATCTAAATTATTGAAGATTAGGGAGCTACAGTGGATTAAAAAACTAAACACGTTAAAACCTTTTGATTTAAATGTCGATTACAAGCTACAGTTTACTCTATAAGCCAATTGTAATAGATTCCTCTATGAGCTACTGTTTCTCTTTATGATTCTGGGTTGTATTTTTAAGGTATTTATTTTATTTGTAGTTTTGTTTGTTTTTTTTTAGATCAAGCAGCAGCAGACTGATATTGGAATGCATGACTCCCCCATTGAATGAAAACAAAATTCATGTATTTCTCAATAAAAACATGTTATATGCACAAAATCTGGTTTAAAATTTTCTTTTGTTGCTTCTATGGCATTATTTATGTATTTTTTATTTATTTTTTCTTTTGTGGTGAATGTGCCTATATTGGGATTTGAACTAACTTTTTTTGGAACAAAATGTCCATTTCTTTGGGAGTGTGGGGCCTTTAGGGAGGTTCACCACTTCTCTTCCCCAACTTAGGTGTAGGTTACCTATCCCAGGTGTCCCTGTTACCTATATGGATGAATCCACTTACCGTGAGTTTTGCTATAAGCTACAAAAATGGCATTGTATTTATTTTTTTATTATTTTCTTTATTGAATTCATTTTGATTTGTTGCACTATCTATTATTGGCCTACATGTCTGAACTATGTCAGATGACGTTACTCTCTATCACACAAAAGACACACACAGACTTGTGCTGTATTTTTTCCCTCCATTAAAGATGGCGCCGACACTGATAGTGTGCCAGTGCGCATGAGTGGGATTAATGTGATGTTTACATGTTCGATTTCCGGTCCTGCGCATTGCGCAGTGTGAGGCGCTGATACATGGCTCCAGCGTCGGACTGGCCCACCGGAGAACCGGAGGATTCTCCGGTGGGCCCTGGCATCCGGTGGGCCCTGGCAACTGCAGGCATACAGGTCCAGCAGTTGCCTAGGGCCCCCGCTGCTCCAGGGGCCCCCAGCCAGTGGTGTGTCGCACACCATGCAGCTGCTATGGGGGCCCCTGCCAGCGGAGCAGCAGCGGGTGTCAGGAGGCAGGAGCCCCTGTCCCCGCTGCTAAAGAGAAATGAATATTCACTGCGAAGCAGTGAATATCATTTCAGGTCTCCACCCCCAGAGGCCCCGCCCCCAGCCCAGTAAGCCGCTCTGCATCAGGGCCGGCGCCGCCCTCAGTCCTCTCTGCTCCTGGCTCACAGCCAGTGCGCGATGACGTCACTACATCGCGCACCCGCTGTGTGTCTGGCAGAGGGGGCAGCTCCTGACACTGAGCCGGGATCAGCGTGGGAGCGAGGAGGAGAGGTGAGTATTGTGTTTTGGTTTTTTTTTATATCTCTCTCGCTCTCTCTGTCTCTATCTATCTATCTATCTATCTATCTATCTATCTCTATATCTCTATCTCTCTTATATCTATCTATCTTTCTATCTCTATCTATTATCTATATCTATCTATTTCTATATCTATCTCTATCTATCTTTCTATCTCTATCTATTATCTATATCTATCTATCTCTATATCTATCTCTATCTATTATCTATATCTATCTATTTCTATATCTATCTCTATCGCTCTATCTTTATATCTATCTTTCTATCTCTACATCTATCTATCTCTATATCTATCTATCTCTATATCTTTCTATATATATCTCTATATCTATCTATTATGTCTATCTATCTATCTCATTATATCTATCTATCTTACTCTATCTATCTCTATATCTATTATCTCTATATTTATTATCTATCTAGCTACCATCTATATCTATCTATCTTTATCTATATATATCTCTATCTAATATCTATATCTATCTATCTCTATACCTATCTATCTATTTATCTATCCATTATCTATCTCTATATCTATATCACTCGCTATCTATCGCTCTATCTCTATCTCTATATCTCTATATCTATCTTTATATCTATATCTATATATCTATCTCTATCTTTCTCTATATCTATCTCTATATCTATATCTATTTCTCTCTATATCTATCTCTATATCTCTCTCTATAGCTATCTATCTATATATCTCTATATCTATCTCTCTGTATATCTATCTATCGCTCTATCTCTATATCTATCTTTCTCTATCTATTTATCTCTATATCTTTTCTCTGTATCTATCTCTCTCTATATCTATCTATCTCTATATCTATTATCTCTATATCTATATCTATTTCTCTATATATCTCTCTCTATATCTATCTATATATCTCTATATCTATCTCTCTGTATATCTATCTATCTTTCTATCTCTATATCTATCTATCTCTATCTATTATCTATATCTATCTCTATCTATCTATCGCTCTATCTCTATATCTATCTTTCTATCTCTACATCTATCTCTATATCTATCTTTCTATCTATCTCTATATCTATCTATTATGTCTATCTATCTAGCTATCTCTATTATCTATATCTACCTATCTCTATATCTTTCTATCTTACTCTATCTCTATATCTATCTGTTATTTCTATATTTATTATCTATCTATCTCTATTATCTATATCTATATCTATCTATCTATTTATCGATCTCTGTATCTATATCTCTCTCTATCTACCGCTCTCTAGCTCTATCTATCTTTATATCTATATCCATCTATTATCTCTATATCTATCTACCTATCTCTATATCTATCTCTATATCTATCTCTATATCTATATCTGTTTTTCTCTATATCTACAGTATCTCTATATCTCTCTCTCTATAGCTATCTATATATTATCTCTATATCTATCTATCTATCTATTATCTCTATATCTATCTATCTATATATCTATCTATCTCTATATCTATCTATCTCTATATCCATATCTATCTCTATATCTATCTATCTCTATATCTATCTTTCTATCTAACACTATATCTCTATATCTAACTCTATATCTCATTATCTATCTATCTCTATCTCTCTATCTATCTATCTATTGATCTATCCATCTATCTCTATATCTATCTCTATATCTATCTATTATATCTATCTATTATCTCTATTATCTATATCTATCTATCCATCTATCTATGTAGCTATCTCTATCTATCTCTATATCTCTCTCTATATCTATCTATCTTTCTAACTCTATATCTATCTATCTCTATACATATCTCTATATCTACCTATTATCTCTATATCTATCTCTATATCTATCTTTCTATATCTATCTATCTCTATATCTATTATCTCTATATCTATCTATCTCTATATATATCTCTATATCTATTTTTATTTATAGCCATCTATCTATATATATTTATCTCTATATCTATCTATATATGTCTATATTATTATTATTATATCTGTATATCTCTATCTATTATCTATCTCTATCTATATATCTATCTATATATCTTTCTATCTATAGCTATCTATCTATCCATTATCTATTTTCTATCTATCTCTATATCTATCTACCTATCGATCTATCTATCTATCTATCTTTCTTTCTATATCTATCTTTATATCTATCTCTATCTATCTCTATCTATCTCTATGAATCTTTCTATCTATATCTATCCATTATCTACTTTCTATCCATTATCTACTATCTATCTCTATATCTATCTATTTCTACATCTATCTTTCTATCTATATCTATCTAACTCTATATCTATATATCTATATAGCATTATACCTTATAAGGGGGCAGCATTATACCCTATGAGGGGTGCATTATTCCCTATGAGGGGGTGCATTATACCCTATGAGGGGGCGGCATTATACCCTATGAGGGGGTGCATTATTCCCTATGAGGGGGTGCATTATACCCTATGAGGGGTGCATTATACCCTATGAGGGGGCAGCATTATACCCTATGAGGGGGTGCATTATTCCCTATGAGGGGGTGCATTATACCCTATGAGGGGTGCATTATACCCTATGAGGGGGTGCATTATTCCCTATGAGGGGGTGCATTATACCCTATGAGGAGGCAGCATTATACCCTATGAGGAGGCAGCATTATACCCTATGAGGAGGGCAGCATTATTCCCTATGAGGGGGGCAGCATTATACCCTATGAGGGGGGCAGTATTATACGCTATGAGGGGGCAGCATTATACCCTAAGAGGGGGTGCATTATTCCCTATGAGGGGGTGCATTATTCCCTATGAGGGGGGCAGTATTATACCCTATGAGGGGGGCAGTATTATACCCTATGAGGGGGGCAGTATTATACCCTATGAGGGGGCAGCATTATACCCTATGAGGGGGTGCATTATTCCCTATGAGGGGGTGCATTATTCCCTATGAGGGGGGCAGTATTATACCCTATGAGGGGGTGCATTATACCCTATGAGGGGGTGCATTATTCCCTATGAGGGGGGCAGTATTATACCCTATGAGGGGGGCAGTATTATACCCTATGAGGGGGCAGCATTATACCCTATGAGGGGGTGCATTATTCCCTATGAGGGGGTGCATTATTCCCTATGAGGGGGGCAGTATTATACCCTATGAGGGGGGCAGTATTATACCCTATGAGGGGGGCAGTATTATACCCTATGAGGGGGTGCATTATTCCCTATGAGGGGGTGCATTATTCCCTATGAGGGGGCAGCATTATACCCTATGAGGGGGGCAGTATTATACCCTATGAGGGGGGCAGTATTATACCCTATGAGGGGGAGCATTATACCCTATGAGGGGGTGCATTATTCCCTATGAGGGGGGCAGTATTATATTCTATGAGATGGCTGCATTATACTTTATATTCTATGAGGGGGCTACCCCAACTCCTGCTACATAATTAAGACATGTACAACCTTATATTATACCCGGATATTAGCGTGTTTTACCGCACAATTGGTTGTCTTGTATTTATCTCTGTGTAGCTACATAGTGGGCCCCAAGAATGATTTCCTCTGGTGGGCCCAAGGTGTTCCAGTCCGACGCTGCATGGCGCGATTACAATGGTCACTATGGGGTGAGTCATGCTCATTCATATGTTAATACAGCTGCTGCTGATTTGATATTATAGGACATTACTAGATATTAATGGTTTTTAAGCAGAGATTAATATCTTTTCACCAATTGAGGCACTTTTGCACATTGCACTATGAATGCACTTTTTGATTGTTATTCATGTTTTGTAACACTATGTATTGCACAATGTACATTATCTAATTGTTTGTAAATGCCTGTATGATTGGTGAGCATTAAATAGCACTCACTTTGCAATGTTACACTGCTTGAGAAAGGTCCACAACTCCCAGGACCGAAACGTCGCTGTATGGGCAACTAGCCAGATGGGCTAATAAATAGCACTTTGGCTGGATTTCTTTTGGTGTGCTGCTTTCATCTTGAGGACTATATATTTATACTATATTTTTTTTTTTCACTAGGCAAAACAGTAAATGAGCAAACAATACATTACGCCTGGGTGCCAATAAACAGTATCTTTCAATTTCTCCATTTTTCTTCATATATATATAATATTCCTTGAAATTTTAGCCTTGGGGTATTGGGGCAGTGCAATGTAAGCCTTTCTTACATAAAAATAAATAATTCAGTATTACTACGTGTTACTTCATAAATACAGCCTTAACATTAAGGGGTTAACAGAAGGCATTTTGCTGGAGGCTTTTAAAGGATATACAGCTAATTTCATCTCTTTTATGCAGTTTTCCCTAGAAACTTAAGATGTCAACAATGTAATTTACAGTCTCTGGCAGTAGATGATGTCATCTTTTTGAACAAGGTCAGACTCCCTAAAGACATTGCACTGACAATAGGATGAGATCATGCCTTATACTATCTATGAGTGGCTGGAGGAAAACACAACATAAAAGCTGCCCCAGCTTGTTGCTACACATCATGTATGGTTTCCTTTACTTATTTTTTTCCTGCGGAGCTTTGCAAACTGATCTAAACACAGCATGACCTTAGGTCATAGCATGGACTGTGAGCTCACCTTGGATTCACCTTGTGTGCAAAGTTTAGGTCTGGGAGACATAAATCTCATGGATTAGTCTTCCTAATTTACAATTACACAAGTGTTTTAACCACCTAAATGCTGAAAATAGTGACAATTTTTTCTTTCAAATAAAGAAATGCACTCATGTAATGTAGAAGCGGACACAGTTGAGTGCGCAAAATGGTGCGTGCACATACAACAGTCTAAACATGGCCCACCGCTCACTCCCCCCACCATGAAATCAAGTTGTCACAGGCACTATATTTTCAATGTCACAGTTGTATGTTTCCTATTATATTGAAAATGGAACCCAAAATTTGTTGTGCAATTTCCCCTGAGTACGCCAATACCCTATATGTGGTTTAAAACTACTTTTGGGGCACAATGCAAAGCTCAGAAAGGAAGAAGCACTATATTGGAGTTAAGATTTTGCTGGAATGGTTTGAGGGTGTCATATCACATTGACAGAGCCCCTGAGATGCCAGAAAAGCAGAACCCCCCATTTTGCAAACTTCACCTCTCAATGAATTCATCTCTGGGAGTAGTGATCATATTGAGACCACAGGTGTGTCAAACAATTTTATACCATTGGACTGTGAAGAAAAATATAATTACATTTTTACCATAAAAATTTTGTTTTAGGCACAGATTTTACTTTTCACACTGAAAAATGGGTAAAAATGGCACCAAAATTTGTCCCACACTTTCTGTTGAAAGGCGGATAGGGAGGAAATAACCAAATTGAGGTAAAAAAAGTTTGGAAATAAAACACAAATTTTATTGAGACAAAATGGTTATAGGTGGCGCTAAAAGCAAAAGAGTGCCTGCACTCATGTATAGCATAATGAGATACAAAGGTTAGCAACGACCAGATGGAAACTAACAAAATATAAAAAAATATATATATGAAGGTATATATATAGTTAAGGTAACCAGCCAATAGTATTCATAAAGTGCTATGCAGATGTTTTAAAAAAAATAATATATATTTAAAAGTTAATCTATATGTGCAACTGTCAGAGATATATCAAATGCAAGAAGTATATATGTGTGTGGGCCCAAGGGGTATACAGCTATCTGTTAGTAGTGAGTAAGTATAGAGGTATATAATACGTACAGGAGATAGCTGTGTAGGGGTGCCCACAGATAACAGGAAAGACCAGTAAAACTCTTGTGCAAGGACTGGGCTAGAGTATGGAATATCCGTAGGAGTGGCAAGGTTATAGGCAAATGGATGAGCAGACACATATAGTAGCTGACTGTATGGGGGTGGTTACCTGATAGGTCGTAGAATGAGTGCAGGAATGCGTCCCGACGCGAGTTTTGGATTGAGTCCTGATGTATGACACTGTGGGGCTCAAAAGGGAGGGGGAGCATTTGGATTTGGGAGCACATAATTTGCTGAACTTGTTTTGGGGGGTGAGGAGCCATGTTGCTTTTCCAGAGACAGAATTTTTTTTTTTTTTTTGTGTATTGAGCGGTAGCTTTTGTTGGGAACATTTTACACTACATTTGGGATCACATTTATCTGGCACTCTACGCTGAGCACTTACTTTGGGGTGTCCATCTAAATCTCTGAGTAACATGATTCAGATGAAACTTCCAAGGGATTCACTCACTATAATGAGGCAGAAGAGTTAGTCTGGACTCCGTCTGGCCTCTGTTCAGCATTGTCCTTTTTTCAGAAGTGCAAAAAACTGTGGCGGACTACGCTTTTATGCACAGTGCACCGCTCCTCCTTTCATTGTGCTGAGTGTTAGCTGTCAGAGTCAGTTGACATCCAGTGGCAATTGTTGACAATTTCCAACAAAACTTTTATTAGTTCTGTGATCACTCCCCAATATTTTACCAATTTCCAGATGGCTGGATCCCTCTGTAAGGCTAAACAAATTTTGACTTTTCATTTAAATCTCTTTTTGGCCCATTTTACCTGAGGAAAACAAAGTGCCTAATAATTCTGTTCACCTTGATAAAGGGTGCCAATATCCTTAGGCCACACCCTCCTCACTATACAAATAGATATCACGTGGTCTGCTTCATCCAATAAGCATTCAGGTTTATACAGCTTGCAGCTGTGAAATATGGATAAAAATTGTGACATGGTCAAAATATTCACTTGCTAATAATTCTGCACATAGTGTATGACCTACATTTTCTACAATGCAGATTTGTGCATTGACCTAGCAAAAATTATTGGAAGATTTGAGTTCTGAATGCAGAATTGTGAATACAACTCTAGGCTGTATTAAGCAATGTAAGTAATGTGATGTACCATATTTTTTAGAGGAGGAAATTAGAAAACAGAGTGAGAAAAAATGTGGTCAATTATTTACTAATAAACTCCTGGTATGCATAGCCCCCTAATCCCTACCCTGGTATGCATGGCCCCCTCATCCCTACCAAGGTATACATGGCTCCCTAATCCCTACCCTGGTATGCATGGCCCCCTCATCCCTACCATGGTATACATGGCTCCCTAATCCCTACCCTGGTATGTATTAAGGCCCCCTCATCCCTACCCTGGTATGCAAGGCCCTCTCAGCACTATCCTGGTATGCATGGACCACTCATCTTGGTATGCATGACCTCCTCATCCCTATCCTCGTATGCATAGCCTCCTCATCCCTATCCTGGTATACATGGCACCCATCCCTACCTTGGTTTGCATGGCACCCATCCCTATCCTGATATGCACGGCTTCCTCATCCCTATCCTCGTATGCATAGCCTCCTCATCCCTATCCTGGTATGCATAGCCTCCTCATCCCTATCCTGGTATGCATGGCTCCCATTCCTATCCTGGTATGCCTGGCCCCATCCCTATCCTGGTATTCATGGCCCCCTCATCCCTATTCTGGTATGCATAGCCCCCAACCCTATCTTGGTATGCGTGGCCTCCTCATCCCTTTCTTGGTATGCATGGCACCCTCATCCCCCTGGAAGGCATGCCCCCTTATCCCTAGCCTGGAAGGCATGATTCCCTCCTCCCTATCCTGATAGGCATGGTCACTCCTGTTCCCTATCTTGGTGTGCAGGGTCCCCATAACTGTCCTGTTATGCATGTCCCCGTCCTTATCCTAGTATGATTGGCCCCATCTCCATCTTGGAATGCATGGCCCCTATCAGAAAAACATTAAAAAACCCATAAACCATTATACTTACCTTCTTACGCTCCCTCGCAGCGTCCTGTTCCAATGCCAGCAGCTGATTTATGCTTGTAAGTAGTGCATGGCAGTAATGTTATGCACTGCTTACAAGCCAGGGACAGTTGCCAGAATACTCACTGTCTCCTACACCGAGACTATGAGCATGTGGAGCAGTGAATATGCACTGCTCTTTAATAGCAGGCATAGTGTTTACCTGCAGCTGCTGGCTTCCTTTCAGGTGCCGGGCATTCATGTGTGCCTGCTACTAAAGGGAATAAATATTCACTGCATTCCATGTACAGTATATGGGAGTGGATAGCAGTGAATATTCATTGCCTTAAGTAGCGGGTGAATGCCCGGAAGCTGAAGGAAGCCGGCTGCTGTGGCTTACAGAGTGTCCGCTATTAAAGAAAAATGAATATTAACTGCTCTCCACTCCCATGGGCATGGAATGCAGTGAGTACAGGAGTTAGCAGTGTGCACAGGAGTTAGCCGCAGCCACTGGCTCCTGCCTCTTGTGACCCGCTGCTCCGCCACTGCCGCTCCCCCACCTCACCATCCACAGACAGAGCAGGTACATCTAAACTATAAGACTCCCCCATTTTCCTCCCCATTTTTGAAGGAAAAAAGTGTATCTTATAGTCCAAGAAATACGGCATTTACAAAGTAAAATCAGCCTTTAACAAACTCCTATTTCAGGAATTATTTCATTGGCATATTTTAACAAACTATAAATTATACTATACAGTTTAGTAGGATGACACAGAATGTGAGCATTTACATGGTAAAATTTCATATACAGCATAAGTCCCAATAAGACCATGTTTCCATTATAGAGAAAACACATTTTTTTACTGCATTTCTTTTAAATGAAAACCCTCTGCATCTAACAGTTCAAGCAAAGTGGATAAACTTTTGTAAAAACTCGTGCCCACTGTTTATAGACACTGCGGAACTGTGTGTTTTTTGTGTATTTTTCCAATAGACTTTTATGAGGAACCTTAAAGGATGGAATCACATATTATCTGCAAGGAAAAAAATGTGTAAAATCCACATCAAAAATACTTTAAAAATATAGAAGCACGATCAGGGTGTGGACACACGTTACTGGGGTGGCATGATTTTGAAGGTAATGTCTGAGTTTTACCTGCAAAATTGTTTGGCCATTAGCTTTCTCATGTGCTCATGTTTTTGGCCACATACATGGCCACCAGATATGTTTAATTGTAAAGAACTGCAAATACAATTCTGACTGCTCCATTTGAAAACAGTTGACAGATTTGTTGCAGATACACTCTTTGAAACTAGAACCTATTATGCAGTGAGATGGCCAAATTTGGCGTAGATGTTTAACTATTTCTTCAATTTCCCTGTTTTCTACAGTTTCAAGCGATTAACGGACCATGTTGCGTCAAGCTAAAGACTGGTTTCCTACTGAAGTAGGCCTCTATTTACTGAAGGAGTTGTCCGCTACTTGGATAACTCTCAATTACTATATTCCTGCTTAAAAAATAACATCAGTCTCATCTCTGATGCCAATGCTGTTCCAGCGATAATGGCACTGACTCTCGAGGCTTGTTAAATCATGTGAGCCCTGCAGCCAACCACCCACCGCTTCATTCTCACTTCCTTTGGATGTAACTGTCATGTGGAGGAAGTCATAGAACAGCAGCTGCTCTCACTTGTTCCGGATGTCATTTTTGTCCAAATGACCTGAGAGCGAAATGGCCACTGATTGCCCACAGGGCTTGTGTAACCTAACAAGCCTCGGGAGAGTCAGTACTATTATCGCTGGAACAGCATTGGCACTGGAGTTGAGTATAGGCTGATGTTATTTTATAAAGGGGAATGTAGCAATTGAGACGGGGTTGTCAAATTAGTAGACTAACCCCTGTAATAATTGTGCATATAGTATAAGGTAAGGAGAAAGTAGTCTATCATTTAAATCAGGGTTTTTTTTTGTCATATTTGCAGATTTTTTTTTTAAATATCACAATTTTTTTATTTAAAAGCAAAAATCAGTAATCTTGCAATTTTCACTACTGGGTTTTCGCAACTGGGTTAACTTTAAACTCATACCTTCTGTCCTTTCAGGAAGAGTTTTCAGCAGGTTCCATATCAGCAAAGGCAGGATAACAATGACCGGTAACCCCACTAGACACAGCTGAGAACCCAGGAGCCACCATTTACAATAGGCGATGTCGTTGCTTCCTCAGCTCCCCCTTCCTTCACAATGACCTTCATCACATCCTTCAATTCAAAAAATCGGGTTGAAGTCTACTCATTGTGCCTAATATATGTGTGAATTTCCCAAAACAACAGGAAGTTAGTCTACAAAAGCCCTGATTGCCAATTTGTAAGTTGCAAAATTTGTATTTTATATTTTTAATACAGAATGTGATTCAGAAAAAAAAATTGCCAAAAAAACCTCAAAACTACATTTAACACAAAAACCTGATTTAAACAATAGGCAATTGTCTGATAATAACTTCCCTTTAAGAAGAGAGTTGGAATGATTTTTGCTTAATGTATTAAAATGTGCATGTGTAAAATGTTTAACTATGAGAAAATCAAACCAGATTTGTGTCAAACTTTGAATCATTTTCTTGTTTTCTTCTTAATAGATTTGGCTTAGAACTGCATCTCTTTGGTAACTACGCCTATTCTCAGCCTTTTCAAATTGCCCCAAATCATTATTTGCACTTTTACACTAAAAACTTGTGTCAACTGCTTAATAAATTAGGGTGAATCTGTAAGAAATCATTTTTTGTGTCAGATGTTTGGCCAGATTATTGGTTCAATAAGTTCTTTTCATATCTGTTGACATTCTTCCTTCCATCAGAATACCGTACTATGTGCGGGACAAAGCCTACACTTTCCGGAATACAAGTTCTCGCATTCAGACAACAAAGAGTGAATGTTTAAGCTCTGAATACAGAATTGTGATTGCAGCCCTGGACTATAATACAAGAAATGTAAGTAATGCAATGTATATATAAAGTAAATCAACTTTTTGTTGAAATTTGTGTTTTTGGAAAAAAAATGTCATTGATGTATTCTAAAGAGAGTGGGCATTTATATGGTAAAACAATTAATGTGTGAATAATTTCATGTATACACAATAGTAATAACATTAATAAGTGCAGAACCCCCATTTGGTCATTCTCTATTCAGTTTAATGGGGAGGACTTTGCACTTCTATGTGGACGTCTCCTTTGAATTGGAAAGCACCAATAAGTCACAAGAAGATGGTGAAAAGCAAACAAAACTATTTGAAAGATTTTCACCATAAAGCAAGGGCCTTATTTTAAAGGGAGTCTGTCAGCTGTTTTGGCCGCTATAAGATGCAGCCACTGCCTTTTAGGGCTTATCTACAGCATTCTATAATGCTGTAGATAAGCCCCCGGTCCGACCTGCAAGATAAGAAAAATAAATTTTATTATACTCACCTGGGGGGTCGGTCCGGCCAGATGGGTGTCGCCGGTCTGTGTCCAGCACCTCCCATGTTCTTGCGATGCCGCCCTCCTGCCTGCTTCATGGCTCCCGGGCATCATGCTCCTGCGCAGGTGTACTCATCTGTCCTGTTGAGGGCAGAGTAAAGTACTGCAGTGTGCAGGCGCTGGGCCTCTCTGACCTTTCCCGCCTGCGCACTGCAGTAATCAACAGGGCAGAGAAGTACACCTGCGCTGGAGCCTGATGCCCTGGAGCCATGAAGCAAGCAGGAGGGTGGCATTGCAAGAAGATGGGAGGCGCCGGACCAGGACCTGCGACACCTATCGGACTGGAACGCACGGGACCGTCGCCCCGGGTGAGTATAATAAAATGTATTTTTCTTATCTAGAATGCTGTAGATAACCCCTAAAAGGTGATGGCCACATCTTATAGTGGCCAAAACAGCTGACAGGTTCCCTTTAAATCTATTCTCCCTTTTAGTTTGGAACAATATTAATTAGAGATTAATTGATCTGCCAAGATTCGATGTCTGCAAATCGTGCTGCTATGGAAATTCAAAGTGCATAATAAACATAGAATGAGGAAAAATAAAAATTAATACCTCATCAGTCACCCATCCTGCCTTCACAGTCCACCATCTGGTCCCTTGCAGCTCTTTTTTTCTCCTCCTCCGTCGCTCATATCTTCTTCAGCCTGCGTTACATGGGGTCAAGCTTTTCAGCCAGCTAGGTCTCTGATGTCCCTGTACACTGTGCTGTCACATCACATGTCGTACTGCTGTGATGTCACTACATACACCGCAACAATATGTCAGAAGCCTAGTTGGTCAGAAGCTGTGGTTTGGAGTGAAGCAGGCCGAGGAAGATATCTGTGATGGGGTAAGGCAAAAAGAAAAGGCATAGAGGACTGGACAGCGGGCCACAACCTGACAGGTGAGTGGAGGAGTATTCATTTTTTTAAATTGTTCTGGCCTTGCATGGTTCAGTAAATTGGCAGATATTTTGCTGAATTTACAGAATTTACAGAACCATAACCAGGTTCCCCGCATCATGTTCCCACATGCTTTATGCATCCATTAGCCCTCTGTGTCTGTACTGTTACACACTTAACATTATGGCTGGTCCAGACAATCAGGGCAACTGTTACCACCCACCTTTCGTGTCTCCCCTATTTCCTCGTAGATTGTAAGCTTGCGAGCAGGGCCCTCATTCCTCTTGGTATTTGTTATAATCTATGTGATTATTGTTATGCTGTAATGTCTATTGTCTGTACAAGTCCCCTCTGAAATGTAAAGTGCTGCGGAATATGTCGGCGCTATAGAAATAAAATTTATTATTATTATTACAGGGGAAAAATTACAAAACAATTCATATTTGGAAAATACAATATTTTTTACAATTCAATAAAAATACAATTCCACTCAAATAAATGTGCTATTTTATAATATTTTTTTTCATTCTCAAATTGTGAATTTTTTCATTGATCCACTAAAATATAAGATAATCGTTTGTTTTTATATTCATTGCCACATTACCTTACTTTTGTTATGCTGGCTATCACTTCTTTCTTATCACATAATTTTTATCAGTGATGTCACACATGTGACATTTTCAGCTCCAAAAACATGTCAGACATCTAACACAAGGTCAGAGCTGGTGAATATTGTAGGAAGGTTCTGATCGATGGGGAAATGTCATTATAGAATGTGACATTTCATTTATTTTGCACCACCAGATGCGAATACTGGGCAGGGTACCAGATATATGTATAGGAAATGTTCACAAATAGTCGTCATATGTGCTGAAAAATTTGTATGAAAGTTAGATTGTATTGCAGACCTTTATTGAGCTACACCTGAAAGACTCTTTTTTTATTACATGTATAGCTTTACTACAGTCTACTACACTTATATGCTATTGTTGAGAATATAAGGCATTTCCAAGAACATCATTAGTTTTGTCAAAGTAATTCTAGTGCCAATTATACTTTTTTCCAAATGTACCCATTTGTGGTACAATCTGCCCTCATTTGTAGAGATCTGTAGCATAGATAGTTTATCATTCTGTTTGGCTTGTTTTATGAATCCCATTTTCAAATATCCTACTAGGTCCACTCTGTTAAAAACTCTCATTTTCTTAGACAGAGAGACAAGTGGAGAATTTCTAACTCTGGAAGACCCTGCACATACATAGATAGCAAATTATTTTCAATGGTAAGTATGTGTTCTTCTATTTCTCCTGTGGTGGCATTGCAAGAATAATAAACCCTTGCATTTTAGTTCCTTCATAGATAACAGCTGGGGATTCCAGAAGCTTATTAATGATGATTAGTAGAGTTGAGCGAAACGGGTCAAAAAATTTCAAAAGTCGCCGACTTTTGGCAAAGTCGGGTTTCATGAAACGAAACCCGAACCTAGGATGAGGTCGGCCACGAGGTCGGCGACTCACGCGCCAAAGTCGCGTTTCAAAAGTTTGTTTTGCGCTCTTTTTCAGCCAATCAGGATCCACGGACACTGTGGGCAACGTGATGACATAGGCAGGGGTCACCACCATCTTTCAGAAGGGCATGCAAGTGATTGGCTTGCTTTGGTGGGCGTCACAGGGGGTATAAAAGGGCGTGCACGCCGACCGCCATCTTACTTCTGCCGATCTCAGTATAGGGAGAGGTTGCTGCTGATTCTGTAGGGAGAGCGTTAGGCAGGGAAGAAGACAAAAAAACTGCTTCTGCTGCTAGCGATTTGGCCTGCACAACACACCAGTCACTGTGTGTGCAGTGCAAGGGGAGGCTATATAGTGGTGTATCAGTGGTGTTGGTTGTTGGGCTGCCTTCTAAGGCTTCCTGACATTCCTGCATTGCTGTTTACCCACTGCTCCGCAAACTGCTTTTTTAAAAGCAATCCCAATTTTTTTTTTTTGTCCTGCTGAGAAGAAAAAAAAACTGCTTCTGCTGCTAGCGATTTGGCCTGTACAACACACCAGTCACTGTGTGTGCAGTGCAAGGGGAGGCTATATAGTGGTGTATCAGTGGTGTTGGTTGTTGGGCTGCCTTCTAAGGCTTCTTGACATTCCTGCATTGCTGTTTACCCACTGCTCCGCAAACTGCTTTTTTAAAAGCAATCCCAATTTTTTTTTTTGTCCTGCTGAGAAGAAAAAAAAACTGCTTCTGCTGCTAGTGATTTGGCCTGCACAACACACCAGTCACTGTGTGTGCAGTGCAAGGGGAGGCTATATTGTGGTGTATCAGTGGTGTTGGTTGTTGGGCTGCCTTTTAAGGCTTCCTGACAGGCTGGCATTGCTGTTTACCCACTGCTCTGCAAACTG